>NC_091285.1:105121441-105734077 GCF_032444005.1 Ranitomeya imitator | reverse complement strand
GGCACAAGTGCGGGCTAGGCATGAGGCAGGGGCACAAGTGCGGGCAAGGCATGAGGCAGGGGCACAAGTGCGGGCTAGGCATAAGGCAGGGGCACAAGTGCGAGCTAGGCATAAGGCAGGGGCACAAGTGCGGGCTAGGCATAAGGCAGGGGCACAAGTGCGGGCTAGGCATAAGGCAGGGGCACAAGTGCGGGCTAGGCATAAGGCAGGGGCACAAGTGCGGGCTAGGCATAAGGCAGGGGCACAAGTGCGGGCTAGGCATAAGGCAGGGGCACAATTGCGGGCTAGGCATAAGGCAGGGGCACAAGTGCGGGCTAGGCATAAGGCAGGGGCACAAGTGCGGGCTAGGCATAAGGCAGGGGCACAAGTGCGGCTAGGCATAAGGCAGGGGCCCAAGTGCGGCTAGGCATAAGGCAGGGGCACACGTGCTGGCTAGGCATAAGGCAGGGGCACACGTGCTGGCTAGGCATAAGGCAGGGGCACACGTGCTGGCTAGGCATAAGGCAGGGGCACACGTGCGGGCTAGGCATAAGGCAGGGGCACACGTGCGGGCTAGGCATAAGGCAGGGGCAAACGTGCGGGCTAGGCATAAGGCAGGGGCAAACGTGCGGGCTAGGCATAAGGCAGGGGCACAAGTGCGGGCTAGGCATAAGGCAGGGGCACAAGTGCGGGCTAGGCATAAGGCAGGGGCACAAGTGAGGGCTAGGCATAAGGCAGGGGCACAAGTGAGGGCTAGGCATAAGGCAGGGGCACAAGTGCGGGCTAGGCATAAGGCAGGGGCACAAGTGCGGGCTAGGCATAAGGCAGGGGCACAAGTGCGGGCTAGGCATAAGGCAGGGGCACAAGTGCGGGCTAGGCATAAGGCAGGGGCACAAGTGCGGGCTAGGCATAAGGCAGGGGCACAAGTGCGGGCTAGGCATAAGGCAGGGGCACAAGTGCGGGCTAGGCATAAGGCAGGGGCACAAGTGCGGGCTAGGCATAAGGCAGGGGCACAAGTGCGGGCTAGGCATAAGGCAGGGGCACAAGTGCGGGCTAGGCATAAGGCAGGGGCACAAGTGCGGGCTAGGCATAAGGCAGGGGCACAAGTGCGGGTTAGGCATAAGGCAGGGGCACAAGTGCGGGCTAGGCATAAGGCAGGGGCACAAGTGCGGGCTAGGCATAAGGCAGGGGCACACGTGCGGGCTAGGCATAAGGCAGGGGCACACGTGCGGGCTAGGCATAAGGCAGGGGCACACGTGCGGGCTAGGCATAAGGCAGGGGCACACGTGCGGGCTAGGCATAAGGTAGGGGCACACGTGCTGGCTAGGCATAAGGCAGGGGCACACGTGCTGGCTAGGCATAAGGCAGGGGCACACGTGCTGGCTAGGCATAAGGCAGGGGCACACGTGCTGGCTAGGCATAAGGCAGGGGCACACGTGCTGGCTAGGCATAAGGCAGGGGCACACGTGCTGGCTAGGCATAAGGCAGGGGCACACGTGCTGGCTAGGCATAAGGCAGGGGCACACGTGCTGGCTAGGCATAAGGCAGGGGCACACGTGCTGGCTAGGCATAAGGCAGGGGCACACGTGCTGGCTAGGCATAAGGCAGGGGCACACGTGCTGGCTAGGCATAAGGCAGGGGCACACGTGCTGGCTAGGCATAAGGCAGGGGCACACGTGCTGGCTAGGCATAAGGCAGGGGCACACGTGCTGGCTAGGCATAAGGCAGGGGCACACGTGCTGGCTAGGCATAAGGCAGGGGCACACGTGCTGGCTAGGCATAAGGCAGGGGCACACGTGCTGGCTAGGCATAAGGCAGGGGCACACGTGCTGGCTAGGCATAAGGCAGGGGCACACGTGCTGGCTAGGCATAAGGCAGGGGCACACGTGCTGGCTAGGCATAAGGCAGGGGCACACGTGCGGGCTAGGCATAAGGCAGGGGCACAAGTGCGGGCTAGGCATAAGGCAGGGGCACAAGTGCGGGCTAGGCATAAGGCAGGGGCACAAGTGCGGGCTAGGCATAAGGCAGGGGCACAAGTGCGGGCTAGGCATAAGGCAGGGGCACAAGTGCGGGCTAGGCATAAGGCAGGGGCACAAGTGCGGGCTAGGCATAAGGCAGGGGCACAAGTGCGGGCTAGGCATAAGGCAGGGGCACAAGTGCGGGCTAGGCATAAGGCAGGGGCACAAGTGCGGGCTAGGCATAAGGCAGGGGCACAAGTGCGGGCAAGGCATAAGGCAGGGGCACAAGTGCGGGCTAGGCATAAGGCAGGGGCACAAGTGCGGGCTAGGCATATGGCAGCGGCACAAGTGCTGGCTAGGCATAAGGCAGGGGCACAAGTGCTGGCTAGGCATAAGGCAGGGGCACAAGTGCTGGCTAGGCATAAGGCAGGGCCACAAGTGCTGGCTAGGCATAAGGCAGGGCCACAAGTGCAGGCTAGGCATTAGGCAGGGCCACAAGTGCAGGCTAGGCATAAGGCAGGGCCACAAGTGCAGGCTAGGCATAAGGCAGGGGCACAAGTGCTGGCTAGGCATAAGGCAGGGGCACAAGTGCTGGCTAGGCATAAGGCAGGGGCTCAAGTGCTGGCTAGGCATAAGGCAGGGGCACAAGTGCTGGCTAGGCATAAGGCAGGGGCACAAGTGCTGGCTAGGCATAAGGCAGGGGCACAAGTGCTGGCTAGGCATAAGGCAGGGGCACAAGTGCTGGCTAGGCATAAGGCAGGGGCACAAGTGCTGGCTAGGCATAAGGCAGGGGCTTAAGTGCTGGCTAGGCATAAGGCAGGGGCACCTATGCAGGCTAGGCTTAAGGCAGGGGCACAAGTGATGGCTACACATAAGGCATACGGCTAACTCTTTGCACTCTTTGAATAAAGGGATAGGCACCCTTAGGGGTGAAGAGCTAGCTTTCACCCCTCTACTCTGTACTATGTTGTACAGTGCGAAGCCACTCCATAACCCCCATGCTCCAAGCGACCAGGCACATCTTGTCTGTCCTCCGTAAATGGGTAATGCCTTCGTCCCCAATTACAGTCGTGCATGTGCATACAGACGGGACAAGAGCTTAGAGCGTAAAGCCTGCCCTGTGTGCATAACCAACATGAAGCTAAAGACAAAAAAACAATAATGCAAGGGGCTCAAAAGTGCTGGCTAGGCATAAGGCAGGGGCACAAGTGCTGGCTAGACATAAGGCAGGGGCACAAGTGCTGGCTAGGCATAAGGCAGGGGCACAAGTGCTGGCTAGGCATAAGGCAGGGGCACAAGTGCTGGCTAGGCATAAGGCAGGGGCACAAGTGCTGGCTAGGCATAAGGCAGGGGCACAAGTGCTGGCTAGGCATAAGGCAGGGGCACAAGTGCTGGCTAGACTTAAGGCAGGGGCACAAGTGCTGGCTAGACTTAAGGCAGGGGCACAAGTGCTGGCTAGGCATAAGGCAGGGGCACAAGTGCGGGCTAGCCATAAGGCAGGGGCACAAGTGCAGGCTAGGCATAAGGCAGGGGCACAAGTGCAGGCTAGGCATAAGGCAGGGGCACAAGTGCAGGCTAGGCATAAGGCAGGGGCACAAGTGCAAACTAAGCATAAGGCAGAGGCACAAGTGCAGCTAGGCATAAGGCAGGGGCACAAGTGCAGGCTAGGCATAAGGCAGGGGCACAAGTGCGGGCTAGGCAAAAGGCAGCGGCACAAGTGCTGGCTAGGCATAAGGCAGGGGCACAAGTGCTGGCTAGGCATAAGGCAGGGGCACAAGTGCTGGCTAGGCATAAGGCAGGGGCACAAGTGCGGGCTAGGCATAAGGCAGGGGCACAAGTGCGGGCTAGGCATAAGGCAGGGGCACAAGTGCGGGCTAGGCATAAGGCAGGGGAACAAGTGCGGGCTAGGCATAAGGCAGGGGCACAAGTGCAGGCTAGGTATAAGGCAGGGGCACAAGTGCTGGCTAGGCATAAGGCAAGGGCACAAGTGCTGGCTAGGCATAAGGCAGGGGCACACGTGCTGGCTAGGCATAAGGCAGGGGCACAAGTGCGGGCTAGGCATAAGGCAGGGGCACAAGTGCGGGCTAGGCATAAGGCAGGGGCACAAGTGCGGGCTAGGGATAAGGCAGGGGCACAAGTGCACGCTAGGCATAAGGCAGGGGCACAAGTGCGGGCTAGGCATAAGGCAGGGGCACAAGTGCGGGCTAGGCATAAGGCAGGGGCACAAGTGCGGGCTAGGCATAAGGCAGGGGCACAAGTGCGGGCTAGGCATAAGGCAGGGGCACAAGTGCGGGATAGGCATAAGGCAAGGGCACAAGTGCGGCCTAGGCATAAGGCAGGGGCACAAGTGCGGGCTAGGCATAAGGCAGGGGCACAAGTGCGGGCTAGGCATAAGGCAGGGGCACAAGTGCGGGCTAGGCATAAGGCAGGGGCACAAGTGCGGGCTAGGCATAAGGCAGGGGCACAAGTGCGGGCTAGGCATAAGGCAGGGGCACAAGTGCGGGCTAGGCATAAGGCAGGGCACAAGTGCGGGCTAGGCATAATTCAGGGGCACAAGTGCGGGCTAGGCATAAGGCAGGGGCACAAGTGCGGGCTAGGCATAAGGCAGGGGCACAAGTGCGGGCTAGGCATAAGGCAGGGGCACAAGTGCGGGCTAGGCATAAGGCAGGGGCACACGTGCTGGCTAGGCATAAGGCAGGGGCACACGTGCTGGCTAGGCATAAGGCAGGGGCACAACTGCGGGCTAGGCATAAGGCAGGGGCACAACTGCGGGCTAGGCATAAGGCAGGGGCACAAGTGCGGGCTAGGCATAAGGCAGGGGCACAAGTGCGGGCTAGGCATAAGGCAGGGGCACAAGTGCGGGCTAGGCATAAGGCAGGGGCACAAGTGCGGGCTAGGCATAAGGCAGGGGCACAAGTGCGGGCTAGGCATAAGTCAGGGGCACAAGTGCGGGCTAGGCATAAGGCAGGGGCACAAGTGCGGGCTAGGCATAAGGCAGGGGCACAAGTGCGGGCTAGGCATAAGGCAGGGGCACAAGTGCGGGCTAGGCATAAGGCAGAGGAACAAGTGCGGGCTAGGCATAAGGCAGGGGCACAAGTGCTGGCTAGGCATAAGGCAAGGGCACAAGTGCTGGCTAGGCATAAGGAAGGGGCACAAGTGCTGGCTAGGCATAAGGAAGGGGCACAAGTGCTGGCTAGGCATAAGGCAGGGGCACAAGTGCGGGCTAGACTTTAGGCAGGGGCACAAGAGCAAACTAAGCATAAGGCAGAGGCACAAGTGCAAGCTAGGCATAAGGCAGGGGCACCTATGCAGGCTAGGCTTAAGGCAGGGGCACAAGTGATGGCTACACATAAGGCATACGGCTAACTCTTTGCACTCTTTGCATAAAGGGATAGGCACCCTTAGGGGTGAAGAGCTAGCTTTCACCCCTCTACTCTGTACTTTGTTGTACAGTGCGGAGCCACTCCATAACCCCCATGCTCCAAGCGACCAGGCACATCTTGTCTGTCCTCCGTAAATGGGTAATGCCTTCGTCCCCAATTACAGTCGTGCATGTGCATTCAGACGGGACAAGAGCGAAGAGAGTAAAGCCTGCCCTGTGTGCATAACCAACATGAAGCTAAAGACAAAAAAACAATACAAGGGGCTCAAAAGTGCTGGCTAGGCATAAGGCAGGGGCTCAAAAGTGCTGGCTAGGCATAAGGCAGGGGCACAAGTGCTGGCTAGGCATAAGGCAGGGGCACAAGTGCTGGCTAGGCATAAGGCAGGGGCACAAGTGCTGGCCAGGCATAAGGCAGGGGCACAAGTGCTGGCCAGGCATAAGGCAGGGGCACAAGTGCTGGCCAGGCATAAGGCAGGGGCACAAGTGCTGGCCAGGCATAAGGCAGGGGCACAAGTGCTGGCCAGGCATAAGGCAGGGGCACAAGTGCTGGCCAGGCATAAGGCAGGGGCACAAGTGCTGGCCAGGCATAAGGCAGGGGCACAAGTGCTGGCCAGGCATAAGGCAGGGGCACAAGTGCTGGCCAGGCATAAGGCAGGGGCACAAGTGCTGGCCAGGCATAAGGCAGGGGCACAAGTGCTGGCCAGGCTTAAGGCAGGGGCACAAGTGCTGGCCAGGCTTAAGGCAGGGGCACAAGTGCTGGCTAGGCATAAGGCAGGGGCACAAGTGCTGGCTAGGCATAAGGCAGGGGCACAAGTGCTGGCTAGGCATAAGGCAGGGGCACAAGTGCTGGCTAGGCATAAGGCAGGGGCACAAGTGCTGGCTAGGCATAAGGCAGGGGCACAAGTGCTGGCTAGGCATAAGGCAGGGGCACAAGTGCTGGCTAGGCATAAGGCAGGGGCACAAGTGCTGGCTAGGCATAAGGCAGGGGCACAAGTGCTGGCTAGGCATAAGGCAGGGGCACAAGTGCTGGCTAGGCATAAGGCAGGGGCACAAGTGCTGGCTAGGCATAAGGCAGGGGCACAAGTGCTGGCTAGGCATAAGGCAGGGGCACAAGTGCTGGCTAGGCATAAGGCAGGGGCACAAGTGCTGGCTAGGCATAAGGCAGGGGCACAAGTGCTGGCTAGGCATAAGGCAGGGGCACAAGTGCTGGCTAGGCATAAGGCAGGGGCACAAGTGCTGGCTAGGCATAAGGCAGGGGCACAAGTGCTGGCTAGGCATAAGGCAGGGGCACAAGTGCTGGCTAGGCATAAGGCAGGGGCACAAGTGCTGGCTAGGCATAAGGCAGGGGCACAAGTGCTGGCTAGGCATAAGGCAGGGGCACAAGTGCTGGCTAGGCATAAGGCAGGGGCACAAGTGCTGGCTAGGCATAAGGCAGGGGCACAAGTGCTGGCTAGGCATAAGGCAGGGGCACAAGTGCTGGCTAGGCATAAGGCAGGGGCACAAGTGCTGGCTAGGCATAAGGCAGGGGCACAAGTGCTGGCTAGGCATAAGGCAGGGGCACAAGTGCTGGCTAGGCATAAGGCAGGGGCACAAGTGCTGGCTAGGCATAAGGCAGGGGCACAAGTGCTGGCTAGGCATAAGGCAGGGGCACAAGTGCTGGCTAGGCATAAGGCAGGGGCACAAGTGCTGGCTAGGCATAAGGCAGGGGCACAAGTGCTGGCTAGGCATAAGGCAGGGGCACAAGTGCGGGCTAGGCATAAGGCAGGGGCACAAGTGCGGGCTAGGCATAAGGCAGGGGCACAAGTGCGGGCTAGGCATAAGGCAGGGGCACAAGTGCGGGCTAGGCATAAGGCAGGGGCACAAGTGCGGGCTAGGCATAAGGCAGGGGCACAAGTGCGGGCTAGGCATAAGGCAGGGGCACAAGTGCGGGCTAGGCATAAGGCAGGGGCACAAGTGCGGGCTAGGCATAAGGCAGGGGCCCAAGTGCGGGCTAGGCATAAGGCAGGGGCCCACGTGCGGGCTAGGCATAAGGCAGGGGCACACGTGCGGGCTAGGCATAAGGCAGGGGCACACGTGCGGGCTAGGCATAAGGCAGGGGCACACGTGCGGGCTAGGCATAAGGCAGGGGCACACGTGCGGGCTAGGCATAAGGCAGGGGCACACGTGCGGGCTAGGCATAAGGCAGGGGCACACGTGCGGGCTAGGCATAAGGCAGGGGCACACGTGCGGGCTAGGCATAAGGCAGGGGCACACGTGCTGGCTAGGCATAAGGCAGGGGCACACGTGCTGGCTAGGCATAAGGCAGGGGCACAAGTGCTGGCTAGGCATAAGGCAGGGGCACAAGTGCTGGCTAGGCATAAGGCAGGGGCACAAGTGCTGGCTAGGCATAAGGCAGGGGCACAAGTGCTGGCTAGGCATAAGGCAGGGGCACAAGTGCTGGCTAGGCATAAGGCAGGGGCACAAGTGCTGGCTAGGCATAAGGCAGGGGCACAAGTGCTGGCTAGGCATAAGGCAGGGGCACAAGTGCTGGCTAGGCATAAGGCAGGGGCACAAGTGCTGGCTAGGCATAAGGCAGGGGCACAAGTGCTGGCTAGGCATAAGGCAGGGGCACAAGTGCTGGCTAGGCATAAGGCAGGGGCACAAGTGCTGGCTAGGCATAAGGCAGGGGCACAAGTGCTGGCTAGGCATAAGGCAGGGGCACAAGTGCGGGCTAGGCATAAGGCAGGGGCACAAGTGCGGGCTAGGCATAAGGCAGGGGCACAAGTGCGGGCTAGGCATAAGGCAGGGGCACAAGTGCGGGCTAGGCATAAGGCAGGGGCACAAGTGCGGGCTAGGCATAAGGCAGGGGCACAAGTGCGGGCTAGGCATAAGGCAGGGGCACAAGTGCGGGCTAGGCATAAGGCAGGGGCACAAGTGCGGGCTAGGCATAAGGCAGGGGCACAAGTGCGGGCTAGGCATAAGGCAGGGGCACAAGTGCGGGCTAGGCATAAGGCAGGGGCACAAGTGCGGGCTAGGCATAAGGCAGGGGCACAAGTGCGGGCTAGGCATAAGGCAGGGGCACAAGTGCGGGCTAGGCATAAGGCAGGGGCACAAGTGCGGCTAGGCATAAGGCAGGGGCCCAAGTGCGGCTAGGCATAAGGCAGGGGCCCAAGTGCGGGCTAGGCATAAGGCAGGGGCCCAAGTGCGGGCTAGGCATAAGGCAGGGGCACACGTGCGGGCTAGGCATAAGGCAGGGGCACACGTGCGGGCTAGGCATAAGGCAGGGGCACACGTGCGGGCTAGGCATAAGGCAGGGGCACACGTGCGGGCTAGGCATAAGGCAGGGGCACAAGTGCGGGCTAGGCATAAGGCAGGGGCACAAGTGCGGGCTAGGCATAAGGCAGGGGCACAAGTGCGGGCTAGGCATAAGGCAGGGGCACAAGTGCGGGCTAGGCATAAGGCAGGGGCACAAGTGCGGGCTAGGCATAAGGCAGAGGCACAAGTGCGGGCTAGGCATAAGGCAGGGGCACAAGTGCGGGCTAGGCATAAGGCAGGGGCACAAGTGCGGGCTAGGCATAAGGCAGGGGCACAAGTGCGGGCTAGGCATAAGGCAGGGGCACAAGTGCGGGCTAGGCATAAGGCAGGGGCACAAGTGCGGGCTAGGCATAAGGCAGGGGCACAAGTGCGGGCTAGGCATAAGGCAGGGGCATAAGTGCGGCTAGGCATAAGGCAGGGGCCCAAGTGCGGGCTAGGCATAAGGCAGGGGCCCAAGTGCGGGCTAGGCATAAGGCAGGGGCACACGTGCTGGCTAGGCATAAGGCAGGGGCACACGTGCGGGCTAGGCATAAGGCAGGGGCACACGTGCGGGCTAGGCATAAGGCAGGGGCACACGTGCGGGCTAGGCATAAGGCAGGGGCACACGTGCGGGCTAGGCCTAAGGCAGGGGCACACGTGCGGGCTAGGCCTAAGGCAGGGGCACACGTGCGGGCTAGGCATAAGGCAGGGGCACACGTGCGGGCTAGGCATAAGGCAGGGGCACAATTGCGGGCTAGGCATAAGGCAGGGGCACACGTGCGGGCTAGGCATAAGGCAGGGGCACACGTGCGGGCTAGGCATAAGGCAGGGGCACACGTGCGGGCTAGGCATAAGGCAGGGGCACACGTGCGGGCTAGGCATAAGGCAGGGGCACAAGTGCGGGCTAGGCATAAGGCAGGGGCACAAGTGCGGGCTAGGCATAAGGCAGGGGCACAAGTGCGGGCTAGGCCTAAGGCAGGGGCACAAGTGCGGGCTAGGCCTAAGGCAGGGGCACAAGTGCGGGCTAGGCCTAAGGCAGGGGCACAAGTGCGGGCTAGGCCTAAGGCAGGGGCACAAGTGCGGGCTAGGCCTAAGGCAGGGGCACAAGTGCGGGCTAGGCCTAAGGCAGGGGCACAAGTGCGGGCTAGGCCTAAGGCAGGGGCACAAGTGCGGGCTAGGCCTAAGGCAGGGGCACAAGTGCGGGCTAGGCCTAAGGCAGGGGCACAAGTGCGGGCTAGGCCTAAGGCAGGGGCACAAGTGCGGGCTAGGCCTAAGGCAGGGGCACAAGTGCGGGCTAGGCCTAAGGCAGGGGCACAAGTGCGGGCTAGGCCTAAGGCAGGGGCACAAGTGCGGGCTAGGCCTAAGGCAGGGGCACAAGTGCGGGCTAGGCCTAAGGCAGGGGCACAAGTGCGGGCTAGGCCTAAGGCAGGGGCACAAGTGCGGGCTAGGCCTAAGGCAGGGGCACAAGTGCGGGCTAGGCCTAAGGCAGGGGCACAAGTGCGGGCTAGGCATAAGGCAGGGGCACAAGTGCGGGCTAGGCATAAGGCAGGGGCACAAGTGCGGGCTAGGCATAAGGCAGGGGCACAAGTGCGGGCTAGGCATAAGGCAGGGGCACAAGTGCGGGCTAGGCATAAGGCAGGGGCACAAGTGCGGGCTAGGCATAAGGCAGGGGCCCAAGTGCGGGCTAGGCATAAGGCAGGGGCCCAAGTGCGGCTAGGCATAAGGCAGGGGCCCACGTGCGGGCTAGGCATAAGGCAGGGGCACACGTGCGGGCTAGGCATAAGGCAGGGGCACACGTGCGGGCTAGGCATAAGGCAGGGGCACACGTGCGGGCTAGGCATAAGGCAGGGGCACACGTGCGGGCTAGGCATAAGGCAGGGGCACAAGTGCGGGCTAGGCATAAGGCAGGGGCCCAAGTGCGGCTAGGCATAAGGCAGGGGCCCAAGTGCGGGCTAGGCATAAGGCAGGGGCACACGTGCGGGCTAGGCATAAGGCAGGGGCACACGTGCGGGCTAGGCATAAGGCAGGGGCACACGTGCGGGCTAGGCATAAGGCAGGGGCACACGTGCGGGCTAGGCATAAGGCAGGGGCACACGTGCGGGCTAGGCATAAGGCAGGGGCACACGTGCGGGCTAGGCATAAGGCAGGGGCACAAGTGCTGGCTAGGCATAAGGCAGGGGCACAAGTGCTGGCTAGGCATAAGGCAGGGGCACAAGTGCTGGCTAGGCATAAGGCAGGGGCACAAGTGCTGGCTAGGCATAAGGCAGGGGCACAAGTGCTGGCTAGGCATAAGGCAGGGGCACAAGTGCTGGCTAGGCATAAGGCAGGGGCACAAGTGCTGGCTAGGCATAAGGCAGGGGCACAAGTGCTGGCTAGGCATAAGGCAGGGGCACAAGTGCTGGCTAGGCATAAGGCAGGGGCACAAGTGCTGGCTAGGCATAAGGCAGGGGCACAAGTGCTGGCTAGGCATAAGGCAGGGGCACAAGTGCTGGCTAGGCATAAGGCAGGGGCACAAGTGCTGGCTAGGCATAAGGCAGGGGCACAAGTGCTGGCTAGGCATAAGGCAGGGGCACAAGTGCGGGCTAGGCATAAGGCAGGGGCACAAGTGCGGGCTAGGCATAAGGCAGGGGCACAAGTGCGGGCTAGGCATAAGGCAGGGGCACAAGTGCGGGCTAGGCATAAGGCAGGGGCACAAGTGCGGGCTAGGCATAAGGCAGGGGCACAAGTGCGGGCTAGGCATAAGGCAGGGGCACAAGTGCGGGCTAGGCATAAGGCAGGGGCACAAGTGCGGGCTAGGCATAAGGCAGGGGCACAAGTGCGGGCTAGGCATAAGGCAGGGGCACAAGTGCGGGCTAGGCATAAGGCAGGGGCACAAGTGCGGGCTAGGCATAAGGCAGGGGCACAAGTGCGGGCTAGGCATAAGGCAGGGGCACAAGTGCGGGCTAGGCATAAGGCAGGGGCACAAGTGCGGGCTAGGCATAAGGCAGGGGCACAAGTGCGGGCTAGGCATAAGGCAGGGGCACAAGTGCGGGCTAGGCATAAGGCAGGGGCACAAGTGCGGGCTAGGCATAAGGCAGGGGCCCAAGTGCGGCTAGGCATAAGGCAGGGGCCCAAGTGCGGGCTAGGCATAAGGCAGGGGCCCAAGTGCGGGCTAGGCATAAGGCAGGGGCACACGTGCGGGCTAGGCATAAGGCAGGGGCACACGTGCGGGCTAGGCATAAGGCAGGGGCACACGTGCGGGCTAGGCATAAGGCAGGGGCACACGTGCGGGCTAGGCATAAGGCAGGGGCACACGTGCGGGCTAGGCATAAGGCAGGGGCACACGTGCGGGCTAGGCATAAGGCAGGGGCACACGTGCGGGCTAGGCATAAGGCAGGGGCACACGTGCGGGCTAGGCATAAGGCAGGGGCACAAGTGCGGGCTAGGCATAAGGCAGGGGCACAAGTGCGGGCTAGGCATAAGGCAGGGGCACAAGTGCGGGCTAGGCATAAGGCAGGGGCACAAGTGCGGGCTAGGCATAAGGCAGGGGCACAAGTGCGGGCTAGGCATAAGGCAGGGGCACAAGTGCGGGCTAGGCATAAGGCAGGGGCACAAGTGCGGGCTAGGCATAAGGCAGGGGCACAAGTGCGGGCTAGGCATAAGGCAGGGGCACAAGTGCGGGCTAGGCATAAGGCAGGGGCACAAGTGCGGGCTAGGCATAAGGCAGGGGCACAAGTGCGGGCTAGGCATAAGGCAGGGGCACAAGTGCGGCTAGGCATAAGGCAGGGGCCCAAGTGCGGGCTAGGCATAAGGCAGGGGCACACGTGCTGGCTAGGCATAAGGCAGGGGCACACGTGCGGGCTAGGCATAAGGCAGGGGCACACGTGCGGGCTAGGCATAAGGCAGGGGCACACGTGCGGGCTAGGCATAAGGCAGGGGCACACGTGCGGGCTAGGCATAAGGCAGGGGCACAAGTGCGGGCTAGGCATAAGGCAGGGGCACACGTGCGGGCTAGGCATAAGGCAGGGGCACAAGTGCGGGCTAGGCATAAGGCAGGGGCACACGTGCGGGCTAGGCATAAGGCAGGGGCACACGTGCGGGCTAGGCATAAGGCAGGGGCACACGTGCGGGCTAGGCATAAGGCAGGGGCACAATTGCGGGCTAGGCATAAGGCAGGGGCACACGTGCGGGCTAGGCATAAGGCAGGGGCACAAGTGCGGGCTAGGCATAAGGCAGGGGCACAAGTGCGGGCTAGGCATAAGGCAGGGGCACAAGTGCGGGCTAGGCATAAGGCAGGGGCACAAGTGCGGGCTAGGCATAAGGCAGGGGCACAAGTGCGGGCTAGGCATAAGGCAGGGCCACAAGTGCGGGCTAGGCCTAAGGCAGGGGCACAAGTGCGGGCTAGGCCTAAGGCAGGGGCACAAGTGCGGGCTAGGCCTAAGGCAGGGGCACAAGTGCGGGCTAGGCCTAAGGCAGGGGCACAAGTGCGGGCTAGGCCTAAGGCAGGGGCACAAGTGCGGGCTAGGCATAAGGCAGGGGCACAAGTGCGGGCTAGGCATAAGGCAGGGGCACAAGTGCGGGCTAGGCATAAGGCAGGGGCACAAGTGCGGCTAGGCATAAGGCAGGGGCCCAAGTGCGGGCTAGGCATAAGGCAGGGGCACACGTGCGGGCTAGGCATAAGGCAGGGGCACACGTGCGGGCTAGGCATAAGGCAGGGACACACGTGCGGGCTAGGCATAAGGCAGGGGCACACGTGCGGGCTAGGCATAAGGCAGGGGCACAAGCGCGGGCTAGGCATAAGGCAGGGGCACAAGCGCGGGCTAGGCATAAGGCAGGGGCACAAGCGCGGGCTAGGCATAAGGCAGGGGCACAAGCGCGGGCTAGGCATAAGGCAGGGGCACAAGCGCGGGCAAGGCATAAGGCAGGGGCACAAGCGCGGGCTAGGCATAAGGCAGGGGCACAAGCGCGGGCTAGGCATAAGGCAGGGGCACAAGTGCGGGCTAGGCATAAGGCAGCGGTACAAGTGCTGGCTAGGCATAAGGCAGGGGCACAAGTGCTGGCTAGGCATAAGGCAGGGGCACAAGTGCTGGCTAGGCATAAGGCAGGGCCACAAGTGCAGGCTAGGCATAAGGCAGGGCCACAAGTGCAGGCTAGGCATAAGGCAGGGCCACAAGTGCAGTCTAGGCATAAGGCAGGGGCACAAGTGCTGGCTAGGCATAAGGCAGGGGCACAAGTGCTGGCTAGGCATAAGGCAGGGGCTCAAGTGCTGGCTAGGCATAAGGCAGGGGCACAAGTGCTGGCTAGGCATAAGGCAGGGGCACACGTGCGGGCTAGGCATAAGGCAGGGGCACACGTGCTGGCTAGGCATAAGGCAGGGGCACACGTGCTGGCTAGGCATAAGGCAGGGGCACAAGTGCGGGCTAGGCATAAGGCAGGGGCACAAGTGCGGGCTAGGCATAAGGCAGGGGCACAAGTGCAGGCTAGGTATAAGGCAGGGGCACAAGTGCTGGCTAGGCATAAGGCAAGGGCACAAGTGCTGGCTAGGCATAAGGCAAGGGCACAAGTGCTGGCTAGGCATAAGGCAGGGGCACAAGTGCTGGCTAGGCATAAGGCAGGGGCACAAGTGCGGGCTAGACTTTAGGCAGGGGCACAAGAGCAAACTAAGCATAAGGCAGAGGCACAAGTGCAAGCTAGGCATAAGGCAGGGGCACCTATGCAGGCTAGGCTTAAGGCAGGGGCACAAGTGATGGCTACACATAAGGCATACGGCTAACTCTTTGCACTCTTTGCATAAAGGGATAGGCACCCTTAGGGGTGAAGAGCTAGCTTTCACCCCTCTACTCTGTACTTTGTTGTACAGTGCGGAGCCACTCCATAACTGCCATGCTCCAAGCGACCAGGCACATCTTGTCTGTCCTCCGTAAATGGGTAATGCCTTCGTCCCCAATTACAGTCGTGCATGTGCATTCAGACGGGACAAGAGCGAAGAGCGTAAAGCCTGCCCTGTGTGCATAACCAACATGAAGCTAAAGACAAAAAAACAATAATACAAGGGGCTCAAAAGTGCTGGCTAGGCATAAGGCAGGGGCACAAGTGCTGGCTAGGCATAAGGCAGGGGCACAAGTGCTGGCTAGGCATAAGGCAGGGGCACAAGTGCTAACTAGGCATAAGGCAGGGGCACAAGTGCTGGCTAGGCTTAAGGCAGGGGCACAAGTGCTGGCTAGGCATAAGGCAGGGGCACAAGTGCTGGCTAGGCATAAGGCAGGGGCACAAGTGCTGGCTAGGCATAAGGCAGGGGCACAAGTGCTGGCTAGACATAAGGCAGGGGCACAAGTGCTGGCTAGGCATAAGGCAGGGGCACAAGTGCTGGCTAGGCATAAGGCAGGGGCACAAGTGCTGGCTAGGCATAAGGCAGGGGCACAAGTGCTGGCTAGGCATAAGGCAGGGGCACAAGTGCTGGCTAGGCATAAGGCAGGGGCACAAGTGCTGGCTAGGCATAAGGCAGGGGCACAAGTGCTGGCTAGGCATAAGGCAGGGGCACAAGTGCTGGCTAGGCATAAGGCAGGGGCACAAGTGCTGGCTAGGCATAAGGCAGGGGCACAAGTGCTGGCTAGGCATGAGGCAGGGGCACAAGTGCTGGCTAGGCATAAGGCAGGGGCACAAGTGCTGGCTAGGCATAAGGCAGGGGCACAAGTGCTGGCTAGGCATAAGGCAGGGGCACAAGTGCTGGCTAGGCATAAGGCAGGGGCACAAGTGCTGGCTAGGCATAAGGCAGGGCCACAAGTGCAGGCTAGGCATAAGGCAGGGGCACAAGTGCTGGCTAGGCATAAGGCAGGGGCACAAGTGCTGGCTAGGCATAAGGCAGGGGCTCAAGTGCTGGCTAGGCATAAGGCAGGGGCACAAGTGCTGGCTAGGCATAAGGCAGGGGCACAAGTGCTGGCTAGGCATAAGGCAGGGGCACAAGTGTGGGCTAGACTTTAGGCAGGGGCACAAGAGCAAACTAAGCATAAGGCAGAGGCACAAGTGCAAGCTAGGCATAAGGCAGGGGCACCTATGCAGGCTAGGCTTAAGGCAGGGGCACAAGTGATGGCTACACATAAGGCATATGGCTAACTCTTTGCACTCTTTGCATAAAGGGATAGGCACCCTTAGGGGTGAAGAGCTAGCTTTCACCCCTCTACTCTGTACTTTGTTGTACAGTGCGGAGCCACTCCATAACCCCCATGCTCCAAGCGACCAGGCACATCTTGTCTGTCCTCCGTAAATGGGTAATGCCTTCGTCCCCAATTACAGTCGTGCATGTGCATTCAGACGGGACAAGAGCGAAGAGCGTAAAGCCTGCCCTGTGTGCATAACCAACATGAAGCTAAAGACAAAAAAACAATAATACAAGGGGCACAAAAGCTGGCTAGGCATAAGGCAGGGGCACAAGTGCAGGCTAGGCATAAGGCAGGGGCACAAGTGCTGGCTAGGCATAAGGCAGGGGCACAAGTGCTGGCTAGGCTTAAGGCAGGGGCACAAGTGTTGGCTAGGCTTAAGGCAGGGGCACAAGTGCTGGCTAGGCATAAGGCAGGGGCACAAGTGCGGGCTAGCCATAAGGCAGGGGCACAAGTGCGGGCTAGGCATAAGGCAGGGGCACAAGTGCGGGCTAGGCATAAGGCAGGGGCACAAGTGCGGGCTAGGCATAAGGCAGGGGCACAAGTGCGGCTAGGCATAAGGCAGGGGCCCAAGTGCGGGCTAGGCATAAGGCAGGGGCACACGTGCTGGCTAGGCATAAGGCAGGGGCACACGTGCGGGCTAGGCATAAGGCAGGGGCACACGTGCGGGCTAGGCATAAGGCAGGGGCACACGTGCGGGCTAGGCATAAGGCAGGGGCAAAAGTGCGGGCTAGGCATAAGGCAGGGGCACAAGTGCGGGCTAGGCATAAGGCAGGGGCACAAGTGCGGGCTAGGCATAAGGCAGGGGCACAAGTGCTGGCTAGGCATAAGGCAGGGGCACAAGTGCTGGCTAGGCATAAGGCAGGGGCACAAGTGCTGGCTAGGCATAAGGCAGGGGCACAAGTGCTGGCTAGGCATAAGGCAGGGGCACAAGTGCTGGCTAGGCATAAGGCAGGGGCACAAGTGCTGGCTAGGCATAAGGCAGGGGCACAAGTGCTGGCTAGGCATAAGGCAGGGGCACAAGTGCTGGCTAGTCATAAGGCAGGGACACAAGTGCTGGCTAGTCATAAGGCAGGGGCACAAGTGCTGGCTAGGCATAAGGCAGGGGCACAAGTGCTGGCTAGGCATAAGGCAGGGGCACAAGTGCTGGCTAGGCATAAGGCAGGGGCACAAGTGCTGGCTAGGCATAAGGCAGGGGCACAAGTGCTGGCTAGGCATAAGGCAGGGGCACAAGTGCTGGCTAGGCATAAGGCAGGGGCACAAGCGCTGGCTAGGCATAAGGCAGGGGCACAAGCGCTGGCTAGGCATAAGGCAGGGGCACAAGCGCTGGCTAGGCATAAGGCAGGGGCACAAGCGCTGGCTAGGCATAAGGCAGGGGCACAAGCGCTGGCTAGGCATAAGGCAGGGGCACAAGCGCTGGCTAGGCATAAGGCAGGGGCACAAGTGCTGGCTAGGCATAAGGCAGGGGCACAAGTGCTGGCTAGGCATAAGGCAGGGGCACAAGTGCTGGCTAGGCATAAGGCAGGGGCACAAGTGCTGGCTAGGCATAAGGCAGGGGCACAAGTGCTGGCTAGGCATAAGGCAGGGGCACAAGTGCTGGCTAGGCATAAGGCAGGGGCACAAGTGCTGGCTAGGCATAAGGCAGGGGCACAAGTGCTGGCTAGGCATAAGACAGGGGCACAAGTGCTGGCTAGGCATAAGGCAGGGGCACAAGTGCTGGCTAGGCATAAGGCAGGGGCACAAAAGCTGGCTAGGCATAAGGCAGGGGCACAAGTGCAGGCTAGGCATAAGGCAGGGGCACAAGTGCTGGCTAGGCATAAGGCAGGGGCACAAGTGCTGGCTAGGCTTAAGGCAGGGGCACAAGTGCTGGCTAGGCTTAAGGCAGGGGCACAAGTGCTGGCTAGGCATAAGGCAGGGGCACAAGTGCTGGCTAGGCATAAGGCAGGGGCACAAGTGCAGTCTAGGCATAAGGCAGGGGCACAAGTGCAGTCTAGGCATAAGGCAGGGGCACAAGTGCAGTCTAGGCATAAGGCAGGGGCACAACTGCGGGCTAGGCATAAGGCAGGGGCACAAGTGCGGGCTAGGCATAAGGCAGGGGCACAAATGCGGGCTAGGCATAAGGCAGGGGCACAAGTGCGGGCTAGGCATAAGGCAGTGCTGGCTAGGCTTAAGGCAGGGGCACAAGTGCTGGCTAGGCATAAGGCAGGGGCACAAATGCGGGCTAGGCATAAGGCAGGGGCACAAGTGCGGGCTAGGCATAAGGCAGGGGCACAAATGCGGGCTAGGCATAAGGCAGGGGCACAAGTGCGGGCTAGGCATAAGGCAGGGGCACAACTGCGGGCTAGGCATAAGGCAGGGGCACAAGTGCGGGCTAGGCATAAGGCAGTGCTGGCTAGGCTTAAGGCAGGGGCACAAGTGCTGGCTAGGCATAAGGCAGGGGCACAAATGCGGGCTAGGCATAAGGCAGGGGCACAAGTGCTGGCTAGGCATAAGGCAGGGGCACAAATGCGGGCTAGGCATAAGGCAGGGGCACAAGTGCGGGCTAGGCATAAGGCAGGGGCACAAATGCGGGCTAGGCATAAGGCAGGGGCACAAGTGCGGGCTAGGCATAAGGCAGTGCTGGCTAGGCTTAAGGCAGGGGCACAAGTGCTGGCTAGGCATAAGGCAGGGGCACAAGTGCTGGCTAGGCATAAGGCAGGGGCACAAGTGCAGTCTAGGCATAAGGCAGGGGCACAAGTGCAGTCTAGGCATAAGGCAGGGGCACAACTGCGGGCTAGGCATAAGGCAGGGGCACAAGTGCGGGCTAGGCATAAGGCAGGGGCACAAGTGCGGGCTAGGCATAAGGCAGGGGCACAAGTGCGGGCTAGGCATAAGGCAGGGGCACAAGTGCGGGCTAGGCATAAGGCAGGGGCACAAGTGCGGGCTAGGCATAAGGCAGGGGCACAAGTGCGGGCTAGGCATAAGGCAGGGGAACAAGTGCGGGCTAGGCATAAGGCAGGGGCACAAGTGCAGGCTAGGTATAAGGCAGGGGCACAAGTGCTGGCTAGGCATAAGGCAAGGGCACAAGTGCTGGCTAGGCATAAGGCAGGGGCACAAGTGCTGGCTAGGCATAAGGCAGGGGCACAAGTGCTGGCTAGGCATAAGGCAGGGGCACAAGTGCGGGCTAGACTTTAGGCAGGGGCACAAGAGCAAACTAAGCATAAGGCAGAGGCACAAGTGCAAGCTAGGCATAAGGCAGGGGCACCTATGCAGGCTAGGCTTAAGGCAGCGGCACAAGTGATGGCTACACATAAGGCATACGGCTAACTCTTTGCACTCTTTGCATAAAGGGATAGGCACCCTTAGGGGTGAAGAGCTAGCTTTCACCCCTCTACTCTGTACTTTGTTGTACAGTGCGGAGCCACTCCATAACCCCCATGCTCCAAGCGACCAGGCACATCTTGTCTGTCCTCCGTAAATGGGTAATGCCTTCGTCCCCAATTACAGTCGTGCATGTGCATTCAGACGGGACAAGAGCGAAGAGAGTAAAGCCTGCCCTGTGTGCATAACCAACATGAAGCTAAAGACAAAAAAACAATACAAGGGGCTCAAAAGTGCTGGCTAGGCATAAGGCAGGGGCTCAAAAGTGCTGGCTAGGCATAAGGCAGGGGCACAAGTGCTGGCTAGGCATAAGGCAGGGGCACAAGTGCTGGCTAGGCATAAGGCAGGGGCACAAGTGCTGGCTAGGCATAAGGCAGGGGCACAAGTGCTGGCTAGGCATAAGGCAGGGGCACAAGTGCTGGCTAGGCATAAGGCAGGGGCACAAGTGCTGGCTAGGCATAAGGCAGGGGCACAAGTGCTGGCTAGGCATAAGGCAGGGGCACAAGTGCTGGCTAGGCATAAGGCAGGGGCACAAGTGCTGGCTAGGCATAAGGCAGGGGCACAAGTGCTGGCTAGGCATAAGGCAGGGGCACAAGTGCTGGCTAGGCATAAGGCAGGGGCACAAGTGCTGGCTAGGCATAAGCCAGGGGCACAAGTGCTGGCTAGGCATAAGGCAGGGGCACAAGTGCTGGCTAGGCTTAAGGCAGGGGCACAAGTGCTGGCTAGGCATAAGGCAGGGGCACAAGTGCTGGCTAGGCATAAGGCAGGGGCACAAGTGCTGGCTAGGCATAAGGCAAAGGCACAAGTGCTGGCTAGGCATAAGGCAGGGGCACAAGTGCTGGCTAGGCATAAGGCAGGGGCACAAGTGCTGGCTAGCCATAAGGCAGGGGCACAAGTGCTGGCTAGGCATAAGGCAGGGGCACAAGTGCTGGCTAGGCATAAGGCAGGGGCACAAGTGCTGGCTAGGCATAAGGCAGGGGCACAAGTGCTGGCTAGGCATAAGGCAGGGGCACAAGTGCTGGCTAGGCATAAGGCAGGGGCACAAGTGCTGGCTAGGCATAAGGCAGGGGCACAAGTGCTGGCTAGGCATAAGGCAGGGGCACAAGTGCTGGCTAGGCATAAGGCAGGGGCACAAGTGCTGGCTAGGCATAAGGCAGGGGCACAAGTGCTGGCTAGGCATAAGGCAGGGGCACAAGTGCTGGCTAGGCATAAGGCAGGGGCACAAGTGCTGGCTAGGCATAAGGCAGGGGCACAAGTGCTGGCTAGGCATAAGGCAGGGGCACAAGTGCTGGCTAGGCATAAGGCAGGGGCACAAGTGCTGGCTAGGCATAAGGCAGGGGCACAAGTGCTGGCTAGGCATAAGGCAGGGGCACAAGTGCTGGCTAGGCATAAGGCAGGGGCACAAGTGCTGGCTAGGCATAAGGCAGGGGCACAAGTGCTGGCTAGGCATAAGGCAGGGGCACAAGTGCTGGCTAGGCATAAGGCAGGGGCACAAGTGCTGGCTAGGCATAAGGCAGGGGCACAAGTGCGGGCTAGGCATAAGGCAGGGGCACAAGTGCGGGCTAGGCATAAGGCAGGGGCACAAGTGCGGGCTAGGCATAAGGCAGGGGCACAAGTGCGGGCTAGGCATAAGGCAGGGGCACAAGTGCGGGCTAGGCATAAGGCAGGGGCACAAGTGCGGGCTAGGCATAAGGCAGGGGCACAAGTGCGGGCTAGGCATAAGGCAGGGGCACAAGTGCGGGCTAGGCATAAGGCAGGGGCACAAGTGCGGGCTAGGCATAAGGCAGGGGCACAAGTGCGGGCTAGGCATAAGGCAGGGGCACAAGTGCGGGCTAGGCATAAGGCAGGGGCACAAGTGCGGGCTAGGCATAAGGCAGGGGCACAAGTGCGGGCTAGGCATAAGGCAGGGGCACAAGTGCGGGCTAGGCATAAGGCAGGGGCACAAGTGCGGGCTAGGCATAAGGCAGGGGCACAAGTGCGGGCTAGGCATAAGGCAGGGGCACAAGTGCGGGCTAGGCATAAGGCAGGGGCACAAGTGCGGGCTAGGCATAAGGCAGGGGCACAAGTGCGGGCTAGGCATAAGGCAGGGGCACAAGTGCGGCTAGGCATAAGGCAGGGGCACAAGTGCGGCTAGGCATAAGGCAGGGGCCCACGTGCTGGCTAGGCATAAGGCAGGGGCCCACGTGCTGGCTAGGCATAAGGCAGGGGCACACGTGCGGGCCAGGCATAAGGCAGGGGCACACGTGCGGGCCAGGCATAAGGCAGGGGCACACGTGCGGGCCAGGCATAAGGCAGGGGCACACGTGCGGGCCAGGCATAAGGCAGGGGCACACGTGCGGGCTAGGCATAAGGCAGGGGCACAAGTGCGGGCTAGGCATAAGGCAGGGGCACAAGTGCGGGCTAGGCATAAGGCAGGGGCACAAGTGCGGGCTAGGCATAAGGCAGGGGCACAAGTGCGGGCTAGGCATAAGGCAGGGGCACAAGTGCTGGCTAGGCATAAGGCAGGGGCACAAGTGCTGGCTAGGCATAAGGCAGGGGCACAAGTGCGGGCTAGGCATAAGGCAGGGGCACAAGTGCGGGCTAGGCATAAGGCAGGGGCACAAGTGCGGGCTAGGCATAAGGCAGGGGCACAAGTGCTGGCTAGGCATAAGGCAGGGGCACAAGTGCTGGCTAGGCATAAGGCAGGGGCACAAGTGCTGGCTAGGCATAAGGCAGGGGCACAAGTGCGGGCTAGGCATAAGGCAGGGGCACAAGTGCGGGCTAGGCATAAGGCAGGGGCACAAGTGCGGGCTAGGCATAAGGCAGGGGCACAAGTGCGGGCTAGGCATAAGGCAGGGGCACAAGTGCGGCTAGGCATAAGGCAGGGGCCCAAGTGCGGGCTAGGCATAAGGCAGGGGCACACGTGCGGGCTAGGCATAAGGCAGGGGCACACGTGCGGGCTAGGCATAAGGCAGGGGCACACGTGCGGGCTAGGCATAAGGCAGGGGCACACGTGCGGGCTAGGCATAAGGCAGGGGCACACGTGCGGGCTAGGCATAAGGCAGGGGCACACGTGCGGGCTAGGCATAAGGCAGGGGCACAAGTGCTGGCTAGGCTTAAGGCAGGGGCACAAGTGTGGGCTAGACTTTAGGCAGGGGCACAAGAGCAAACTAAGCATAAGGCAGAGGCACAAGTGCAAGCTAGGCATAAGGCAGGGGCACCTATGCAGGCTAGGCTTAAGGCAGGGGCACAAGTGATGGCTACACATAAGGCATACGGCTAACTCTTTGCACTCTTTGCATAAAGGGATAGGCACCCTTAGGGGTGAAGAGCTAGCTTTCACCCCTCTACTCTGTACTTTGTTGTACAGTGCGGAGCCACTCCATAACCCCCATGCTCCAAGCGACCAGGCACATCTTGTCTGTCCTCCGTAAATGGGTAATGCCTTTGTCCCCAATTACAGTCGTGCATGTGCATTCAGACGGGACAAGAGCGAAGAGCGTAAAGCCTGCCCTGTGTGCATAACCAACATGAAGCTAAAGACAAAAAAACAATAATACAAGGGGCTCAAAAGTGCTGGCTAGGCATAAGGCAGGGGCACAAGTGCTGGCTAGGCATAAGGCAGGGGCACAAGTGCTGGCTAGGCATAAGGCAGGGGCACAAGTGCTGGCTAGGCATAAGGCAGGGGCACAAGTGCTGGCTAGGCATAAGGCAGGGGCACAAGTGCTGGCTAGGCATAAGGCAGGGGCACAAGTGCGGGCTAGGCATAAGGCAGGGGCACAAGTGCGGGCTAGGCATAAGGCAGGGGCACACGTGCGGGCTAGGCATAAGGCAGGGGCACACGTGCTGGCTAGGCATAAGGCAGGGGCACACGTTCTGGCTAGGCATAAGGCAGGGGCACAAGTGCGGGCTAGGCATAAGGCAGGGGCACAAGTGCGGGCTAGGCATAAGGCAGGGGCACAAGTGCAGGCTAGGTATAAGGCAGGGGCACAAGTGCTGGCTAGGCATAAGGCAAGGGCACAAGTGCTGGCTAGGCATAAGGCAAGGGCACAAGTGCTGGCTAGGCATAAGGCAGGGGCACAAGTGCAGTCTAGGCATAAGGCAGGGGCACCTATGCGGGCTAGGCATAAGGCAGGGGCACCTATGCGGGCTAGGCATAAGGCAGGGGCACAAGTGCGGGCTAGGCATAAGGCAGGGGCACAAAAGCTGGCTAGGCATAAGGCAGGGGCACAAGTGCAGGCTAGGCATAAGGCAGGGGCACAAGTGCTGGCTAGGCATAAGGCAGGGGCACAAGTGCTGGCTAGGCTTAAGGCAGGGGCACAAGTGCTGGCTAGGCATAAGGCAGGGGCACAAGTGCTGGCTAGGCATAAGGCAGGGGCACAAGTGCTGGCTAGGCATAAGGCAGGGGCACAAGTGCGGGCTAGGCATAAGGCAGGGGCACAAGTGCGGGCTAGGCATAAGGCAGGGGCACAAGTGCGGGCTAGGCATAAGGCAGGGGCACAAGTGCTGGCTAGGCATAGGGCAGGGCACAAGTGCTGGCTAGGCATAAGGCAGGGGCACAAGTGCTTGCTAGGCATAAGGCAGGGGCACAAGTGCTTGCTAGGCATAAGGCAGGGGCACAAGTGCTTGCTAGGCATAAGGCAGGGGCACAAAAGCTGGCTAGGCATAAGGCAGGGGCACAAGTGCAGGCTAGGCATAAGGCAGGGGCACAAGTGCTGGCTAGGCATAAGGCAGGGGCACAAGTGCTGGCTAGGCATAAGGCAGGGGCACAAGTGCTGGCTAGGCTTAAGGCAGGGGCACAAGTGCTGGCTAAGCTTAAGGCAGGGGCACAAGTGCTGGCTAGGCTTAAGGCAGGGGCACAAGTGCAGTCTAGGCATAAGGCAGGGGCACAAGTGCAGTCTAGGCATAAGGCAGGGGCACAAGTGCAGTCTAGGCATAAGGCAGGGGCACAAGTGCAGTCTAGGCATAAGGCAGGGGCACAAGTGCAGTCTAGGCATAAGGCAGGGGCACCTATGCGGGCTAGGCATAAGGCAGGGGCACCTATGCGGGCTAGGCATAAGGCAGGGGCACCTATGCGGGCTAGGCATAAGGCAGGGGCACCTATGCGGGCTAGGCATAAGGCAGGGGCACCTATGCGGGCTAGGCATAAGGCAGGGGCACCTATGCGGGCTAGGCATAAGGCAGGGGCACAAGTGCGGGCTAGGCATAAGGCAGGGGCACAAGTGCGGGCTAGGCATAAGGCAGGGGCACAAGTGCGGGCTAGGCATAAGGCATGGGCACAAGTGCGGGCTAGCCATAAGGCAGGGGCACAAGTGCGGGCTAGGCATAAGGCAGGGGCACAAGTGCGGGCTAGGCATAAGGCAGGGGCACAAGTGCGGGCTAGGCATAAGGCAGGGGCACAAGTGCGGCTAGGCATAAGGCAGGGGCCCAAGTGCGGGCTAGGCATAAGGCAGGGGCACACGTGCTGGCTAGGCATAAGGCAGGGGCACACGTGCGGGCTAGGCATAAGGCAGGGGCACACGTGCGGGCTAGGCATAAGGCAGGGGCACACGTGCGGGCTAGGCATAAGGCAGGGGCACACGTGCGGGCTAGGCATAAGGCAGGGGCACACGTGCGGGCTAGGCATAAGGCAGGGGCACAAGTGAAGGCTAGGCATAAGGCAGGGGCACAAGTGCGGGCTAGGCATAAGGCAGGGGCACAAGTGCTGGCTAGGCATAAGGCAGGGGCACAAGTGCTGGCTAGGCATAAGGCAGGGGCACAAGTGCTGGCTAGGCATAAGGCAGGGGCACAAGTGCTGGCTAGGCATAAGGCAGGGGCACAAGTGCTGGCTAGGCATAAGGCAGGGGCACAAGTGCTGGCTAGGCATAAGGCAGGGGCACAAGTGCTGGCTAGTCATAAGGCAGGGGCACAAGTGCTGGCTAGTCATAAGGCAGGGGCACAAGTGCTGGCTAGGCATAAGGCAGGGGCACAAGTGCTGGCTAGGCATAAGGCAGGGGCACAAGTGTTGGCTAGGCATAAAGGAGGGGCACAAGTGCTGGCTAGGCATAAGGCAGGGGCACAAGTGCTGGCTAGGCATAAGGCAGGGGCACAAGTGCTGGCTAGGCATAAGGCAGGGGCACAAGTGCTGGCTAGGCATAAGGCAGGGGCACAAGTGCTGGCTAGGCATAAGGCAGGGGCACAAGTGCTGGCTAGGCATAAGGCAGGGGCACAAGTGCTGGCTAGGCATAAGGCAGGGGCACAAGTGCTGGCTAGGCATAAGGCAGGGGCACAAGTGCTGGCTAGGCATAAGGCAGGGGCACAAGTGCTGGCTAGGCATAAGGCAGGGGCACAAGTGCTGGCTAGGCATAAGGCAGGGGCACAAGTGCTGGCTAGGCATAAGGCAGGGGCACAAGTGCTGGCTAGGCATAAGGCAGGGGAACAAGTGCTGGCTAGGCATAAGGCAGGGGCACAAGTGCTGGCTAGGCATAAGGCAGGGGCACAAAAGCTGGCTAGGCATAAGGCAGGGGCACAAGTGCAGGCTAGGCATAAGGCAGGGGCACAAGTGCTGGCTAGGCATAAGGCAGGGGCACAAGTGCTGGCTAGGCTTAAGGCAGGGGCACAAGTGCTGGCTAGGCTTAAGGCAGGGGCACAAGTGCTGGCTAGGCATAAGGCAGGGGCACAAGTGCAGTCTAGGCATAAGGCAGGGGCACAAGTGCAGTCTAGGCATAAGGCAGGGGCACAAGTGCAGTCTAGGCATAAGGCAGGGGCACAAGTGCAGTCTAGGCATAAGGCAGGGGCACAAGTGCAGTCTAGGCATAAGGCAGGGGCACAAGTGCAGTCTAGGCATAAGGCAGGGGCACCTATGTGGGCTAGGCATAAGGCAGGGGCACAAGTGCGGGCTAGGCATAAGGCAGGGGCACAAGTGCGGGCTAGGCATAAGGCAGGGGCACAAAAGCTGGCTAGGCATAAGGCAGGGGCACAAGTGCAGGCTAGGCATAAGGCAGGGGCACAAGTGCTGGCTAGGCATAAGGCAGGGGCACAAGTGCTGGCTAGGCTTAAGGCAGGGGCACAAGTGCTGGCTAGGCTTAAGGCAGGGGCACAAGTGCTGGCTAGGCATAAGGCAGGGGCACAAGTGCAGTCTAGGCATAAGG
Organism: Ranitomeya imitator; assembly: GCF_032444005.1. Lineage (NCBI taxonomy): Eukaryota > Metazoa > Chordata > Amphibia > Anura > Dendrobatidae > Ranitomeya > Ranitomeya imitator. The sequence goes on along the minus strand of NC_091285.1, from coordinate 105,707,880 downwards.
CAGGGGCACAAGTGCAGTCTAGGCATAAGGCAGGGGCACAAGTGCAGTCTAGGCATAAGGCAGGGGCACAAGTGCAGTCTAGGCATAAGGCAGGGGCACAAGTGCAGTCTAGGCATAAGGCAGGGGCACAAGTGCAGTCTAGGCATAAGGCAGGGGCACAAGTGCAGTCTAGGCATAAGGCAGGGGCACAAGTGCAGTCTAGGCATAAGGCAGGGGCACCTATGCGGGCTAGGCATAAGGCAGGGGCACCTATGCGGGCTAGGCATAAGGCAGGGGCACCTATGCGGGCTAGGCATAAGGCAGGGGCACCTATGCGGGCTAGGCATAAGGCAGGGGCACAAGTGCGGGCTAGGCATAAGGCAGGGGCACAAGTGTGGGCTAGGCATAAGGCAGGGGCACAAGTGCGGGCTAGGCATAAGGCAGGGGCACAAGTGCGGGCTAGGCATAAGGCAGGGGCACAAGTGCGGGCTAGGCATAAGGCAGGGGCACAAGTGCGGGCTAGGCATAAGGCAGGGGCACAAGTGCTGGCTAGACTTAAGGCAGGGGCACACGTTCTGGCTAGGCATAAGGCAGGGGCACACGTTCTGGCTAGGCATAAGGCAGGGGCACACGTGCTGGCTAGGCATAAGGCAGGGGCACAAGTGCTGGCTAGGCATAAGGCAGGGGCACAAGTGCTGGCTAGACTTAAGGCAGGGGCACAAGTGCTGGCTAGGCATAAGGCAGGGGCACAAGTGCTGGCTAGGCATAAGGCAGGGGCACAAGTGCTGGCTAGGCATAAGGCAGGGGCACAAGTGCTGGCTAGGCATAAGGCAGGGGCACAAGTGCTCGCTAGGCATAAGGCAGGGGCACAAGTGCTGGCTAGGCATAAGGCAGGGGCACAAGTGCGGGCTAGGCATAAGGCAGGGGCACAAGTGCGGGCTAGGCATAAGGCAGGGGCACAAGTGCGGGCTAGGCATAAGGCAGGGGCACAAGTGCGGGCTAGGCATAAGGCAGGGGCACAAGTGCGGGCTAGGCATAAGGCAGGGGCACAAGTGCGGGCTAGGCATAAGGCAGGGGCACAAGTGCGGGCTAGGCATAAGGCAGGGGCACAAGTGCGGGCTAGGCATAAGGCAGGGGCACAAGTGCTGGCTAGGCATAAGGCAGGGCACAAGTGCTGGCTAGGCATAAGGCAGGGGCACAAGTGCTTGCTAGGCATAAGGCAGGGGCACAAGTGCTTGCTAGGCATAAGGCAGGGGCACAAAAGCTGGCTAGGCATAAGGCAGGGGCACAAGTGCAGGCTAGGCATAAGGCAGAGGCACAAGTGCTGGCTAGGCATAAGGCAGGGGCACAAGTGCTGGCTAGGCTTAAGGCAGGGGCACAAGTGCTGGCTAGGCATAAGGCAGGGGCACAAGTGCAGTCTAGGCATAAGGCAGGGGCACAAGTGCAGTCTAGGCATAAGGCAGGGGCACAAGTGCAGTCTAGGCATAAGGCAGGGGCACAAGTGCAGTCTAGGCATAAGGCAGGGGCACAAGTGCAGTCTAGGCATAAGGCAGGGGCACAAGTGCAGTCTAGGCATAAGGCAGGGGCACCTATGTGGGCTAGGCATAAGGCAGGGGCACCTATGCGGGCTAGGCATAAGGCAGGGGCACCTATGCGGGCTAGGCATAAGGCAGGGGCACCTATGCGGGCTAGGCATAAGGCAGGGGCACAAGTGCGGGCTAGGCATAAGGCAGGGGCACAAGTGCGGGCTAGGCATAAGGCAGGGGCACAAGTGCGGGCTAGGCATAAGGCAGGGGCACAAGTGCGGGCTAGGCATAAGGCAGGGGCACAAGTGCTGGCTAGACTTAAGGCAGGGGCACACGTTCTGGCTAGGCATAAGGCAGGGGCACACGTTCTGGCTAGGCATAAGGCAGGGGCACACGTGCTGGCTAGGCATAAGGCAGGGGCACAAGTGCTGGCTAGACTTAAGGCAGGGGCACAAGTGCTGGCTAGGCATAAGGCAGGGGCACAAGTGCTGGCTAGGCATAAGGCAGGGGCACAAGTGCTGGCTAGGCATAAGGCAGGGGCACAAGTGCTGGCTAGGCATAAGGCAGGGGCACAAGTGCTGGCTAGGCATAAGGCAGGGGCACACGTGCTGGCTAGGCATAAGGCAGGGGCACAAGTGCTGGCTAGGCATAAGGCAGGGGCACAAGTGCTGGCTAGACTTAAGGCAGGGGCACAAGTGCTGGCTAGGCATAAGGCAGGGGCACAAGTGCTGGCTAGGCATAAGGCAGGGGCACAAGTGCTGGCTAGGCATAAGGCAGGGGCACAAGTGCTGGCTAGGCATAAGGCAGGGGCACAAGTGCTGGCTAGGCATAAGGCAGGGGCACAAGTGCTGGCTAGGCATAAGGCAGGGGCACAAGTGCAGGCTAGGCCATAAGGCAGGGGCACAAGTGCAGGCTAGGCCATAAGGCAGGGGCACAAGTGCAGGCTAGGCATAAGGCAGGGGCACAAGTGCAGGCTAGGCATAAGGCAGGGGCACAAGTGCAGGCTAGGCATAAGGCAGGGGCACAAGTGCAGGCTAGGCCATAAGGCAGGGGCACAAGTGCAGGCTAGGCATAAGGCAGGGGCACAAGTGCAGGCTAGGCATAAGGCAGGGGCACAAGTGCAGGCTAGGCATAAGGCAGGGGCACAAGTGCAGGCTAGGCATAAGGCAGGGGCACAAGTGCAGCTAGGCATAAGGCAGGGGCACAAGTGCAGGCTAGGCATAAGGCAGGGGCACAAGTGCAGGCTAGGCATAAGGCAGGGGCACACGTGCTGGCTAGGCATAAGGCAGGGGCACAGGTGCTGGCTAGGCATAAGGCAGGGGCACACGTGCTGGCTAGGCATAAGGCAGGGGCACAAGTGCAGGCTAGGCATAAGGCAGGGGCACAAGTGCGGACTAGGCATAAGGCAGGGGCACAAGTGCGGGCTAGGCATAAGGCAGGGGCACAAGTGCGGGCTAGGCATAAGGCAGGGGCACAAGTGCGGGCTAGGCATAAGGCAGGGGCACAAGTGCGGGCTAGGCATAAGGCAGGGGCACAAGTGCGGGTTAGGCATAAGGCAGGGGCACAAGTGCGGGCTAGGCATAAGGCAGGGGCACAAGTGCGGGCTAGGCATAAGGCAGGGGCACAAGTGCGGGCTAGGCATAAGGCAGGGGCACAAGTGCGGGCTAGGCATAAGGCAGGGGCACAAGTGCTGGCTAGGCATAAGGCAGGGCACAAGTGCTGGCTAGGCATAAGGCAGGGGCACAAGTGCTTGCTAGGCATAAGGCAGGGCACAAGTGCTGGCTAGGCATAAGGCAGGGGCACAAGTGCTTGCTAGGCATAAGGCAGGGGCACAAGTGCTTGCTAGGCATAAGGCAGGGGCACAGGTGCTGGCTAGGCATAAGGCAGGGGCACACGTGCTGGCTAGGCATAAGGCAGGGGCACAAGTGCAGGCTAGGCATAAGGCAGGGGCACAAGTGCGGACTAGGCATAAGGCAGGGGCACAAGTGCGGGCAAGGCATAAGGCAGGGGCACAAGTGCGGGCTAGGCATAAGGCAGGGGCACAAGTGCGGGCTAGGCATAAGGCAGGGGCACAAGTGCGGGCTAGGCATAAGGCAGGGGCACAAGTGCGGGCTAGGCATAAGGCAGGGGCACAAGTGCGGGCTAGGCATAAGGCAGGGGCACAAGTGCGGGCTAGGCATAAGGCAGGGGCACAAGTGCGGGCTAGGCATAAGGCAGGGGCACAAGTGCGGGCTAGGCATAAGGCAGGGGCACAAGTGCTGGCTAGGCATAAGGCAGGGCACAAGTGCTGGCTAGGCATAAGGCAGGGGCACAAGTGCTTGCTAGGCATAAGGCAGGGGCACAAGTGCTTGCTAGGCATAAGGCAGGGGCACAAAAGCTGGCTAGGCATAAGGCAGGGGCACAAGTGCAGGCTAGGCATAAGGCAGGGGCACAAGTGCTGGCTAGGCATAAGGCAGGGGCACAAGTGCTGGCTAGGCTTAAGGCAGGGGCACAAGTGCTGGCTAGGCTTAAGGCAGGGGCACAAGTGCTGGCTAGGCATAAGGCAGGGGCACAAGTGCAGTCTAGGCATAAGGCAGGGGCACAAGTGCAGTCTAGGCATAAGGCAGGGGCACAAGTGCAGTCTAGGCATAAGGCAGGGGCACAAGTGCAGTCTAGGCATAAGGCAGGGGCACAAGTGCAGTCTAGGCATAAGGCAGGGGCACAAGTGCAGTCTAGGCATAAGGCAGGGGCACCTATGCGGGCTAGGCATAAGGCAGGGGCACAAGTGCGGGCTAGGCATAAGGCAGGGGCACAAGTGCGGGCTAGGCATAAGGCAGGGGCACAAGTGCGGGCTAGGCATAAGGCAGGGGCACAAGTGCGGGCTAGGCATAAGGCAGGGGCACAAGTGCGGGCTAGGCATAAGGCAGGGGCACAAGTGCGGGCTAGGCATAAGGCAGGGGCACAAGTGCTGGCTAGACTTAAGGCAGGGGCACACGTTCTGGCTAGGCATAAGGCAGGGGCACACGTGCTGGCTAGGCATAAGGCAGGGGCACAAGTGCTGGCTAGGCATAAGGCAGGGGCACAAGTGCTGGCTAGACTTAAGGCAGGGGCACAAGTGCTGGCTAGGCATAAGGCAGGGGCACAAGTGCTGGCTAGGCATAAGGCAGGGGCACAAGTGCTGGCTAGGCATAAGGCAGGGGCACAAGTGCTGGCTAGGCATAAGGCAGGGGCACAAGTGCTGGCTAGGCATAAGGCAGGGGCACAAGTGCTGGCTAGGCATAAGGCAGGGGCACAAGTGCAGGCTAGGCATAAGGCAGGGGCACAAGTGCAGGCTAGGCCATAAGGCAGGGGCACAAGTGCAGGCTAGGCATAAGGCAGGGGCACAAGTGCAGGCTAGGCATAAGGCAGGGGCACAAGTGCAGGCTAGGCATAAGGCAGGGGCACAAGTGCAGGCTAGGCATAAGGCAGGGGCACAAGTGCAGGCTAGGCATAAGGCAGGGGCACAAGTGCAGGCTAGGCATAAGGCAGGGGCACAAGTGCAGGCTAGGCATAAGGCAGGGGCACAAGTGCAGGCTAGGCATAAGGCAGGGGCACAAGTGCAGGCTAGGCATAAGGCAGGGGCACAAGTGCAGGCTAGGCATAAGGCAGGGGCACACGTGCTGGCTAGGCATAAGGCAGGGGCACACATTCTGGCTAGGCATAAGGCAGGGGCACACGTGCTGGCTAGGCATAAGGCAGGGGCACACGTGCTGGCTAGGCATAAGGCAGGGGCACACGTGCTGGCTAGGCATAAGGCAGGGGCACACGTGCTGGCTAGGCATAAGGCAGGGGCACACGTGCGGGCTAGGCATAAAGCAGGGGCACAAGTGCGGGCTAGGCATAAGGCAGGGGCACAAGTGCGGGCTAGGCATAAGGCAGGGGCACAAGTGCGGGCTAGGCATAAGGCAGGGACACAAGTGCGGGCTAGGCATAAGGCAGGGGCACAAGTGCGGGCTAGGCATAAGGCAGGGGCACAAGTGCGGGCTAGGCATAAGGCAGGGGCACAAGTGCGGGCTAGGCATAAGGCAGGGGCACAAGTGCGGGCTAGGCATAAGGCAGGGGCACAAGTGCGGGCTAGGCATAAGGCAGGGGCACAAGTGCGGGCTAGGCATAAGGCAGGGGCACAAGTGCGGGCTAGGCATAAGGCAGGGGCACAAGTGCGGCTGGGCATAAGGCAGGGGCCCAAGTGCGGGATAGGCATAAGGCAGGGGCACACGTGCTGGCTAGGCATAAGGCAGGGGCACACGTGCGGGCTAGGCATAAGGCAGGGGCACACGTGCGGGCTAGGCATAAGGCAGGGGCACACGTGCGGGCTAGGCATAAGGCAGGGGCACAAGTGCGGGCTAGGCATAAGGCAGGGACACAAGTGCGGGCTAGGCATAAGGCAGGGGCACAAGTGCGGGCTAGGCATAAGGCAGGGGCACAAGTGCGGGCTGGGCACAAGTGCGGGCTAGGCATAAGGCAGGGGCACAAGTGCGGGCTAGGCATAAGGCAGGGGCACAAGTGCGGGCTAGGCATAAGGCAGGGGCACAAGTGCGGGCTAGGCATAAGGCAGGGGCACAAGTGCGGGCTAGGCATAAGGCAGGGGCACAAGTGCGGGCTAGGCATAAGGCAGGGGCACAAGTGCGGGCAAGGCATAAGGCAGGGGCACAAGTGCGGGCAAGGCATAAGGCAGGGGCACAAGTGCGGGCAAGGCATCAGGCAGGGGCACAAGTGCGGGCTAGGCATAAGGCAGGGGCACAAGTGCGGGCTAGGCATAAGGCAGGGGCACAAGTGCGGGCTAGGCATAAGGCAGGGGCACAAGTGCGGGCTAGGCATAAGGCAGGGGCACAAGTGCAGGCTAGGCATAAGGCAGGGGCACAAGTGCAGGCTAGGCATAAGGCAGGGGCACAAGTGCAGGCTAGGCATAAGGCAGGGGCACAAGTGCAGCTAGGCATAAGGCAGGGGCACAAGTGCAGGCTAGGCATAGGGCAGGGGCCCAAGTGCGGGCTAGGCATAAGGCAGGGGCACACGTGCTGGCTAGGCATAAGGCAGGGGCACACGTGCGGGCTAGGCATAAGGCAGGGGCACACGTGCGGGCTAGGCATAAGGCAGGGGCACACGTGCTGGCTAGGCATAAGGCAGGGGCACAAGTGCTAACTAGGCATAAGGCAGGGGCACAAGTGCTGGCTAGGCTTAAGGCAGGGGCACAAGTGCTGGCTAGACATAAGGCAGGGGCACAAGTGCTGGCTAGGCATAAGGCAGGGGCACAAGTGCTGGCTAGACATAAGGCAGGGGCACAAGTGCTGGCTAGGCATAAGGCAGGGGCACAAGTGCTGGCTAGGCATAAGGCAGGGGCACAAGTGCTGGCTAGGCATAAGGCAGGGGCATAAGGCAGGGGCACAAGTGCAGGCTAGGCATAAGGCAGGGGCACAAGTGCTGGCTAGGCATAAGGAAGGGGCACAAGTGCGGGCTAGGCATAAGGCAGGGGCACAAGTGCAGGCTAGGCATAAAGCAGGGGCATAAGGCAGGGGCACAAGTGCAGGCTAGGCATAAGGCAGGGGCACAAGTGCTGGCTAGGCATAAGGAAGGGGCACAAGTGCGGGCTAGGCATAAGGCAGGGGCACAAGTGCGGGCTAGGCATAAGGCAGGGGCACAAGTGCGGGCTAGGCATAAGGCAGGGGCACAAGTGCGGGCTAGACATAAGGCAGGGGCACAAGTGCGGGCTAGGCATAAGGCAGGGGCACAAGTGCGGGCTAGGCATAAGGCAGGGGCACAAGTGCGGGCTAGGCATAAGGCAGGGGCACACGTGCGGGCTAGGCATAAGGCAGGGGCACACGTGCGGGCTAGGCATAAGGCAGGGGCACACGTGCTGGCTAGGCATAAGGCAGGGGCACACGTGCTGGCTAGGCATAAGGCAGGGGCACACGTGCTGGCTAGGCATAAGGCAGGGGCACACGTGCTGGCTAGGCATAAGGCAGGGGCACACGTGCTGGCTAGGCATAAGGCAGGGGCACAAGTGCGGGCTAGGCCATAAGGCAGGGGCACAAGTGCGGGCTAGGCATAAGGCAGGGGCACAAGTGCTGACTAGACATAAGGCAGGGGCACAAGTGCTGGCTAGGCATAAGGCAGGGGCACAAGTGCTGGCTAGGCATAAGGCAGGGGCACAAGTGCTGGCTAGGCATAAGGCAGGGCACAAGTGCTGGCTAGGCATAAGGCAGGGGCACAAGTGCTGGCTAGGCATAAGGCAGGGGCACAATTGCTGGCTAGACTTAAGGCAGGGACACAAGTGCTGGCTAGACTTAAGGCAGGGGCACAAGTGCTGGCTAGGCATAAGGCAGGGGCACAAGTGCGGGCTAGCCATAAGGCAGGGGCACAAGTGCAGGCTAGGCATAAGGCAGGGGCACAAGTGCAGGCTAGGCATAAGGCAGGGGCACAAGTGCAGGCTAGGCATAAGGCAGGGGCACAAGTGCAAACTAAGCATAAGGCAGAGGCACAAGTGCAGCTAGGCATAAGGCAGGGGCACAAGTGCAGGCTAGGCATAAGGCAGGGGCACAAGTGCTGGCTAGGCATAAGGCAGGGGCACAAGTGCTGGCTAGGCATAAGGCAGGGGCACAAGTGCTGGCTAGACATAAGGCAGGGGCACAAGTGCTGGCTAGGCATAAGGCAGGGGCACAAGTGCAGGCTAGGCATAAGGCAGGGGCACAAGTGCTGGCTAGGCATAAGGCAGGGGCACAAGTGCTGGCTAGGCATAAGGCAGGGGCACAAGTGCTGGCTAGACATAAGGCAGGGGCACAAGTGCTGGCTAGGCATAAGGCAGGGGCACAAGTGCTGGCTAGGCATAAGGCAGGGGCATAAGGCAGGGGCACAAGTGCAGGCTAGGCATAAGGCAGGGGCACAAGTGCTGGCTAGGCATAAGGAAGGGGCACAAGTGCGGGCTAGGCATAAGGCAGGGGCACAAGTGCAGGCTAGGCATAAAGCAGGGGCATAAGGCAGGGGCACAAGTGCAGGCTAGGCATAAGGCAGGGGCACAAGTGCTGGCTAGGCATAAGGCAGGGGCACAAGTGCGGGCTAGGCATAAGGCAGGGGCACAAGTGCGGGCTAGGCATAAGGCAGGGGCACAAGTGAGGGCTAGGCATAAGGCAGGGGCACAAGTGCGGGCTAGGCATAAGGCAGGGGCACAAGTGCGGGCTAGGCATAAGGCAGGGGCACAAGTGCGGGCTAGGCATAAGGCAGGGGCACAAGTGCGGGCTAGGCATAAGGCAGGGGCACAAGTGCGGGCTAGGCATAAGGCAGGGGCACAAGTGCGGGCTAGGCATAAGGCAGGGGCACAAGTGCGGGCTAGGCATAAGGCAGGGGCACAAGTGCGGGCTAGGCATAAGGCAGGGGCACAAGTGCGGCCTAGGCATAAGGCAGGGGCACAAGTGCGGGCTAGGCATAAGGCAGGGGCACAAGTGCGGGCTAGGCATAAGGCAGGGGCACAAGTGCGGGCTAGGCATAAGGCAGGGGCACAAGTGCGGGCTAGGCATAAGGCAGGGGCACAAGTGCGGGCTAGGCATAAGGCAGGGGCACAAGTGCTGGCTAGGCATAAGGCAGGGGCACAAGTGCGGGCTAGGCATAAGGCAGGGGCACACGTGCTGGCTAGGCATAAGGCAGGGGCACAAGTGCTGGCTAGGCATAAGGCAGGGGCACAAGTGCTGGCTAGGCATAAGGCAGGGGCACAAGTGCTGGCTAGGCATAAGGCAGGGGCACAAGTGCTGGCTAGGCATAAGGCAGGGGCACAAGTGCTGGCTAGGCATAAGGCAGGGGCACAAGTGCTGGCTAGGCATAAGGCAGGGGCACAAGTGCTGGCTAGGCATAAGGCAGGGGCACAAGTGCTGGCTAGGCATAAGGCAGGGGCACAAGTGCTGGCTAGGCATAAGGCAGGGGCACAAGTGCTGGCTAGGCATAAGGCAGGGGCACAAGTGCTGGCTAGGCATAAGGCAGGGGCACAAGTGCTGGCTAGGCATAAGGCAGGGGCACAAGTGCTGGCTAGGCATAAGGCAGGGGCACAAGTGCTGGCTAGGCATAAGGCAGGGGCACAAGTGCTGGCTAGGCATAAGGCAGGGGCACAAGTGCTGGCTAGGCATAAGGCAGGGGCACAAGTGCTGGCTAGGCATAAGGCAGGGGCACAAGTGCTGGCTAGGCATAAGGCAGGGGCACAAGTGCTGGCTAGGCATAAGGCAGGGGCACAAGTGCTGGCTAGGCATAAGGCAGGGGCACAAGTGCTGGCTAGGCATAAGGCAGGGGCACAAGTGCTGGCTAGGCATAAGGCAGGGGCACAAGTGCTGGCTAGGCATAAGGCAGGGGCACAAGTGCTGGCTAGGCATAAGGCAGGGGCACAAGTGGTGGCTAGGCATAAGGCAGGGGCACAAGTGCTGGCTAGGCATAAGGCAGGGGCACAAGTGCTGGCTAGGCATAAGGCAGGGGCACAAGTGCTGGCTAGGCATAAGGCAGGGGCACAAGTGCGGGCTAGGCATAAGGCAGGGGCACAAGTGCTGGCTAGGCATAAGGCAGGGGCACAAGTGCGGGCTAGGCATAAGGCAGGGGCACAAGTGCGGGCTAGGCATAAGTCAGGGGCACAAGTGCGGGCTAGGCATAAGTCAGGGGCACAAGTGCGGGCTAGGCATAAGGCAGGGGCACAAGTGCGGGCTAGGCATAAGGCAGGGGCACAAGTGCGGGCTAGGCATAAGGCAGGGGCACAAGTGCGGGCTAGGCATAAGGCAGGGGAACAAGTGCGGGCTAGGCATAAGGCAGGGGCACAAGTGCAGGCTAGGTATAAGGCAGGGGCACAAGTGCTGGCTAGGCATAAGGCAAGGGCACAAGTGCTGGCTAGGCATAAGGCAGGGGCACAAGTGCTGGCTAGGCATAAGGCAGGGGCACAAGTGCGGGCTAGACTTTAGGCAGGGGCACAAGAGCAAACTAAGCATAAGGCAGAGGCACAAGTGCAAGCTAGGCATAAGGCAGGGGCACCTATGCAGGCTAGGCTTAAGGCAGGGGCACAAGTGATGGCTACACATAAGGCATACGGCTAACTCTTTGCACTCTTTGCATAAAGGGATAGGCACCCTTAGGGGTGAAGAGCTAGCTTTCACCCCTCTACTCTGTACTTTGTTGTACAGTGCGGAGCCACTCCATAACCCCCATGCTCCAAGCGACCAGGCACATCTTGTCTGTCCTCCGTAAATGGGTAATGCCTTCGTCCCCAATTACAGTCGTGCATGTGCATTCAGACGGGACAAGAGTGAAGAGCGTAAAGCCTGCCCTGTGTGCATAACCAACATGAAGCTAAAGACAAAAAAACAATACAAGGGGCTCAAAAGTGCTGGCTAGGCATAAGGCAGGGGCTCAAAAGTGCTGGCTAGACATAAGGCAGGGGCACAAGTGCTGGCTAGGCATAAGGCAGGGGCACAAGTGCTGGCTAGGCATAAGGCAGGGGCACAAGTGCTGGCTAGGCATAAGGCAGGGGCACAAGTGCTGGCTAGGCATAAGGCAGGGGCACAAGTGCTGGCTAGGCATAAGGCAGGGGCACAAGTGCTGGCTAGGCATAAGGCAGGGGCACAAGTGCTGGCTAGGCATAAGGCAGGGGCACAAGTGCTGGCTAGGCATAAGGCAGGGGCACAAGTGCTGGCTAGGCATAAGGCAGGGGCACAAGTGCTGGCTAGGCATAAGGCAGGGGCACAAGTGCTAACTAGGCATAAGGCAGGGGCACAAGTGCTGGCTAGGCATAAGGCAGGGGCACCTATGTGGGCTAGGCATAAGGCAGGGGCACCTATGCGGGCTAGGCATAAGGCAGGGGCACAAGTGCGGGCTAAGCATAAGGCAGGGGCACAAGTGCGGGCTAGGCATAAGGCAGGGGCACAAGTGCGGGCTAGGCATAAGGCAGGGGCACAAGTGCGGGCTAGGCATAAGGCAGGGGCACAAGTGAGGGCTAGGCATAAGGCAGGGGCACAAGTGCAGGCTAGGCATAAGGCAGGGGCACAAGTGCGGGCTAGGCATAAGGCAGGGGCACAAGTGCGGCTAGGCATAAGGCAGGGGCCCAAGTGCGGCTAGGCATAAGGCAGGGGCACACGTGCTGGCTAGGCATAAGGCAGGGGCACACGTGCGGGCTAGGCATAAGGCAGGGGCACACGTGCGGGCTAGGCATAAGGCAGGGGCAAACGTGCGGGCTAGGCATAAGGCAGGGGCAAACGTGCGGGCTAGGCATAAGGCAGGGGCACAAGTGCGGGCTTGGCATAAGGCAGGGGCACAAGTGCGGGCTAGGCATAAGGCAGGGGCACAAGTGCGGGCTAGGCATAAGGCAGGGGCACAAGTGCGGGCTAGGCATAAGGCAGGGGCACAAGTGAGGGCTAGGCATAAGGCAGGGGCACAAGTGCGGGCTAGGCATAAGGCAGGGGCACAAGTGCGGGCTAGGCATAAGGCAGGGGCACAAGTGCGGGCTAGGCATAAGGCAGGGGCACAAGTGCGGGCTAGGCATAAGGCAGGGGCACAAGTGCGGGCTAGGCATAAGGCAGGGGCACAAGTGCGGGCTAGGCATAAGGCAGGGGCACAAGTGCGGGCTAGGCATAAGGCAGGGGCACAAGTGCGGGCTAGGCATAAGGCAGGGGCACAAGTGCGGGTTAGGCATAAGGCAGGGGCACAAGTGCGGGCTAGGCATAAGGCAGGGGCACAAGTGCGGGCTAGGCATAAGGCAGGGGCACAAGTGCGGGCTAGGCATAAGGCAGGGGCACACGTGCGGGCTAGGCATAAGGCAGGGGCACACGTGCGGGCTAGGCATAAGGCAGGGGCACACGTGCTGGCTAGGCATAAGGCAGGGGCACACGTGCGGGCTAGGCATAAGGCAGGGGCACACGTGCGGGCTAGGCATAAGGCAGGGGCACACGTGCGGGCTAGGCATAAGGCAGGGGCACACGTGCGGGCTAGGCATAAGGCAGGGGCACACGTGCGGGCTAGGCATAAGGCAGGGGCACACGTGCGGGCTAGGCATAAGGCAGGGGCACACGTGCTGGCTAGGCATAAGGCAGGGGCACACGTGCTGGCTAGGCATAAGGCAGGGGCACACGTGCTGGCTAGGCATAAGGCAGGGGCACACGTGCTGGCTAGGCATAAGGCAGGGGCACACGTGCTGGCTAGGCATAAGGCAGGGGCACACGTGCTGGCTAGGCATAAGGCAGGGGCACACGTGCTGGCTAGGCATAAGGCAGGGGCACACGTGCTGGCTAGGCATAAGGCAGGGGCACACGTGCTGGCTAGGCATAAGGCAGGGGCACACGTGCTGGCTAGGCATAAGGCAGGGGCACACGTGCTGGCTAGGCATAAGGCAGGGGCACACGTGCTGGCTAGGCATAAGGCAGGGGCACACGTGCTGGCTAGGCATAAGGCAGGGGCACACGTGCTGGCTAGGCATAAGGCAGGGGCACACGTGCTGGCTAGGCATAAGGCAGGGGCACACGTGCTGGCTAGGCATAAGGCAGGGGCACACGTGCTGGCTAGGCATAAGGCAGGGGCACACGTGCTGGCTAGGCATAAGGCAGGGGCACACGTGCTGGCTAGGCATAAGGCAGGGGCACACGTGCTGGCTAGGCATAAGGCAGGGGCACACGTGCTGGCTAGGCATAAGGCAGGGGCACACGTGCGGGCTAGGCATAAGGCAGGGGCACAAGTGCGGGCTAGGCATAAGGCAGGGGCACAAGTGCGGGCTAGGCATAAGGCAGGGGCACAAGTGCGGGCTAGGCATGAGGCAGGGGCACAAGTGCGGGCTAGGCATGAGGCAGGGGCACAAGTGCGGGCTAGGCATGAGGCAGGGGCACAAGTGCGGGCTAGGCATGAGGCAGGGGCACAAGTGCGGGCTAGGCATGAGGCAGGGGCACAAGTGCGGGCTAGGCATGAGGCAGGGGCACAAGTGCGGGCTAGGCATGAGGCAGGGGCACAAGTGCGGGCTAGGCATGAGGCAGGGGCACAAGTGCGAGCTAGGCATAAGGCAGGGGCACAAGTGCGAGCTAGGCATAAGGCAGGGGCACAAGTGCGAGCTAGGCATAAGGCAGGGGCACAAGTGCGGGCTAGGCATAAGGCAGGGGCACAAGTGCGGGCTAGGCATAAGGCAGGGGCACAAGTGCGGGCTAGGCATAAGGCAGGGGCACAAGTGCGGGCTAGGCATAAGGCAGGGGCACAAGTGCGGGCTAGGCATAAGGCAGGGGCACAAGTGCGGGCTAGGCATAAGGCAGGGGCACAAGTGCGGCTAGGCATAAGGCAGGGGCCCAAGTGCGGCTAGGCATAAGGCAGGGGCACACGTGCTGGCTAGGCATAAGGCAGGGGCACACGTGCGGGCTAAGCATAAGGCAGGGGCACACGTGCGGGCTAGGCATAAGGCAGGGGCAAACGTGCGGGCAAGGCATAAGGCAGGGGCACAAGTGCGGGCTAGGCATAAGGCAGGGGCACAAGTGCGGGCTAGGCATAAGGCAGGGGCACAAGTGCGGGCTAGGCATAAGGCAGGGGCACAAGTGCGGGCTAGGCATAAGGCAGGGGCACAAGTGAGGGCTAGGCATAAGGCAGGGGCACAAGTGCGGGCTAGGCATAAGGCAGGGGCACAAGTGCGGGCTAGGCATAAGGCAGGGGCACACGTGCGGGCTAGGCATAAGGCAGGGGCACACGTGCGGGCTAGGCATAAGGCAGGGGCACACGTGCGGGCTAGGCATAAGGCAGGGGCACACGTGCGGGCTAGGCATAAGGCAGGGGCACACGTGCGGGCTAGGCATAAGGCAGGGGCACACGTGCGGGCTAGGCATAAGGCAGGGGCACACGTGCGGGCTAGGCATAAGGCAGGGGCACACGTGCTGGCTAGGCATAAGGCAGGGGCACACGTGCTGGCTAGGCATAAGGCAGAGGCACACGTGCTGGCTAGGCATAAGGCAGGGGCACACGTGCTGGCTAGGCATAAGGCAGGGGCACACGTGCTGGCTAGGCATAAGGCAGGGGCACACGTGCTGGCTAGGCATAAGGCAGGGGCACACGTGCTGGCTAGGCATAAGGCAGGGGCACACGTGCTGGCTAGGCATAAGGCAGGGGCACACGTGCTGGCTAGGCATAAGGCAGGGGCACACGTGCTGGCTAGGCATAAGGCAGGGGCACACGTGCTGGCTAGGCATAAGGCAGGGGCACACGTGCTGGCTAGGCATAAGGCAGGGGCACACGTGCTGGCTAGGCATAAGGCAGGGGCACACGTGCTGGCTAGGCATAAGGCAGGGGCACACGTGCTGTCTAGGCATAAGGCAGGGGCACACGTGTTGGCTAGGCATAAGGCAGGGGCACACGTGCTGGCTAGGCATAAGGCAGGGGCACACGTGCGGGCTAGGCATAAGGCAGGGGCACACGTGCGGGCTAGGCATAAGGCAGGGGCACACGTGCGGGCTAGGCATAAGGCAGGGGCACAAGTGCGGGCTAGGCATAAGGCAGGGGCACAAGTGCGGGCTAGGCATAAGGCAGGGGCACAAGTGCGGGCTAGGCATAAGGCAGGGGCACAAGTGCGGGCTAGGCATAAGGCAGGGGCACAAGTGCGGGCTAGGCATAAGGCAGGGGCACAAGTGCGGGCTAGGCATAAGGCAGGGGCACAAGTGCGGGCTAGGCATAAGGCAGGGGCACAAGTGCGGGCAAGGCATAAGGCAGGGGCACAAGTGCGGGCTAGGCATAAGGCAGGGGCACAAGTGCGGGCTAGGCATAAGGCAGCGGCACAAGTGCTGGCTAGGCATAAGGCAGGGGCACAAGTGCTGGCTAGGCATAAGGCAGGGGCACAAGTGCTGGCTAGGCATAAGGCAGGGCCACAAGTGCAGGCTAGGCATTAGGCAGGGCCACAAGTGCAGGCTAGGCATAAGGCAGGGGCACAAGTGCAGGCTAGGCATACGGCAGGGGCACAAGTGCTGGCTAGGCATAAGGCAGGGGCACAAGTGCTGGCTAGGCATAAGGCAGGGGCTCAAGTGCTGGCTAGGCAAAAGGCAGGGGCACAAGTGCTGGCTAGGCATAAGGCAGGGGCACAAGTGCTGGCTAGGTATAAGGCAGGGGCACAAGTGCTGGCTAGGCATAAGGCAGGGGCACAAGTGCTGGCTAGGCATAAGGCAGGGGCACAAGTGCTGGCTAGGCATAAGGCAGGGGCACAAGTGCTGGCTAGGCATAAGGCAGGGGCACAAGTGCTGGCTAGGCATAAGGCAGGGGCTTAAGTGCTGGCTAGGCATAAGGCAGGGGCACCTATGCAGGCTAGGCTTAAGGCAGGGGCACAAGTGATGGCTACACATAAGGCATACGGCTAACTCTTTGCACTCTTTGAATAAAGGGATAGGCACCCTTAGGGGTGAAGAGCTAGCTTTCACCCCTCTACTCTGTACTATGTTGTACAGTGCGGAGCCACTCCATAACCCCCATGCTCCAAGCGACCAGGCACATCTTGTCTGTCCTCCGTAAATGGGTAATGCCTTCGTCCCCAATTACAGTCGTGCATGTGCATACAGACGGGACAAGAGCTTAGAGCGTAAAGCCTGCCCTGTGTGCATAACCAACATGAATCTAAAGACAAAAAAACAATAATGCAAGGGGCTCAAAAGTGCTGGCTAGGCATAAGGCAGGGGCACAAGTGCTGGCTAGACATAAGGCAGGGGCACAAGTGCTGGCTAGGCATAAGGCAGGGGCACAATTGCTGGCTAGGCATAAGGCAGGGGCACAAGTGCTGGCTAGGCATAAGGCAGGGGCACAAGTGCTGGCTAGGCATAAGGCAGGGGCACAAGTGCTGGCTAGACTTAAGGCAGGGGCACAAGTGCTGGCTAGACTTAAGGCAGGGGCACAAGTGCTGGCTAGGCATAAGGCAGGGGCACAAGTGCGGGCTAGCCATAAGGCAGGGGCACAAGTGCGGGCTAGGCATAAGGCAGGGGCACAAGTGCAGGCTAGGCATAAGGCAGGGGCACAAGTGCAGGCTAGGCATAAGGCAGGGGCACAAGTGCAGGCTAGGCATAAGGCAGGGGCACAAGTGCGGGCTAGGCATAAGGCAGGGGCACAAGTGCTGGCTAGGCATAAGGCAGGGTCACAAGTGCGGGCTAGGCATAAGGCAGGGGCACAAGTGCGGGCTAGGCATAAGGCAGGGGCACAAGTGCGGGCTAGGCATAAGGCAGGGGCACAAGTGCGGGCTAGGCATAAGGCAGGGGCACAAGTGCACGCTAGGCATAAGGCAGGGGCACAAGTGCGGGCTAGGCATAAGGCAGGGGCACAAGTGCGGGCTAGGCATAAGGCAGGGGCACAAGTGCGGGCTAGGCATAAGGCAGGGGCACAAGTGCGGGCTAGGCATAAGGCAGGGGCACAAGTGCGGGATAGGCATAAGGCAAGGGCACAAGTGCAAACTAAGCATAAGGCAGAGGCACAAGTGCAGCTAGGCATAAGGCAGGGGCACAAGTGCAGGCTAGGCATAAGGCAGGGGCACAAGTGCAGGCTAGGCATAAGGCAGGGGCACAAGTGCAAACTAAGCATAAGGCAGAGGCACAAGTGCAGCTAGGCATAAGGCAGGGGCACAAGTGCAGGCTAGGCATAAGGCAGGGGCACAAGTGCAGGCTAGGCATAAGGCAGGGGCACAAGTGCGGGCTAGGCATAAGGCAGGGGCACAAGTGCTGGCTAGGCATAAGGCAGGGTCACAAGTGCGGGCTAGGCATAAGGCAGGGGCACAAGTGCGGGCTAGGCATAAGGCAGGGGCACAAGTGCGGGCTAGGCATAAGGCAGGGGCACAAGTGCGGGCTAGGCATAAGGCAGGGGCACAAGTGCACGCTAGGCATAAGGCAGGGGCACAAGTGCGGGCTAGGCATAAGGCAGGGGCACAAGTGCGGGCTAGGCATAAGGCAGGGGCACAAGTGCGGGCTAGGCATAAGGCAGGGGCACAAGTGCGGGCTAGGCATAAGGCAGGGGCACAAGTGCGGGATAGGCATAAGGCAAGGGCACAAGTGCGGCCTAGGCATAAGGCAGGGGCACAAGTGCGGGCTAGGCATAAGGCAGGGGCACAAGTGCGGGCTAGGCATAAGGCAGGGGCACAAGTGCGGGCTAGGCATAAGGCAGGGGCACAAGTGCGGGCTAGGCATAAGGCAGGGCACAAGTGCGGGCTAGGCATAATTCAGGGGCACAAGTGCGGGCTAGGCATAAGGCAGGGGCACAAGTGCGGGCTAGGCATAAGGCAGGGGCACAAGTGCGGGCTAGGCATAAGGCAGGGGCACAAGTGCGGGCTAGGCATAAGGCAGGGGCACACGTGCTGGCTAGGCATAAGGCAGGGGCACACGTGCTGGCTAGGCATAAGGCAGGGGCACAACTGCGGGCTAGGCATAAGGCAGGGGCACAAGTGCGGGCTAGGCATAAGGCAGGGGCACAAGTGCGGGCTAGGCATAAGGCAGGGGCACAAGTGTGGGCTAGGCATAAGGCAGGGGCACAAGTGCGGGCTAGGCATAAGGCAGGGGCACAAGTGCGGGCTAGGCATAAGGCAGGGGCACAAGTGCGGGCTAGGCATAAGGCAGGGGCACAAGTGCGGGCTAGGCATAAGGCAGGGGCACAAGTGCGGGCTAGGCATAAGGCAGGGGCACAAGTGCGGGCTAGGCATAAGGCAGGGGCACAAGTGCGGGCTAGGCATAAGGCAGGGGCACAAGTGCGGGCTAGGCATAAGGCAGGGGCACAAGTGCGGGCTAGGCATAAGGCAGGGGAACAAGTGCGGGCTAGGCATAAGGCAGGGGCACAAGTGCAGGCTAGGCATAAGGCAGGGGCACAAGTGCTGGCTAGGCATAAGGCAAGGGCACAAGTGCTGGCTAGGCATAAGGCAGGGGCACACGTGCTGGCTAGGCATAAGGCAGGGGCACAACTGCGGGCTAGGCATAAGGCAGGGGCACAAGTGCGGGCTAGGCATAAGGCAGGGGCACAAGTGCGGGCTAGGCATAAGGCAGGGGCACAAGTGCGGGCTAGGCATAAGGCAGGGGCACAAGTGCGGGCTAGGCATAAGGCAGGGGCACAAGTGCGGGCTAGGCATAAGTCAGGGGCACAAGTGCGGGCTAGGCATAAGGCAGGGGCACAAGTGCGGGCTAGGCATAAGGCAGGGGCACAAGTGCGGGCTAGGCATAAGGCAGGGGCACAAGTGCGGGCTAGGCATAAGGCAGGGGAACAAGTGCGGGCTAGGCATAAGGCAGGGGCACAAGTGCAGGCTAGGTATAAGGCAGGGGCACAAGTGCTGGCTAGGCATAAGGCAAGGGCACAAGTGCTGGCTAGGCATAAGGCAGGGGCACAAGTGCTGGCTAGGCATAAGGCAGGGGCACAAGTGCGGGCTAGACTTTAGGCAGGGGCACAAGAGCAAACTAAGCATAAGGCAGAGGCACAAGTGCAAGCTAGGCATAAGGCAGGGGCACCTATGCAGGCTAGGCTTAAGGCAGGGGCACAAGTGATGGCTACACATAAGGCATACGGCTAACTCTTTGCACTCTTTGCATAAAGGGATAGGCACCCTTAGGGGTGAAGAGCTAGCTTTCACCCCTCTACTCTGTACTTTGTTGTACAGTGCGGAGCCACTCCATAACCCCCATGCTCCAAGCGACCAGGCACATCTTGTCTGTCCTCCGTAAATGGGTAATGCCTTCGTCCCCAATTACAGTCGTGCATGTGCATTCAGACGGGACAAGAGCGAAGAGCGTAAAGCCTGCCCTGTGTGCATAACCAACATGAAGCTAAAGACAAAAAAACAATACAAGGGGCTCAAAAGTGCTGGCCAGGCATAAGGCAGGGGCTCAAAAGTGCTGGCTAGGCATAAGGCAGGGGCACAAGTGCTGGCTAGGCATAAGGCAGGGGCACAAGTGCTGGCTAGGCATAAGGCAGGGGCACAAGTGCTGGCTAGGCATAAGGCAGGGGCACAAGTGCTGGCTAGGCATAAGGCAGGGGCACAAGTGCGGGCTAGGCATAAGGCAGGGGCACAAGTGCGGGCTAGGCATAAGGCAGGGGCACAAGTGCGGGCTAGGCATAAGGCAGGGGCACAAGTGCGGGCTAGGCATAAGGCAGGGGCACAAGTGCGGGCTAGGCATAAGGCAGGGGCACAAGTGCGGGCTAGGCATAAGGCAGGGGCACAAGTGCGGGCAAGGCATAAGGCAGGGGCACAAGTGCGGGCTAGGCATAAGGCAGGGGCACAAGTGCGGGCTAGGCATAAGGCAGCGGCACAAGTGCTGGCTAGGCATAAGGCAGGGGCACAAGTGCTGGCTAGGCATAAGGCAGGGGCACAAGTGCTGGCTAGGCATAAGGCAGGGCCACAAGTGCAGGCTAGGCATTAGGCAGGGCCACAAGTGCAGGCTAGGCATAAGGCAGGGGCACAAGTGCAGGCTAGGCATACGGCAGGGGCACAAGTGCTGGCTAGGCATAAGGCAGGGGCACAAGTGCTGGCTAGGCATAAGGCAGGGGCTCAAGTGCTGGCTAGGCAAAAGGCAGGGGCACAAGTGCTGGCTAGGCATAAGGCAGGGGCACAAGTGCTGGCTAGGTATAAGGCAGGGGCACAAGTGCTGGCTAGGCATAAGGCAGGGGCACAAGTGCTGGCTAGGCATAAGGCAGGGGCACAAGTGCTGGCTAGGCATAAGGCAGGGGCACAAGTGCTGGCTAGGCATAAGGCAGGGGCACAAGTGCTGGCTAGGCATAAGGCAGGGGCTTAAGTGCTGGCTAGGCATAAGGCAGGGGCACCTATGCAGGCTAGGCTTAAGGCAGGGGCACAAGTGATGGCTACACATAAGGCATACGGCTAACTCTTTGCACTCTTTGAATAAAGGGATAGGCACCCTTAGGGGTGAAGAGCTAGCTTTCACCCCTCTACTCTGTACTATGTTGTACAGTGCGGAGCCACTCCATAACCCCCATGCTCCAAGCGACCAGGCACATCTTGTCTGTCCTCCGTAAATGGGTAATGCCTTCGTCCCCAATTACAGTCGTGCATGTGCATACAGACGGGACAAGAGCTTAGAGCGTAAAGCCTGCCCTGTGTGCATAACCAACATGAATCTAAAGACAAAAAAACAATAATGCAAGGGGCTCAAAAGTGCTGGCTAGGCATAAGGCAGGGGCACAAGTGCTGGCTAGACATAAGGCAGGGGCACAAGTGCTGGCTAGGCATAAGGCAGGGGCACAATTGCTGGCTAGGCATAAGGCAGGGGCACAAGTGCTGGCTAGGCATAAGGCAGGGGCACAAGTGCTGGCTAGGCATAAGGCAGGGGCACAAGTGCTGGCTAGACTTAAGGCAGGGGCACAAGTGCTGGCTAGACTTAAGGCAGGGGCACAAGTGCTGGCTAGGCATAAGGCAGGGGCACAAGTGCGGGCTAGCCATAAGGCAGGGGCACAAGTGCGGGCTAGGCATAAGGCAGGGGCACAAGTGCAGGCTAGGCATAAGGCAGGGGCACAAGTGCAGGCTAGGCATAAGGCAGGGGCACAAGTGCAGGCTAGGCATAAGGCAGGGGCACAAGTGCGGGCTAGGCATAAGGCAGGGGCACAAGTGCTGGCTAGGCATAAGGCAGGGTCACAAGTGCGGGCTAGGCATAAGGCAGGGGCACAAGTGCGGGCTAGGCATAAGGCAGGGGCACAAGTGCGGGCTAGGCATAAGGCAGGGGCACAAGTGCGGGCTAGGCATAAGGCAGGGGCACAAGTGCACGCTAGGCATAAGGCAGGGGCACAAGTGCGGGCTAGGCATAAGGCAGGGGCACAAGTGCGGGCTAGGCATAAGGCAGGGGCACAAGTGCGGGCTAGGCATAAGGCAGGGGCACAAGTGCGGGCTAGGCATAAGGCAGGGGCACAAGTGCGGGATAGGCATAAGGCAAGGGCACAAGTGCAAACTAAGCATAAGGCAGAGGCACAAGTGCAGCTAGGCATAAGGCAGGGGCACAAGTGCAGGCTAGGCATAAGGCAGGGGCACAAGTGCAGGCTAGGCATAAGGCAGGGGCACAAGTGCAAACTAAGCATAAGGCAGAGGCACAAGTGCAGCTAGGCATAAGGCAGGGGCACAAGTGCAGGCTAGGCATAAGGCAGGGGCACAAGTGCAGGCTAGGCATAAGGCAGGGGCACAAGTGCGGGCTAGGCATAAGGCAGGGGCACAAGTGCTGGCTAGGCATAAGGCAGGGTCACAAGTGCGGGCTAGGCATAAGGCAGGGGCACAAGTGCGGGCTAGGCATAAGGCAGGGGCACAAGTGCGGGCTAGGCATAAGGCAGGGGCACAAGTGCGGGCTAGGCATAAGGCAGGGGCACAAGTGCACGCTAGGCATAAGGCAGGGGCACAAGTGCGGGCTAGGCATAAGGCAGGGGCACAAGTGCGGGCTAGGCATAAGGCAGGGGCACAAGTGCGGGCTAGGCATAAGGCAGGGGCACAAGTGCGGGCTAGGCATAAGGCAGGGGCACAAGTGCGGGATAGGCATAAGGCAAGGGCACAAGTGCGGCCTAGGCATAAGGCAGGGGCACAAGTGCGGGCTAGGCATAAGGCAGGGGCACAAGTGCGGGCTAGGCATAAGGCAGGGGCACAAGTGCGGGCTAGGCATAAGGCAGGGGCACAAGTGCGGGCTAGGCATAAGGCAGGGCACAAGTGCGGGCTAGGCATAATTCAGGGGCACAAGTGCGGGCTAGGCATAAGGCAGGGGCACAAGTGCGGGCTAGGCATAAGGCAGGGGCACAAGTGCGGGCTAGGCATAAGGCAGGGGCACAAGTGCGGGCTAGGCATAAGGCAGGGGCACACGTGCTGGCTAGGCATAAGGCAGGGGCACACGTGCTGGCTAGGCATAAGGCAGGGGCACAACTGCGGGCTAGGCATAAGGCAGGGGCACAAGTGCGGGCTAGGCATAAGGCAGGGGCACAAGTGCGGGCTAGGCATAAGGCAGGGGCACAAGTGTGGGCTAGGCATAAGGCAGGGGCACAAGTGCGGGCTAGGCATAAGGCAGGGGCACAAGTGCGGGCTAGGCATAAGGCAGGGGCACAAGTGCGGGCTAGGCATAAGGCAGGGGCACAAGTGCGGGCTAGGCATAAGGCAGGGGCACAAGTGCGGGCTAGGCATAAGGCAGGGGCACAAGTGCGGGCTAGGCATAAGGCAGGGGCACAAGTGCGGGCTAGGCATAAGGCAGGGGCACAAGTGCGGGCTAGGCATAAGGCAGGGGCACAAGTGCGGGCTAGGCATAAGGCAGGGGAACAAGTGCGGGCTAGGCATAAGGCAGGGGCACAAGTGCAGGCTAGGCATAAGGCAGGGGCACAAGTGCTGGCTAGGCATAAGGCAAGGGCACAAGTGCTGGCTAGGCATAAGGCAGGGGCACACGTGCTGGCTAGGCATAAGGCAGGGGCACAACTGCG
Source organism: Ranitomeya imitator (assembly GCF_032444005.1). Taxonomy (NCBI): domain Eukaryota; kingdom Metazoa; phylum Chordata; class Amphibia; order Anura; family Dendrobatidae; genus Ranitomeya; species Ranitomeya imitator. The sequence goes on along the minus strand of NC_091285.1, from coordinate 105,684,991 downwards.
GGCTAGGCATAAGGCAGGGGCACAAGTGCGGGCTAGGCATAAGGCAGGGGCACAAGTGCGGGCTAGGCATAAGGCAGGGGCACAAGTGCGGGCTAGGCATAAGGCAGGGGCACAAGTGCGGGCTAGGCATAAGGCAGGGGCACAAGTGCGGGCTAGGCATAAGTCAGGGGCACAAGTGCGGGCTAGGCATAAGGCAGGGGCACAAGTGCGGGCTAGGCATAAGGCAGGGGCACAAGTGCGGGCTAGGCATAAGGCAGGGGCACAAGTGCGGGCTAGGCATAAGGCAGGGGAACAAGTGCGGGCTAGGCATAAGGCAGGGGCACAAGTGCAGGCTAGGTATAAGGCAGGGGCACAAGTGCTGGCTAGGCATAAGGCAAGGGCACAAGTGCTGGCTAGGCATAAGGCAGGGGCACAAGTGCTGGCTAGGCATAAGGCAGGGGCACAAGTGCGGGCTAGACTTTAGGCAGGGGCACAAGAGCAAACTAAGCATAAGGCAGAGGCACAAGTGCAAGCTAGGCATAAGGCAGGGGCACCTATGCAGGCTAGGCTTAAGGCAGGGGCACAAGTGATGGCTACACATAAGGCATACGGCTAACTCTTTGCACTCTTTGCATAAAGGGATAGGCACCCTTAGGGGTGAAGAGCTAGCTTTCACCCCTCTACTCTGTACTTTGTTGTACAGTGCGGAGCCACTCCATAACCCCCATGCTCCAAGCGACCAGGCACATCTTGTCTGTCCTCCGTAAATGGGTAATGCCTTCGTCCCCAATTACAGTCGTGCATGTGCATTCAGACGGGACAAGAGCGAAGAGCGTAAAGCCTGCCCTGTGTGCATAACCAACATGAAGCTAAAGACAAAAAAACAATACAAGGGGCTCAAAAGTGCTGGCCAGGCATAAGGCAGGGGCTCAAAAGTGCTGGCTAGGCATAAGGCAGGGGCACAAGTGCTGGCTAGGCATAAGGCAGGGGCACAAGTGCTGGCTAGGCATAAGGCAGGGGCACAAGTGCTGGCTAGGCATAAGGCAGGGGCACAAGTGCTGGCTAGGCATAAGGCAGGGGCACAAGTGCTGGCTAGGCATAAGGCAGGGGCACAAGTGCTGGCTAGGCATAAGGCAGGGGCACAAGTGCTGGCTAGGCATAAGGCAGGGGCACAAGTGCTGGCTAGGCATAAGGCAGGGGCACAAGTGCTAACTAGGCATAAGGCAGGGGCACAAGTGCTGGCTAGGCTTAAGGCAGGGGCACAAGTGCTGGCTAGGCATAAGGCAGGGGCACAAGTGCTGGCTAGGCATAAGGCAGGGGCACAAGTGCTGGCTAGGCATAAGGCAGGGGCACAAGTGCTGGCTAGGCATAAGGCAGGGGCACAAGTGCTGGCTAGGCATAAGGCAGGGGCACAAGTGCTGGCTAGGCATAAGGCAGGGGCACAAGTGCTGGCTAGGCATAAGGCAGGGGCACAAGTGCTGGCTAGGCATAAGGCAGGGGCACAAGTGCTGGCTAGGCATAAGGCAGGGGCACAAGTGCTGGCTAGGCATAAGGCAGGGGCACAAGTGCTGGCTAGGCATAAGGCAGGGGCACAAGTGCTGGCTAGGCATAAGGCAGGGGCACAAGTGCTGGCTAGGCATAAGGCAGGGGCACAAGTGCTGGCTAGGCATAAGGCAGGGGCACAAGTGCTGGCTAGGCATAAGGCAGGGGCACAAGTGCTGGCTAGGCATAAGGCAGGGGCACAAGTGCTGGCTAGGCATAAGGCAGGGGCACAAGTGCTGGCTAGGCATAAGGCAGGGGCACAAGTGCTGGCTAGGCATAAGGCAGGGGCACAAGTGCGGGCTAGGCATAAGGCAGGGGCACAAGTGCGGGCTAGGCATAAGGCAGGGGCACAAGTGCTGGCTAGGCATAAGGCAGGGGCACAAGTGCTGGCTAGGCATAAGGCAGGGGCACAAGTGCGGGCTAGGCATAAGGCAGGGGCACAAGTGCGGGCTAGGCATAAGGCAGGGGCACAAGTGCGGGCTAGGCATAAGGCAGGGGCACAAGTGCGGGCTAGGCATAAGGCAGGGGCACAAGTGCGGGCTAGGCATAAGGCAGGGGCACAAGTGCGGGCTAGGCATAAGGCAGGGGCACAAGTGCGGGCTAGGCATAAGGCAGGGGCACAAGTGCGGGCTAGGCATAAGGCAGGGGCACAAGTGCGGGCTAGGCATAAGGCAGGGGCACAAGTGCGGGCTAGGCATAAGGCAGGGGCACAAGTGCGGGCTAGGCATAAGGCAGGGGCACAAGTGCGGGCTAGGCATAAGGCAGGGGCACAAGTGCGGGCTAGGCATAAGGCAGGGGCCCAAGTGCGGGCTAGGCATAAGGCAGGGGCACACGTGCTGGCTAGGCATAAGGCAGGGGCACACGAGCGGGCTAGGCATAAGGCAGGGGCACACGTGCGGGCTAGGCATAAGGCAGGGGCACACGTGCGGGCTAGGCATAAGGCAGGGGCACACGTGCGGGCTAGGCATAAGGCAGGGGCACACGTGCGGGCTAGGCATAAGGCAGGGGCACACGTGCGGGCTAGGCATAAGGCAGGGGCACAAGTGCGGGCTAGGCATAAGGCAGGGGCACAAGTGCGGGCTAGGCATAAGGCAGGGGCACAAGTGCGGGCTAGGCATAAGGCAGGGGCACAAGTGCGGGCTAGGCATAAGGCTGGGGCACAAGTGCGGGCTAGGCATAAGGCAGGGGCACAAGTGCGGGCTAGGCATAAGGCAGGGGCACAAGTGCGGGCTAGGCATAAGGCAGGGGCACAAGTGCGGGCTAGGCATAAGGCAGGGGCACAAGTGCGGGCTAGGCATAAGGCAGGGGCACAAGTGCGGGCTAGGCATAAGGCAGGGGCACAAGTGCGGGCTAGGCATAAGGCAGGGGCACAAGTGCGGGCTAGGCATAAGGCAGGGGCACAAGTGCGGGCTAGGCATAAGGCAGGGGCACAAGTGCGGGCTAGGCATAAGGCAGGGGCACAAGTGCGGGCTAGGCATAAGGCAGGGGCACAAGTGCGGGCTAGGCATAAGGCAGGGGCACAAGTGCGGGCTAGGCATAAGGCAGGGGCACAAGTGCGGGCTAGGCATAAGGCAGGGGCACAAGTGCGGGCTAGGCATAAGGCAGGGGCACAAGTGCGGGCTAGGCATAAGGCAGGGGCACAAGTGCGGGCTAGGCATAAGGCAGGGGCACAAGTGCGGGCTAGGCATAAGGCAGGGGCACAAGTGCGGGCTAGGCATAAGGCAGGGGCACAAGTGCGGGCTAGGCATAAGGCAGGGGCACAAGTGCGGGCTAGGCATAAGGCAGGGGCACAAGTGCGGCTAGGCATAAGGCAGGGGCCCAAGTGCGGGCTAGGCATAAGGCAGGGGCACACGTGCGGGCTAGGCATAAGGCAGGGGCACACGTGCGGGCTAGGCATAAGGCAGGGGCACACGTGCGGGCTAGGCATAAGGCAGGGGCACAAGCGCGGGCTAGGCATAAGGCAGGGGCACAAGCGCGGGCTAGGCATAAGGCAGGGGCACAAGCGCGGGCTAGGCATAAGGCAGGGGCACAAGCGCGGGCTAGGCATAAGGCAGGGGCACAAGCGCGGGCTAGGCATAAGGCAGGGGCACAAGTGCGGGCAAGGCATAAGGCAGGGGCACAAGTGCGGGCTAGGCATAAGGCAGGGGCACAAGTGCGGGCTAGGCATAAGGCAGGGGCACAAGTGCGGGCTAGGCATAAGGCAGCGGCACAAGTGCTGGCTAGGCATAAGGCAGGGGCACAAGTGCTGGCTAGGCATAAGGCAGGGGCACAAGTGCTGGCTAGGCATAAGGCAGGGCCACAAGTGCAGGCTAGGCATAAGGCAGGGCCACAAGTGCAGGCTAGGCATAAGGCAGGGGCACAAGTGCTGGCTAGGCATAAGGCAGGGGCACAAGTGCTGGCTAGGCATAAGGCAGGGGCTCAAGTGCTGGCTAGGCATAAGGCAGGGGCACAAGTGCTGGCTAGGCATAAGGCAGGGGCACAAGTGCTGGCTAGGCATAAGGCAGGGGCACAAGTGTGGGCTAGACTTTAGGCAGGGGCACAAGAGCAAACTAAGCATAAGGCAGAGGCACAAGTGCAAGCTAGGCATAAGGCAGGGGCACCTATGCAGGCTAGGCTTAAGGCAGGGGCACAAGTGATGGCTACACATAAGGCATATGGCTAACTCTTTGCACTCTTTGCATAAAGGGATAGGCACCCTTAGGGGTGAAGAGCTAGCTTTCACCCCTCTACTCTGTACTTTGTTGTACAGTGCGGAGCCACTCCATAACCCCCATGCTCCAAGCGACCAGGCACATCTTGTCTGTCCTCCGTAAATGGGTAATGCCTTCGTCCCCAATTACAGTCGTGCATGTGCATTCAGACGGGACAAGAGCGAAGAGCGTAAAGCCTGCCCTGTGTGCATAACCAACATGAAGCTAAAGACAAAAAAACAATAATACAAGGGGCTCAAAAGTGCTGGCTAGGCATAAGGCAGGGGCACAAGTGCTGGCTAGGCATAAGGCAGGGGCACAAGTGCTGGCTGGGCATAAGGCAGGGGCTTAAGTGCTGGCTAGGCATAAGGCAGGGGCACCTATGCAGGCTAGGCTTAAGGCAGGGGCACAAGTGATGGCTACACATAAGGCATACGGCTAACTCTTTGCACTCTTTGCATAAAGGGATAGGCACCCTTAGGGGTGAAGAGCTAGCTTTCACCCCTCTACTCTGTACTTTGTTGTACAGTGCGGAGCCACTCCATAACTGCCATGCTCCAAGCGACCAGGCACATCTTGTCTGTCCTCCGTAAATGGGTAATGCCTTCGTCCCCAATTACAGTCGTGCATGTGCATTCAGACGGGACAAGAGCGAAGAGCGTAAAGCCTGCCCTGTGTGCATAACCAACATGAAGCTAAAGACAAAAAAACAATAATACAAGGGGCTCAAAAGTGCTGGCTAGGCATAAGGCAGGGGCACAAGTGCTGGCTAGGCATAAGGCAGGGGCACAAGTGCTGGCTAGGCATAAGGCAGGGGCACAAGTGCTGGCTAGGCATAAGGCAGGGGCACAAGTGCTGGCTAGGCATAAGGCAGGGGCACAAGTGCTGGCTAGGCATAAGGCAGGGGCACAAGTGCTGGCTAGGCATAAGGCAGGGGCACAAGTGCTGGCTAGGCATAAGGCAGGGGCACAAGTGCTGGCTAGGCATAAGGCAGGGGCACAAGTGCTGGCTAGGCATAAGGCAGGGGCACAAGTGCTGGCTAGGCATAAGGCAGGGGCACAAGTGCTGGCTAGGCATAAGGCAGGGGCACAAGTGCTGGCTAGGCATAAGGCAGGGGCACAAGTGCTGGCTAGGCATAAGGCAGGGGCACAAGTGCTGGCTAGGCATAAGGCAGGGGCACAAGTGCGGGCTAGGCATAAGGCAGGGGCACAAGTGCGGGCTAGGCATAAGGCAGGGGCACAAGTGCGGGCTAGGCATAAGGCAGGGGCACAAGTGCGGGCAAGGCATAAGGCAGGGGCACAAGTGCGGGCTAGGCATAAGGCAGGGGCACAAGTGCGGGCTAGGCATAAGGCAGGGGCACAAGTGCGGGCTAGGCATAAGGCAGGGGCACAAGTGCGGGCTAGGCATAAGGCAGGGGCACAAGTGCGGGCTAGGCATAAGGCAGGGGCACAAGTGCGGGCTAGGCATAAGGCAGGGGCACAAGTGCGGGCTAGGCATAAGGCAGGGGCACAAGTGCGGGCTAGGCATAAGGCAGGGGCACAAGTGCGGGCTAGGCATAAGGCAGGGGCACAAGTGCGGGCTAGGCATAAGGCAGGGGCACAAGTGCGGGCTAGGCATAAGGCAGGGGCACAAGTGCGGGCTAGGCATAAGGCAGGGGCACAAGTGCGGGCTAGGCATAAGGCAGGGGCACAAGTGCGGGCTAGGCATAAGGCAGGGGCACAAGTGCGGGCTAGGCATAAGGCAGGGGCACAAGTGCGGGCTAGGCATAAGGCAAGGCACAGGTGCTGGCTAGGCATAAGGCAGGGGCACAAGTGCTGGCTAGGCATAAGGCAGGGGCACAAGTGCTTGCTAGGCATAAGGCAGGGGCACAAAAGCTGGCTAGGCATAAGGCAGGGGCACAAGTGCAGGGTAGGCATAAGGCAGGGGCACAAGTGCTGGCTAGGCATAAGGCAGGGGCACAAGTGCTGGCTAGGCTTAAGGCAGGGGCACAAGTGCTGGCTAGGCTTAAGGCAGGGGCACAAGTGCTGGCTAGGCATAAGGCAGGGGCACAAGTGCAGTCTAGGCATAAGGCAGGGGCACAAGTGCAGTCTAGGCATAAGGCAGGGGCACAAGTGCAGTCTAGGCATAAGGCAGGGGCACAAGTGCAGTCTAGGCATAAGGCAGGGGCACAAGTGCAGTCTAGGCATAAGGCAGGGGCACAAGTGCAGTCTAGGCATAAGGCAGGGGCACAAGTGCTGGCTAGGCATAAGGCAGGGGCACAAGTGCTGGCTAGACATAAGGCAGGGGCACAAGTGCTGGCTAGGCATAAGGCAGGGGCACAAGTGCTGGCTAGGCATAAGGCAGGGGCACAAAAGCTGGCTAGGCATAAGGCAGGGGCACAAGTGCAGGGTAGGCATAAGGCAGGGGCACAAGTGCTGGCTAGGCATAAGGCAGGGGCACAAGTGCTGGCTAGGCTTAAGGCAGGGGCACAAGTGCTGGCTAGGCTTAAGGCAGGGGCACAAGTGCTGGCTAGGCATAAGGCAGGGGCACAAGTGCAGTCTAGGCATAAGGCAGGGGCACAAGTGCAGTCTAGGCATAAGGCAGGGGCACAAGTGCAGTCTAGGCATAAGGCAGGGGCACAAGTGCAGTCTAGGCATAAGGCAGGGGCACAAGTGCTGGCTAGGCATAAGGCAGGGGCACAAGTGCTGGCTAGGCATAAGGCAGGGGCACAAGTGCTGGCTAGGCATAAGGCAGGGGCACAAGTGCTGGCTAGGCATAAGGCAGGGGCACAAGTGCGGGCTAGGCATAAGGCAGGGGCACAAGTGCGGGCTAGGCATAAGGCAGGGGCACAAGTGCGGGCTAGGCATGAGGCAGGGGCACAAGTGCTGGCTAGGCATAAGGCAGGGGCACAAGTGCTGGCTAGGCATAAGGCAGGGGCACAAGTGCTGGCTAGGCATAAGGCAGGGGCACAAGTGCGGGCTAGGCATAAGGCAGGGGCACAAGTGCGGGCTAGGCATAAGGCAGGGGCACAAGTGCGGGCTAGGCATAAGGCAGGGGCACAAGTGCGGGCTAGGCATAAGGCAGGGGCACAAGTGCGGGCTAGGCATAAGGCAGGGGCACAAGTGCGGGCTAGGCATAAGGCAGGGGCACAAGTGCGGGCTAGGCATAAGGCAGGGGCACAAGTGCGGGCTAGGCATAAGGCAGGGGCACAAGTGCGGGCTAGGCATAAGGCAGGGGCACAAGTGCTGGCTAGGCATAAGGCAGGGCACAAGTGCTGGCTAGGCATAAGGCAGGGGCACAAGTGCTTGCTAGGCATAAGGCAGGGGCACAAGTGCTTGCTAGGCATAAGGCAGGGGCACAAAAGCTGGCTAGGCATAAGGCAGGGGCACAAGTGCAGGCTAGGCATAAGGCAGGGGCACAAGTGCTGGCTAGGCATAAGGCAGGGGCACAAGTGCTGGCTAGGCTTAAGGCAGGGGCACAAGTGCTGGCTAGGCATAAGGCAGGGGCACAAGTGCAGTCTAGGCATAAGGCAGGGGCACAAGTGCAGTCTAGGCATAAGGCAGGGGCACAAGTGCAGTCTAGGCATAAGGCAGGGGCACAAGTGCAGTCTAGGCATAAGGCAGGGGCACAAGTGCAGTCTAGGCATAAGGCAGGGGCACAAGTGCAGTCTAGGCATAAGGCAGGGGCACAAGTGCAGTCTAGGCATAAGGCAGGGGCACAAGTGCAGTCTAGGCATAAGGCAGGGGCACCTATGTGGGCTAGGCATAAGGCAGGGGCACCTATGCGGGCTAGGCATAAGGCAGGGGCACCTATGCGGGCTAGGCATAAGGCAGGGGCACCTATGCGGGCTAGGCATAAGGCAGGGGCACAAGTGCTGGCTAGGCATAAGGCAGGGGCACAAGTGCTGGCTAGGCATAAGGCAGGGGCACAAGTGCTGGCTAGGCATAAGGCAGGGGCACAAGTGCTGGCTAGGCATAAGGCAGGGGCACAAGTGCTGGCTAGGCATAAGGCAGGGGCACAAGTGCTGGCTAGGCATAAGGCAGGGGCACAAGTGCTGGCTAGGCATAAGGCAGGGGCACAAGTGCTGGCTAGGCATAAGGCAGGGGCACAAGTGCTGGCTAGGCATAAGGCAGGGGCACAAGTGCTGGCTAGGCATAAGGCAGGGGCACAAGTGCTGGCTAGGCATAAGGCAGGGGCACAAGTGCTGGCTAGGCATAAGGCAGGGGCACAAGTGCTGGCTAGGCATAAGGCAGGGGCACAAGTGCTGGCTAGGCATAAGGCAGGGGCACAAGTGCTGGCTAGGCATAAGGCAGGGGCACAAGTGCTGGCTAGGCATAAGGCAGGGGCACAAGTGCTGGCTAGGCATAAGGCAGGGGCACAAGTGTTGGCTAGGCATAAGGCAGGGGCACAAGTGCTGGCTAGGCATAAGGCAAGGGCACAACTGCTGGCTAGGCATAAGGCAGGGGCACAAGTGCTGGCTAGGCATAAGGCAGGGGCACAAGTGCTGGCTAGGCATAAGGCAGGGGCACAAGTGCTGGCTAGGCATAAGGCAGGGGCACAAGTGCTGGCTAGGCATAAGGCAGGGGCACAAGTGCTGGCTAGGCATAAGGCAGGGGCACAAGTGCTGGCTAGGCATAAGGCAGGGGCACAAGTGCTGGCTAGGCATAAGGCAGGGGCACAAGTGCTTGCTAGGCATAAGGCAGGGGCACAAGTGCTTGCTAGGCATAAGGCAGGGGCACAAGTGCTTGCTAGGCATAACGCAGGGGCACAAGTGCTGGCTAGGCATAAGGCAGGGGCACAAGTGCTGGCTAGGCATAAGGCAGGGGCACAAGTGCTTGCTAGGCATAAGGCAGGGGCACAAGTGCTTGCTAGTCATAAGGCAGGGGCACAAGTGCAGTCTAGGCATAAGGCAGGGGCACAAGTGCAGTCTAGGCATAAGGCAGGGGCACAAGTGCAGTCTAGGCATAAGGCAGGGGCACAAGTGCAGTCTAGGCATAAGGCAGGGGCACCTATGGGGGCTAGGCATAAGGCAGGGGCACCTATGCGGGCTAGGCATAAGGCAGGGGCAAAAGTGCGGGCTAGGCATAAGGCAGGGGCACAAGTGCGGGCTAGGCATAAGGCAGGGGCACAAGTGCTGGCTAGGCATAAGGCAGGGGCACAAGTGCTGGCTAGGCATAAGGCAGGGGCACAAGTGCGGGCTAGGCATAAGGCAGGGGCACAAGTGCGGGCTAGGCATAAGGCAGGGGCACAAGTGCGGGCTAGGCATAAGGCAGGGCACAAGTGCTGGCTAGGCATAAGGCAGAGGCACAAGTGCTTGCTAGGCATAAGGCAGGGGCACAAGTGCTTGCTAGGCATAAGGCAGGGGCACAAAAGCTGGCTAGGCATAAGGCAGGGGCACAAGTGCAGTCTAGGCATAAGGCAGGGGCACAAGTGCAGTCTAGGCATAAGGCAGGGGCACAAGTGCAGTCTAGGCATAAGGCAGGGGCACAAGTGCAGTCTAGGCATAAGGCAGGGGCACCTATGTGGGCTAGGCATAAGGCAGGGGCACAAGTGCTGGCTAGGCATAAGGCAGGGGCACAAGTGCAGTCTAGGCATAAGGCAGGGGCACAAGTGCTGGCTAGGCATAAGGCAGGGGCACAAGTGCAGTCTAGGCATAAGGCAGGGGCACAAGTGCAGTCTAGGCATAAGGCAGGGGCACAAGTGCAGTCTAGGCATAAGGCAGGGGCACAAGTGCGGGCTAGGCATAAGGCAGGGGCACAAGTGCTGGCTAGACTTAAGGCAGGGGCAAACGTTCTGGCTTGGCATAAGGCAGGGGCACAAGTGCAGTCTAGGCATAAGGCAGGGGCACCTATGCGGGCTAGGCATAAGGCAGGGGCACAAGTGCAGTCTAGGCATAAGGCAGGGGCACAAGTGCAGTCTAGGCATAAGGCAGGGGCACAAGTGCAGGCTAGGCATAAGGCAGGGCCACAAGTGCAGGCTAGGCATAAGGCAGGGCCACAAGTGCAGGCTAGGCATAAGGCAGGGGCACAAGTGCTGGCTAGGCATAAGGCAGGGGCACAAGTGCTGGCTAGGCATAAGGCAGGGGCACAAGTGCTGGCTAGGCATAAGGCAGAGGCTCAAGTGCTGGCTAGGCATAAGGCAGGGGCACAAGTGCTGGCTAGGCATAAGGCAGGGGCACAAGTGCTGGCTAGGCATAAGGCAAGGGCACAAGTGCTGGCTAGGCATAAGGCAGGGGCACAAGTGCTGGCTAGGCATAAGGCAGGGGCACAAGTGCGGGCTAGACTTTAGGCAGGGGCACAAGAGCAAACTAAGCATAAGGCAGAGGCACAAGTGCAAGCTAGGCATAAGGCAGGGGCACCTATGCAGGCTAGGCTTAAGGCAGGGGCACAAGTGATGGCTACACATAAGGCATACGGCTAACTCTTTGCACTCTTTGCATAAAGGGATAGGCACCCTTAGGGGTGAAGAGCTAGCTTTCACCCCTCTACTCTGTACTTTGTTGTACAGTGCGGAGCCACTCCATAACCCCCATGCTCCAAGCGACCAGGCACATCTTGTCTGTCCTCCGTAAATGGGTAATGCCTTCGTCCCCAATTACAGTCGTGCATGTGCATTCAGACGGGACAAGAGCGAAGAGCGTAAAGCCTGCCCTGTGTGCATAACCAACATGAAGCTAAAGACAAAAAAACAATAATACAAGGGGCTCAAAAGTGCTGGCTAGGCATAAGGCAGGGGCACAAGTGCTGGCTAGGCATAAGGCAGGCGCACAAGTGCTGGCTAGGCATAAGGCAGGGGCACAAGTGCTGGTTAGGCATAAGGCAGGGGCACAAGTGCTGGCTAGGCATAAGGCAGGGGCACAAGTGCGGGCTAGGCATAAGGCAGGGGCACAAGTGCGGGCTAGGCATAAGGCAGGGGCACAAGTGCGGGCTAGGCATAAGGCAGGGGCACACGTGCGGGCTAGGCATAAGGCAGGGGCACACGTGCTGGCTAGGCATAAGGCAGGGGCACACGTGCTGGCTAGGCATAAGGCAGGGGCACACGTGCTGGCTAGGCATAAGGCAGGGGCACAAGTGCGGGCTAGGCATAAGGCAGGGGCACAAGTGCGGGCTAGGCATAAGGCAGGGGCACAAGTGCGGGCTAGGCATAAGGCAGGGGCACAAGTGCGGGCTAGGCATAAGTCAGGGGCACAAGTGCGGGCTAGGCATAAGGCAGGGGCACAAGTGCGGGCTAGGCTTAAGGCCTGGGCACAAGTGCGGGCTAGGCTTAAGGCCTGGGCACAAGTGCAGTTCTGGCTAGGATCAAGGCAGGGGGCACAAGTGCCGGCTAGGCTTAAGGCATGGGCACAAGTGCCAGCTAGGCTTAAGGCCTGGGCACAAGTGCGGGCTAGGCATAAGGCAGGAGCACAAGTGCTGGCTGGGCATAAGGCAGGAGCACAAGTGCTGGCTGGGCATAAGGCAGGAGCACAAGTGCTGGCTGAGCATAAGGCAGGAGCACATGTGCTGGCTAGGCTTAAGGCTGAGGCTTAAATGCTGGCTAGGTAGTAGACAGAGGCACAAGTTTAAACCAGGCATAAGGAAGGGGCACAAGTGATGGCTAACTTTGTGTAAATGGTGAGGCACCCATAGGAATGAAGAGCTAGTTTTCAACCCTCTGCTCTGTACTTGAACATTTAGGACTTGATACTTTGTAGAAAAGTGAGGAGCCACTACACAACTCCATGCTCCAAATGAGCATGCACTTCTGTCCTCTTACCTGTCAACACAGCATTTCCCATACAGATTAAAATATAAGCAATAGAAAACAGACAAGCTGTTCATGGCTAAAAATATTTTATTCAGGCCATAATATGTTCTAATACAATTTAAAAAAAATTAATTTGGTAATTTAAATGATGGTAAAATCCCAAACCATGGACAAGGCTTTATAACCCCTACATAGCGCAGGCAATGCAGAGGGTCCCCCCCACAGAGCGCAGGCAATGTAGAGTCCCCCCCACAGAGCGCAGGCAATGCAGTGCCCCCCTCCCACAGAGCGCTGACAATGCAGAGGGTCCCTCCCACAGAGCGCTGACAATGCAGAGGGTCCCCCCCACAGAGATCAGACAATGCAGAGGGTCCCACCCCACAGAGCGCAGGCAATGCAGAGGGTCCCACCCCACAGAGCGCAGGCAATGCAGAGGGTCCCCCCCCCCCACAGAGCGCAGGCAATGCAGAGGGTTCCCCCCCAGAGCGCAGGCAATGCAGAGGGCCCCCCCCTACAGAGTGCAGGCAATGCAGAGGGTTCCCCCCCCCCCCGGAGCGCAGGCAATGCAGAGGGTCCCCCCCACAGAGCGCAGGCAATGCAGAGGGTCCCCCCCACAGAGCGCAGGCAATGCAGAGGGTCCCCCCCACAGAGCGCAGGCAATGCAGAGGGTCCCCCCCACAGAGCGCAGGCAATGCAGAGGGTCCGCTTCAGAGCGCAGGCAATGCAGAGGGTCCCCCCCACAGAGCGCAGGCAATGCAGAGGGTCCCCCCCACAGAGCGCAGGCAATGCAGAGGGTCCCCCCCACAGAGCGCAGGCAATGCAGAGGGTCCCCCCCCCACAGAGCGCAGGCAATGCAGAGGGTCCCCCCCCCCACAGAGCGCAGGCAATGCAGAGGGTCCCCCCCCCCACAGAGCGCAGGCAATGCAGAGGGTCCCCCCCCCACAGAGCGCAGGCAATGCAGAGGGTCCCCCCCACAGAGCGCAGGCAATGCAGAGGGTCCCCCCCACAGAGCGCAGGCAATGCAGAGGGTCCCCCCCACAGAGCGCAGGCAATGCAGGGTCCCCCCCCACAGAGCGCAGGCAATGCAGAGGGTCCCCCCCACAGAGCGCAGGCAATGCAGAGGGTCCCCACACAGAGCGCAGGCAATGCAGAGGGTCCCCACACAGAGCGCAGGCAATGCAGAGGGTCCCCACACAGAGCGCAGGCAATGCAGAGGGTCCCCACACAGAGCGCAGGCAATGCAGAGGGTCCCCCCACAGAGCGCAGGCAATGCAGAGGGTCCCCCCACAGAGCGCAGGCAATGCAGAGGGTCCCCCCACAGAGCGCAGGCAATGCAGAGGGTCCCCCCACAGAGCGCAGGCAAAGCAGAGGGTCCCCCCACAGAGCGCAGGCAATGCAGAGGGTCTCCCCACAGAGCGCAGGCAATGCAGAGGGTCCCCCCCCACAGCGCAGGCAATGCAGAGGGTCCCCCCCACAGAGCGCAGGCAATGCAGAGGGTCCCCCACAGAGCGCAGGCAATGCAGAGGGTCCCCCCCACAGAGCACAGGCAATGCAGAGGGTCCCCCCCCACAGAGTGCAGGCAATGCAGAGGGTCCCCCCCAGAGCGCAGGCAATGCAGAGGGTCCCCCCCACAGAGCGCAGGCAATGCAGAGGGTCCCCCCCACAGAGCGCAGGCAATGCAGAGGGTCCCCTTCAGAGCGCAGGCAATGCAGAGGGTCCCCCCCCACAGAGCGCAGGCATTGCAAAGGGCCCCCCCCCCCACAGAGTGCAGGCAATGCAGAGGGTCCCCCCCACAGAGCGCAGGCAATGCAGAGTCCCGCCCACAGAGCGCAGGCAATGCAGAGGGTCCTTCACACAGAGCGCAGGCAATGCAGAGGGTCCCCACACAGAGCGCAGACAATGCATAGGGTCCCCACACAGAGCGCAGGCAATGCAGAGGGTCCCCCCACAGAGCGCAGGCAATGCAGAGGGTCCCCCCACAGAGCGCAGGCAATGCAGAGGGTCCCCCCACAGAGCGCAGGCAATGCAGAGGGTCCCCCCCACAGAGCGTAGGCAATGCAGAGGGTCCCCCCCACAGAGCGCAGGCAATGCAGAGGGTCCCCCCCACAGAGCGCAGGCAATGCAGAGGGTTCCCCCCCACAGAGCGCAGGCAATGCAGAGGGTCCCCCCCCAGAGCGCAGGCAATGCAGAGGGCCCCCCCACAGAGCGCAGGCAATGCAGAGGGTCCCCCCCACAGAGCGCAGGCAATGCAGAGGGTCCCCTTCAGAGCGCAGGCAATGCAGAGGGTCCCCCCCACAGAGCGCAGGCAATGCAGAGGGTCCACCCCACAGAGCGCAAGCAATGCAGAGGGTCCACCCCACAGAGCGCAGGCAATGCAGAGGGTCCACCCCACAGAGCGCAGCCAATGCAGAGGGTCCCCACACAGAGCGCAGGCAATGCAGAGGGTCCCCACAGCACGCAGGCAATGCAGAGGGTCCCCCCACAGAGCGCAGGCAATGCAGGGGCACAAGTGCGGGCTAGGCATAACGCAGGGGCACAAGTGCTGGCTAGGCATAAGGCAGGGGCACAAGTGCTGGCTAGGCATAAGGCAGGGGCACAAGTGCTGGCTGAGCATAAGGCAGGAGCACAAGTGCTGGCTGAGCATAAGGCTGAGGCTTAAATGCTGGCTAGGTAGTAGACAGAGGCACAAGTTTAAACCAGGCATAAGGAAGGGGCACAAGTGCTGGCTAGGCATAAGGCAGGGGCACAAGTGCTGGCTGAGCATAAGGCAGGGGCCCAAGTGCGGGCTAGGCATAAGGCAGGGGCACACGTGCGGGCTAGGCATAAGGCAGGGGCACACGTGCGGGCTAGGCATAAGGCAGGGGCACACGTGCGGGCTAGGCATAAGGCAGGGGCACAAGTGCGGGCTAGGCATAAGGCAGGGGCACAAGCGCGGGCTAGGCATAAGGCAGGGGCACAAGCGCGGGCTAGGCATAAGGCAGGGGCACACGTGCGGGCTAGGCATAAGGCAGGGGCACACGTGCTGGCTAGGCATAAGGCAGGGGCACACGTGCTGGCTAGGCATAAGGCAGGGGCACAAGTGCGGGCTAGGCATAAGGCAGGGGCACAAGTGCGGGCTAGGCATAAGGCAGGGGCACAAGTGCAGGCTAGGTATAAGGCAGGGGCACAAGTGCTGGCTAGGCATAAGGCAAGGGCACAAGTGCTGGCTAGGCATAAGGCAGGGGCACAAGTGCTGGCTAGGCATAAGGCAGGGGCACAAGTGCGGGCTAGACTTTAGGCAGGGGCACAAGAGCAAACTAAGCATAAGGCAGAGGCACAAGTGCAAGCTAGGCATAAGGCAGGGGCACCTATGCAGGCTAGGCTTAAGGCAGGGGCACAAGTGATGGCTACACATAAGGCATACGGCTAACTCTTTGCACTCTTTGCATAAAGGGATAGGCACCCTTAGGGGTGAAGAGCTAGCTTTCACCCCTCTACTCTGTACTTTGTTGTACAGTGCGGAGCCACTCCATAACTGCCATGCTCCAAGCGACCAGGCACATCTTGTCTGTCCTCCGTAAATGGGTAATGCCTTCGTCCCCAATTACAGTCGTGCATGTGCATTCAGACGGGACAAGAGCGAAGAGCGTAAAGCCTGCCCTGTGTGCATAACCAACATGAAGCTAAAGACAAAAAAACAATAATACAAGGGGCTCAAAAGTGCTGGCTAGGCATAAGGCAGGGGCACAAGTGCTGGCTAGGCATAAGGCAGGGGCACAAGTGCTGGCTAGGCATAAGGCAGGGGCACAAGTGCTGGCTAGGCATAAGGCAGGGGCACAAGTGCTGGCTAGGCATAAGGCAGGGGCACAAGCGCTGGCTAGGCATAAGGCAGGGGCACAAGTGCTGGCTAGGCATAAGGCAGGGGCACAAGTGCGGGCTAGGCATAAGGCAGGGGCACAAGTGCGGGCTAGGCATAAGGCAGGGGCACACGTGCTGGCTAGGCATAAGGCAGGGGCACACGTGCTGGCTAGGCATAAGGCAGGGGCACAAGTGCGGGCTAGGCATAAGGCAGGGGCACAAGTGCGGGCTAGGCATAAGGCAGGGGCACAAGTGCAAGCTAGGTATAAGGCAGGGGCACAAGTGCTGGCTAGGCATAAGGCAAGGGCACAAGTGCTGGCTAGGCATAAGGCAAGGGCACAAGTGCTGGCTAGGCATAAGGCAGGGGCACAAGTGCTGGCTAGGCATAAGGCAGGGGCACAAGTGCGGGCTAGACTTTAGGCAGGGGCACAAGAGCAAACTAAGCATAAGGCAGAGGCACAAGTGCAAGCTAGGCATAAGGCAGGGGCACCTATGCAGGCTAGGCTTAAGGCAGGGGCACAAGTGATGGCTACACATAAGGCATACGGCTAACTCTTTGCACTCTTTGCATAAAGGGATAGGCACCCTTAGGGGTGAAGAGCTAGCTTTCACCCCTCTACTCTGTACTTTGTTGTACAGTGCGGAGCCACTCCATAACTGCCATGCTCCAAGCGACCAGGCACATCTTGTCTGTCCTCCGTAAATGGGTAATGCCTTCGTCCCCAATTACATTCGTGCATGTGCATTCAGACGGGACAAGAGCGAAGAGCGTAAAGCCTGCCCTGTGTGCATAACCAACATGAAGCTAAAGACAAAAAAACAATAATACAAGGGGCTCAAAAGTGCTGGCTAGGCATAAGGCAGGGGCACAAGTGCTGGCTAGGCATAAGGCAGGGGCACAAGTGCTGGCTAGGCATAAGGCAGGGGCACAAGTGCTAACTAGGCATAAGGCAGGGGCACAAGTGCTGGCTAGGCTTAAGGCAGGGGCACAAGTGCTGGCTAGGCATAAGGCAGGGGCACAAGTGCTGGCTAGGCATAAGGCAGGGGCACAAGTGCTGGCTAGGCATAAGGCAGGGGCACAAGTGCTGGCTAGGCATAAGGCAGGGGCACAAGTGCTGGCTAGGCATAAGGCAGGGGCACAAGTGCTGGCTAGGCATAAGGCAGGGGCACAAGTGCTGGCTAGGCATAAGGCAGGGGCACAAGTGCTGGCTAGGCATAAGGCAGGGGCACAAGTGCTGGCTAGGCATAAGGCAGGGGCACAAGTGCTGGCTAGGCATAAGGCAGGGGCACAAGTGCTGGCTAGGCATAAGGCAGGGGCACAAGTGCTGGCTAGGCATAAGGCAGGGGCACAAGTGCTGGCTAGGCATAAGGCAGGGGCACAAGTGCTGGCTAGGCATAAGGCAGGGGCACAAGTGCTGGCTAGGCATAAGGCAGGGGCACAAGTGCTGGCTAGGCATAAGGCAGGGGCACAAGTGCTGGCTAGGCATAAGGCAGGGCCACAAGTGCAGGCTAGGCATAAGGCAGGGGCACAAGTGCTGGCTAGGCATAAGGCAGGGGCACAAGTGCTGGCTAGGCATAAGGCAGGGGCTCAAGTGCTGGCTAGGCATAAGGCAGGGGCACAAGTGCTGGCTAGGCATAAGGCAGGGGCACAAGTGCTGGCTAGGCATAAGGCAGGGGCACAAGTGTGGGCTAGACTTTAGGCAGGGGCACAAGAGCAAACTAAGCATAAGGCAGAGGCACAAGTGCAAGCTAGGCATAAGGCAGGGGCACCTATGCAGGCTAGGCTTAAGGCAGGGGCACAAGTGATGGCTACACATAAGGCATACGGCTAACTCTTTGCACTCTTTGCATAAAGGGATAGGCACCCTTAGGGGTGAAGAGCTAGCTTTCACCCCTCTACTCTGTACTTTGTTGTACAGTGCGGAGCCACTCCATAACCCCCATGCTCCAAGCGACCAGGCACATCTTGTCTGTCCTCCGTAAATGGGTAATGCCTTCGTCCCCAATTACAGTCGTGCATGTGCATTCAGACGGGACAAGAGCGAAGAGCGTAAAGCCTGCCCTGTGTGCATAACCAACATGAAGCTAAAGACAAAAAAACAATAATACAAGGGGCTCAAAAGTGCTGGCTAGGCATAAGGCAGGGGCACAAGTGCTGGCTAGGCATAAGGCAGGGGCACAAGTGCTGGCTAGGCATAAGGCAGGGGCACAAGTGCTGGCTAGGCATAAGGCAGGGGCACAAGTGCGGGCTAGGCATAAGGCAGGGGCACAAGTGCGGGCTAGGCATAAGGCAGGGGCACAAGTGCGGGCTAGGCATAAGGCAGGGGCACACGTGCGGGCTAGGCATAAGGCAGGGGCACACGTGCTGGCTAGGCATAAGGCAGGGGCACACGTTCTGGCTAGGCATAAGGCAGGGGCACAAGTGCGGGCTAGGCATAAGGCAGGGGCACAAGTGCGGGCTAGGCATAAGGCAGGGGCACAAGTGCAGGCTAGGTATAAGGCAGGGGCACAAGTGCTGGCTAGGCATAAGGCAAGAGCACAAGTGCTGGCTAGGCATAAGGCAAGGGCACAAGTGCTGGCTAGGCATAAGGCAGGGGCACAAGTGCAGTCTAGGCATAAGGCAGGGGCACCTATGCGGGCTAGGCATAAGGCAGGGGCACCTATGCGGGCTAGGCATAAGGCAGGGGCACAAGTGCGGGCTAGGCATAAGGCAGGGGCACAAAAGCTGGCTAGGCATAAGGCAGGGGCACAAGTGCAGGCTAGGCATAAGGCAGGGGCACAAGTGCTGGCTAGGCATAAGGCAGGGGCACAAGTGCTGGCTAGGCTTAAGGCAGGGGCACAAGTGCTGGCTAGGCATAAGGCAGGGGCACAAGTGCTGGCTAGGCATAAGGCAGGGGCACAAGTGCTGGCTAGGCATAAGGCAGGGGCACAAGTGCGGGCTAGGCATAAGGCAGGGGCACAAGTGCGGGCTAGGCATAAGGCAGGGGCACAAGTGCGGGCTAGGCATAAGGCAGGGACACAAGTGCTGGCTAGGCATAAGGCAGGGCACAAGTGCTGGCTAGGCATAAGGCAGGGGCACAAGTGCTTGCTAGGCATAAGGCAGGGGCACAAGTGCTTGCTAGGCATAAGGCAGGGGCACAAAAGCTGGCTAGGCATAAGGCAGGGGCACAAGTGCAGGCTAGGCATAAGGCAGGGGCACAAGTGCTGGCTAGGCATAAGGCAGGGGCACAAGTGCTGGATAGGCTTAAGGCAGGGGCACAAGTGCTGGCTAGGCTTAAGGCAGGGGCACAAGTGCTGGCTAGGCTTAAGGCAGGGGCACAAGTGCAGTCTAGGCATAAGGCAGGGGCACAAGTGCAGTCTAGGCATAAGGCAGGGGCACAAGTGCAGTCTAGGCATAAGGCAGGGGCACAAGTGCAGTCTAGGCATAAGGCAGGGGCACAAGTGCAGTCTAGGCATAAGGCAGGGGCACCTATGCGGGCTAGGCATAAGGCAGGGGCACCTATGCGGGCTAGGCATAAGGCAGGGGCACCTATGCGGGCTAGGCATAAGGCAGGGGCACCTATGCGGGCTAGGCATAAGGCAGGGGCACAAGTGCGGGCTAGGCATAAGGCAGGGGCACAAGTGCGGGATAGGCATAAGGCAGGGGCACAAGTGCGGGCTAGGCATAAGGCAGGGGCACAAGTGCGGGCTAGCCATAAGGCAGGGGCACAAGTGCGGGCTAGGCATAAGGCAGGGGCACAAGTGCGGGCTAGGCATAAGGCAGGGGCACAAGTGCGGCCTAGGCATAAGGCAGGGGCACAAGTGCGGCTAGGCATAAGGCAGGGGCCCAAGTGCGGGCTAGGCATAAGGCAGGGGCACACGTGCTGGCTAGGCATAAGGCAGGGGCACACGTGCTGGCTAGGCATAAGGCAGGGGCACACGTGCGGGCTAGGCATAAGGCAGGGGCACACGTGCGGGCTAGGCATAAGGCAGGGGCACACGTGCGGGCTAGGCATAAGGCAGGGGCACAAGTGCGGGCTAGGCATAAGGCAGGGGCACAAGTGCGGGCTAGGCATAAGGCAGGGGCACAAGTGCGGGCTAGGCATAAGGCAGGGGCACAAGTGCTGGCTAGGCATAAGGCAGGGGCACAAGTGCTGGCTAGGCATAAGGCAGGGGCACAAGTGCTGGCTAGGCATAAGGCAGGGGCACAAGTGCTGGCTAGGCATAAGGCAGGGGCACAAGTGCTGGCTAGGCATAAGGCAGGGGCACAAGTGCTGGCTAGGCATAAGGCAGGGGCACAAGTGCTGGCTAGGCATAAGGCAGGGGCACAAGTGCGGGCTAGGCATAAGGCAGGGGCACAAGTGCTGGCTAGTCATAAGGCAGGGGCACAAGTGCTGGCTAGGCATAAGGCAGGGGCACAAGTGCTGGCTAGTCATAAGGCAGGGGCACAAGTGCTGGCTAGGCATAAGGCAGGGGCACAAGTGCTGGCTAGGCATAAGGCAGGGGCACAAGTGCTGGCTAGGCATAAGGCAGGGGCACAAGTGCTGGCTAGGCATAAGGCAGGGGCACAAGTGCTGGCTAGGCATAAGGCAGGGGCACAAGTGCTGGCTAGGCATAAGGCAGGGGCACAAGTGCTGGCTAGGCATAAGGCAGGGGCACAAGTGCTGGCTAGGCATAAGGCAGGGGCACAAGTGCTGGCTAGGCATAAGGCAGGGGCACAAGTGCTGGCTAGGCATAAGGCAGGGGCACAAGTGCTGGCTAGGCATAAGGCAGGGGCACAAGTGCTGGCTAGGCATAAGGCAGGGGCACAAGTGCTGGCTAGGCATAAGGCAGGGGCACAAGTGCTGGCTAGGCATAAGGCAGGGGCACAAGTGCTGGCTAGGCATAAGGCAGGGGCACAAGTGCTGGCTAGGCATAAGGCAGGGGCACAAGTGCTGGCTAGGCATAAGGCAGGGGCACAAGTGCGGGCTAGGCATAAGGCAGGGGCACAAGTGCGGGCTAGGCATAAGGCAGGGGCACAAGTGCGGGCTAGGCATAAGGCAGGGGCACAAGTGCGGGCTAGGCATAAGGCAGGGGCACAAGTGCGGGCTAGGCATAAGGCAGGGGCACAAGTGCGGGCTAGGCATAAGGCAGGGGCACAAGTGCGGGCTAGGCATAAGGCAGGGGCACAAGTGCGGGCTAGGCATAAGGCAGGGGCACAAGTGCGGGCTAGGCATAAGGCAGGGGCACAAGTGCGGGCTAGGCATAAGGCAGGGGCACAAGTGCGGGCTAGGCATAAGGCAGGGGCACAAGTGCGGGCTAGGCATAAGGCAGGGGCACAAGTGCGGGCTAGGCATAAGGCAGGGGCACAAGTGCGGGCTAGGCATAAGGCAGGGGCACAAGTGCGGGCTAGGCATAAGGCAGGGGCACAAGTGCGGGCTAGGCATAAGGCAGGGGCACAAGTGCGGGCTAGGCATAAGGCAGGGGCACAAGTGCGGGCTAGGCATAAGGCAGGGGCACAAGTGCGGGCTAGGCATAAGGCAGGGGCACAAGTGCGGGCTAGGCATAAGGCAGGGGCACAAGTGCGGGCTAGGCATAAGGCAGGGGCACAAGTGCTGGCTAGGCATAAGGCAAGGCACAGGTGCTGGCTAGGCATAAGGCAGGGGCACAAGTGCAGGCTAGGCATAAGGCAGGGGCACAAGTGCAGTCTAGGCATAAGGCAGTGGCACAAGTGCAGTCTAGGCATAAGGCAGGGGCACAAGTGCAGTCTAGGCATAAGGCAGGGGCACAAGTGCTGGCTAGGCATAAGGCAGGGGCACAAGTGCTGGCTAGGCATAAGGCAGGGGCACAAGTGCTTGCTAGGCATAAGGCAGGGGCACAAGTGCTTGCTAGGCATAAGGCAGGGGCACAAGTGCTTGCTAGGCATAAGGCAGGGGCACAAGTGCTTGCTAGGCATAAGGCAGGGGCACAAGTGCTTGCTAGGCATAAGGCAGGGGCACAAGTGCTGGCTAGGCATAAGGCAGGGGCACAAGTGCTGGCTAGGCATAAGGCAGGGGCACAAGTGCTTGCTAGGCATAAGGCAGGGGCACAAGTGCTTGCTAGGCATAAGGCAGGGGCACAAAAGCTGGCTAGGCATAAGGCAGGGGCACAAGTGCAGTCTAGGCATAAGGCAGGGGCACAAGTGCAGTTTAGGCATAAGGCAGGGGCACAAGTGCAGTCTAGGCATAAGGCAGGGGCACAAGTGCAGTCTAGGCATAAGGCAGGGGCACAAGTGCAGTCTAGGCATAAGGCAGGGGCACCTATGGGGGCTAGGCATAAGGCAGGGGCACCTATGCGGGCTAGGCATAAGGCAGGGGCACAAGTGCGGGCTAGGCATAAGGCAGGGGCACAAGTGCAGGCTAGGCATAAGGCAGGGGCACAAGTGCGGGCTAGGCATAAGGCAGGGGCACAAGTGCTGGCTAGGCATAAGGCAGGGGCACAAGTGCTGGCTAGGCATAAGGCAGGGGCACAAGTGCGGGCTAGGCATAAGGCAGGGGCACAAGTGCGGGCTAGGCATAAGGCAGGGGCACAAGTGCGGGCTAGGCATAAGGCAGGGGCACAAGTGCGGGCTAGGCATAAGGCAGGGGCACAAGTGCTGGCTAGGCATAAGGCAGGGCACAAGTGCTGGCTAGGCATAAGGCAGGGGCACAAGTGCTTGCTAGGCATAAGGCAGGGGCACAAGTGCTTGCTAGGCATAAGGCAGGGGCACAAGTGCTTGCTAGGCATAAGGCAGGGGCACAAAAGCTGGCTAGGCATAAGGCAGGGGCACAAGTGCAGTCTAGGCATAAGGCAGGGGCACAAGTGCAGTCTAGGCATAAGGCAGGGGCACAAGTGCTGGCTAGGCATAAGGCAGGGGCACAAGTGCAGTCTAGGCATAAGGCAGGGGCACAAGTGCAGTCTAGGCATAAGGCAGGGGCACAAGTGCAGTCTAGGCATAAGGCAGGGGCACAAGTGCGGGCTAGGCATAAGGCAGGGGCACAAGTGCTGGCTAGACTTAAGGCAGGGGCAAACGTTCTGGCTTGGCATAAGGCAGGGGCACAAGTGCAGTCTAGGCATAAGGCAGGGGCACCTATGCGGGCTAGGCATAAGGCAGGGGCACAATGCAGTCTAGGCATAAGGCAGGGGCACAAGTGCAGTCTAGGCATAAGGCAGGGGCACAAGTGCAGTCTAGGCATAAGGCAGGGCCACAAGTGCAGGCTAGGCATAAGGCAGGGCCACAAGTGCAGGCTAGGCATAAGGCAGGGGCACAAGTGCTGGCTAGGCATAAGGCAGGGGCACAAGTGCTGGCTAGGCATAAGGCAGAGGCTCAAGTGCTGGCTAGGCATAAGGCAGGGGCACAAGTGCTGGCTAGGCATAAGGCAGGGGCACAAGTGCTGGCTAGGCATAAGGCAAGGGCACAAGTGCTGGCTAGGCATAAGGCAGGGGCACAAGTGCTGGCTAGGCATAAGGCAGGGGCACAAGTGAGGGCTAGACTTTAGGCAGGGGCACAAGAGCAAACTAAGCATAAGGCAGAGGCACAAGTGCAAGCTAGGCATAAGGCAGGGGCACCTATGCAGGCTAGGCTTAAGGCAGGGGCACAAGTGATGGCTACACATAAGGCATACGGCTAACTCTTTGCACTCTTTGCATAAAGGGATAGGCACCCTTAGGGGTGAAGAGCTAGCTTTCACCCCTCTACTCTGTACTTTGTTGTACAGTGCGGAGCCACTCCATAACCCCCATGCTCCAAGCGACCAGGCACATCTTGTCTGTCCTCCGTAAATGGGTAATGCCTTCGTCCCCAATTACAGTCGTGCATGTGCATTCAGACGGGACAAGAGCGAAGAGCGTAAAGCCTGCCCTGTGTGCATAACCAACATGAAGCTAAAGACAAAAAAACAATAATACAAGGGGCTCAAAAGTGCTGGCTAGGCATAAGGCAGGGGCACAAGTGCTGGCTAGGCATAAGGCAGGCGCACAAGTGCTGGCTAGGCATAAGGCAGGGGCACAAGTGCTGGTTAGGCATAAGGCAGGGGCACAAGTGCTGGCTAGGCATAAGGCAGGGGCACAAGTGCTGGCTAGGCATAAGGCAGGGGCACAAGTGCTGGCTAGGCATAAGGCAGGGGCACAAGTGCTGGCTAGGCATAAGGCAGGGGCACAAGTGCGGGCTAGGCATAAGGCAGGGGCACAAGTGCGGGCTAGGCATAAGGCAGGGGCACACGTGCGGGCTAGGCATAAGGCAGGGGCACACGTGCGGGCTAGGCATAAGGCAGGGGCACACGTGCTGGCTAGGCATAAGGCAGGGGCACACGTGCTGGCTAGGCATAAGGCAGGGGCACAAGTGCGGGCTAGGCATAAGGCAGGGGCACAAGTGCGGGCTAGGCATAAGGCAGGGGCACAAGTGCGGGCTAGGCATAAGGCAGGGGCACAAGTGCGGGCTAGGCATAAGGCAGGGGCACAAGTGCGGGCTAGGCATAAGGCAGGGGCACAAGTGCGGGCTAGGCATAAGGCAGGGGCACAAGTGCGGGCTAGGCATAAGGCAGGGGCACAAGTGCGGGCTAGGCATAAGGCAGGGGCACAAGTGCGGGCTAGGCATAAGGCAGGGGCACAAGTGCGGGCTAGGCATAAGGCAGGGGCACAAGTGCGGGCTAGGCATAAGGCAGGGGCACAAGTGCGGGCTAGGCATAAGGCAGGGGCACAAGTGCGGGCTAGGCATAAGGCAGGGGCACAAGTGCGGGCTAGGCATAAGGCAGGGGCCCAAGTGCGGCTAGGCATAAGGCAGGGGCCCAAGTGCGGGCTAGGCATAAGGCAGGGGCACACGTGCGGGCTAGGCATAAGGCAGGGGCACACGTGCGGGCTAGGCATAAGGCAGGGGCACACGTGCGGGCTAGGCATAAGGCAGGGGCACACGTGCGGGCTAGGCATAAGGCAGGGGCACACGTGCGGGCTAGGCATAAGGCAGGGGCACACGTGCGGGCTAGGCATAAGGCAGGGGCACACGTGCGGGCTAGGCATAAGGCAGGGGCACACGTGCGGGCTAGGCATAAGGCAGGGGCACACGTGCGGGCTAGGCATAAGGCAGGGGCACAAGTGCGGGCTAGGCATAAGGCAGGGGCACAAGTGCGGGCTAGGCATAAGGCAGGGGCACAAGTGCGGTCTAGGCATAAGGCAGGGGCACAAGTGCGGGCTAGGCATAAGGCAGGGGCACAAGTGCGGGCTAGGCATAAGGCAGGGGCACAAGTGCGGGCTAGGCATAAGGCAGGGGCACAAGTGCGGGCTAGGCATAAGGCAGGGGCACAAGTGCGGCTGAGGCATAAGGCAGGGGCACAAGTGCGGGCTAGGCATAAGGCAGGGGCACAAGTGCGGGCTAGGCATAAGGCAGGGGCACAAGTGCGGGCTAGGCATAAGGCAGGGGCACAAGTGCGGGCTAGGCATAAGGCAGGGGCACAAGTGCGGCTAGGCATAAGGCAGGGGCCCAAGTGCGGGCTAGGCATAAGGCAGGGGCACACGTGCTGGCTAGGCATAAGGCAGGGGCACACGTGCGGGCTAGGCATAAGGCAGGGGCACACGTGCGGGCTAGGCATAAGGCAGGGGCACACGTGCGGGCTAGGCATAAGGCAGGGGCACAAGTGCGGGCTAGGCATAAGGCAGGGGCACACGTGCGGGCTAGGCATAAGGCAGGGGCACACGTGCGGGCTAGGCATAAGGCAGGGGCACAATTGCGGGCTAGGCATAAGGCAGGGGCACACGTGCGGGCTAGGCATAAGGCAGGGGCACAAGTGCGGGCTAGGCATAAGGCAGGGGCACACGTGCGGGCTAGGCATAAGGCAGGGGCACAAGTGCGGGCTAGGCATAAGGCAGGGGCACACGTGCGGGCTAGGCATAAGGCAGGGGCACAAGTGCGGGCTAGGCATAAGGCAGGGGCACAAGTGCGGGCTAGGCATAAGGCAGGGGCACAAGTGCGGGCTAGGCATAAGGCAGGGGCACAAGTG
Organism: Ranitomeya imitator; assembly: GCF_032444005.1. NCBI lineage: Eukaryota > Metazoa > Chordata > Amphibia > Anura > Dendrobatidae > Ranitomeya > Ranitomeya imitator. The sequence goes on along the minus strand of NC_091285.1, from coordinate 105,659,253 downwards.
CGGGCTAGGCATAAGGCAGGGGCACAAGTGCGGGCTAGGCATAAGGCAGGGGCACAAGTGCGGGCTAGGCATAAGGCAGGGGCACAAGTGCGGGCTAGGCATAAGGCAGGGGCACAAGTGCGGGCTAGGCATAAGGCAGGGGCACAAGTGCGGGCTAGGCCTAAGGCAGGGGCACAAGTGCGGGCTAGGCCTAAGGCAGGGGCACAAGTGCGGGCTAGGCCTAAGGCAGGGGCACAAGTGCGGGCTAGGCCTAAGGCAGGGGCACAAGTGCGGGCTAGGCCTAAGGCAGGGGCACAAGTGCGGGCTAGGCCTAAGGCAGGGGCACAAGTGCGGGCTAGGCATAAGGCAGGGGCACAAGTGCGGGCTAGGCATAAGGCAGGGGCACAAGTGCGGGCTAGGCATAAGGCAGGGGCACAAGTGCGGGCTAGGCATAAGGCAGGGGCACAAGTGCGGCTAGGCATAAGGCAGGGGCCCAAGTGCGGGCTAGGCATAAGGCAGGGGCACACGTGCGGGCTAGGCATAAGGCAGGGGCACACGTGCGGGCTAGGCATAAGGCAGGGGCACACGTGCGGGCTAGGCATAAGGCAGGGGCACACGTGCGGGCTAGGCATAAGGCAGGGGCACACGTGCGGGCTAGGCATAAGGCAGGGGCACAAGGGCGGGCTAGGCATAAGGCAGGGGCACAAGCGTGGGCTAGGCATAAGGCAGGGGCACAAGCGCGGGCTAGGCATAAGGCAGGGGCACAAGCGCGGGCTAGGCATAAGGCAGGGGCACAAGCGCGGGCAAGGCATAAGGCAGGGGCACAAGCGCGGGCTAGGCATAAGGCAGGGGCACAAGTGCGGGCTAGGCATAAGGCAGCGGCACAAGTGCTGGCTAGGCATAAGGCAGGGGCACAAGTGCTGGCTAGGCATAAGGCAGGGGCACAAGTGCTGGCTAGGCATAAGGCAGGGCCACAAGTGCAGGCTAGGCATAAGGCAGGGCCACAAGTGCAGGCTAGGCATAAGGCAGGGCCACAAGTGCAGGCTAGGCATAAGGCAGGGGCACAAGTGCTGGCTAAGCATAAGGCAGGGGCACAAGTGCTGGCTAGGCATAAGGCAGAGGCTCAAGTGCTGGCTAGGCATAAGGCAGGGGCACAAGTGCTGGCTAGGCATAAGGCAGGGGCACAAGTGCTGGCTAGGCATAAGGCAGAGGCTCAAGTGCTGGCTAGGCATAAGGCAGGGCCACAAGTGCAGGCTAGGCATAAGGCAGGGGCACAAGTGCTGGCTAGGCATAAGGCAGGGGCACAAGTGCTTGCTAGGCATAAGGCAGGGGCACAAAAGCTGGCTAGGCATAAGGCAGGGGCACAAGTGCAGTCTAGGCATAAGGCAGGGGCACAAGTGCAGTCTAGGCATAAGGCAGGGGCACAAGTGCTGGCTAGGCATAAGGCAGGGGCACAAGTGCAGTCTAGGCATAAGGCAGGGGCACAAGTGCAGTCTAGGCATAAGGCAGGGGCACAAGTGCAGTCTAGGCATAAGGCAGGGGCACAAGTGCGGGCTAGGCATAAGGCAGGGGCACAAGTGCTGGCTAGACTTAAGGCAGGGGCAAACGTTCTGGCTTGGCATAAGGCAGGGGCACAAGTGCAGTCTAGGCATAAGGCAGGGGCACCTATGCGGGCTAGGCATAAGGCAGGGGCACAAGTGCAGTCTAGGCATAAGGCAGGGGCACAAGTGCAGTCTAGGCATAAGGCAGGGGCACAAGTGCAGTCTAGGCATAAGGCAGGGCCACAAGTGCAGGCTAGGCATAAGGCAGGGCCACAAGTGCAGGCTAGGCATAAGGCAGGGGCACAAGTGCTGGCTAGGCATAAGGCAGGGGCACAAGTGCTGGCTAGGCATAAGGCAGAGGCTCAAGTGCTGGCTAGGCATAAGGCAGGGGCACAAGTGCTGGCTAGGCATAAGGCAGGGGCACAAGTGCTGGCTAGGCATAAGGCAAGGGCACAAGTGCTGGCTAGGCATAAGGCAGGGGCACAAGTGCTGGCTAGGCATAAGGCAGGGGCACAAGTGCTGGCTAGGCATAAGGCAGGGGCACAAGTGAGGGCTAGACTTTAGGCAGGGGCACAAGAGCAAACTAAGCATAAGGCAGAGGCACAAGTGCAAGCTAGGCATAAGGCAGGGGCACCTATGCAGGCTAGGCTTAAGGCAGGGGCACAAGTGATGGCTACACATAAGGCATACGGCTAACTCTTTGCACTCTTTGCATAAAGGGATAGGCACCCTTAGGGGTGAAGAGCTAGCTTTCACCCCTCTACTCTGTACTTTGTTGTACAGTGCGGAGCCACTCCATAACCCCCATGCTCCAAGCGACCAGGCACATCTTGTCTGTCCTCTGTAAATGGGTAATGCCTTCGTCCCCAATTACAGTCGTGCATGTGCATTCAGACGGGACAAGAGCGAAGAGCGTAAAGCCTGCCCTGTGTGCATAACCAACATGAAGCTAAAGACAAAAAAACAATAATACAAGGGGCTCAAAAGTGCTGGCTAGGCATAAGGCAGGGGCACAAGTGCTGGCTAGGCATAAGGCAGGCGCACAAGTGCTGGCTAGGCATAAGGCAGGGGCACAAGTGCTGGTTAGGCATAAGGCAGGGGCACAAGTGCTGGCTAGGCATAAGGCAGGGGCACAAGTGCTGGCTAGGCATAAGGCAGGGGCACAAGTGCTGGCTAGGCATAAGGCAGGGGCACAAGTGCTGGCTAGGCATAAGGCAGGGGCACAAGTGCGGGCTAGGCATAAGGCAGGGGCACAAGTGCGGGCTAGGCATAAGGCAGGGGCACACGTGCGGGCTAGGCATAAGGCAGGGGCACACGTGCGGGCTAGGCATAAGGCAGGGGCACACGTGCTGGCTAGGCATAAGGCAGGGGCACACGTGCTGGCTAGGCATAAGGCAGGGGCACAAGTGCGGGCTAGGCATAAGGCAGGGGCACAAGTGCGGGCTAGGCATAAGGCAGGGGCACAAGTGCGGGCTAGGCATAAGGCAGGGGCACAAGTGCGGGCTAGGCATAAGGCAGGGGCACAAGTGCGGGCTAGGCATAAGGCAGGGGCACAAGTGCGGGCTAGGCATAAGGCAGGGGCCCAAGTGCGGCTAGGCATAAGGCAGGGGCCCAAGTGCAGGCTAGGCATAAGGCAGGGGCACAAGTGCGGGCTAGGCATAAGGCAGGGGCACAAGTGCGGGCTAGGCATAAGGCAGGGGCACACGTGCGGGCTAGGCATAAGGCAGGGGCACACGTGCGGGCTAGGCATAAGGCAGGGGCACACGTGCGGGCTAGGCATAAGGCAGGGGCACAAGTGCGGGCTAGGCATAAGGCAGGGGCACACGTGCGGGCTAGGCATAAGGCAGGGGCACACGTGCGGGCTAGGCATAAGGCAGGGGCACACGTGCGGGCTAGGCATAAGGCAGGGGCACACGTGCGGGCTAGGCATAAGGCAGGGGCACAATTGCGGGCTAGGCATAAGGCAGGGGCACAATTGCGGGCTAGGCATAAGGCAGGGGCACACGTGCGGGCTAGGCATAAGGCAGGGGCACAAGTGCGGGCTAGGCATAAGGCAGGGGCACACGTGCGGGCTAGGCATAAGGCAGGGGCACAAGTGCGGGCTAGGCATAAGGCAGGGGCACACGTGCGGGCTAGGCATAAGGCAGGGGCACAAGTGCGGGCTAGGCATAAGGCAGGGGCACAAGTGCGGGCTAGGCATAAGGCAGGGGCACAAGTGCGGGCTAGGCATAAGGCAGGGGCACAAGTGCGGGCTAGGCATAAGGCAGGGGCACAAGTGCGGGCTAGGCATAAGGCAGGGGCACAAGTGCGGGCTAGGCATAAGGCAGGGGCACAAGTGCGGGCTAGGCATAAGGCAGGGGCACAAGTGCGGGCTAGGCCTAAGGCAGGGGCACAAGTGCGGGCTAGGCCTAAGGCAGGGGCACAAGTGCGGGCTAGGCCTAAGGCAGGGGCACAAGTGCGGGCTAGGCCTAAGGCAGGGGCACAAGTGCGGGCTAGGCCTAAGGCAGGGGCACAAGTGCGGGCTAGGCCTAAGGCAGGGGCACAAGTGCGGGCTAGGCCTAAGGCAGGGGCACAAGTGCGGGCTAGGCCTAAGGCAGGGGCACAAGTGCGGGCTAGGCCTAAGGCAGGGGCACAAGTGCGGGCTAGGCCTAAGGCAGGGGCACAAGTGCGGGCTAGGCATAAGGCAGGGGCACAAGTGCGGGCTAGGCATAAGGCAGGGGCACAAGTGCGGGCTAGGCATAAGGCAGGGGCACAAGTGCGGCTAGGCATAAGGCAGGGGCCCAAGTGCGGGCTAGGCATAAGGCAGGGGCCCAAGTGCGGGCTAGGCATAAGGCAGGGGCACACGTGCGGGCTAGGCATAAGGCAGGGGCACACGTGCGGGCTAGGCATAAGGCAGGGGCACACGTGCGGGCTAGGCATAAGGCAGGGGCACACGTGCGGGCTAGGCATAAGGCAGGGGCACACGTGCGGGCTAGGCATAAGGCAGGGGCACAAGCGCGGGCTAGGCATAAGGCAGGGGCACAAGCGCGGGCTAGGCATAAGGCAGGGGCACAAGCGCGGGCTAGGCATAAGGCAGGGGCACAAGCGCGGGCAAGGCATAAGGCAGGGGCACAAGCGCGGGCTAGGCATAAGGCAGCGGCACAAGTGCTGGCTAGGCATAAGGCAGGGGCACAAGTGCTGGCTAGGCATAAGGCAGGGGCACAAGTGCTGGCTAGGCATAAGGCAGGGCCACAAGTGCAGGCTAGGCATAAGGCAGGGCCACAAGTGCAGGCTAGGCATAAGGCAGGGCCACAAGTGCAGGCTAGGCATAAGGCAGGGGCACAAGTGCTGGCTAGGCATAAGGCAGGGGCACAAGTGCTGGCTAGGCATAAGGCAGGGGCACAAGTGCTGGCTAGGCATAAGGCAGGGGCTCAAGTGCTGGCTAGGCATAAGGCAGGGGCACAAGTGCTGGCTAGGCATAAGGCAGGGGCACAAGTGTGGGCTAGACTTTAGGCAGGGGCACAAGAGCAAACTAAGCATAAGGCAGAGGCACAAGTGCAAGCTAGGCATAAGGCAGGGGCACCTATGCAGGCTAGGCTTAAGGCAGGGGCACAAGTGATGGCTACACATAAGGCATACGGCTAACTCTTTGCACTCTTTGCATAAAGGGATAGGCACCCTTAGGGGTGAAGAGCTAGCTTTCACCCCTCTACTCTGTACTTTGTTGTACAGTGCGGAGCCACTCCATAACTGCCATGCTCCAAGCGACCAGGCACATCTTGTCTGTCCTCCGTAAATGGGTAATGCCTTCGTCCCCAATTACAGTCGTGCATGTGCATTCAGACGGGACAAGAGCGAAGAGCGTAAAGCCTGCCCTGTGTGCATAACCAACATGAAGCTAAAGACAAAAAAACAATAATACAAGGGGCTCAAAAGTGCTGGCTAGGCATAAGGCAGGGGCACAAGTGCTGGCTAGGCATAAGGCAGGGGCACAAGTGCTGGCTAGGCATAAGGCAGGGGCACAAGTGCTAACTAGGCATAAGGCAGGGGCACAAGTGCTGGCTAGGCTTAAGGCAGGGGCACAAGTGCTGGCTAGGCATAAGGCAGGGGCACAAGTGCTGGCTAGGCATAAGGCAGGGGCACAAGTGCTGGCTAGGCATAAGGCAGGGGCACAAGTGCTGGCTAGACATAAGGCAGGGGCACAAGTGCTGGCTAGGCATAAGGCAGGGGCACAAGTGCTGGCTAGGCATAAGGCAGGGGCACAAGTGCTGGCTAGGCATAAGGCAGGGGCACAAGTGCTGGCTAGGCATAAGGCAGGGGCACAAGTGCTGGCTAGGCATAAGGCAGGGGCACAAGTGCTGGCTAGGCATAAGGCAGGGGCACAAGTGCTGGCTAGGCATAAGGCAGGGGCACAAGTGCTGGCTAGGCATAAGGCAGGGGCACAAGTGCTGGCTAGGCATAAGGCAGGGGCACAAGTGCTGGCTAGGCATAAGGCAGGGGCACAAGTGCTGGCTAGGCATAAGGCAGGGGCACAAGTGCTGGCTAGGCATAAGGCAGGGGCACAAGTGCTGGCTAGGCATAAGGCAGGGGCACAAGTGCTGGCTAGGCATAAGGCAGGGGCACAAGTGCTGGCTAGGCATAAGGCAGGGCCACAAGTGCAGGCTAGGCATAAGGCAGGGGCACAAGTGCTGGCTAGGCATAAGGCAGGGGCACAAGTGCTGGCTAGGCATAAGGCAGGGGCTCAAGTGCTGGCTAGGCATAAGGCAGGGGCACAAGTGCTGGCTAGGCATAAGGCAGGGGCACAAGTGCTGGCTAGGCATAAGGCAGGGGCACAAGTGTGGGCTAGACTTTAGGCAGGGGCACAAGAGCAAACTAAGCATAAGGCAGAGGCACAAGTGCAAGCTAGGCATAAGGCAGGGGCACCTATGCAGGCTAGGCTTAAGGCAGGGGCACAAGTGATGGCTACACATAAGGCATATGGCTAACTCTTTGCACTCTTTGCATAAAGGGATAGGCACCCTTAGGGGTGAAGAGCTAGCTTTCACCCCTCTACTCTGTACTTTGTTGTACAGTGCGGAGCCACTCCATAACCCCCATGCTCCAAGCGACCAGGCACATCTTGTCTGTCCTCCGTAAATGGGTAATGCCTTCGTCCCCAATTACAGTCGTGCATGTGCATTCAGACGGGACAAGAGCGAAGAGCGTAAAGCCTGCCCTGTGTGCATAACCAACATGAAGCTAAAGACAAAAAAACAATAATACAAGGGGCACAAAAGCTGGCTAGGCATAAGGCAGGGGCACAAGTGCAGGCTAGGCATAAGGCAGGGGCACAAGTGCTGGCTAGGCATAAGGCAGGGGCACAAGTGCTGGCTAGGCATAAGGCAGGGGCACAAGTGCGGGCTAGGCATAAGGCAGGGGCACAAGTGCGGGCTAGGCATAAGGCAGGGGCACAAGTGCGGGCTAGGCATAAGGCAGGGGCACAAGTGCTGGCTAGGCATAAGGCAGGGCACAAGTGCTGGCTAGGCATAAGGCAGAGGCACAAGTGCTTGCTAGGCATAAGGCAGGGGCACAAGTGCTTGCTAGGCATAAGGCAGGGGCACAAAAGCTGGCTAGGCATAAGGCAGGGGCACAAGTGCAGTCTAGGCATAAGGCAGGGGCACAAGTGCAGTCTAGGCATAAGGCAGGGGCACAAGTGCAGTCTAGGCATAAGGCAGGGGCACAAGTGCTGGCTAGGCATAAGGCAGGGGCACAAGTGCTGGCTAGACTTAAGGCAGGGGCAAACGTTCTGGCTTGGCATAAGGCAGGGGCACAAGTGCAGTCTAGGCATAAGGCAGGGGCACCTATGCGGGCTAGGCATAAGGCAGGGGCACAAGTGCAGTCTAGGCATAAGGCAGGGGCACAAGTGCAGTCTAGGCATAAGGCAGGGGCACAAGTGCAGTCTAGGCATAAGGCAGGGGCACAAGTGCAGGCTAGGCATAAGGCAGGGCCACAAGTGCAGGCTAGGCATAAGGCAGGGCCACAAGTGCTGGCTAGGCATAAGGCAGGGGCACAAGTGCTGGCTAGGCATAAGGCAGGGGCACAAGTGCTGGCTAGGCATAAGGCAGAGGCTCAAGTGCTGGCTAGGCATAAGGCAGGGGCACAAGTGCTGGCTAGGCATAAGGCAGGGGCACAAGTGCTGGCTAGGCATAAGGCAAGGGCACAAGTGCTGGCTAGGCATAAGGCAGGGGCACAAGTGCTGGCTAGGCATAAGGCAGGGGCACAAGTGCTGGCTAGGCATAAGGCAGGGGCACAAGTGCGGGCTAGACTTTAGGCAGGGGCACAAGAGCAAACTAAGCATAAGGCAGAGGCACAAGTGCAAGCTAGGCATAAGGCAGGGGCACCTATGCAGGCTAGGCTTAAGGCAGGGGCACAAGTGATGGCTACACATAAGGCATACGGCTAACTCTTTGCACTCTTTGCATAAAGGGATAGGCACCCTTAGGGGTGAAGAGCTAGCTTTCACCCCTCTACTCTGTACTTTGTTGTACAGTGCGGAGCCACTCCATAACCCCCATGCTCCAAGCGACCAGGCACATCTTGTCTGTCCTCCGTAAATGGGTAATGCCTTCGTCCCCAATTACAGTCGTGCATGTGCATTCAGACGGGACAAGAGCGAAGAGCGTAAAGCCTGCCCTGTGTGCATAACCAACATGAAGCTAAAGACAAAAAAACAATAATACAAGGGGCTCAAAAGTGCTGGCTAGGCATAAGGCAGGGGCACAAGTGCTGGCTAGGCATAAGGCAGGCGCACAAGTGCTGGCTAGGCATAAGGCAGGGGCACAAGTGCTGGTTAGGCATAAGGCAGGGGCACAAGTGCTGGCTAGGCATAAGGCAGGGGCACAAGTGCGGGCTAGGCATAAGGCAGGGGCACAAGTGCGGGCTAGGCATAAGGCAGGGGCACAAGTGCGGGCTAGGCATAAGGCAGGGGCACACGTGCGGGCTAGGCATAAGGCAGGGGCACACGTGCTGGCTAGGCATAAGGCAGGGGCACACATGCTGGCTAGGCATAAGGCAGGGGCACACGTGCTGGCTAGGCATAAGGCAGGGGCACAAGTGCGGGCTAGGCATAAGGCAGGGGCACAAGTGCGGGCTAGGCATAAGGCAGGGGCACAAGTGCGGGCTAGGCATAAGGCAGGGGCACAAGTGCGGGCTAGGCATAAGGCAGGGGCACAAGTGCGGGCTAGGCATAAGTCAGGGGCACAAGTGCGGGCTAGGCATAAGGCAGGGGCACAAGTGCGGGCTAGGCTTAAGGCCTGGGCACAAGTGCGGGCTAGGCTTAAGGCCTGGGCACAAGTGCAGTTCTGGCTAGGATCAAGGCAGGGGGCACAAGTGCCGGCTAGGCTTAAGGCATGGGCACAAGTGCCAGCTAGGCTTAAGGCCTGGGCACAAGTGCGGGCTAGGCATAAGGCAGGAGCACAAGTGCTGGCTGGGCATAAGGCAGGAGCACAAGTGCTGGCTGGGCATAAGGCAGGAGCACAAGTGCTGGCTGAGCATAAGGCAGGAGCACATGTGCTGGCTAGGCTTAAGGCTGAGGCTTAAATGCTGGCTAGGTAGTAGACAGAGGCACAAGTTTAAACCAGGCATAAGGAAGGGGCACAAGTGATGGCTAACTTTGTGTAAATGGTGAGGCACCCATAGGAATGAAGAGCTAGTTTTCAACCCTCTGCTCTGTACTTGAACATTTAGGACTTGATACTTTGTAGAAAAGTGAGGAGCCACTACACAACTCCATGCTCCAAATGAGCATGCACTTCTGTCCTCTTACCTGTCAACACAGCATTTCCCATACAGATTAAAATATAAGCAATAGAAAACAGACAAGCTGTTCATGGCTAAAAATATTTTATTCAGGCCATAATATGTTCTAATACAATTTAAAAAAAATTAATTTGGTAATTTAAATGATGGTAAAATCCCAAACCATGGACAAGGCTTTATAACCCCTACATAGCGCAGGCAATGCAGAGGGTCCCCCCCACAGAGCGCAGGCAATGTAGAGTCCCCCCCACAGAGCGCAGGCAATGCAGTGCCCCCCTCCCACAGAGCGCTGACAATGCAGAGGGTCCCTCCCACAGAGCGCTGACAATGCAGAGGGTCCCCCCCACAGAGATCAGACAATGCAGAGGGTCCCACCCCACAGAGCGCAGGCAATGCAGAGGGTCCCACCCCACAGAGCGCAGGCAATGCAGAGGGTCCCCCCCCCACAGAGCGCAGGCAATGCAGAGGGTTCCCCCCCAGAGCGCAGGCAATGCAGAGGGCCCCCCCCTACAGAGTGCAGGCAATGCAGAGGGTTCCCCCCCCCCGGAGCGCAGGCAATGCAGAGGGTCCCCCCCACAGAGCGCAGGCAATGCAGAGGGTCCCCCCCACAGAGCGCAGGCAATGCAGAGGGTCCCCCCCACAGAGCGCAGGCAATGCAGAGGGTCCCCCCCACAGAGCGCAGGCAATGCAGAGGGTCCGCTTCAGAGCGCAGGCAATGCAGAGGGTCCCCCCCACAGAGCGCAGGCAATGCAGAGGGTCCCCCCCACAGAGCGCAGGCAATGCAGAGGGTCCCCCCCACAGAGCGCAGGCAATGCAGAGGGTCCCCCCCCCACAGAGCGCAGGCAATGCAGAGGGTCCCCCCCCCCACAGAGCGCAGGCAATGCAGAGGGTCCCCCCCCCACAGAGCGCAGGCAATGCAGAGGGTCCCCCCCCCACAGAGCGCAGGCAATGCAGAGGGTCCCCCCCACAGAGCGCAGGCAATGCAGAGGGTCCCCCCCACAGAGCGCAGGCAATGCAGAGGGTCCCCCCCACAGAGCGCAGGCAATGCAGGGTCCCCCCCCACAGAGCGCAGGCAATGCAGAGGGTCCCCCCCACAGAGCGCAGGCAATGCAGAGGGTCCCCACACAGAGCGCAGGCAATGCAGAGGGTCCCCACACAGAGCGCAGGCAATGCAGAGGGTCCCCACACAGAGCGCAGGCAATGCAGAGGGTCCCCACACAGAGCGCAGGCAATGCAGAGGGTCCCCCCACAGAGCGCAGGCAATGCAGAGGGTCCCCCCACAGAGCGCAGGCAATGCAGAGGGTCCCCCCACAGAGCGCAGGCAATGCAGAGGGTCCCCCCACAGAGCGCAGGCAAAGCAGAGGGTCCCCCCACAGAGCGCAGGCAATGCAGAGGGTCTCCCCACAGAGCGCAGGCAATGCAGAGGGTCCCCCCCCACAGCGCAGGCAATGCAGAGGGTCCCCCCCACAGAGCGCAGGCAATGCAGAGGGTCCCCCACAGAGCGCAGGCAATGCAGAGGGTCCCCCCCACAGAGCACAGGCAATGCAGAGGGTCCCCCCCCACAGAGTGCAGGCAATGCAGAGGGTCCCCCCCAGAGCGCAGGCAATGCAGAGGGTCCCCCCCACAGAGCGCAGGCAATGCAGAGGGTCCCCCCCACAGAGCGCAGGCAATGCAGAGGGTCCCCTTCAGAGCGCAGGCAATGCAGAGGGTCCCCCCCCACAGAGCGCAGGCATTGCAAAGGGCCCCCCCCCCCCACAGAGTGCAGGCAATGCAGAGGGTCCCCCCCACAGAGCGCAGGCAATGCAGAGTCCCGCCCACAGAGCGCAGGCAATGCAGAGGGTCCTTCACACAGAGCGCAGGCAATGCAGAGGGTCCCCACACAGAGCGCAGACAATGCATAGGGTCCCCACACAGAGCGCAGGCAATGCAGAGGGTCCCCCCACAGAGCGCAGGCAATGCAGAGGGTCCCCCCACAGAGCGCAGGCAATGCAGAGGGTCCCCCCACAGAGCGCAGGCAATGCAGAGGGTCCCCCCCACAGAGCGCAGGCAATGCAGAGGGTCCCCCCCACAGAGCGCAGGCAATGCAGAGGGTCCCCCCCACAGAGCGCAGGCAATGCAGAGGGTTCCCCCCCACAGAGCGCAGGCAATGCAGAGGGTCCCCCCCCAGAGCGCAGGCAATGCAGAGGGCCCCCCCACAGAGCGCAGGCAATGCAGAGGGTCCCCCCCACAGAGCGCAGGCAATGCAGAGGGTCCCCTTCAGAGCGCAGGCAATGCAGAGGGTCCCCCCCACAGAGCGCAGGCAATGCAGAGGGTCCACCCCACAGAGCGCAAGCAATGCAGAGGGTCCACCCCACAGAGCGCAGGCAATGCAGAGGGTCCACCCCACAGAGCGCAGCCAATGCAGAGGGTCCCCACACAGAGCGCAGGCAATGCAGAGGGTCCCCACAGCACGCAGGCAATGCAGAGGGTCCCCCCACAGAGCGCAGGCAATGCAGGGGCACAAGTGCGGGCTAGGCATAACGCAGGGGCACAAGTGCTGGCTAGGCATAAGGCAGGGGCACAAGTGCTGGCTAGGCATAAGGCAGGGGCACAAGTGCTGGCTGAGCATAAGGCAGGAGCACAAGTGCTGGCTGAGCATAAGGCTGAGGCTTAAATGCTGGCTAGGTAGTAGACAGAGGCACAAGTTTAAACCAGGCATAAGGAAGGGGCACAAGTGCTGGCTAGGCATAAGGCAGGGGCACAAGTGCTGGCTGAGCATAAGGCAGGGGCCCAAGTGCGGGCTAGGCATAAGGCAGGGGCACACGTGCGGGCTAGGCATAAGGCAGGGGCACACGTGCGGGCTAGGCATAAGGCAGGGGCACACGTGCGGGCTAGGCATAAGGCAGGGGCACACGTGCGGGCTAGGCATAAGGCAGGGGCACAAGTGCGGGCTAGGCATAAGGCAGGGGCACAAGCGCGGGCTAGGCATAAGGCAGGGGCACAAGCGCGGGCTAGGCATAAGGCAGGGGCACACGTGCGGGCTAGGCATAAGGCAGGGGCACACGTGCTGGCTAGGCATAAGGCAGGGGCACACGTGCTGGCTAGGCATAAGGCAGGGGCACAAGTGCGGGCTAGGCATAAGGCAGGGGCACAAGTGCGGGCTAGGCATAAGGCAGGGGCACAAGTGCAGGCTAGGTATAAGGCAGGGGCACAAGTGCTGGCTAGGCATAAGGCAAGGGCACAAGTGCTGGCTAGGCATAAGGCAGGGGCACAAGTGCTGGCTAGGCATAAGGCAGGGGCACAAGTGCGGGCTAGACTTTAGGCAGGGGCACAAGAGCAAACTAAGCATAAGGCAGAGGCACAAGTGCAAGCTAGGCATAAGGCAGGGGCACCTATGCAGGCTAGGCTTAAGGCAGGGGCACAAGTGATGGCTACACATAAGGCATACGGCTAACTCTTTGCACTCTTTGCATAAAGGGATAGGCACCCTTAGGGGTGAAGAGCTAGCTTTCACCCCTCTACTCTGTACTTTGTTGTACAGTGCGGAGCCACTCCATAACTGCCATGCTCCAAGCGACCAGGCACATCTTGTCTGTCCTCCGTAAATGGGTAATGCCTTCGTCCCCAATTACAGTCGTGCATGTGCATTCAGACGGGACAAGAGCGAAGAGCGTAAAGCCTGCCCTGTGTGCATAACCAACATGAAGCTAAAGACAAAAAAACAATAATACAAGGGGCTCAAAAGTGCTGGCTAGGCATAAGGCAGGGGCACAAGTGCTGGCTAGGCATAAGGCAGGGGCACAAGTGCTGGCTAGGCATAAGGCAGGGGCACAAGTGCTGGCTAGGCATAAGGCAGGGGCACAAGTGCTGGCTAGGCATAAGGCAGGGGCACAAGCGCTGGCTAGGCATAAGGCAGGGGCACAAGTGCTGGCTAGGCATAAGGCAGGGGCACAAGTGCGGGCTAGGCATAAGGCAGGGGCACAAGTGCGGGCTAGGCATAAGGCAGGGGCACACGTGCTGGCTAGGCATAAGGCAGGGGCACACGTGCTGGCTAGGCATAAGGCAGGGGCACAAGTGCGGGCTAGGCATAAGGCAGGGGCACAAGTGCGGGCTAGGCATAAGGCAGGGGCACAAGTGCAAGCTAGGTATAAGGCAGGGGCACAAGTGCTGGCTAGGCATAAGGCAAGGGCACAAGTGCTGGCTAGGCATAAGGCAAGGGCACAAGTGCTGGCTAGGCATAAGGCAGGGGCACAAGTGCTGGCTAGGCATAAGGCAGGGGCACAAGTGCGGGCTAGACTTTAGGCAGGGGCACAAGAGCAAACTAAGCATAAGGCAGAGGCACAAGTGCAAGCTAGGCATAAGGCAGGGGCACCTATGCAGGCTAGGCTTAAGGCAGGGGCACAAGTGATGGCTACACATAAGGCATACGGCTAACTCTTTGCACTCTTTGCATAAAGGGATAGGCACCCTTAGGGGTGAAGAGCTAGCTTTCACCCCTCTACTCTGTACTTTGTTGTACAGTGCGGAGCCACTCCATAACTGCCATGCTCCAAGCGACCAGGCACATCTTGTCTGTCCTCCGTAAATGGGTAATGCCTTCGTCCCCAATTACATTCGTGCATGTGCATTCAGACGGGACAAGAGCGAAGAGCGTAAAGCCTGCCCTGTGTGCATAACCAACATGAAGCTAAAGACAAAAAAACAATAATACAAGGGGCTCAAAAGTGCTGGCTAGGCATAAGGCAGGGGCACAAGTGCTGGCTAGGCATAAGGCAGGGGCACAAGTGCTGGCTAGGCATAAGGCAGGGGCACAAGTGCTAACTAGGCATAAGGCAGGGGCACAAGTGCTGGCTAGGCTTAAGGCAGGGGCACAAGTGCTGGCTAGGCATAAGGCAGGGGCACAAGTGCTGGCTAGGCATAAGGCAGGGGCACAAGTGCTGGCTAGGCATAAGGCAGGGGCACAAGTGCTGGCTAGGCATAAGGCAGGGGCACAAGTGCTGGCTAGGCATAAGGCAGGGGCACAAGTGCTGGCTAGGCATAAGGCAGGGGCACAAGTGCTGGCTAGGCATAAGGCAGGGGCACAAGTGCTGGCTAGGCATAAGGCAGGGGCACAAGTGCTGGCTAGGCATAAGGCAGGGGCACAAGTGCTGGCTAGGCATAAGGCAGGGGCACAAGTGCTGGCTAGGCATAAGGCAGGGGCACAAGTGCTGGCTAGGCATAAGGCAGGGGCACAAGTGCTGGCTAGGCATAAGGCAGGGGCACAAGTGCTGGCTAGGCATAAGGCAGGGGCACAAGTGCTGGCTAGGCATAAGGCAGGGGCACAAGTGCTGGCTAGGCATAAGGCAGGGGCACAAGTGCTGGCTAGGCATAAGGCAGGGGCACAAGTGCTGGCTAGGCATAAGGCAGGGGCACAAGTGCTGGCTAGGCATAAGGCAGGGCCACAAGTGCAGGCTAGGCATAAGGCAGGGGCACAAGTGCTGGCTAGGCATAAGGCAGGGGCACAAGTGCTGGCTAGGCATAAGGCAGGGGCTCAAGTGCTGGCTAGGCATAAGGCAGGGGCACAAGTGCTGGCTAGGCATAAGGCAGGGGCACAAGTGCTGGCTAGGCATAAGGCAGGGGCACAAGTGTGGGCTAGACTTTAGGCAGGGGCACAAGAGCAAACTAAGCATAAGGCAGAGGCACAAGTGCAAGCTAGGCATAAGGCAGGGGCACCTATGCAGGCTAGGCTTAAGGCAGGGGCACAAGTGATGGCTACACATAAGGCATACGGCTAACTCTTTGCACTCTTTGCATAAAGGGATAGGCACCCTTAGGGGTGAAGAGCTAGCTTTCACCCCTCTACTCTGTACTTTGTTGTACAGTGCGGAGCCACTCCATAACCCCCATGCTCCAAGCGACCAGGCACATCTTGTCTGTCCTCCGTAAATGGGTAATGCCTTCGTCCCCAATTACAGTCGTGCATGTGCATTCAGACGGGACAAGAGCGAAGAGCGTAAAGCCTGCCCTGTGTGCATAACCAACATGAAGCTAAAGACAAAAAAACAATAATACAAGGGGCTCAAAAGTGCTGGCTAGGCATAAGGCAGGGGCACAAGTGCTGGCTAGGCATAAGGCAGGGGCACAAGTGCTGGCTAGGCATAAGGCAGGGGCACAAGTGCTGGCTAGGCATAAGGCAGGGGCACAAGTGCGGGCTAGGCATAAGGCAGGGGCACAAGTGCGGGCTAGGCATAAGGCAGGGGCACAAGTGCGGGCTAGGCATAAGGCAGGGGCACACGTGCGGGCTAGGCATAAGGCAGGGGCACACGTGCTGGCTAGGCATAAGGCAGGGGCACACGTTCTGGCTAGGCATAAGGCAGGGGCACAAGTGCGGGCTAGGCATAAGGCAGGGGCACAAGTGCGGGCTAGGCATAAGGCAGGGGCACAAGTGCAGGCTAGGTATAAGGCAGGGGCACAAGTGCTGGCTAGGCATAAGGCAAGAGCACAAGTGCTGGCTAGGCATAAGGCAAGGGCACAAGTGCTGGCTAGGCATAAGGCAGGGGCACAAGTGCAGTCTAGGCATAAGGCAGGGGCACCTATGCGGGCTAGGCATAAGGCAGGGGCACCTATGCGGGCTAGGCATAAGGCAGGGGCACAAGTGCGGGCTAGGCATAAGGCAGGGGCACAAAAGCTGGCTAGGCATAAGGCAGGGGCACAAGTGCAGGCTAGGCATAAGGCAGGGGCACAAGTGCTGGCTAGGCATAAGGCAGGGGCACAAGTGCTGGCTAGGCTTAAGGCAGGGGCACAAGTGCTGGCTAGGCATAAGGCAGGGGCACAAGTGCTGGCTAGGCATAAGGCAGGGGCACAAGTGCTGGCTAGGCATAAGGCAGGGGCACAAGTGCGGGCTAGGCATAAGGCAGGGGCACAAGTGCGGGCTAGGCATAAGGCAGGGGCACAAGTGCGGGCTAGGCATAAGGCAGGGACACAAGTGCTGGCTAGGCATAAGGCAGGGCACAAGTGCTGGCTAGGCATAAGGCAGGGGCACAAGTGCTTGCTAGGCATAAGGCAGGGGCACAAGTGCTTGCTAGGCATAAGGCAGGGGCACAAAAGCTGGCTAGGCATAAGGCAGGGGCACAAGTGCAGGCTAGGCATAAGGCAGGGGCACAAGTGCTGGCTAGGCATAAGGCAGGGGCACAAGTGCTGGATAGGCTTAAGGCAGGGGCACAAGTGCTGGCTAGGCTTAAGGCAGGGGCACAAGTGCTGGCTAGGCTTAAGGCAGGGGCACAAGTGCAGTCTAGGCATAAGGCAGGGGCACAAGTGCAGTCTAGGCATAAGGCAGGGGCACAAGTGCAGTCTAGGCATAAGGCAGGGGCACAAGTGCAGTCTAGGCATAAGGCAGGGGCACAAGTGCAGTCTAGGCATAAGGCAGGGGCACCTATGCGGGCTAGGCATAAGGCAGGGGCACCTATGCGGGCTAGGCATAAGGCAGGGGCACCTATGCGGGCTAGGCATAAGGCAGGGGCACCTATGCGGGCTAGGCATAAGGCAGGGGCACAAGTGCGGGCTAGGCATAAGGCAGGGGCACAAGTGCGGGATAGGCATAAGGCAGGGGCACAAGTGCGGGCTAGGCATAAGGCAGGGGCACAAGTGCGGGCTAGCCATAAGGCAGGGGCACAAGTGCGGGCTAGGCATAAGGCAGGGGCACAAGTGCGGGCTAGGCATAAGGCAGGGGCACAAGTGCGGCCTAGGCATAAGGCAGGGGCACAAGTGCGGCTAGGCATAAGGCAGGGGCCCAAGTGCGGGCTAGGCATAAGGCAGGGGCCCACGTGCTGGCTAGGCATAAGGCAGGGGCACACGTGCTGGCTAGGCATAAGGCAGGGGCACACGTGCGGGCTAGGCATAAGGCAGGGGCACACGTGCGGGCTAGGCATAAGGCAGGGGCACACGTGCGGGCTAGGCATAAGGCAGGGGCACAAGTGCGGGCTAGGCATAAGGCAGGGGCACAAGTGCGGGCTAGGCATAAGGCAGGGGCACAAGTGCGGGCTAGGCATAAGGCAGGGGCACAAGTGCGGGCTAGGCATAAGGCAGGGGCACAAGTGCTGGCTAGGCATAAGGCAGGGGCACAAGTGCTGGCTAGGCATAAGGCAGGGGCACAAGTGCTGGCTAGGCATAAGGCAGGGGCACAAGTGCTGGCTAGGCATAAGGCAGGGGCACAAGTGCTGGCTAGGCATAAGGCAGGGGCACAAGTGCTGGCTAGGCATAAGGCAGGGGCACAAGTGCTGGCTAGGCATAAGGCAGGGGCACAAGTGCGGGCTAGGCATAAGGCAGGGGCACAAGTGCTGGCTAGTCATAAGGCAGGGGCACAAGTGCTGGCTAGGCATAAGGCAGGGGCACAAGTGCTGGCTAGTCATAAGGCAGGGGCACAAGTGCTGGCTAGGCATAAGGCAGGGGCACAAGTGCTGGCTAGGCATAAGGCAGGGGCACAAGTGCTGGCTAGGCATAAGGCAGGGGCACAAGTGCTGGCTAGGCATAAGGCAGGGGCACAAGTGCTGGTTAGGCATAAGGCAGGGGCACAAGTGCTGGCTAGGCATAAGGCAGGGGCACAAGTGCTGGCTAGGCATAAGGCAGGGGCACAAGTGCTGGCTAGGCATAAGGCAGGGGCACAAGTGCTGGCTAGGCATAAGGCAGGGGCACAAGTGCTGGCTAGGCATAAGGCAGGGGCACAAGTGCTGGCTAGGCATAAGGCAGGGGCACAAGTGCTGGCTAGGCATAAGGCAGGGGCACAAGTGCTGGCTAGGCATAAGGCAGGGGCACAAGTGCTGGCTAGGCATAAGGCAGGGGCACAAGTGCTGGCTAGGCATAAGGCAGGGGCACAAGTGCTGGCTAGGCATAAGGCAGGGGCACAAGTGCGGGCTAGGCATAAGGCAGGGGCACAAGTGCGGGCTAGGCATAAGGCAGGGGCACAAGTGCGGGCTAGGCATAAGGCAGGGGCACAAGTGCGGGCTAGGCATAAGGCAGGGGCACAAGTGCGGGCTAGGCATAAGGCAGGGGCACAAGTGCGGGCTAGGCATAAGGCAGGGGCACAAGTGCGGGCTAGGCATAAGGCAGGGGCACAAGTGCGGGCTAGGCATAAGGCAGGGGCACAAGTGCGGGCTAGGCATAAGGCAGGGGCACAAGTGCGGGCTAGGCATAAGGCAGGGGCACAAGTGCGGGCTAGGCATAAGGCAGGGGCACAAGTGCGGGCTAGGCATAAGGCAGGGGCACAAGTGCGGGCTAGGCATAAGGCAGGGGCACAAGTGCGGGCTAGGCATAAGGCAGGGGCACAAGTGCGGGCTAGGCATAAGGCAGGGGCACAAGTGCGGGCTAGGCATAAGGCAGGGGCACAAGTGCGGGCTAGGCATAAGGCAGGGGCACAAGTGCGGGCTAGGCATAAGGCAGGGGCACAAGTGCGGGCTAGGCATAAGGCAGGGGCACAAGTGCGGGCTAGGCATAAGGCAGGGGCACAAGTGCTGGCTAGGCATAAGGCAAGGCACAGGTGCTGGCTAGGCATAAGGCAGGGGCACAAGTGCAGGCTAGGCATAAGGCAGGGGCACAAGTGCAGTCTAGGCATAAGGCAGGGGCACAAGTGCAGTCTAGGCATAAGGCAGGGGCACAAGTGCAGTCTAGGCATAAGGCAGGGGCACAAGTGCTGGCTAGGCATAAGGCAGGGGCACAAGTGCTGGCTAGGCATAAGGCAGGGGCACAAGTGCTTGCTAGGCATAAGGCAGGGGCACAAGTGCTTGCTAGGCATAAGGCAGGGGCACAAGTGCTTGCTAGGCATAAGGCAGGGGCACAAGTGCTTGCTAGGCATAAGGCAGGGGCACAAGTGCTGGCTAGGCATAAGGCAGGGGCACAAGTGCTGGCTAGGCATAAGGCAGGGGCACAAGTGCTTGCTAGGCATAAGGCAGGGGCACAAGTGCTTGCTAGGCATAAGGCAGGGGCACAAAAGCTGGCTAGGCATAAGGCAGGGGCACAAGTGCAGTCTAGGCATAATGCAGGGGCACAAGTGCAGTTTAGGCATAAGGCAGGGGCACAAGTGCAGTCTAGGCATAAGGCAGGGGCACAAGTGCAGTCTAGGCATAAGGCAGGGGCACAAGTGCAGTCTAGGCATAAGGCAGGGGCACCTATGGGGGCTAGGCATAAGGCAGGGGCACCTATGCGGGCTAGGCATAAGGCAGGGGCACAAGTGCGGGCTAGGCATAAGGCAGGGGCACAAGTGCAGGCTAGGCATAAGGCAGGGGCACAAGTGCGGGCTAGGCATAAGGCAGGGGCACAAGTGCTGGCTAGGCATAAGGCAGGGGCACAAGTGCTGGCTAGGCATAAGGCAGGGGCACAAGTGCGGGCTAGGCATAAGGCAGGGGCACAAGTGCGGGCTAGGCATAAGGCAGGGGCACAAGTGCGGGCTAGGCATAAGGCAGGGGCACAAGTGCTGGCTAGGCATAAGGCAGGGCACAAGTGCTGGCTAGGCATAAGGCAGGGGCACAAGTGCTTGCTAGGCATAAGGCAGGGGCACAAGTGCTTGCTAGGCATAAGGCAGGGGCACAAGTGCTTGCTAGGCATAAGGCAGAGGCACAAAAGCTGGCTAGGCATAAGGCAGGGGCACAAGTGCAGTCTAGGCATAAGGCAGGGGCACAAGTGCAGTCTAGGCATAAGGCAGGGGCACAAGTGCTGGCTAGGCATAAGGCAGGGGCACAAGTGCAGTCTAGGCATAAGGCAGGGGCACAAGTGCAGTCTAGGCATAAGGCAGGGGCACAAGTGCAGTCTAGGCATAAGGCAGGGGCACAAGTGCGGGCTAGGCATAAGGCAGGGGCACAAGTGCTGGCTAGACTTAAGGCAGGGGCAAACGTTCTGGCTTGGCATAAGGCAGGGGCACAAGTGCAGTCTAGGCATAAGGCAGGGGCACCTATGCGAGCTAGGCATAAGGCAGGGGCACAATGCAGTCTAGGCATAAGGCAGGGGCACAAGTGCAGTCTAGGCATAAGGAAGGGGCACAAGTGCAGTCTAGGCATAAGGCAGGGCCACAAGTGCAGGCTAGGCATAAGGCAGGGCCACAAGTGCAGGCTAGGCATAAGGCAGGGGCACAAGTGCTGGCTAGGCATAAGGCAGGGGCACAAGTGCTGGCTAGGCATAAGGCAGAGGCTCAAGTGCTGGCTAGGCATAAGGCAGGGGCACAAGTGCTGGCTAGGCATAAGGCAGGGGCACAAGTGCTGGCTAGGCATAAGGCAAGGGCACAAGTGCTGGCTAGGCATAAGGCAGGGGCACAAGTGCTGGCTAGGCATAAGGCAGGGGCACAAGTGAGGGCTAGACTTTAGGCAGGGGCACAAGAGCAAACTAAGCATAAGGCAGAGGCACAAGTGCAAGCTAGGCATAAGGCAGGGGCACCTATGCAGGCTAGGCTTAAGGCAGGGGCACAAGTGATGGCTACACATAAGGCATACGGCTAACTCTTTGCACTCTTTGCATAAAGGGATAGGCACCCTTAGGGGTGAAGAGCTAGCTTTCACCCCTCTACTCTGTACTTTGTTGTACAGTGCGGAGCCACTCCATAACCCCCATGCTCCAAGCGACCAGGCACATCTTGTCTGTCCTCCGTAAATGGGTAATGCCTTCGTCCCCAATTACAGTCGTGCATGTGCATTCAGACGGGACAAGAGCGAAGAGCGTAAAGCCTGCCCTGTGTGCATAACCAACATGAAGCTAAAGACAAAAAAACAATAATACAAGGGGCTCAAAAGTGCTGGCTAGGCATAAGGCAGGGGCACAAGTGCTGGCTAGGCATAAGGCAGGCGCACAAGTGCTGGCTAGGCATAAGGCAGGGGCACAAGTGCTGGCTAGGCATAAGGCAGGGGCACAAGTGCTGGCTAGGCATAAGGCAGGGGCACAAGTGCTGGCTAGGCATAAGGCAGGGGCACAAGTGCTGGCTAGGCATAAGGCAGGGGCACAAGTGCGGGCTAGGCATAAGGCAGGGGCACAAGTGCGGGCTAGGCATAAGGCAGGGGCACACGTGCGGGCTAGGCATAAGGCAGGGGCACACGTGCGGGCTAGGCATAAGGCAGGGGCACACGTGCTGGCTAGGCATAAGGCAGGGGCACACGTGCTGGCTAGGCATAAGGCAGGGGCACAAGTGCGGGCTAGGCATAAGGCAGGGGCACAAGTGCGGGCTAGGCATAAGGCAGGGGCACACGTGCGGGCTAGGCATAAGGCAGGGGCACAAGTGCGGGCTAGGCATAAGGCAGGGGCACAAGTGCGGGCTAGGCATAAGGCAGGGGCACAAGTGCGGGCTAGGCATAAGGCAGGGGCACAAGTGCGGGCTAGGCATAAGGCAGGGGCACAAGTGCGGGCTAGGCATAAGGCAGGGGCACAAGTGCGGGCTAGGCATAAGGCAGGGGCACAAGTGCGGGCTAGGCATAAGGCAGGGGCACAAGTGCGGGCTAGGCATAAGGCAGGGGCACAAGTGCGGGCTAGGCATAAGGCAGGGGCACAAGTGCGGGCTAGGCATAAGGCAGGGGCACAAGTGCGGGCTAGGCATAAGGCAGGGGCCCAAGTGCGGCTAGGCATAAGGCAGGGGCCCAAGTGCGGGCTAGGCATAAGGCAGGGGCACACGTGCGGGCTAGGCATAAGGCAGGGGCACACGTGCGGGCTAGGCATAAGGCAGGGGCACACGTGCGGGCTAGGCATAAGGCAGGGGCACACGTGCGGGCTAGGCATAAGGCAGGGGCACACGTGCGGGCTAGGCATAAGGCAGGGGCACACGTGCGGGCTAGGCATAAGGCAGGGGCACACGTGCGGGCTAGGCATAAGGCAGGGGCACACGTGCGGGCTAGGCATAAGGCAGGGGCACACGTGCGGGCTAGGCATAAGGCAGGGGCACACGTGCGGGCTAGGCATAAGGCAGGGGCACACGTGCGGGCTAGGCATAAGGCAGGGGCACAAGTGCGGGCTAGGCATAAGGCAGGGGCACAAGTGCGGGCTAGGCATAAGGCAGGGGCACAAGTGCGGTCTAGGCATAAGGCAGGGGCACAAGTGCGGGCTAGGCATAAGGCAGGGGCACAAGTGCGGGCTAGGCATAAGGCAGGGGCACAAGTGCGGGCTAGGCATAAGGCAGGGGCACAAGTGCGGGCTAGGCATAAGGCAGGGGCACAAGTGCGGCTGAGGCATAAGGCAGGGGCACAAGTGCGGGCTAGGCATAAGGCAGGGGCACAAGTGCGGGCTAGGCATAAGGCAGGGGCACAAGTGCGGGCTAGGCATAAGGCAGGGGCACAAGTGCGGGCTAGGCATAAGGCAGGGGCACAAGTGCGGCTAGGCATAAGGCAGGGGCCCAAGTGCGGGCTAGGCATAAGGCAGGGGCACACGTGCTGGCTAGGCATAAGGCAGGGGCACACGTGCGGGCTAGGCATAAGGCAGGGGCACACGTGCGGGCTAGGCATAAGGCAGGGGCACACGTGCGGGCTAGGCATAAGGCAGGGGCACAAGTGCGGGCTAGGCATAAGGCAGGGGCACAAGTGCGGGCTAGGCATAAGGGCGGGGCACACGTGCGGGCTAGGCATAAGGCAGGGGCACACGTGCGGGCTAGGCATAAGGCAGGGGCACAATTGCGGGCTAGGCATAAGGCAGGGGCACACGTGCGGGCTAGGCATAAGGCAGGGGCACAAGTGCGGGCTAGGCATAAGGCAGGGGCACACGTGCGGGCTAGGCATAAGGCAGGGGCACAAGTGCGGGCTAGGCATAAGGCAGGGGCACACGTGCGGGCTAGGCATAAGGCAGGGGCACAAGTGCGGGCTAGGCATAAGGCAGGGGCACAAGTGCGGGCTAGGCATAAGGCAGGGGCACAAGTGCGGGCTAGGCATAAGGCAGGGGCACAAGTGCGGGCTAGGCATAAGGCAGGGGCACAAGTGCGGGCTAGGCATAAGGCAGGGGCACAAGTGCGGGCTAGGCATAAGGCAGGGGCACAAGTGCGGGCTAGGCATAAGGCAGGGGCACAAGTGCGGGCTAGGCATAAGGCAGGGGCACAAGTGCGGGCTAGGCCTAAGGCAGGGGCACAAGTGCGGGCTAGGCCTAAGGCAGGGGCACAAGTGCGGGCTAGGCCTAAGGCAGGGGCACAAGTGCGGGCTAGGCCTAAGGCAGGGGCACAAGTGCGGGCTAGGCCTAAGGCAGGGGCACAAGTGCGGGCTAGGCCTAAGGCAGGGGCACAAGTGCGGGCTAGGCATAAGGCAGGGGCACAAGTGCGGGCTAGGCATAAGGCAGGGGCACAAGTGCGGGCTAGGCATAAGGCAGGGGCACAAGTGCGGGCTAGGCATAAGGCAGGGGCACAAGTGCGGCTAGGCATAAGGCAGGGGCCCAAGTGCGGGCTAGGCATAAGGCAGGGGCACACGTGCGGGCTAGGCATAAGGCAGGGGCACACGTGCGGGCTAGGCATAAGGCAGGGGCACACGTGCGGGCTAGGCATAAGGCAGGGGCACACGTGCGGGCTAGGCATAAGGCAGGGGCACACGGGCGGGCTAGGCATAAGGCAGGGGCACAAGCGTGGGCTAGGCATAAGGCAGGGGCACAAGCGCGGGCTAGGCATAAGGCAGGGGCACAAGCGCGGGCTAGGCATAAGGCAGGGGCACAAGCGCGGGCAAGGCATAAGGCAGGGGCACAAGCGCGGGCAAGGCATAAGGCAGGGGCACAAGTGCGGGCTAGGCATAAGGCAGCGGCACAAGGGCGGGCTAGGCATAAGGCAGGGGCACAAGTGCTGGCTAGGCATAAGGCAGGGGCACAAGTGCTGGCTAGGCATAAGGCAGGGCCACAAGTGCAGGCTAGGCATAAGGCAGGGCCACAAGTGCAGGCTAGGCATAAGGCAGGGCCACAAGTGCAGGCTAGGCATAAGGCAGGGGCACAAGTGCTGGCTAGGCATAAGGCAGGGGCACAAGTGCTGGCTAGGCATAAGGCAGAGGCTCAAGTGCTGGCTAGGCATAAGGCAGGGGCACAAGTGCTGGCTAGGCATAAGGCAGGGGCACAAGTGCTGGCTAGGCATAAGGCAGAGGCTCAAGTGCTGGCTAGGCATAAGGCAGGGCCACAAGTGCAGGCTAGGCATAAGGCAGGGGCACAAGTGCTGGCTAGGCATAAGGCAGGGGCACAAGTGCTTGCTAGGCATAAGGCAGGGGCACAAAAGCTGGCTAGGCATAAGGCAGGGGCACAAGTGCAGTCTAGGCATAAGGCAGGGGCACAAGTGCAGTCTAGGCATAAGGCAGGGGCACAAGTGCTGGCTAGGCATAAGGCAGGGGCACAAGTGCAGTCTAGGCATAAGGCAGGGGCACAAGTGCAGTCTAGGCATAAGGCAGGGGCACAAGTGCAGTCTAGGCATAAGGCAGGGGCACAAGTGCGGGCTAGGCATAAGGCAGGGGCACAAGTGCTGGCTAGACTTAAGGCAGGGGCAAACGTTCTGGCTTGGCATAAGGCAGGGGCACAAGTGCAGTCTAGGCATAAGGCAGGGGCACCTATGCGGGCTAGGCATAAGGCAGGGGCACAAGTGCAGTCTAGGCATAAGGCAGGGGCACAAGTGCAGTCTAGGCATAAGGCAGGGGCACAAGTGCAGTCTAGGCATAAGGCAGGGGCACAAGTGCAGGCTAGGCATAAGGCAGGGCCACAAGTGCAGGCTAGGCATAAGGCAGGGGCACAAGTGCTGGCTAGGCATAAGGCAGGGGCACAAGTGCTGGCTAGGCATAAGGCAGAGGCTCAAGTGCTGGCTAGGCATAAGGCAGGGGCACAAGTGCTGGCTAGGCATAAGGCAGGGGCACAAGTGCTGGCTAGGCATAAGGCAAGGGCACAAGTGCTGGCTAGGCATAAGGCAGGGGCACAAGTGCTGGCTAGGCATAAGGCAGGGGCACAAGTGCTGGCTAGGCATAAGGCAGGGGCACAAGTGAGGGCTAGACTTTAGGCAGGGGCACAAGAGCAAACTAAGCATAAGGCAGAGGCACAAGTGCAAGCTAGGCATAAGGCAGGGGCACCTATGCAGGCTAGGCTTAAGGCAGGGGCACAAGTGATGGCTACACATAAGGCATACGGCTAACTCTTTGCACTCTTTGCATAAAGGGATAGGCACCCTTAGGGGTGAAGAGCTAGCTTTCACCCCTCTACTCTGTACTTTGTTGTACAGTGCGGAGCCACTCCATAACCCCCATGCTCCAAGCGACCAGGCACATCTTGTCTGTCCTCTGTAAATGGGTAATGCCTTCGTCCCCAATTACAGTCGTGCATGTGCATTCAGACGGGACAAGAGCGAAGAGCGTAAAGCCTGCCCTGTGTGCATAACCAACATGAAGCTAAAGACAAAAAAACAATAATACAAGGGGCTCAAAAGTGCTGGCTAGGCATAAGGCAGGGGCACAAGTGCTGGCTAGGCATAAGGCAGGCGCACAAGTGCTGGCTAGGCATAAGGCAGGGGCACAAGTGCTGGTTAGGCATAAGGCAGGGGCACAAGTGCTGGCTAGGCATAAGGCAGGGGCACAAGTGCTGGCTAGGCATAAGGCAGGGGCACAAGTGCTGGCTAGGCATAAGGCAGGGGCACAAGTGCTGGCTAGGCATAAGGCAGGGGCACAAGTGCGGGCTAGGCATAAGGCAGGGGCACAAGTGCGGGCTAGGCATAAGGCAGGGGCACACGTGCGGGCTAGGCATAAGGCAGGGGCACACGTGCGGGCTAGGCATAAGGCAGGGGCACACGTGCTGGCTAGGCATAAGGCAGGGGCACACGTGCTGGCTAGGCATAAGGCAGGGGCACAAGTGCGGGCTAGGCATAAGGCAGGGGCACAAGTGCGGGCTAGGCATAAGGCAGGGGCACAAGTGCGGGCTAGGCATAAGGCAGGGGCACAAGTGCGGGCTAGGCATAAGGCAGGGGCACAAGTGCGGGCTAGGCATAAGGCAGGGGCACAAGTGCGGGCTAGGCATAAGGCAGGGGCACAAGTGCGGGCTAGGCATAAGGCAGGGGCACAAGTGCGGGCTAGGCATAAGGCAGGGGCACAAGTGCGGGCTAGGCATAAGGCAGGGGCACAAGTGCGGGCTAGGCATAAGGCAGGGGCACAAGTGCGGGCTAGGCATAAGGCAGGGGCCCAAGTGCGGCTAGGCATAAGGCAGGGGCCCAAGTGCGGGCTAGGCATAAGGCAGGGGCACAAGTGCGGGCTAGGCATAAGGCAGGGGCCCAAGTGCGGCTAGGCATAAGGCAGGGGCCCAAGTGCGGGCTAGGCATAAGGCAGGGGCACACGTGCGGGCTAGGCATAAGGCAGGGGCACACGTGCGGGCTAGGCATAAGGCAGGGGCACACGTGCGGGCTAGGCATAAGGCAGGGGCACACGTGCGGGCTAGGCATAAGGCAGGGGCACACGTGCGGGCTAGGCATAAGGCAGGGGCACACGTGCGGGCTAGGCATAAGGCAGGGGCACAAGTGCGGGCTAGGCATAAGGCAGGGGCACAAGTGCGGGCTAGGCATAAGGCAGGGGCACAAGTGCGGGCTAGGCATAAGGCAGGGGCACAAGTGCGGGCTAGGCATAAGGCAGGGGCACAAGTGCGGGCTAGGCATAAGGCAGGGGCACAAGTGCGGGCTAGGCATAAGGCAGGGGCACAAGTGCGGGCTAGGCATAAGGCAGGGGCACAAGTGCGGGCTAGGCATAAGGCAGGGGCCCAAGTGCGGCTAGGCATAAGGCAGGGGCCCAAGTGCAGGCTAGGCATAAGGCAGGGGCACACGTGCGGGCTAGGCATAAGCCAGGGGCACACGTGCGGGCTAGGCATAAGGCAGGGGCACACGTGCGGGCTAGGCATAAGGCAGGGGCACAAGTGCGGGCTAGGCATAAGGCAGGGGCACAAGTGCGGGCTAGGCATAAGGCAGGGGCCCAAGTGCGGGCTAGGCATAAGGCAGGGGCACAAGTGCGGGCTAGGCATAAGGCAGGGGCCCAAGTGCGGCTAGGCATAAGGCAGGGGCCCAAGTGCGGGCTAGGCATAAGGCAGGGGCACACGTGCGGGCTAGGCATAAGGCAGGGGCACACGTGCGGGCTAGGCATAAGGCAGGGGCACACGTGCGGGCTAGGCATAAGGCAGGGGCACACGTGCGGGCTAGGCATAAGGCAGGGGCACACGTGCGGGCTAGGCATAAGGCAGGGGCACACGTGCGGGCTAGGCATAAGGCAGGGGCACAAGTGCGGGCTAGGCATAAGGCAGGGGCACAAGTGCGGGCTAGGCATAAGGCAGGGGCACAAGTGCGGGCTAGGCATAAGGCAGGGGCACAAGTGCGGGCTAGGCATAAGGCAGGGGCACAAGTGCGGGCTAGGCATAAGGCAGGGGCACAAGTGCGGGCTAGGCATAAGGCAGGGGCACAAGTGCGGGCTAGGCATAAGGCAGGGGCACAAGTGCGGGCTAGGCATAAGGCAGGGGCCCAAGTGCGGCTAGGCATAAGGCAGGGGCCCAAGTGCAGGCTAGGCATAAGGCAGGGGCACACGTGCGGGCTAGGCATAAGGCAGGGGCACACGTGCGGGCTAGGCATAAGGCAGGGGCACACGTGCGGGCTAGGCATAAGGCAGGGGCACACGTGCGGGCTAGGCATAAGGCAGGGGCACACGTGCGGGCTAGGCATAAGGCAGGGGCACACGTGCGGGCTAGGCATAAGGCAGGGGCACACGTGCGGGCTAGGCATAAGGCAGGGGCACACGTGCGGGCTAGGCATAAGGCAGGGGCACAAGTGCGGGCTAGGCATAAGGCAGGGGCACAAGTGCGGGCTAGGCATAAGGCAGGGGCACAAGTGCGGGCTAGGCATAAGGCAGGGGCACAAGTGCGGGCTAGGCATAAGGCAGGGGCACAAGTGCGGGCTAGGCATAAGGCAGGGGCACAAGTGCGGGCTAGGCATAAGGCAGGGGCACAAGTGCGGGCTAGGCATAAGGCAGGGGCACAAGTGCGGGCTAGGCATAAGGCAGGGGCACAAGTGCGGGCTAGGCATAAGGCAGGGGCACAAGTGCGGGCTAGGCATAAGGCAGGGGCACAAGTGCGGGCTAGGCATAAGGCAGGGGCACAAGTGCGGGCTAGGCATAAGGCAGGGGCACAATTGCGGGCTAGGCATAAGGCAGGGGCACAAGTGCGGGCTAGGCATAAGGCAGGGGCACAAGTGCGGGCTAGGCATAAGGCAGGGGCACAAGTGCGGCTAGGCATAAGGCAGGGGCCCAAGTGCGGGCTAGGCATAAGGCAGGGGCACACGTGCTGGCTAGGCATAAGGCAGGGGCACACGTGCGGGCTAGGCATAAGGCAGGGGCACACGTGCGGGCTAGGCATAAGGCAGGGGCACACGTGCGGGCTAGGCATAAGGCAGGGGCACAAGTGCGGGCTAGGCATAAGGCAGGGGCACACGTGCGGGCTAGGCATAAGGCAGGGGCACACGTGCGGGCTAGGCATAAGGCAGGGGCACACGTGCGGGCTAGGCATAAGGCAGGGGCACACGTGCGGGCTAGGCATAAGGCAGGGGCACAATTGCGGGCTAGGCATAAGGCAGGGGCACAATTGCGGGCTAGGCATAAGGCAGGGGCACACGTGCGGGCTAGGCATAAGGCAGGGGCACAAGTGCGGGCTAGGCATAAGGCAGGGGCACACGTGCGGGCTAGGCATAAGGCAGGGGCACAAGTGCGGGCTAGGCATAAGGCAGGGGCACACGTGCGGGCTAGGCATAAGGCAGGGGCACAAGTGCGGGCTAGGCATAAGGCAGGGGCACAAGTGCGGGCTAGGCATAAGGCAGGGGCACAAGTGCGGGCTAGGCATAAGGCAGGGGCACAAGTGCGGGCTAGGCATAAGGCAGGGGCACAAGTGCGGGCTAGGCATAAGGCAGGGGCACAAGTGCGGGCTAGGCATAAGGCAGGGGCACAAGTGCGGGCTAGGCATAAGGCAGGGGCACAAGTGCGGGCTAGGCATAAGGCAGGGGCACAAGTGCGGGCTAGGCCTAAGGCAGGGGCACAAGTGCGGGCTAGGCCTAAGGCAGGGGCACAAGTGCGGGCTAGGCCTAAGGCAGGGGCACAAGTGCGGGCTAGGCCTAAGGCAGGGGCACAAGTGCGGGCTAGGCCTAAGGCAGGGGCACAAGTGCGGGCTAGGCCTAAGGCAGGGGCACAAGTGCGGGCTAGGCCTAAGGCAGGGGCACAAGTGCGGGCTAGGCCTAAGGCAGGGGCACAAGTGCGGGCTAGGCCTAAGGCAGGGGCACAAGTGCGGGCTAGGCATAAGGCAGGGGCACAAGTGCGGGCTAGGCATAAGGCAGGGGCACAAGTGCGGGCTAGGCATAAGGCAGGGGCACAAGTGCGGCTAGGCATAAGGCAGGGGCCCAAGTGCGGGCTAGGCATAAGGCAGGGGCCCAAGTGCGGGCTAGGCATAAGGCAGGGGCACACGTGCGGGCTAGGCATAAGGCAGGGGCACACGTGCGGGCTAGGCATAAGGCAGGGGCACACGTGCGGGCTAGGCATAAGGCAGGGGCACACGTGCGGGCTAGGCATAAGGCAGGGGCACACGTGCGGGCTAGGCATAAGGCAGGGGCACAAGCGCGGGCTAGGCATAAGGCAGGGGCACAAGCGCGGGCTAGGCATAAGGCAGGGGCACAAGCGCGGGCTAGGCATAAGGCAGGGGCACAAGCGCGGGCAAGGCATAAGGCAGGGGCACAAGCGCGGGCTAGGCATAAGGCAGGGGCACAAGCGCGGGCTAGGCATAAGGCAGCGGCACAAGTGCTGGCTAGGCATAAGGCAGGGGCACAAGTGCTGGCTAGGCATAAGGCAGGGGCACAAGTGCTGGCTAGGCATAAGGCAGGGCCACAAGTGCAGGCTAGGCATAAGGCAGGGCCACAAGTGCAGGCTAGGCATAAGGCAGGGCCACAAGTGCAGGCTAGGCATAAGGCAGGGGCACAAGTGCTGGCTAGGCATAAGGCAGGGGCACAAGTGCTGGCTAGGCATAAGGCAGGGGCACAAGTGCTGGCTAGGCATAAGGCAGGGGCTCAAGTGCTGGCTAGGCATAAGGCAGGGGCACAAGTGCTGGCTAGGCATAAGGCAGGGGCACAAGTGTGGGCTAGACTTTAGGCAGGGGCACAAGAGCAAACTAAGCATAAGGCAGAGGCACAAGTGCAAGCTAGGCATAAGGCAGGGGCACCTATGCAGGCTAGGCTTAAGGCAGGGGCACAAGTGATGGCTACACATAAGGCATACGGCTAACTCTTTGCACTCTTTGCATAAAGGGATAGGCACCCTTAGGGGTGAAGAGCTAGCTTTCACCCCTCTACTCTGTACTTTGTTGTACAGTGCGGAGCCACTCCATAACTGCCATGCTCCAAGCGACCAGGCACATCTTGTCTGTCCTCCGTAAATGGGTAATGCCTTCGTCCCCAATTACAGTCGTGCATGTGCATTCAGACGGGACAAGAGCGAAGAGCGTAAAGCCTGCCCTGTGTGCATAACCAACATGAAGCTAAAGACAAAAAAACAATAATACAAGGGGCTCAAAAGTGCTGGCTAGGCATAAGGCAGGGGCACAAGTGCTGGCTAGGCATAAGGCAGGGGCACAAGTGCTGGCTAGGCATAAGGCAGGGGCACAAGTGCTAACTAGGCATAAGGCAGGGGCACAAGTGCTGGCTAGGCTTAAGGCAGGGGCACAAGTGCTGGCTAGGCATAAGGCAGGGGCACAAGTGCTGGCTAGGCATAAGGCAGGGGCACAAGTGCTGGCTAGGCATAAGGCAGGGGCACAAGTGCTGGCTAGACATAAGGCAGGGGCACAAGTGCTGGCTAGGCATAAGGCAGGGGCACAAGTGCTGGCTAGGCATAAGGCAGGGGCACAAGTGCTGGCTAGGCATAAGGCAGGGGCACAAGTGCTGGCTAGGCATAAGGCAGGGGCACAAGTGCTGGCTAGGCATAAGGCAGGGGCACAAGTGCTGGCTAGGCATAAGGCAGGGGCACAAGTGCTGGCTAGGCATAAGGCAGGGGCACAAGTGCTGGCTAGGCATAAGGCAGGGGCACAAGTGCTGGCTAGGCATAAGGCAGGGGCACAAGTGCTGGCTAGGCATAAGGCAGGGGCACAAGTGCTGGCTAGGCATAAGGCAGGGGCACAAGTGCTGGCTAGGCATAAGGCAGTGGCACAAGTGCTGGCTAGGCATAAGGCAGGGGCACAAGTGCTGGCTAGGCATAAGGCAGGGGCACAAGTGCTGGCTAGGCATAAGGCAGGGCCACAAGTGCAGGCTAGGCATAAGGCAGGGGCACAAGTGCTGGCTAGGCATAAGGCAGGGGCACAAGTGCTGGCTAGGCATAAGGCAGGGGCTCAAGTGCTGGCTAGGCATAAGGCAGGGGCACAAGTGCTGGCTAGGCATAAGGCAGGGGCACAAGTGCTGGCTAGGCATAAGGCAGGGGCACAAGTGTGGGCTAGACTTTAGGCAGGGGCACAAGAGCAAACTAAGCATAAGGCAGAGGCACAAGTGCAAGCTAGGCATAAGGCAGGGGCACCTATGCAGGCTAGGCTTAAGGCAGGGGCACAAGTGATGGCTACACATAAGGCATATGGCTAACTCTTTGCACTCTTTGCATAAAGGGATAGGCACCCTTAGGGGTGAAGAGCTAGCTTTCACCCCTCTACTCTGTACTTTGTTGTACAGTGCGGAGCCACTCCATAACCCCCATGCTCCAAGCGACCAGGCACATCTTGTCTGTCCTCCGTAAATGGGTAATGCCTTCGTCCCCAATTACAGTCGTGCATGTGCATTCAGACGGGACAAGAGCGAAGAGCGTAAAGCCTGCCCTGTGTGCATAACCAACATGAAGCTAAAGACAAAAAAACAATAATACAAGGGGCACAAAAGCTGGCTAGGCATAAGGCAGGGGCACAAGTGCAGGCTAGGCATAAGGCAGGGGCACAAGTGCTGGCTAGGCATAAGGCAGGGGCACAAGTGCTGGCTAGGCTTAAGGCAGGGGCACAAGTGCTGGCTAGGCTTAAGGCAGGGGCACAAGTGCTGGCTAGGCATAAGGCAGGGGCACAAGTGCGGGCTAGCCATAAGGCAGGGGCACAAGTGCGGGCTAGGCATAAGGCAGGGGCACAAGTGCGGGCTAGGCATAAGGCAGGGGCACAAGTGCGGGCTAGGCATAAGGCAGGGGCACAAGTGCGGCTAGGCATAAGGCAGGGGCCCAAGTGCGGGCTAGGCATAAGGCAGGGGCACACGTGCTGGCTAGGCATAAGGCAGGGGCACACGTGCGGGCTAGGCATAAGGCAGGGGCACACGTGCGGGCTAGGCATAAGGCAGGGGCACACGTGCGGGCTAGGCATAAGGCAGGGGCACAAGTGCGGGCTAGGCATAAGGCAGGGGCACAAGTGCGGGCTAGGCATAAGGCAGGGGCACAAGTGCAGGCTAGGCATAAGGCAGGGGCACAAGTGCGGGCTAGGCATAAGGCAGGGGCACAAGTGCTGGCTAGGCATAAGGCAGGGGCACAAGTGCTGGCTAGGCATAAGGCAGGGGCACAAGTGCTGGCTAGGCATAAGGCAGGGGCACAAGTGCTGGCTAGGCATAAGGCAGGGGCACAAGTGCTGGCTAGGCATAAGGCAGGGGCACAAGTGCTGGCTAGGCATAAGGCAGGGGCACAAGTGCTGGCTAGGCATAAGGCAGGGGCACAAGTGCTGGCTAGTCATAAGGCAGGGGCACAAGTGCTGGCTAGTCATAAGGCAGGGGCACAAGTGCTGGCTAGGCATAAGGCAGGGGCACAAGTGCTGGCTAGGCATAAGGCAGGGGCACAAGTGCTGGCTAGGCATAAGGCAGGGGCACAAGTGCTGGCTAGGCATAAGGCAGGGGCACAAGTGCTGGCTAGGCATAAGGCAGGGGCACAAGTGCTGGCTAGGCATAAGGCAGGGGCACAAGTGCTGGCTAGGCATAAGACAGGGGCACAAGTGCTGGCTAGGCATAAGGCAGGGGCACAAGTGCTGGCTAGGCATAAGGCAGGGGCACAAAAGCTGGCTAGGCATAAGGCAGGGGCACAAGTGCAGGCTAGGCATAAGGCAGGGGCACAAGTGCTGGCTAGGCATAAGGCAGGGGCACAAGTGCTGGCTAGGCTTAAGGCAGGGGCACAAGTGCTGGCTAGGCTTAAGGCAGGGGCACAAGTGCTGGCTAGGCATAAGGCAGGGGCACAAGTGCTGGCTAGGCATAAGGCAGGGGCACAAGTGCAGTCTAGGCATAAGGCAGGAGCACAAGTGCAGTCTAGGCATAAGGCAGGGGCACAAGTGCAGTCTAGGCATAAGGCAGGGGCACAACTGCGGGCTAGGCATAAGGCAGGGGCACAAGTGCGGGCTAGGCATAAGGCAGGGGCACAAGTGCGGGCTAGGCATAAGGCAGGGGCACAAGTGCGGGCTAGGCATAAGGCAGTGCTGGCTAGGCTTAAGGCAGGGGCACAAGTGCTGGCTAGGCATAAGGCAGGGGCACAAGTGCTGGCTAGGCATAAGGCAGGGGCACAAGTGCAGTCTAGGCATAAGGCAGGGGCACAAGTGCAGTCTAGGCATAAGGCAGGGGCACAAGTGCAGTCTAGGCATAAGGCAGGGGCACAACTGCGGGCTAGGCATAAGGCAGGGGCACAAGTGCGGGCTAGGCATAAGGCAGGGGCACAAGTGCGGGCTAGGCATAAGGCAGGGGCACAAGTGCGGGCTAGGCATAAGGCAGGGGCACAAGTGCGGGCTTGGCATAAGGCAGGGGCACAAGTGCGGGCTAGGCATAAGGCAGGGGAACAAGTGCGGGCTAGGCATAAGGCAGGGGCACAAGTGCAGGCTAGGCATAAGGCAGGGGCACAAGTGCTGGCTAGGCATAAGGCAAGGGCACAAGTGCTGGCTAGGCATAAGGCAGGGGCACAAGTGCTGGCTAGGCATAAGGCAGGGGCACAACTGCGGGCTAGGCATAAGGCAGGGGCACAACTGCGGGCTAGGCATAAGGCAGGGGCACAACTGCGGGCTAGGCATAAGGCAGGGGCACAAGTGCGGGCTAGGCATAAGGCAGGGGCACAAGTGCGGGCTAGGCATAAGGCAGGGGCACAAGTGCGGGCTAGGCATAAGGCAGGGGCACAAGTGCGGGCTAGGCATAAGGCAGGGGCACAAGTGCGGGCTAGGCATAAGGCAGGGGCACAAGTGCGGGCTAGGCATAAGGCAGGGGCACAAGTGCGGGCTAGGCATAAGGCAGGGGCACAAGTGCGGGCTAGGCATAAGGCAGGGGAACAAGTGCGGGCTAGGCATAAGGCAGGGGCACAAGTGCAGGCTAGGTATAAGGCAGGGGCACAAGTGCTGGCTAGGCATAAGGCAAGGGCACAAGTGCTGGCTAGGCATAAGGCAGGGGCACAAGTGCTGGCTAGGCATAAGGCAGGGGCACAAGTGCGGGCTAGACTTTAGGCAGGGGCACAAGAGCAAACTAAGCATAAGGCAGAGGCACAAGTGCAAGCTAGGCATAAGGCAGGGGCACCTATGCAGGCTAGGCTTAAGGCAGCGGCACAAGTGATGGCTACACATAAGGCATACGGCTAACTCTTTGCACTCTTTGCATAAAGGGATAGGCACCCTTAGGGGTGAAGAGCTAGCTTTCACCCCTCTACTCTGTACTTTGTTGTACAGTGCGGAGCCACTCCATAACCCCCATGCTCCAAGCGACCAGGCACATCTTGTCTGTCCTCCGTAAATGGGTAATGCCTTCGTCCCCAATTACAGTCGTGCATGTGCATTCAGACGGGACAAGAGCGAAGAGAGTAAAGCCTGCCCTGTGTGCATAACCAACATGAAGCTAAAGACAAAAAAACAATACAAGGGGCTCAAAAGTGCTGGCTAGGCATAAGGCAGGGGCTCAAAAGTGCTGGCTAGGCATAAGGCAGGGGCACAAGTGCTGGCTAGGCATAAGGCAGGGGCACAAGTGCTGGCTAGGCATAAGGCAGGGGCACAAGTGCTGGCTAGGCATAAGGCAGAGGGCACAAGTGCTGGCTAGGCATAAGGCAGGGGCACAAGTGCTGGCTAGGCATAAGGCAGGGCACAAGTGCTGGCTAGGCATAAGGCAGGGGCACAAGTGCTGGCTAGGCATAAGGCAGGGGCACAAGTGCTGGCTAGGCATAAGGCAGGGGCACAAGTGCTGGCTAGGCATAAGGCAGGGGCACAAGTGCTGGCTAGGCTTAAGGCAGGGGCACAAGTGCTGGCTAGGCATAAGGCAGGGGCACAAGTGCTGGCTAGGCATAAGGCAGGGGCACAAGTGCTGGCTAGGCATAAGGCAGGGGCACAAGTGCTGGCTAGGCATAAGGCAGGGGCACAAGTGCTGGCTAGGCATAAGGCAGGGGCACAAGTGCTGGCTAGGCATAAGGCAGGGGCAAAAGTGCTGGCTAGGCATAAGGCAGGGGCACAAGTGCTGGCTAGGCATAAGGCAGGGGCACAAGTGCTGGCTAGGCATAAGGCAGGGGCGCAAGTGCTGGCTAGGCATAAGGCAGGGGCGCAAGTGCTGGCTAGGCATAAGGCAGGGGCGCAAGTGCTGGCTAGGCATAAGGCAGGGGCGCAAGTGCTGGCTAGGCATAAGGCAGGGGCGCAAGTGCTGGCTAGGCATAAGGCAGGGGCGCAAGTGCTGGCTAGGCATAAGGCAGGGGCCCAAGTGCTGGCTAGGCATAAGGCAGGGGCACAAGTGCTGGCTAGGCATAAGGCAGGGGCACAAGTGCTGGCTAGGCATAAGGCAGGGGCACAAGTGCTGGCTAGGCATAAGGCAGGGGCACAAGTGCTGGCTAGGCATAAGGCAGGGGCACAAGTGCTGGCTAGGCATAAGGCAGGGGCACAAGTGCTGGCTAGGCATAAGGCAGGGGCACAAGTGCTGGCTAGGCATAAGGCAGGGGCACAAGTGCTGGCTAGGCATAAGGCAGGGGCACAAGTGCTGGCTAGGCATAAGGCAGGGGCACAAGTGCTGGCTAGGCATAAGGCAGGGGCACAAGTGCTGGCTAGGCATAAGGCAGGGGCACAAGTGCGGGCTAGGCATAAGGCAGGGGCACAAGTGCGGGCTAGGCATAAGGCAGGGGCACAAGTGCGGGCTAGGCATAAGGCAGGGGCACAAGTGCGGGCTAGGCATAAGGCAGGGGCACAAGTGCGGGCTAGGCATAAGGCAGGGGCACAAGTGCGGGCTAGGCATAAGGCAGGGGCACAAGTGCGGGCTAGGCATAAGGCAGGGGCACAAGTGCGGGCTAGGCATAAGGCAGGGGCACAAGTGCGGGCTAGGCATAAGGCAGGGGCACAAGTGCGGGCTAGGCATAAGGCAGGGGCACAAGTGCGGGCTAGGCATAAGGCAGGGGCACAAGTGCGGGCTAGGCATAAGGCAGGGGCACAAGTGCGGGCTAGGCATAAGGCAGGGGCACAAGTGCGGGCTAGGCATAAGGCAGGGGCACAAGTGCGGGCTAGGCATAAGGCAGGGGCACAAGTGCGGGCTAGGCATAAGGCAGGGGCACAAGTGCGGGCTAGGCATAAGGCAGGGGCACAAGTGCGGGCTAGGCATAAGGCAGGGGCACAAGTGCGGGCTAGGCATAAGGCAGGGGCACAAGTGCGGCTAGGCATAAGGCAGGGGCACAAGTGCGGCTAGGCATAAGGCAGGGGCCCACGTGCTGGCTAGGCATAAGGCAGGGGCCCACGTGCTGGCTAGGCATAAGGCAGGGGCCCACGTGCTGGCTAGGCATAAGGCAGGGGCACACGTGCGGGCCAGGCATAAGGCAGGGGCACACGTGCGAGCCAGGCATAAGGCAGGGGCACACGTGCGGGCCAGGCATAAGGCAGGGGCACACGTGCGGGCCAGGCATAAGGCAGGGGCACACGTGCGGGCCAGTCATAAGGCAGGGGCACACGTGCGGGCTAGGCATAAGGCAGGGGCACAAGTGCGGGCTAGGCATAAGGCAGGGGCACAAGTGCGGGCTAGGCATAAGGCAGGGGCACAAGTGCGGGCTAGGCATAAGGCAGGGGCACAAGTGCGGGCTAGGCATAAGGCAGGGGCACAAGTGCTGGCTAGGCATAAGGCAGGGGCACAAGTGCTGGCTAGGCATAAGGCAGGGGCACAAGTGCGGGCTAGGCATAAGGCAGGGGCACAAGTGCGGGCTAGGCATAAGGCAGGGGCACAAGTGCGGGCTAGGCATAAGGCAGGGGCACAAGTGCGGGCTAGGCATAAGGCAGGGGCACAAGTGCTGGCTAGGCATAAGGCAGGGGCACAAGTGCTGGCTAGGCATAAGGCAGGGGCACAAGTGCTGGCTAGGCATAAGGCAGGGGCACAAGTGCGGGCTAGGCATAAGGCAGGGGCACAAGTGCGGGCTAGGCATAAGGCAGGGGCACAAGTGCGGGCTAGGCATAAGGCAGGGGCACAAGTGCGGGCTAGGCATAAGGCAGGGGCACAAGTGCGGCTAGGCATAAGGCAGGGGCCCAAGTGCGGGCTAGGCATAAGGCAGGGGCACACGTGCGGGCTAGGCATAAGGCAGGGGCACACGTGCGGGCTAGGCATAAGGCAGGGGCACACGTGCGGGCTAGGCATAAGGCAGGGGCACACGTGCGGGCTAGGCATAAGGCAGGGGCACACGTGCGGGCTAGGCATAAGGCAGGGGCACAAGTGCTGGCTAGGCATAAGGCAGGGGCACAAGTGTGGGCTAGACTTTAGGCAGGGGCACAAGAGCAAACTAAGCATAAGGCAGAGGCACAAGTGCAAGCTAGGCATAAGGCAGGGGCACCTATGCAGGCTAGGCTTAAGGCAGGGGCACAAGTGATGGCTACACATAAGGCATACGGCTAACTCTTTGCACTCTTTGCATAAAGGGATAGGCACCCTTAGGGGTGAAGAGCTAGCTTTCACCCCTCTACTCTGTACTTTGTTGTACAGTGCGGAGCCACTCCATAACCCCCATGCTCCAAGCGACCAGGCACATCTTGTCTGTCCTCCGTAAATGGGTAATGCCTTTGTCCCCAATTACAGTCGTGCATGTGCATTCAGACGGGACAAGAGCGAAGAGCGTAAAGCCTGCCCTGTGTGCATAACCAACATGAAGCTAAAGACAAAAAAACAATATTACAAGGGGCTCAAAAGTGCTGGCTAGGCATAAGGCAGGGGCACAAGCGCTGGCTAGGCATAAGGCAGGGGCACAAGTGCTGGCTAGGCATAAGGCAGGGGCACAAGTGCTGGCTAGGCATAAGGCAGGGGCACAAGTGCTGGCTAGGCATAAGGCAGGGGCACAAGTGCTGGCTAGGCATAAGGCAGGGGCACAAGTGCGGGCTAGGCATAAGGCAGGGGCACAAGTGCGGGCTAGGCATAAGGCAGGGGCACACGTGCGGGCTAGGCATAAGGCAGGGGCACACGTGCTGGCTAGGCATAAGGCAGGGGCACAAGTGCTGGCTAGGCTTAAGGCAGGGGCACAAGTGCTGGCTAGGCTTAAGGCAGGGGCACAAGTGCAGTCTAGGCATAAGGCAGGGGCACAAGTGCAGTCTAGGCATAAGGCAGGGGCACAAGTGCAGTCTAGGCATAAGGCAGGGGCACAAGTGCAGTCTAGGCATAAGGCAGGGGCACAAGTGCAGTCTAGGCATAAGGCAGGGGCACCTATGCGGGCTAGGCATAAGGCAGGGGCACCTATGCGGGCTAGGCATAAGGCAGGGGCACCTATGCGGGCTAGGCATAAGGCAGGGGCACCTATGCGGGCTAGGCATAAGGCAGGGGCACCTATGCGGGCTAGGCATAAGGCAGGGGCACAAGTGCGGGCTAGGCATAAGGCAGGGGCACAAGTGCGGGCTAGGCATAAGGCAGGGGCACAAGTGCGGGCTAGGCATAAGGCATGGGCACAAGTGCGGGCTAGCCATAAGGCAGGGGCACAAGTGCGGGCTAGGCATAAGGCAGGGGCACAAGTGCGGGCTAGGCATAAGGCAGGGGCACAAGTGCGGGCTAGGCATAAGGCAGGGGCACAAGTGCGGCTAGGCATAAGGCAGGGGCCCAAGTGCGGGCTAGGCATAAGGCAGGGGCACACGTGCTGGCTAGGCATAAGGCAGGGGCACACGTGCGGGCTAGGCATAAGGCAGGGGCACACGTGCGGGCTAGGCATAAGGCAGGGGCACACGTGCGGGCTAGGCATAAGGCAGGGGCACAAGTGCGGGCTAGGCATAAGGCAGGGGCACAAGTGCGGGCTAGGCATAAGGCAGGGGCACAAGTGCGGGCTAGGCATAAGGCAGGGGCACAAGTGCTGGCTAGGCATAAGGCAGGGGCACAAGTGCTGGCTAGGCATAAGGCAGGGGCACAAGTGCTGGCTAGGCATAAGGCAGGGGCACAAGTGCTGGCTAGGCATAAGGCAGGGGCACAAGTGCTGGCTAGGCATAAGGCAGGGGCACAAGTGCTGGCTAGGCATAAGGCAGGGGCACAAGTGCTGGCTAGTCATAAGGCAGGGGCACAAGTGCTGGCTAGTCATAAGGCAGGGGCACAAGTGCTGGCTAGGCATAAGGCAGGGGCACAAGTGCTGGCTAGGCATAAGGCAGGGGCACAAGTGCTGGCTAGGCATAAAGGAGGGGCACAAGTGCTGGCTAGGCATAAGGCAGGGGCACAAGTGCTGGCTAGGCATAAGGCAGGGGCACAAGTGCTGGCTAGGCATAAGGCAGGGGCACAAGTGCTGGCTAGGCATAAGGCAGGGGCACAAGTGCTGGCTAGGCATAAGGCAGGGGCACAAGTGCTGGCTAGGCATAAGGCAGGGGCACAAGTGCTGGCTAGGCATAAGGCAGGGGCACAAGTGCTGGCTAGGCATAAGGCAGGGGCACAAGTGCTGGCTAGGCATAAGGCAGGGGCACAAGTGCTGGCTAGGCATAAGGCAGGGGCACAAGTGCTGGCTAGGCATAAGGCAGGGGCACAAGTGCTGGCTAGGCATAAGGCAGGGGCACAAGTGCTGGCTAGGCATAAGGCAGGGGCACAAGTGCTGGCTAGGCATAAGGCAGGGGCACAAGTGCTGGCTAGGCATAAGACAGGGGCACAAGTGCTGGCTAGGCATAAGGCAGGGGAACAAGTGCTGGCTAGGCATAAGGCAGGGGCACAAGTGCTGGCTAGGCATAAGGCAGGGGCACAAAAGCTGGCTAGGCATAAGGCAGGGGCACAAGTGCAGGCTAGGCATAAGGCAGGGGCACAAGTGCTGGCTAGGCATAAGGCAGGGGCACAAGTGCTGGCTAGGCTTAAGGCAGGGGCACAAGTGCTGGCTAGGCTTAAGGCAGGGGCACAAGTGCTGGCTAGGCATAAGGCAGGGGCACAAGTGCAGTCTAGGCATAAGGCAGGGGCACAAGTGCAGTCTAGGCATAAGGCAGGGGCACAAGTGCAGTCTAGGCATAAGGCAGGGGCACAAGTGCAGTCTAGGCATAAGGCAGGGGCACAAGTGCAGTCTAGGCATAAGGCAGGGGCACAAGTGCAGTCTAGGCATAAGGCAGGGGCACCTATGTGGGCTAGGCATAAGGCAGGGGCACAAGTGCGGGCTAGGCCTAAGGCAGGGGCACAAGTGCGGGCTAGGCCTAAGGCAGGGGCACAAGTGCGGGCTAGGCATAAGGCAGGGGCACAAGTGCGGGCTAGGCATAAGGCAGGGGCACAAGTGCGGGCTAGGCATAAGGCAGGGGCACAAGTGCGGCTAGGCATAAGGCAGGGGCCCAAGTGCGGGCTAGGCATAAGGCAGGGGCCCAAGTGCGGGCTAGGCATAAGGCAGGGGCACACGTGCGGGCTAGGCATAAGGCAGGGGCACACGTGCGGGCTAGGCATAAGGCAGGGGCACACGTGCGGGCTAGGCATAAGGCAGGGGCACACGTGCGGGCTAGGCATAAGGCAGGGGCACACGTGCGGGCTAGGCATAAGGCAGGGGCACAAGCGCGGGCTAGGCATAAGGCAGGGGCACAAGCGCGGGCTAGGCATAAGGCAGGGGCACAAGCGCGGGCTAGGCATAAGGCAGGGGCACAAGCGCGGGCAAGGCATAAGGCAGGGGCACAAGCGCGGGCTAGGCATAAGGCAGGGGCACAAGCGCGGGCTAGGCATAAGGCAGCGGCACAAGTGCTGGCTAGGCATAAGGCAGGGGCACAAGTGCTGGCTAGGCATAAGGCAGGGGCACAAGTGCTGGCTAGGCATAAGGCAGGGCCACAAGTGCAGGCTAGGCATAAGGCAGGGCCACAAGTGCAGGCTAGGCATAAGGCAGGGCCACAAGTGCAGGCTAGGCATAAGGCAGGGGCACAAGTGCTGGCTAGGCATAAGGCAGGGGCACAAGTGCTGGCTAGGCATAAGGCAGGGGCACAAGTGCTGGCTAGGCATAAGGCAGGGGCTCAAGTGCTGGCTAGGCATAAGGCAGGGGCACAAGTGCTGGCTAGGCATAAGGCAGGGGCACAAGTGTGGGCTAGACTTTAGGCAGGGGCACAAGAGCAAACTAAGCATAAGGCAGAGGCACAAGTGCAAGCTAGGCATAAGGCAGGGGCACCTATGCAGGCTAGGCTTAAGGCAGGGGCACAAGTGATGGCTACACATAAGGCATACGGCTAACTCTTTGCACTCTTTGCATAAAGGGATAGGCACCCTTAGGGGTGAAGAGCTAGCTTTCACCCCTCTACTCTGTACTTTGTTGTACAGTGCGGAGCCACTCCATAACTGCCATGCTCCAAGCGACCAGGCACATCTTGTCTGTCCTCCGTAAATGGGTAATGCCTTCGTCCCCAATTACAGTCGTGCATGTGCATTCAGACGGGACAAGAGCGAAGAGCGTAAAGCCTGCCCTGTGTGCATAACCAACATGAAGCTAAAGACAAAAAAACAATAATACAAGGGGCTCAAAAGTGCTGGCTAGGCATAAGGCAGGGGCACAAGTGCTGGCTAGGCATAAGGCAGGGGCACAAGTGCTGGCTAGGCATAAGGCAGGGGCACAAGTGCTAACTAGGCATAAGGCAGGGGCACAAGTGCTGGCTAGGCTTAAGGCAGGGGCACAAGTGCTGGCTAGGCATAAGGCAGGGGCACAAGTGCTGGCTAGGCATAAGGCAGGGGCACAAGTGCTGGCTAGGCATAAGGCAGGGGCACAAGTGCTGGCTAGACATAAGGCAGGGGCACAAGTGCTGGCTAGGCATAAGGCAGGGGCACAAGTGCTGGCTAGGCATAAGGCAGGGGCACAAGTGCTGGCTAGGCATAAGGCAGGGGCACAAGTGCTGGCTAGGCATAAGGCAGGGGCACAAGTGCTGGCTAGGCATAAGGCAGGGGCACAAGTGCTGGCTAGGCATAAGGCAGGGGCACAAGTGCTGGCTAGGCATAAGGCAGGGGCACAAGTGCTGGCTAGGCATAAGGCAGGGGCACAAGTGCTGGCTAGGCATAAGGCAGGGGCACAAGTGCTGGCTAGGCATAAGGCAGGGGCACAAGTGCTGGCTAGGCATAAGGCAGGGGCACAAGTGCTGGCTAGGCATAAGGCAGTGGCACAAGTGCTGGCTAGGCATAAGGCAGGGGCACAAGTGCTGGCTAGGCATAAGGCAGGGGCACAAGTGCTGGCTAGGCATAAGGCAGGGCCACAAGTGCAGGCTAGGCATAAGGCAGGGGCACAAGTGCTGGCTAGGCATAAGGCAGGGGCACAAGTGCTGGCTAGGCATAAGGCAGGGGCTCAAGTGCTGGCTAGGCATAAGGCAGGGGCACAAGTGCTGGCTAGGCATAAGGCAGGGGCACAAGTGCTGGCTAGGCATAAGGCAGGGGCACAAGTGTGGGCTAGACTTTAGGCAGGGGCACAAGAGCAAACTAAGCATAAGGCAGAGGCACAAGTGCAAGCTAGGCATAAGGCAGGGGCACCTATGCAGGCTAGGCTTAAGGCAGGGGCACAAGTGATGGCTACACATAAGGCATATGGCTAACTCTTTGCACTCTTTGCATAAAGGGATAGGCACCCTTAGGGGTGAAGAGCTAGCTTTCACCCCTCTACTCTGTACTTTGTTGTACAGTGCGGAGCCACTCCATAACCCCCATGCTCCAAGCGACCAGGCACATCTTGTCTGTCCTCCGTAAATGGGTAATGCCTTCGTCCCCAATTACAGTCGTGCATGTGCATTCAGACGGGACAAGAGCGAAGAGCGTAA
Organism: Ranitomeya imitator; assembly: GCF_032444005.1. Lineage (NCBI taxonomy): Eukaryota > Metazoa > Chordata > Amphibia > Anura > Dendrobatidae > Ranitomeya > Ranitomeya imitator. The sequence continues at coordinate 105,615,895 of NC_091285.1, read as the reverse complement.
AGCCTGCCCTGTGTGCATAACCAACATGAAGCTAAAGACAAAAAAACAATAATACAAGGGGCACAAAAGCTGGCTAGGCATAAGGCAGGGGCACAAGTGCAGGCTAGGCATAAGGCAGGGGCACAAGTGCTGGCTAGGCATAAGGCAGGGGCACAAGTGCTGGCTAGGCTTAAGGCAGGGGCACAAGTGCTGGCTAGGCTTAAGGCAGGGGCACAAGTGCTGGCTAGGCATAAGGCAGGGGCACAAGTGCGGGCTAGCCATAAGGCAGGGGCACAAGTGCGGGCTAGGCATAAGGCAGGGGCACAAGTGCGGGCTAGGCATAAGGCAGGGGCACAAGTGCGGGCTAGGCATAAGGCAGGGGCACAAGTGCGGCTAGGCATAAGGCAGGGGCCCAAGTGCGGGCTAGGCATAAGGCAGGGGCACACGTGCTGGCTAGGCATAAGGCAGGGGCACACGTGCGGGCTAGGCATAAGGCAGGGGCACACGTGCGGGCTAGGCATAAGGCAGGGGCACACGTGCGGGCTAGGCATAAGGCAGGGGCACAAGTGCGGGCTAGGCATAAGGCAGGGGCACAAGTGCGGGCTAGGCATAAGGCAGGGGCACAAGTGCAGGCTAGGCATAAGGCAGGGGCACAAGTGCGGGCTAGGCATAAGGCAGGGGCACAAGTGCTGGCTAGGCATAAGGCAGGGGCACAAGTGCTGGCTAGGCATAAGGCAGGGGCACAAGTGCTGGCTAGGCATAAGGCAGGGGCACAAGTGCTGGCTAGGCATAAGGCAGGGGCACAAGTGCTGGCTAGGCATAAGGCAGGGGCACAAGTGCTGGCTAGGCATAAGGCAGGGGCACAAGTGCTGGCTAGGCATAAGGCAGGGGCACAAGTGCTGGCTAGTCATAAGGCAGGGGCACAAGTGCTGGCTAGTCATAAGGCAGGGGCACAAGTGCTGGCTAGGCATAAGGCAGGGGCACAAGTGCTGGCTAGGCATAAGGCAGGGGCACAAGTGCTGGCTAGGCATAAGGCAGGGGCACAAGTGCTGGCTAGGCATAAGGCAGGGGCACAAGTGCTGGCTAGGCATAAGGCAGGGGCACAAGTGCTGGCTAGGCATAAGGCAGGGGCACAAGTGCTGGCTAGGCATAAGACAGGGGCACAAGTGCTGGCTAGGCATAAGGCAGGGGCACAAGTGCTGGCTAGGCATAAGGCAGGGGCACAAAAGCTGGCTAGGCATAAGGCAGGGGCACAAGTGCAGGCTAGGCATAAGGCAGGGGCACAAGTGCTGGCTAGGCATAAGGCAGGGGCACAAGTGCTGGCTAGGCTTAAGGCAGGGGCACAAGTGCTGGCTAGGCTTAAGGCAGGGGCACAAGTGCTGGCTAGGCATAAGGCAGGGGCACAAGTGCTGGCTAGGCATAAGGCAGGGGCACAAGTGCAGTCTAGGCATAAGGCAGGAGCACAAGTGCAGTCTAGGCATAAGGCAGGGGCACAAGTGCAGTCTAGGCATAAGGCAGGGGCACAACTGCGGGCTAGGCATAAGGCAGGGGCACAAGTGCGGGCTAGGCATAAGGCAGGGGCACAAGTGCGGGCTAGGCATAAGGCAGGGGCACAAGTGCGGGCTAGGCATAAGGCAGTGCTGGCTAGGCTTAAGGCAGGGGCACAAGTGCTGGCTAGGCATAAGGCAGGGGCACAAGTGCTGGCTAGGCATAAGGCAGGGGCACAAGTGCAGTCTAGGCATAAGGCAGGGGCACAAGTGCAGTCTAGGCATAAGGCAGGGGCACAAGTGCAGTCTAGGCATAAGGCAGGGGCACAACTGCGGGCTAGGCATAAGGCAGGGGCACAAGTGCGGGCTAGGCATAAGGCAGGGGCACAAGTGCGGGCTAGGCATAAGGCAGGGGCACAAGTGCGGGCTAGGCATAAGGCAGGGGCACAAGTGCGGGCTTGGCATAAGGCAGGGGCACAAGTGCGGGCTAGGCATAAGGCAGGGGAACAAGTGCGGGCTAGGCATAAGGCAGGGGCACAAGTGCAGGCTAGGCATAAGGCAGGGGCACAAGTGCTGGCTAGGCATAAGGCAAGGGCACAAGTGCTGGCTAGGCATAAGGCAGGGGCACAAGTGCTGGCTAGGCATAAGGCAGGGGCACAACTGCGGGCTAGGCATAAGGCAGGGGCACAACTGCGGGCTAGGCATAAGGCAGGGGCACAACTGCGGGCTAGGCATAAGGCAGGGGCACAAGTGCGGGCTAGGCATAAGGCAGGGGCACAAGTGCGGGCTAGGCATAAGGCAGGGGCACAAGTGCGGGCTAGGCATAAGGCAGGGGCACAAGTGCGGGCTAGGCATAAGGCAGGGGCACAAGTGCGGGCTAGGCATAAGGCAGGGGCACAAGTGCGGGCTAGGCATAAGGCAGGGGCACAAGTGCGGGCTAGGCATAAGGCAGGGGCACAAGTGCGGGCTAGGCATAAGGCAGGGGAACAAGTGCGGGCTAGGCATAAGGCAGGGGCACAAGTGCAGGCTAGGTATAAGGCAGGGGCACAAGTGCTGGCTAGGCATAAGGCAAGGGCACAAGTGCTGGCTAGGCATAAGGCAGGGGCACAAGTGCTGGCTAGGCATAAGGCAGGGGCACAAGTGCGGGCTAGACTTTAGGCAGGGGCACAAGAGCAAACTAAGCATAAGGCAGAGGCACAAGTGCAAGCTAGGCATAAGGCAGGGGCACCTATGCAGGCTAGGCTTAAGGCAGCGGCACAAGTGATGGCTACACATAAGGCATACGGCTAACTCTTTGCACTCTTTGCATAAAGGGATAGGCACCCTTAGGGGTGAAGAGCTAGCTTTCACCCCTCTACTCTGTACTTTGTTGTACAGTGCGGAGCCACTCCATAACCCCCATGCTCCAAGCGACCAGGCACATCTTGTCTGTCCTCCGTAAATGGGTAATGCCTTCGTCCCCAATTACAGTCGTGCATGTGCATTCAGACGGGACAAGAGCGAAGAGAGTAAAGCCTGCCCTGTGTGCATAACCAACATGAAGCTAAAGACAAAAAAACAATACAAGGGGCTCAAAAGTGCTGGCTAGGCATAAGGCAGGGGCTCAAAAGTGCTGGCTAGGCATAAGGCAGGGGCACAAGTGCTGGCTAGGCATAAGGCAGGGGCACAAGTGCTGGCTAGGCATAAGGCAGGGGCACAAGTGCTGGCTAGGCATAAGGCAGGGGCACAAGTGCTGGCTAGGCATAAGGCAGGGGCACAAGTGCTGGCTAGGCATAAGGCAGGGGCATAAGTGCTGGCTAGGCATAAGGCAGGGGCACAAGTGCTGGCTAGGCATAAGGCAGGGGCACAAGTGCTGGCTAGGCATAAGGCAGGGGCACAAGTGCTGGCTAGGCATAAGGCAGGGGCACAAGTGCTGGCTAGGCTTAAGGCAGGGGCACAAGTGCTGGCTAGGCATAAGGCAGGGGCACAAGTGCTGGCTAGGCATAAGGCAGGGGCACAAGTGCTGGCTAGGCATAAGGCAGGGGCACAAGTGCTGGCTAGGCATAAGGCAGGGGCACAAGTGCTGGCTAGGCATAAGGCAGGGGCACAAGTGCTGGCTAGGCATAAGGCAGGGGCAAAAGTGCTGGCTAGGCATAAGGCAGGGGCACAAGTGCTGGCTAGGCATAAGGCAGGGGCACAAGTGCTGGCTAGGCATAAGGCAGGGGCGCAAGTGCTGGCTAGGCATAAGGCAGGGGCGCAAGTGCTGGCTAGGCATAAGGCAGGGGCGCAAGTGCTGGCTAGGCATAAGGCAGGGGCGCAAGTGCTGGCTAGGCATAAGGCAGGGGCGCAAGTGCTGGCTAGGCATAAGGCAGGGGCGCAAGTGCTGGCTAGGCATAAGGCAGGGGCCCAAGTGCTGGCTAGGCATAAGGCAGGGGCACAAGTGCTGGCTAGGCATAAGGCAGGGGCACAAGTGCTGGCTAGGCATAAGGCAGGGGCACAAGTGCTGGCTAGGCATAAGGCAGGGGCACAAGTGCTGGCTAGGCATAAGGCAGGGGCACAAGTGCTGGCTAGGCATAAGGCAGGGGCACAAGTGCTGGCTAGGCATAAGGCAGGGGCACAAGTGCTGGCTAGGCATAAGGCAGGGGCACAAGTGCTGGCTAGGCATAAGGCAGGGGCACAAGTGCTGGCTAGGCATAAGGCAGGGGCACAAGTGCTGGCTAGGCATAAGGCAGGGGCACAAGTGCTGGCTAGGCATAAGGCAGGGGCACAAGTGCTGGCTAGGCATAAGGCAGGGGCACAAGTGCGGGCTAGGCATAAGGCAGGGGCACAAGTGCGGGCTAGGCATAAGGCAGGGGCACAAGTGCGGGCTAGGCATAAGGCAGGGGCACAAGTGCGGGCTAGGCATAAGGCAGGGGCACAAGTGCGGGCTAGGCATAAGGCAGGGGCACAAGTGCGGGCTAGGCATAAGGCAGGGGCACAAGTGCGGGCTAGGCATAAGGCAGGGGCACAAGTGCGGGCTAGGCATAAGGCAGGGGCACAAGTGCGGGCTAGGCATAAGGCAGGGGCACAAGTGCGGGCTAGGCATAAGGCAGGGGCACAAGTGCGGGCTAGGCATAAGGCAGGGGCACAAGTGCGGGCTAGGCATAAGGCAGGGGCACAAGTGCGGGCTAGGCATAAGGCAGGGGCACAAGTGCGGGCTAGGCATAAGGCAGGGGCACAAGTGCGGGCTAGGCATAAGGCAGGGGCACAAGTGCGGGCTAGGCATAAGGCAGGGGCACAAGTGCGGGCTAGGCATAAGGCAGGGGCACAAGTGCGGGCTAGGCATAAGGCAGGGGCACAAGTGCGGCTAGGCATAAGGCAGGGGCACAAGTGCGGCTAGGCATAAGGCAGGGGCCCACGTGCTGGCTAGGCATAAGGCAGGGGCCCACGTGCTGGCTAGGCATAAGGCAGGGGCCCACGTGCTGGCTAGGCATAAGGCAGGGGCACACGTGCGGGCCAGGCATAAGGCAGGGGCACACGTGCGAGCCAGGCATAAGGCAGGGGCACACGTGCGGGCCAGGCATAAGGCAGGGGCACACGTGCGGGCCAGGCATAAGGCAGGGGCACACGTGCGGGCCAGTCATAAGGCAGGGGCACACGTGCGGGCTAGGCATAAGGCAGGGGCACAAGTGCGGGCTAGGCATAAGGCAGGGGCACAAGTGCGGGCTAGGCATAAGGCAGGGGCACAAGTGCGGGCTAGGCATAAGGCAGGGGCACAAGTGCGGGCTAGGCATAAGGCAGGGGCACAAGTGCTGGCTAGGCATAAGGCAGGGGCACAAGTGCTGGCTAGGCATAAGGCAGGGGCACAAGTGCGGGCTAGGCATAAGGCAGGGGCACAAGTGCGGGCTAGGCATAAGGCAGGGGCACAAGTGCGGGCTAGGCATAAGGCAGGGGCACAAGTGCGGGCTAGGCATAAGGCAGGGGCACAAGTGCTGGCTAGGCATAAGGCAGGGGCACAAGTGCTGGCTAGGCATAAGGCAGGGGCACAAGTGCTGGCTAGGCATAAGGCAGGGGCACAAGTGCGGGCTAGGCATAAGGCAGGGGCACAAGTGCGGGCTAGGCATAAGGCAGGGGCACAAGTGCGGGCTAGGCATAAGGCAGGGGCACAAGTGCGGGCTAGGCATAAGGCAGGGGCACAAGTGCGGCTAGGCATAAGGCAGGGGCCCAAGTGCGGGCTAGGCATAAGGCAGGGGCACACGTGCGGGCTAGGCATAAGGCAGGGGCACACGTGCGGGCTAGGCATAAGGCAGGGGCACACGTGCGGGCTAGGCATAAGGCAGGGGCACACGTGCGGGCTAGGCATAAGGCAGGGGCACACGTGCGGGCTAGGCATAAGGCAGGGGCACAAGTGCTGGCTAGGCATAAGGCAGGGGCACAAGTGTGGGCTAGACTTTAGGCAGGGGCACAAGAGCAAACTAAGCATAAGGCAGAGGCACAAGTGCAAGCTAGGCATAAGGCAGGGGCACCTATGCAGGCTAGGCTTAAGGCAGGGGCACAAGTGATGGCTACACATAAGGCATACGGCTAACTCTTTGCACTCTTTGCATAAAGGGATAGGCACCCTTAGGGGTGAAGAGCTAGCTTTCACCCCTCTACTCTGTACTTTGTTGTACAGTGCGGAGCCACTCCATAACCCCCATGCTCCAAGCGACCAGGCACATCTTGTCTGTCCTCCGTAAATGGGTAATGCCTTTGTCCCCAATTACAGTCGTGCATGTGCATTCAGACGGGACAAGAGCGAAGAGCGTAAAGCCTGCCCTGTGTGCATAACCAACATGAAGCTAAAGACAAAAAAACAATATTACAAGGGGCTCAAAAGTGCTGGCTAGGCATAAGGCAGGGGCACAAGCGCTGGCTAGGCATAAGGCAGGGGCACAAGTGCTGGCTAGGCATAAGGCAGGGGCACAAGTGCTGGCTAGGCATAAGGCAGGGGCACAAGTGCTGGCTAGGCATAAGGCAGGGGCACAAGTGCTGGCTAGGCATAAGGCAGGGGCACAAGTGCGGGCTAGGCATAAGGCAGGGGCACAAGTGCGGGCTAGGCATAAGGCAGGGGCACACGTGCGGGCTAGGCATAAGGCAGGGGCACACGTGCTGGCTAGGCATAAGGCAGGGGCACAAGTGCTGGCTAGGCTTAAGGCAGGGGCACAAGTGCTGGCTAGGCTTAAGGCAGGGGCACAAGTGCAGTCTAGGCATAAGGCAGGGGCACAAGTGCAGTCTAGGCATAAGGCAGGGGCACAAGTGCAGTCTAGGCATAAGGCAGGGGCACAAGTGCAGTCTAGGCATAAGGCAGGGGCACAAGTGCAGTCTAGGCATAAGGCAGGGGCACCTATGCGGGCTAGGCATAAGGCAGGGGCACCTATGCGGGCTAGGCATAAGGCAGGGGCACCTATGCGGGCTAGGCATAAGGCAGGGGCACCTATGCGGGCTAGGCATAAGGCAGGGGCACCTATGCGGGCTAGGCATAAGGCAGGGGCACAAGTGCGGGCTAGGCATAAGGCAGGGGCACAAGTGCGGGCTAGGCATAAGGCAGGGGCACAAGTGCGGGCTAGGCATAAGGCATGGGCACAAGTGCGGGCTAGCCATAAGGCAGGGGCACAAGTGCGGGCTAGGCATAAGGCAGGGGCACAAGTGCGGGCTAGGCATAAGGCAGGGGCACAAGTGCGGGCTAGGCATAAGGCAGGGGCACAAGTGCGGCTAGGCATAAGGCAGGGGCCCAAGTGCGGGCTAGGCATAAGGCAGGGGCACACGTGCTGGCTAGGCATAAGGCAGGGGCACACGTGCGGGCTAGGCATAAGGCAGGGGCACACGTGCGGGCTAGGCATAAGGCAGGGGCACACGTGCGGGCTAGGCATAAGGCAGGGGCACAAGTGCGGGCTAGGCATAAGGCAGGGGCACAAGTGCGGGCTAGGCATAAGGCAGGGGCACAAGTGCGGGCTAGGCATAAGGCAGGGGCACAAGTGCTGGCTAGGCATAAGGCAGGGGCACAAGTGCTGGCTAGGCATAAGGCAGGGGCACAAGTGCTGGCTAGGCATAAGGCAGGGGCACAAGTGCTGGCTAGGCATAAGGCAGGGGCACAAGTGCTGGCTAGGCATAAGGCAGGGGCACAAGTGCTGGCTAGGCATAAGGCAGGGGCACAAGTGCTGGCTAGTCATAAGGCAGGGGCACAAGTGCTGGCTAGTCATAAGGCAGGGGCACAAGTGCTGGCTAGGCATAAGGCAGGGGCACAAGTGCTGGCTAGGCATAAGGCAGGGGCACAAGTGCTGGCTAGGCATAAAGGAGGGGCACAAGTGCTGGCTAGGCATAAGGCAGGGGCACAAGTGCTGGCTAGGCATAAGGCAGGGGCACAAGTGCTGGCTAGGCATAAGGCAGGGGCACAAGTGCTGGCTAGGCATAAGGCAGGGGCACAAGTGCTGGCTAGGCATAAGGCAGGGGCACAAGTGCTGGCTAGGCATAAGGCAGGGGCACAAGTGCTGGCTAGGCATAAGGCAGGGGCACAAGTGCTGGCTAGGCATAAGGCAGGGGCACAAGTGCTGGCTAGGCATAAGGCAGGGGCACAAGTGCTGGCTAGGCATAAGGCAGGGGCACAAGTGCTGGCTAGGCATAAGGCAGGGGCACAAGTGCTGGCTAGGCATAAGGCAGGGGCACAAGTGCTGGCTAGGCATAAGGCAGGGGCACAAGTGCTGGCTAGGCATAAGGCAGGGGCACAAGTGCTGGCTAGGCATAAGACAGGGGCACAAGTGCTGGCTAGGCATAAGGCAGGGGAACAAGTGCTGGCTAGGCATAAGGCAGGGGCACAAGTGCTGGCTAGGCATAAGGCAGGGGCACAAAAGCTGGCTAGGCATAAGGCAGGGGCACAAGTGCAGGCTAGGCATAAGGCAGGGGCACAAGTGCTGGCTAGGCATAAGGCAGGGGCACAAGTGCTGGCTAGGCTTAAGGCAGGGGCACAAGTGCTGGCTAGGCTTAAGGCAGGGGCACAAGTGCTGGCTAGGCATAAGGCAGGGGCACAAGTGCAGTCTAGGCATAAGGCAGGGGCACAAGTGCAGTCTAGGCATAAGGCAGGGGCACAAGTGCAGTCTAGGCATAAGGCAGGGGCACAAGTGCAGTCTAGGCATAAGGCAGGGGCACAAGTGCAGTCTAGGCATAAGGCAGGGGCACAAGTGCAGTCTAGGCATAAGGCAGGGGCACCTATGTGGGCTAGGCATAAGGCAGGGGCACAAGTGCGGGCTAGGCATAAGGCAGGGGCACAAGTGCGGGCTAGGCATAAGGCAGGGGCACAAAAGCTGGCTAGGCATAAGGCAGGGGCACAAGTGCAGGCTAGGCATAAGGCAGGGGCACAAGTGCTGGCTAGGCATAAGGCAGGGGCACAAGTGCTGGCTAGGCTTAAGGCAGGGGCACAAGTGCTGGCTAGGCTTAAGGCAGGGGCACAAGTGCTGGCTAGGCATAAGGCAGGGGCACAAGTGCAGTCTAGGCATAAGGCAGGGGCACAAGTGCAGTCTAGGCATAAGGCAGGGGCACAAGTGCAGTCTAGGCATAAGGCAGGGGCACAAGTGCAGTCTAGGCATAAGGCAGGGGCACAAGTGCAGTCTAGGCATAAGGCAGGGGCACAAGTGCAGTCTAGGCATAAGGCAGGGGCACAAGTGCAGTCTAGGCATAAGGCAGGGGCACAAGTGCAGTCTAGGCATAAGGCAGGGGCACCTATGCGGGCTAGGCATAAGGCAGGGGCACCTATGCGGGCTAGGCATAAGGCAGGGGCACCTATGCGGGCTAGGCATAAGGCAGGGGCACCTATGCGGGCTAGGCATAAGGCAGGGGCACAAGTGCGGGCTAGGCATAAGGCAGGGGCACAAGTGCGGGCTAGGCATAAGGCAGGGGCACAAGTGCGGGCTAGGCATAAGGCAGGGGCACAAGTGCGGGCTAGGCATAAGGCAGGGGCACAAGTGCGGGCTAGGCATAAGGCAGGGGCACAAGTGCTGGCTAGACTTAAGGCAGGGGCACACGTTCTGGCTAGGCATAAGGCAGGGGCACACGTTCTGGCTAGGCATAAGGCAGGGGCACACGTTCTGGCTAGGCATAAGGCAGGGGCACACGTGCTGGCTAGGCATAAGGCAGGGGCACAAGTGCTGGCTAGGCATAAGGCAGGGGCACAAGTGCTGGCTAGACTTAAGGCAGGGGCACAAGTGCTGGCTAGGCATAAGGCAGGGGCACAAGTGCTGGCTAGGCATAAGGCAGGGGCACAAGTGCTGGCTAGGCATAAGGCAGGGGCACAAGTGCTGGCTAGGCATAAGGCAGGGGCACAAGTGCTGGCTAGGCATAAGGCAGGGGCACAAGTGCTGGCTAGGCATAAGGCAGGGGCACAAGTGCGGGCTAGGCATAAGGCAGGGGCACAAGTGCGGGCTAGGCATAAGGCAGGGGCACAAGTGCGGGCTAGGCATAAGGCAGGGGCACAAGTGCGGGCTAGGCATAAGGCAGGGGCACAAGTGCGGGCTAGGCATAAGGCAGGGGCACAAGTGCGGGCTAGGCATAAGGCAGGGGCACAAGTGCGGGCTAGGCATAAGGCAGGGGCACAAGTGCGGGCTAGGCATAAGGCAGGGGCACAAGTGCTGGCTAGGCATAAGGCAGGGCACAAGTGCTGGCTAGGCATAAGGCAGGGGCACAAGTGCTTGCTAGGCATAAGGCAGGGGCACAAGTGCTTGCTAGGCATAAGGCAGGGGCACAAAAGCTGGCTAGGCATAAGGCAGGGGCACAAGTGCAGGCTAGGCATAAGGCAGGGGCACAAGTGCTGGCTAGGCATAAGGCAGGGGCACAAGTGCTGGCTAGGCTTAAGGCAGGGGCACAAGTGCTGGCTAGGCATAAGGCAGGGGCACAAGTGCAGTCTAGGCATAAGGCAGGGGCACAAGTGCAGTCTAGGCATAAGGCAGGGGCACAAGTGCAGTCTAGGCATAAGGCAGGGGCACAAGTGCAGTCTAGGCATAAGGCAGGGGCACAAGTGCAGTCTAGGCATAAGGCAGGGGCACAAGTGCAGTCTAGGCATAAGGCAGGGGCACCTATGTGGGCTAGGCATAAGGCAGGGGCACACGTTCTGGCTAGGCATAAGGCAGGGGCACACGTGCTGGCTAGGCATAAGGCAGGGGCACAAGTGCTGGCTAGGCATAAGGCAGGGGCACAAGTGCTGGCTAGACTTAAGGCAGGGGCACAAGTGCTGGCTAGGCATAAGGCAGGGGCACAAGTGCTGGCTAGGCATAAGGCAGGGGCACAAGTGCTGGCTAGGCATAAGGCAGGGGCACAAGTGCTGGCTAGGCATAAGGCAGGGGCACAAGTGCTGGCTAGGCATAAGGCAGGGGCACAAGTGCTGGCTAGGCATAAGGCAGGGGCACACGTGCTGGCTAGGCATAAGGCAGGGGCACAAGTGCTGGCTAGGCATAAGGCAGGGGCACAAGTGCTGGCTAGACTTAAGGCAGGGGCACAAGTGCTGGCTAGGCATAAGGCAGGGGCACAAGTGCTGGCTAGGCATAAGGCAGGGGCACAAGTGCTGGCTAGGCATAAGGCAGGGGCACAAGTGCTGGCTAGGCATAAGGCAGGGGCACAAGTGCTGGCTAGGCATAAGGCAGGGGCACAAGTGCTGGCTAGGCATAAGGCAGGGGCACAAGTGCTGGCTAGGCATAAGGCAGGGGCACAAGTGCAGGCTAGGCATAAGGCAGGGGCACAAGTGCAGGCTAGGCCATAAGGCAGGGGCACAAGTGCAGGCTAGGCATAAGGCAGGGGCACAAGTGCAGGCTAGGCATAAGGCAGGGGCACAAGTGCAGGCTAGGCATAAGGCAGGGGCACAAGTGCAGGCTAGGCCATAAGGCAGGGGCACAAGTGCAGGCTAGGCATAAGGCAGGGGCACAAGTGCAGGCTAGGCATAAGGCAGGGGCACAAGTGCAGGCTAGGCATAAGGCAGGGGCACAAGTGCAGGCTAGGCATAAGGCAGGGGCACAAGTGCAGCTAGGCATAAGGCAGGGGCACAAGTGCAGCTAGGCATAAGGCAGGGGCACAAGTGCAGGCTAGGCATAAGGCAGGGGCACAAGTGCAGGCTAGGCATAAGGCAGGGGCACACGTGCTGGCTAGGCATAAGGCAGGGGCACAGGTGCTGGCTAGGCATAAGGCAGGGGCACAGGTGCTGGCTAGGCATAAGGCAGGGGCACACGTGCTGGCTAGGCATAAGGCAGGGGCACAAGTGCAGGCTAGGCATAAGGCAGGGGCACAAGTGCGGACTAGGCATAAGGCAGGGGCACAAGTGCGGGCTAGGCATAAGGCAGGGGCACAAGTGCGGGCTAGGCATAAGGCAGGGGCACAAGTGCGGGCTAGGCATAAGGCAGGGGCACAAGTGCGGGCTAGGCATAAGGCAGGGGCACAAGTGCGGGCTAGGCATAAGGCAGGGGCACAAGTGCGGGCTAGGCATAAGGCAGGGGCACGAGTGCGGGCTAGGCATAAGGCAGGGGCACAAGTGCGGGCTAGGCATAAGGCAGGGGCACAAGTGCGGGCTAGGCATAAGGCAGGGGCACAAGTGCGGGCTAGGCATAAGGCAGGGGCACAAGTGCTGGCTAGGCATAAGGCAGGGCACAAGTGCTGGCTAGGCATAAGGCAGGGGCACAAGTGCTTGCTAGGCATAAGGCAGGGCACAAGTGCTGGCTAGGCATAAGGCAGGGGCACAAGTGCTGGCTAGGCATAAGGCAGGGGCACAAGTGCTTGCTAGGCATAAGGCAGGGGCACAGGTGCTGGCTAGGCATAAGGCAGGGGCACACGTGCTGGCTAGGCATAAGGCAGGGGCACAAGTGCTGGCTAGGCATAAGGCAGGGGCACAAGTGCGGACTAGGCATAAGGCAGGGGCACAAGTGCGGGCAAGGCATAAGGCAGGGGCACAAGTGCGGGCTAGGCATAAGGCAGGGGCACAAGTGCGGGCTAGGCATAAGGCAGGGGCACAAGTGCGGCTAGGCATAAGGCAGGGGCCCAAGTGCGGGCTAGGCATAAGGCAGGGGCACACGTGCTGGCTAGGCATAAGGCAGGGGCACACGTGCGGGCTAGGCATAAGGCAGGGGCACACGTGCGGGCTAGGCATAAGGCAGGGGCACACGTGCGGGCTAGGCATAAGGCAGGGGCACACGTGCGGGCTAGGCATAAGGCAGGGGCACACGTGCGGGCTAGGCATAAGGCAGGGGCACAAGTGAGGGCTAGGCATAAGGCAGGGGCACAAGTGCGGGCTAGGCATAAGGCAGGGGCACAAGTGCGGGCTAGGCATAAGGCAGGGGCACAAGTGCTGGCTAGGCATAAGGCAGGGGCACAAGTGCTGGCTAGGCATAAGGCAGGGGCACAAGTGCTGGCTAGGCATAAGGCAGGGGCACAAGTGCTGGCTAGGCATAAGGCAGGGGCACAAGTGCTGGCTAGGCATAAGGCAGGGGCACAAGTGCTGGCTAGGCATAAGGCAGGGGCACAAGTGCTGGCTAGTCATAAGGCAGGGGCACAAGTGCTGGCTAGTCATAAGGCAGGGGCACAAGTGCTGGCTAGGCATAAGGCAGGGGCACAAGTGCTGGCTAGGCATAAGGCAGGGGCACAAGTGCTGGCTAGGCATAAAGGAGGGGCACAAGTGCTGGCTAGGCATAAGGCAGGGGCACAAGTGCTGGCTAGGCATAAGGCAGGGGCACAAGTGCTGGCTAGGCATAAGGCAGGGGCACAAGTGCTGGCTAGGCATAAGGCAGGGGCACAAGTGCTGGCTAGGCATAAGGCAGGGGCACAAGTGCTGGCTAGGCATAAGGCAGGGGCACAAGTGCTGGCTAGGCATAAGGCAGGGGCACAAGTGCTGGCTAGGCATAAGGCAGGGGCACAAGTGCTGGCTAGGCATAAGGCAGGGGCACAAGTGCTGGCTAGGCATAAGGCAGGGGCACAAGTGCTGGCTAGGCATAAGGCAGGGGCACAAGTGCTGGCTAGGCATAAGGCAGGGGCACAAGTGCTGGCTAGGCATAAGGCAGGGGCACAAGTGCTGGCTAGGCATAAGGCAGGGGCACAAGTGCTGGCTAGGCATAAGGCAGGGGCACAAGTGCTGGCTAGGCATAAGACAGGGGCACAAGTGCTGGCTAGGCATAAGGCAGGGGAACAAGTGCTGGCTAGGCATAAGGCAGGGGCACAAGTGCTGGCTAGGCATAAGGCAGGGGCACAAAAGCTGGCTAGGCATAAGGCAGGGGCACAAGTGCAGGCTAGGCATAAGGCAGGGGCACAAGTGCTGGCTAGGCATAAGGCAGGGGCACAAGTGCTGGCTAGGCTTAAGGCAGGGGCACAAGTGCTGGCTAGGCTTAAGGCAGGGGCACAAGTGCTGGCTAGGCATAAGGCAGGGGCACAAGTGCAGTCTAGGCATAAGGCAGGGGCACAAGTGCAGTCTAGGCATAAGGCAGGGGCACAAGTGCAGTCTAGGCATAAGGCAGGGGCACAAGTGCAGTCTAGGCATAAGGCAGGGGCACAAGTGCAGTCTAGGCATAAGGCAGGGGCACAAGTGCAGTCTAGGCATAAGGCAGGGGCACCTATGTGGGCTAGGCATAAGGCAGGGGCACAAGTGCGGGCTAGGCATAAGGCAGGGGCACAAGTGCGGGCTAGGCATAAGGCAGGGGCACAAAAGCTGGCTAGGCATAAGGCAGGGGCACAAGTGCAGGCTAGGCATAAGGCAGGGGCACAAGTGCTGACTAGGCATAAGGCAGGGGCACAAGTGCTGGCTAGGCTTAAGGCAGGGGCACAAGTGCTGGCTAGGCTTAAGGCAGGGGCACAAGTGCTGGCTAGGCATAAGGCAGGGGCACAAGTGCAGTCTAGGCATAAGGCAGGGGCACAAGTGCAGTCTAGGCATAAGGCAGGGGCACAAGTGCAGTCTAGGCATAAGGCAGGGGCACAAGTGCAGTCTAGGCATAAGGCAGGGGCACAAGTGCAGTCTAGGCATAAGGCAGGGGCACAAGTGCAGTCTAGGCATAAGGCAGGGGCACAAGTGCAGTCTAGGCATAAGGCAGGGGCACCTATGCGGGCTAGGCATAAGGCAGGGGCACCTATGCGGGCTAGGCATAAGGCAGGGGCACCTATGCGGGCTAGGCATAAGGCAGGGGCACCTATGCGGGCTAGGCATAAGGCAGGGGCACCTATGCGGGCTAGGCATAAGGCAGGGGCACAAGTGCGGGCTAGGCATAAGGCAGGGGCACAAGTGCGGGCTAGGCATAAGGCAGGGGCACAAGTGCGGGCTAGGCATAAGGCAGGGGCACAAGTGCGGGCTAGGCATAAGGCAGGGGCACAAGTGCGGGCTAGGCATAAGGCAGGGGCACAAGTGCTGGCTAGACTTAAGGCAGGGGCACACGTTCTGGCTAGGCATAAGGCAGTGGCACACGTTCTGGCTAGGCATAAGGCAGGGGCACACGTGCTGGCTAGGCATAAGGCAGGGGCACAAGTGCTGGCTAGGCATAAGGCAGGGGCACAAGTGCTGGCTAGACTTAAGGCAGGGGCACAAGTGCTGGCTAGGCATAAGGCAGGGGCACAAGTGCAGGCTAGGCATAAGGCAGGGGCACAAGTGCAGGCTAGGCATAAGGCAGGGGCACAAGTGCTGGCTAGGCATAAGGCAGGGGCACAAGTGCAGGCTAGGCATAAGGCAGGGGCACAAGTGCAGGCTAGGCATAAGGCAGGGGCACAAGTGCTGGCTAGGCATAAGGCAGGGGCACAAGTGCAGGCTAGGCATAAGGCAGGGGCACAAGTGCAGGCTAGGCCATAAGGCAGGGGCACAAGTGCAGGCTAGGCATAAGGCAGGGGCACAAGTGCAGGCTAGGCATAAGGCAGGGGCACAAGTGCAGGCTAGGCATAAGGCAGGGGCACAAGTGCAGGCTAGGCATAAGGCAGGGGCACAAGTGCAGCTAGGCATAAGGCAGGGGCACAAGTGCAGGCTAGGCATAAGGCAGGGGCACAAGTGCAGGCTAGGCATAAGGCAGGGGCACACGTGCTGGCTAGGCATAAGGCAGGGGCACAGGTGCTGGCTAGGCATAAGGCAGGGGCACAGGTGCTGGCTAGGCATAAGGCAGGGGCACAGGTGCTGGCTAGGCATAAGGCAGGGGCACAAGTGCAGGCTAGGCATAAGGCAGGGGCACAAGTGCGGACTAGGCATAAGGCAGGGGCACAAGTGCGGGCTAGGCATAAGGCAGGGGCACAAGTGCGGGCTAGGCATAAGGCAGGGGCACAAGTGCGGGCTAGGCATAAGGCAGGGGCACAAGTGCGGGCTAGGCATAAGGCAGGGGCACAAGTGCGGGCTAGGCATAAGGCAGGGGCACAAGTGCGGGCTAGGCATAAGGCAGGGGCACAAGTGCGGGCTAGGCATAAGGCAGGGGCACAAGTGCGGGCTAGGCATAAGGCAGGGGCACAAGTGCGGGCTAGGCATAAGGCAGGGGCACAAGTGCGGGCTAGGCATAAGGCAGGGGCACAAGTGCGGGCTAGGCATAAGGCAGGGGCACAAGTGCTGGCTAGGCATAAGGCAGGGCACAAGTGCTGGCTAGGCATAAGGCAGGGGCACAAGTGCTTGCTAGGCATAAGGCAGGGCACAAGTGCTGGCTAGGCATAAGGCAGGGGCACAAGTGCTTGCTAGGCATAAGGCAGGGGCACAAGTGCTTGCTAGGCATAAGGCAGGGGCACAGGTGCTGGCTAGGCATAAGGCAGGGGCACACGTGCTGGCTAGGCATAAGGCAGGGGCACAAGTGCAGGCTAGGCATAAGGCAGGGGCACAAGTGCGGACTAGGCATAAGGCAGGGGCACAAGTGCGGGCAAGGCATAAGGCAGGGGCACAAGTGCGGGCTAGGCATAAGGCAGGGGCACAAGTGCGGGCTAGGCATAAGGCAGGGGCACAAGTGCGGGCTAGGCATAAGGCAGGGGCACAAGTGCGGGCTAGGCATAAGGCAGGGGCACAAGTGCGGGCTAGGCATAAGGCAGGGGCACAAGTGCGGGCTAGGCATAAGGCAGGGGCACAAGTGCGGGCTAGGCATAAGGCAGGGGCACAAGTGCGGGCTAGGCATAAGGCAGGGGCACAAGTGCGGGCTAGGCATAAGGCAGGGGCACAAGTGCTGGCTAGGCATAAGGCAGGGCACAAGTGCTGGCTAGGCATAAGGCAGGGGCACAAGTGCTTGCTAGGCATAAGGCAGGGGCACAAGTGCTTGCTAGGCATAAGGCAGGGGCACAAAAGCTGGCTAGGCATAAGGCAGGGGCACAAGTGCAGGCTAGGCATAAGGCAGGGGCACAAGTGCTGGCTAGGCATAAGGCAGGGGCACAAGTGCTGGCTAGGCTTAAGGCAGGGGCACAAGTGCTGGCTAGGCTTAAGGCAGGGGCACAAGTGCTGGCTAGGCATAAGGCAGGGGCACAATTGCAGTCTAGGCATAAGGCAGGGGCACAAGTGCAGTCTAGGCATAAGGCAGGGGCACAAGTGCAGTCTAGGCATAAGGCAGGGGCACAAGTGCAGTCTAGGCATAAGGCAGGGGCACAAGTGCAGTCTAGGCATAAGGCAGGGGCACAAGTGCAGTCTAGGCATAAGGCAGGGGCACAAGTGCAGTCTAGGCATAAGGCAGGGGCACCTATGCGGGCTAGGCATAAGGCAGGGGCACCTATGCGGGCTAGGCATAAGGCAGGGGCACCTATGCGGGCTAGGCATAAGGCAGGGGCACAAGTGCGGGCTAGGCATAAGGCAGGGGCACAAGTGTGGGCTAGGCATAAGGCAGGGGCACAAGTGCGGGCTAGGCATAAGGCAGGGGCACAAGTGCGGGCTAGGCATAAGGCAGGGGCACAAGTGCGGGCTAGGCATAAGGCAGGGGCACAAGTGCTGGCTAGACTTAAGGCAGGGGCACACGTTCTGGCTAGGCATAAGGCAGGGGCACACGTGCTGGCTAGGCATAAGGCAGGGGCACAAGTGCTGGCTAGGCATAAGGCAGGGGCACAAGTGCTGGCTAGACTTAAGGCAGGGGCACAAGTGCTGGCTAGGCATAAGGCAGGGGCACAAGTGCTGGCTAGGCATAAGGCAGGGGCACAAGTGCTGGCTAGGCATAAGGCAGGGGCACAAGTGCTGGCTAGACATAAGGCAGGGGCACAAGTGCTGGCTAGGCATAAGGCAGGGGCACAAGTGCTGGCTAGGCATAAGGCAGGGGCACAAGTGCAGGCTAGGCATAAGGCAGGGGCACAAGTGCAGGCTAGGCCATAAGGCAGGGGCACAAGTGCAGGCTAGGCATAAGGCAGGGGCACAAGTGCAGGCTAGGCATAAGGCAGGGGCACAAGTGCAGGCTAGGCATAAGGCAGGGGCACAAGTGCAGGCTAGGCATAAGGCAGGGGCACAAGTGCAGGCTAGGCATAAGGCAGGGGCACAAGTGCAGGCTAGGCATAAGGCAGGGGCACAAGTGCAGGCTAGGCATAAGGCAGGGGCACAAGTGCAGGCTAGGCATAAGGCAGGGGCACAAGTGCAGGCTAGGCATAAGGCAGGGGCACACGTGCTGGCTAGGCATAAGGCAGGGGCACACATTCTGGCTAGGCATAAGGCAGGGGCACACGTGCTGGCTAGGCATAAGGCAGGGGCACACGTGCTGGCTAGGCATAAGGCAGGGGCACACGTGCTGGCTAGGCATAAGGCAGGGGCACACGTGCTGGCTAGGCATAAGGCAGGGGCACACGTGCGGGCTAGGCATAAAGCAGGGGCACAAGTGCGGGCTAGGCATAAGGCAGGGGCACAAGTGCGGGCTAGGCATAAGGCAGGGGCACAAGTGCGGGCTAGGCATAAGGCAGGGACACAAGTGCGGGCTAGGCATAAGGCAGGGGCACAAGTGCGGGCTAGGCATAAGGCAGGGGCACAAGTGCGGGCTAGGCATAAGGCAGGGGCACAAGTGCGGGCTAGGCATAAGGCAGGGGCACAAGTGCGGGCTAGGCATAAGGCAGGGGCACAAGTGCGGGCTAGGCATAAGGCAGGGGCACAAGTGCGGGCTAGGCATAAGGCAGGGGCACAAGTGCGGGCTAGGCATAAGGCAGGGGCACAAGTGCGGCTGGGCATAAGGCAGGGGCCCAAGTGCGGGATAGGCATAAGGCAGGGGCACACGTGCTGGCTAGGCATAAGGCAGGGGCACACGTGCGGGCTAGGCATAAGGCAGGGGCACACGTGCGGGCTAGGCATAAGGCAGGGGCACACGTTCGGGCTAGGCATAAGGCAGGGGCACACGTGCGGGCTAGGCATAAGGCAGGGGCACAAGTGCGGGCTAGGCATAAGGCAGGGGCACAAGTGCGGGCTAGGCATAAGGCAGGGGCACAAGTGCGGGCTAGGCATAAGGCAGGGGCACAAGTGCGGGCTGGGCACAAGTGCGGGCTAGGCATAAGGCAGGGGCACAAGTGCGGGCTAGGCATAAGGCAGGGGCACAAGTGCGGGCTAGGCATAAGGCAGGGGCACAAGTGCGGGCTAGGCATAAGGCAGGGGCACAAGTGCGGGCTAGGCATAAGGCAGGGGCACAAGTGCGGGCTAGGCATAAGGCAGGGGCACAAGTGCGGGCAAGGCATAAGGCAGGGGCACAAGTGCGGGCAAGGCATAAGGCAGGGGCACAAGTGCGGGCAAGGCATAAGGCAGGGGCACAAGTGCGGGCTAGGCATAAGGCAGGGGCACAAGTGCGGGCTAGGCATAAGGCAGGGGCACAAGTGCGGGCTAGGCATAAGGCAGGGGCACAAGTGCAGGCTAGGCATAAGGCAGGGGCACAAGTGCAGGCTAGGGATAAGGCAGGGGCACAAGTGCAAACTAAGCATAAGGCAGAGGCACAAGTGCAGCTAGGCATAAGGCAGGGGCACAAGTGCAGGCTAGGCATAAGGCAGGAGCACAAGTGCGGGCTAGGCATAAGGCAGGGGCACAAGTGCGGGCTAGGCAAAAAGGCAGGGGCACAAGTGCGGGCTAGGCATAAGGCAGGGGCACAAGTGCGGGCTAGGCATAAGGCAGGGGCACAAGTGCGGGCTAGGCATAAGGCAGGGGCACAAGTGCGGGCTAGGCATAAGGCAGGGGCACAAGTGCGGGCTAGGCATAAGGCAGGGGCACAAGTGCGGGCTAGGCATAAGGCAGGGGCACAAGTGCGGGCTAGGCATAAGGCAGGGGCACAAGTGCGGGCTAGGCATAAGGCAGGGGCACAAGTGCGGGCTAGGCATAAGGCAGGGGCACAAGTGCGGGCTAGGCATAAGGCAGGGGCACAAGTGCGGGCTAGGCATAAGGCAGGGGCACAAGTGCGGGCTAGGCATAAGGCAGGGGCACAAGTGCGGGCTAGGCATAAGGCAGGGGCACAAGTGCTGGCTAGGCATAAGGCAGGGGCACAAGTGCTGGCTAGGCATAAGGCAGGGGCACAAGTGCTGGCTAGGCATAAGGCAGGGGCACAAGTGCTGGCTAGGCATAAGGCAGGGGCACAAGTGCTGGCTAGGCATAAGGCAGGGGCACAAGTGCTGGCTAGGCATAAGGCAGGGGCACAAGTGCTGGCTAGGCATAAGGCAGGGGCACAAGTGCTGGCTAGGCATAAGGCAGGGGCACAAGTGCTGGCTAGGCATAAGGCAGGGGCACAAGTGCTGGCTAGGCATAAGGCAGGGGCACAAGTGCTGGCTAGGCATAAGGCAGGGGCACAAGTGCTGGCTAGGCATAAGGCAGGGGCACAAGTGCTGGCTAGGCATAAGGCAGGGGCACAAGTGCTGGCTAGGCATAAGGCAGGGGCACAAGTGCTGGCTAGGCATAAGGCAGGGGCACAAGTGCTGGCTAGGCATAAGGCAGGGGCACAAGTGCTGGCTAGGCATAAGGCAGGGGCACAAGTGCTGGCTAGGCATAAGGCAGGGGCACAAGTGCTGGCTAGGCATAAGGCAGGGGCACAAGTGCTGGCTAGGCATAAGGCAGGGGCACAAGTGCTGGCTAGGCATAAGGCAGGGGCACAAGTGCTGGCTAGGCATAAGGCAGGGGCACAAGTGCTGGCTAGGCATAAGGCAGGGGCACAAGTGCTGGCTAGGCATAAGGCAGGGGCACAAGTGCTGGCTAGGCATAAGGCAGGGGCACAAGTGCTGGCTAGGCATAAGGCAGGGGCACAAGTGCTGGCTAGGCATAAGGCAGGGGCACAAGTGCTGGCTAGGCATAAGGCAGGGGCACAAGTGCTGGCTAGGCATAAGGCAGGGGCACAAGTGCTGGCTAGGCATAAGGCAGGGGCACAAGTGCGGGCTAGGCATAAGGCAGGGGCACAAGTGCTGGCTAGGCATAAGGCAGGGGCACAAGTGCTGGCTAGGCATAAGGCAGGGGCACAAGTGCGGGCTAGGCATAAGGCAGGGGCACAAGTGCGGGCTAGGCATAAGGCAGGGGCACAAGTGCGGGCTAGGCATAAGGCAGGGGCACAAGTGCGGGCTAGGCATAAGGCAGGGGCACAAGTGCGGGCTAGGCATAAGGCAGGGCACAAGTACTGGCTAGGCATAAGGCAGGGCACAAGTGCTGGCTAGGCATAAGGCAGGGGCACAAGTGCTGGCTAGGCTTAAGGCAGGGGCACAAAAGCTGGCTAGGCATAAGGCAGGGGCACAAGTGCAGGCTAGGCATAAGGCAGGGGCACAAGTGCTGGCTAGGCTTAAGGCAGGGGCACAAGTGCGGGCTAGGCATAAGGCAGGGGCACAAGTGCAGGCTAGGCATAAGGCAGGGGCACAAGTGCTGGCTAGGCTTAAGGCAGGGGCACAAGTGCGGGCTAGGCTTAAGGCAGGGGCACAAGTGCTGGCTAGGCATAAGGCAGGGGCACAAGTGCAGTCTAGGCATAAGGCAGGGGCACAAGTGCAGTCTAGGCATAAGGCAGGGGCACAAGTGCAGTCTAGGCATAAGGCAGGGGCACAAGTGCAGTCTAGGCATAAGGCAGGGGCACCTATGCAGGCTAGGCATAAGGCAGGGGCACCTATGCAAGCTAGGCATAAGGCAGGGGCACCTATGCGGGCTAGGCATAAGGCAGGGGCACAAGTGCGGGCTAGGCATAAGGCAGGGGCACAAGTGCGGGCTAGGCATAAGGCAGGGGCACAAGTGCGGGCTAGGCATAAGGCAGGGGCACAAGTGCGGGCTAGGCATAAGGCAGGGGCACAAGTGCGGGCTAGGCATGAGTCAGGGGCACAAGTGCGGGCTAGGCATAAGGCAGGGGCACAAGTGCTGGCTAGGCATAAGGCAGGGGCACAAGTGCGGGCTAGGCTTAAGGCCTGGGCACAAGTGCAGTTCTGGCTAGGATCAAGGCAGGGGGCACAAGTGCCGGCTAGGCTTAAGGCATGGGCACAAGTGCCAGCTAGGCTTAAGGCCTGGGCACAAGTGCGGGCTAGGCATAAGGCAGGAGCACAAGTGCTGGCTGGGCATAAGGCAGGAGCACAAGTGCTGGCTGGGCATAAGGCAGGAGCACAAGTGCTGGCTGAGCATAAGGCAGGAGCACAAGTGCTGGCTGAGCATAAGGCTGAGGCTTAAATGCTGGCTAGGTAGTAGACAGAGGCACAAGTTTAAACCAGGCATAAGGAAGGGGCACAAGTGATGGCTAACTTTGTGTAAATGGTGAGGCACCCATAGGAATGAAGAGCTAGTTTTCAACCCTCTGCTCTGTACTTGAACATTTAGGACTTGATACTTTGTAGAAAAGTGAGGAGCCACTACACAACTCCATGCTCCAAATGAGCATGCACTTCTGTCCTCTTACCTGACTTACCTGTCAACACAGCATTTCCCATACAGATTAAAATATAAGCAATAGAAAACAGACAAGCTGTTCATGGCTAAAAATGTTTTATTCAGGCCACAATATGTTCTAATACAATTTTAAAAAAGAAATTAATTTGGTAATTTAAATGATGGTAAAATCCCAAACCATGGACAAGGCTTTATAACCCCTACATAGCGCAGGCAATGCAGAGGGTCCCCCCCACAGAGCGCAGGCAATGTAGAGTCCCCCCCACAGAGCGCAGGCAATGCAGTGCCCCCCTCCCACAGAGCGCTGACAATGCAGAGGGTCCCCCCCACAGAGCGCAGGCAATGCAGAGGGTTCCCCCCCCCCCCCACAGAGCGCAGGCAATGCAGAGGGTCCCCCCCCACAGAGCGCAGGCAATGCAGAGGGTCCCCCACACAGAGCGCAGGCAATGCAGAGGGTCCCCCACACAGAGCGCAGGCAATGCAGAGGGTCCCCCACACAGAGCGCAGGCAATGCATAGGGTCCCCACACAGAGCGCAGGCAATGCAGAGGGTCCCCCCACAGAGCGCAGGCAATGCAGAGGGTCCCCCCACAGAGCGCAGGCAATGCAGAGGGTCCCCCCCACAGAGCGCAGGCAATGCAGAGGGTCCCCCCCCACAGAGCGCAGGCAATGCAGAGGGTCCCCCCCCACAGAGCGCAGGCAATGCAGAGGGTCCCCCCAGAGCGCAGGCAATGCAGAGGGCCCCCCCCCCCACAGAGCGCAGGCAATGCAGAGGGTCCCCCCCACAGAGCGCAGGCAATGCAGAGGGTCCCCCCCACAGAGCGCAGGCAATGCAGAGGGTCCCCCCCACAGAGCGCAGGCAATGGAGAGGGTCCCCTTCAGAGCGCAGGCAATGCAGGGGCACAAGTGCGGGCTAGGCATAAGGCAGGGGCACAAGTGCTGGCTGGGCATAAGGCAGGAGCACAAGTGCTGGCTGGGCATAAGGCAGGAGCACAAGTGCTGGCTAGGCATAACGCAGGGGCACAAGTGCTGGCTAGGCATAAGGCAGGGGCACAAGTGCTGGCTAGGCATAAGGCAGGGGCACAAGTGCTGGCTGAGCATAAGGCTGAGGCTTAAATGCTGGCTAGGTAGTAGACAGAGGCACAAGTTTAAACCAGGCATAAGGAAGGGGCACAAGTGATGGCTAACTTTGTGTAAATGGTGAGGCACCCATAGGAATGAAGAGCTAGTTTTCAACCCTCTGCTCTGTACTTGAACATTTAGGACTTGATACTTTGTAGAAAAGTGAGGAGCCACTACACAACTCCATGCTCCAAATGAGCATGCACTTCTGTCCTCTTACCTGACTTACCTGTCAACACAGCATTTCCCATACAGATTAAAATATAAGCAATAGAAAACAGACAAGCTGTTCATGGCTAAAAATGTTTTATTCAGGCCATAATATGTTCTAATACAATTTTAAAAACAAATTAATTTGGTAATTTAAATGATGGTAAAATTCCAAACCATGGACAAGGTTTTATAACCCCCCACATAGCGCAGGCAATGCAGAGGGTCCCCCCCCCCCACAGAGCGCAGGCAATGCAGAGGGTTCCCCCCCCCCCCACAGAGCGCAGGCAATGCAGAGGGTCCCCCACACAGAGCGCAGGCAATGCAGAGGGTCCCCCCCCCCACAGAGCGCAGGCAATGCAGAGGGTCCCCACAGCATAGACATTTTTAACAGAGCCCCCACAGCATAGACATTTTTAACAGAGCCCCCACAGCATAGACATTTTTAACAGAGCCCCCACAGCATAGACATTTTTAACAGAGCCCCCACAGCATAGACATTTTTAACAGAGCCCCCACAGCATAGACATTTTTAACAGAGCCCCCACAGCATAGACATTTTTAACAGAGCCCCCACAGCATAGACATTTTTAACAGAGGCCCCCACTGCGCATAGACATATTTAGCAGAAGCCCCCACAGCATAGACATTTTTAACAGAGCCCCCACAGCATAGACATATTTAGCAGAAGCCCCCACAGCATAGACATTTTTAACAGAGCCCCCACAGCATAGACATTTAGCAGAAGCCCCCACAGCATAGACATTTAGCAGAAGCCCCCACGGCACATAGATATATTTAGCAGAAGCCCCCACGGGGCATAGACATATTTAGCAGAAGCCCCCACTGCATATAGACATAATGAACAAGGTAGCCTTGGCACAGTTGTAAACACAGTTTAAAAAATAAATTAAGTACAATTCTCACCTATTCCTCCCCCCCACCCCCCTGCTCCTCAGCAGCGTGGGGCATAATGAATGCAGAGGGTCCCCACAGAGCCGTCCCCGACCCACACAGTACACAATGCAGAGCCAGCAATACGGGGCTCCCTGCAGAGATAATGTACAGCCCTCCCCCCCCAGAGCAAAATACTAAGGCTTAAGGAAGAACACAATGCAGAGACCCCACGCACACGGAGTACACACTGCAGAACCTACACACAGTGCACACTGCAGAACCTACACACACCGCCTTCCAGGTAGAGAACACAATGAAGTAATAAAAATAAAAAAAAACACATTGCTCTCCTATCCCCCATTTCCCCGCTTCTCCTCAACAGTGTGGCGCGCAATGACTGACGTGCATAGACGTCACCGGAAGCTCTCCTCCATCATGGATTTCATCTGTGGGGGCAAGCATCACGCTGATACAGTTGAATGCATGATGGAAGCTGGCAACGGGCCCTAGAGAAATGTCAAGCTTCCCAAACCAATCACGGCGTACAACAGCTCTTACCTTGCTCTGACGTACGATTGGCGCGCTTTTAGCCAGCATGACGATGCACGTGGCAGGTATTTATAGAGCGCGGGTGGACCGGAAGTGCGTCATCTTCAGTACCGTATCACGTGGGTGATCACCAGTTGTCATGGCCGTGGGTAGATGCTGGCGCATGCGCAGGTGCAGTTATGTAGGAGGCGTGTAGAAGGAGCAGGAGCAATGTCAACTTTGTCATTGACAGCGGGCGAACGCCCGCGCATGCGTGCTTGGAACTGAGCGGAAGCTCTGCACTGTAGAGGCTCCGCTCCTCCCGTGACGTCATCCCTCTAAGGCTCAGCACCAGTCTAGACAAGAGCAGCTGATTGGTACTGGTGAGGATACGGTTGTGGCTAAATCCCAGTCGGCTAAACGCCCTGGTCCTTCTGTGCACTGGGATTTAGCTTTCTCACACAGAGTCAGCTATTTCCTAGTTGGCAGAGGGACCAGGTCCTTTAGCCGGCTTGGATTTATCCTGCTCTATATAAGAATGCTAAATTCCAGTAGATAGAATGACACTTATTGTATATAGATATATATCAATACTGTCATGTCATTTTTTGAGCTGCAGCCTAGATCTGACATCTGATTACACATTTATTTATACTTGACAATTATACACAAGAATTTTCCCCTTAATCCCAGTGTGTACAATATTCTGCGCCAATCTGATCCGCGTCCCATTTTATTTACTGGTGATCATATTTGTAGATTACACTACCACAGATTTTTTCCATGCATGCACCTAGGATTGTTTTAACCCTCAGGCCATTTTCCATTTTTTAACATTTTTTTTCCTTCCCATAACTTATTTTTTCATCCACATCGCCTTTTGGTATTTTTTTTTTTATTTTGGCGGGACGTTCTTATTGATACCATTTTGGCGAGGATACCATGTTTTGATCACCTCCTATTTCATTTTATTGCAATGTTGTGGCAACCAAAAAAAGTCATCATGGCGTTTCGAGTTTTTTTCTCTTTGTGCCATTTACTGATCAGATTATTTTACATTTTGATTGGTCAGACCTTTCTGAACACGTCAGTTCCAAATTTCCAATTTATTTTTTTTAAATGGAGCAAAAGTGATATTATTTTTTCTTATATTTTTATGATATATGACGTAACTACATCATGCGTTGTGAAGGGGTCAATACTATAACTATTGGCCAAATGGACCTAATCCTTCTGCCGACTTGGATTTAGCCTGCTCTCTGTGAGAAAGCTAAATCCCAGTCGGCTAAAGGTCCAGGTGCCTGTGAGTGTTTTAATACTAGATCTAGTAGGTTAAAGGACCAGGTCCCTCTGTGCACTGGGATTTAGCTTTCTCAGGCCAGTCTCACACGTCCAGATAATTCCGGTACCGGAATTATCTGTGTCCGTGTGCCGGTGCGTTTCTGTAGCACATCAGTGTGGCACACGTGCGGCACACGTGTGCCCACTGGGTACCACACGCACCGTGCCGGAGACAGCGCTAAAGTTTAGCGCTGTCCCCTGCATCGTGCTGAAGCCCCATTCATATCTTCCCTGCAGCAGCGTTTGCTGTGGAGAAGATATGAATAATAGTGTGTAAAATCCAGATCCAGGTCCCCACCCCTGTGCGCCCCCCCTCGCTGTGATTAAAATACTCACCCAACTCGCGGCTCCCTCGCAGCGTCCTGTCCTGGCCGCACCTTGTACTGTATGAGCGGTCACGTGGGGCCGCTCATTTACAGTAATGAATATGCGGCTCCACCTCCCATAGGGATCTGGATTTTACACACTATTATTCATATCTTCTCTACAGCAAACGCTGCTGCAGGGAAGATATGAATGGCGGATTCAGCACCAGTAGGGGGGACAGCGCTTAATGTAGCGCTGTCCACTGCACGGCACACGGACGGCACACGGACAACGTCCGTTGTGCTGTACGTGTTTTACATGGACCCGTTGACTTTAATGGGTCCGAGTAATCCGTGCGCTCCCACGAACACTGACATGTCTCCGTGTTTGGCACATGGAGACACGGTCCGCAAAAAATCAATGACATCTGCACAGATGCATTGATTTTAATGTGTGTACATGTGTCAGTGGCTCCGGTACGTGAGGAAACTGTCACCTCACATACCGGAGCCACTGACGTGTGAAACCGGCCTCACACAGAGTCCGCTATTTCCTGGTTGTCAGAGGGACCAGGTCCTTTAGCCGACTTGGATTTATCCTGCTCTATATACGAATGCTAAATCCCAGTAGATAGAAGGACCTTTATTGTATATAGATATATATGAATCCTGTCATGTGCTTTTTTTGCAGTAATATTGAGCCGCAGACTAAATATGACATCTGATTACACATTTATTTATATGTGACATTTATATGCAAGAATTTTCCCCTTAATCCCAGTGTGTACAATATTCTGCGCCAATCTCTTCTGCGTCCCGTTTTATTTACTGGTGATCATTTTTGTAGATCAGACAACCACAGATTTTTTCCATGCATGCACCTAGGAGTGTTTTAACCCTCGGGCGGTTTTCCTTTTTTTTTTTTTTTTTTTAATTTCCTTCCCATAACTTATTTATTTTTTTATCCACATCGCCGTTGGGAATTTTTCTTGTTTTGGCGGGACGTTCTTATGCCATTTTGGCGTGGATACCATGTTTTGATCACCTTTTATTTCACGCTCCGCTCTTGAGTGACAGTGGCAATGCCGGGTATTACCATGCGAGACTCGGACGCATTTCTCGCGTGTGTGATCCCGGCCTTTATTGCAATGTTGCTGCGACCAAAAAAAAAAGTCATTATGGTGTTTCAAGTTTTTTTCTCGTTATGCCGTTTACCAATCAGATTATTTGACATTTTGATTGGTCAGACCTTTCTGAACACGTCAATTCCAAATTTGTGTATTTTTTTTTAATTGCGCAAAAGCAATATTTTTTTTCTTATATTTCTATGATATATGACATAACTGCATCATGCGTTGTGAAGGGGTTAATACTATAATTATTGGCCAAATGGACCAGGTCCTTCTGCCAACTTGGATTTAGCCTGCTCTCTGTGAGAAAGCTAAATCACGGTCGGCTAAAGGACCAGGTCCCTGTGAGTGTTTTAATACTAGATCTAGCAGGCTAAAGGACCAGGCAGTGGCCCATGAGTAGTGGCTCATCCTTAAAGGGGTTGTCGGATCTTATGCTACATGTCTACAGTCACTATGTGTGAATCCTCATATCGTGTGCACTGTGCGCTGTGAAGATTCTCTGGTGCCGTCAACAGGTGGTTTTGTGACCACAAGCATGCAATATATATATTACCAGACACATTTCGACTAGACTGTTTTGGCCTTGTTCAATACAGTTGCATTAGGCCATGCAAGTCTACTCGGCATGTGACCGCATGTATGCAAATCACAAACTTGCAGCCAGACACCCACCAAATAACAACAGCTCTGTGAGCAATGTGAGAAGCACAAGTCTGCAGTCACATAGAATGACACAGAGTGAATGCACCAATGACACACACACACACACACGCACAGCCCCACTGTATAATGACACACACGCACAGCCCCACTGCATAATGACACACACGCACAGCCCCACTGCATAATGACACACACGCACAGCCCCACTGTATAATGACACACACGCACAGCCCCACTGCATAATGACACACACGCACAGCCCCACTGCATAATGACACACACGCACAGCCCCACTGTATAATAACACACACGCACAGCCCCACTGTATAATGACACACACGCACAGCCCCACTGTATAATGACACGCACGCACAGCCCCACTGTATAATGACAGGCACACACAGCCCCACTGTATAATGACACACAGACACGCACAGCCCCAATGTATAATGACATACACACA
Source organism: Ranitomeya imitator (assembly GCF_032444005.1). Classification (NCBI taxonomy): domain Eukaryota; kingdom Metazoa; phylum Chordata; class Amphibia; order Anura; family Dendrobatidae; genus Ranitomeya; species Ranitomeya imitator. Next base: position 105,587,043 of record NC_091285.1, on the reverse strand, counting down.
CGCAGCTCACACACACGCACGCAGCTCACACACACGCACGCAGCTCACACACACGCACGCAGCTCACATGCACACGCAGCTCACACGCACACGCAGCTCACACGCACACGCAGCTCACACGCACACGCAGCTCACACGCACATGCAGCTCACACGCACACGCAGCTCACACACACAAACACGCAGCTCACACACACACACGCATCACACATACACATGCAGCAACAAGTATAAAATGAACAGCACTCCATCCAGGTGTAGAAATCTTGAAAAAATAAGCTTTATTCAGCCATGTCACAGCAACGTTTCGACCAGCACCTGGTCTTTATCAAGCGTACGTATGCTTGATAAAGACCAGATGCTGGTCGAAACGTTGCTGTGACATGGCTGAATAAAGCTTATTTTTTCAAGATTTCTACACCTGGATGGAGCGCTGTTCATTTTATACTTGTTGATTTGGCTATATCTGGGACGGTTCCCTGGATGTCGAACGGGCGCCCCAATGCTGTGAGTGCTGTCAGTTTTCGCTTTTTCTACATACACATGCAGCATCACACATGTAGCTCACACACACATGCAGCTCTGACACAAATGCAGTTCAAATTTCGTGTTTCAAGTTTGCATGTTTCAGCGCTGCAGTGTGCTGCCTTATTTACTTAACTATATACGAGTTGGCGACTCTAGGTTCAGCACCTGTTTACACTTAGTCTATGTTGGATGTGCCGGTCAGGTTTTTGAAATGTATTCTTTAGCCTTCTGATCGTGCACTCCGCCTCCTAGCCACAGGTGTTTTAATTACAGCAGGTCCATTACCCCTCCACAGAGAGAGAGAATTTTAGTCTAGGAAGAGGTTTCACAAGTGCCCATTCAGATGGAGACGTTTATTCTCAGCGAGGTAAGGCAAGTGTAGGACCTGGTATAAGAGAGATGCCGTAAAGTAGCTACCAGGTACACATAAAATTGGCCATTTTTATGCGCTAAACGCTCTCATTTTTCATATTTCTAGTGCAGTAATGCAGTTCAAATTTCGTGTTTCAAGTTTGCATGTTTCAGCGCTGCAGTGTGCTGCCTTATTTACTTAACTATATACGAGTTGGCGACTCTAGGTTCAGCACCTGTTTACACTTAGTCTATGTTGGATGTGCCGGTCAGGTTTTTGAAATGTATTCTTTAGCCTTCTGATCGTGCACTCCGCCGCCTAGCCACAGGTGTTTTAATTTCAGCAGGTCCATTACCCCTCCACAGAGAGAGAGAATTTTAGTCTAGGAAGAGGTTTCACATGTACCCATTCAGATGGAGACGTTTATTGTTGTGAATTCTGTGGCAGAGCTCCCTCCTGTGGTCACAAGTGGTACTTCGGCTGGTTCTCTCTGTGAGCTTCCGTTGGTGGAGGAAAGTGGTACTGCGGCTTCTGAGTTTCCTTCCTCAGGTGTGTGGTGAAGTCGTTAGGTGCTTCTCTATTTAACTCCACCTAGTGCTTTGATCCTGGCCTCCAGTCAATGTTCTAGTATTGGACCTGTTTCCTCCTTGATCGTTCCTGTGGCCTGCTGCTCTGCATAGCTAAGTTCCTCTTTGCTATTTGTTTGCTGTTTTTTTCTGTCCAGCTTGTCAATTTGTATTTTTCTGCTTGCTGGAAGCTCTGGGACGCAGAGGGTGTACCTCCGTGCTGTTAGTTCGGTACGGAGGGTCTTTTTGCCCCCTTTGCGTGGTTTTTGTAGGGTTTTGTGTTGACCGCAAAGTTACCTTTCCTATCCTCGCTCTGTTCAGAAAGTTGGGCCTCACTTTGCTAAGTCTATTTCATCTCTACGTTTGTCTTTTCATCTTAACTCACAGTCATTATATGTGGGAGCTGCCTTTTCCTTTGGGGTATTTCTCTGAGGCAAGGTAGGCTTATTTTCTATCTTCAGGCTAGCTAGTTTCTCAGGCCGTGCCGAGTTGCATAGGCAGCGTTAGGCGCAATCCACGGCTGCCTTTATTGTGGTTGGAGAGAATTAGGGATTGCGGTCAACAGAGTTCCCACGTCTCAGAGCTCGTTCTTGTTTTTTGGGTTATTGCCAGGTCACTGTATGTGCGCTGACCTCTATGTCCATTGTGGTACTGAATTACCTTTCATAACAGTACTGGAGGCCAAAAGTACTAATGCTTCTCAATAGAGGGAAAAAAGAAGTTCTGAGACCATTTTTTTTTCTTTGCACTGTGTTTTGCCTTTTTTTTCCCCTAGACATTTGGGTGGTTCAGGACACAGGTGTAGTGATGGACATTAAAGGTCTGTCTTCATGTGTGGATCTTCTCACTGCAAAAGTACAAAATATTCAAGACTTTGTGGTTCAGAATTCTATGTTAGAACCAAGAATTCCTATTCCTGATTTGTTTTCTGGAGATAGAGTTACATTTCTGAGTTTCAAAAATAATTGTAAACTATTTCTGGCTTTGAAACCTCGCTCCTCTGGTGACCCAGTTCAACAAGTTAGGATCGTTATTTCTTTTTTGCGTGGCGATCCTCAGGACTGGGCATTTTCCCTTGCGCCAGGGGATCCTGCATTAAGTAATATCGATGCATTTTTCCTGGCGCTCGGATTGCTGTACGATGAGCCTAATTCTGTGGATCAGGCAGAGAAGAATTTGCTGGCTCTGTGTCAGGGTCAGGATGAAAGAGGTATATTGTCAGAAATTTAGAAAGTGGTCCGTACTCACTCAGTGGAATGAAGGTGCGCTCGCAGCTATTTTCAGAAAAGGTCTCTCTGAAGCCCTTAAGGATGTCATGGTGGGATTTCCTATGCCTGCTGGTCTGAATGAGCCTATGTCTTTGGCCATTCAGATCGGTCGACGTTTGCGCGAGCGTAAATCTGTGCACCATTTGGCGGTATTACCTGAGCTTAAACCTGAGCCTATGCAGTGCGATAGGACTTTGACCAGAGTTGAACGGCAAGAGCACAGGCGTCTGAATGGGCTGTGTTTCTACTGTGGTGATTCCACTCATGCTATCTCTGATTGTCCTAAGCGCACTAAGCGATTCGCTAGGTCTGCCACCATTGGTATGGTACAGTCAAAATTTCTTCTGTCTGTTACCTTGATCTGCTCTTTGTCATCGTATTCTGTCATGGCATTTGTGGACTCAGGCGCTGCTCTGAATTTGATGGACTTGGAGTATGCTAGGCGTTGTGGGTTTTTCTTGGAGCCCTTGCAGTGTCCTATTCCATTGAGAGGAAATGATGCTACGCCTTTGGCCAAGAATAAGCCTCAGTACTGGACCCAGCTGGCCATGTGCATGGCTCCTGCACATCAGGAGGTTATTCGCTTTCTGGTGTTGCATAATCTGCATGATGTGGTCGTGTTGGGGTTGCCATGGCTACAAGTCCATAATCCAGTTTTAGATTGGAAATCCATGTCTGTGTCCAGCTGGGGTTGTCAGGGGGTACATGGTGATGTCCCATTTCTGACTATTTCGTCATCCACCCCTTCTGAGGTTCCTGAGTTCTTGTCTGATTACCGGGATTTATTTGATGAGCCCAAGTCCGATACCCTACCTCCGCATAGGGATTGTGATTGTGCTATCAATTTGATTCCTGGTAGTAAATTCCCAAAAGGTTGACTGTTTAATTTATCTGTGCCTGAGCACGCCGCTATGCGGAGTTATGTGAAGGAGTCTTTGGAGAAGGGGCATATTCGCCCGTCATCGTCGCCATTGGGAGCAGGATTCTTTTTTGTAGCCAAGAAGGATGGTTCACTGAGACCTTGTATAGATTACCACCTTCTAAATAAGATCACGGTTAAATTTCAGTACCCCTTGCCATTGTTATCTGATTTGTTTGCTCGGATTAAGGGGGCTAGTTGGTTCACCAAGATAGATCTTCGTGGTGCGTATAATCTTGTGCGTATTTAGCGAGGCGATGAGTGGAAAACTGCATTTAATACGCCCGAGGGCCATTTTGAGTATCTAGTAATGCCATTCGGACTTGCCAATGCTCCATCAGTGTTTCAGTCCTTTATGCATGACATCTTCCTAGAGTACCTGGATAAATTCCTGATTGTGTATTTAGATGACATTTTGATCTTCTCGGATGATTGGGAGTCTCATGTGAAGCAGGTCAGAACGGTGTTTCAGGTCCTGCGTGCTAATTCTTTGTTTGTGAAGGGATCAAAGTGTCTCTTTGGTGTTCAGAAGGTTTCATTTTTGGGGTTCATCTTTTCCCCTTCTACTATCGAGATGGATCCTGTTAAGGTCCAAGCCATCCATAATTGGACTCAGCCGACATCTCTGAAAAGTCTGCAAAAGTTCCTGGGCTTTGCTAATTTTTATCGTCGCTTCATCTCTAATTTTTCTAGTATTGCTAAACCATTGACCGATTTGACCAAGAAAGGTGCTGATTTGGTCAATTCGTCTTCTGCTGCGGTGGAAGCTTTTCAAGAGTTGAAGCGTCGTTTTTCTTCTGCCCCTGTGTTGTGTCAACCAGATGTTTCGCTTCCGTTCCAGGTCGAGGTTGATGCTTCTGAGATTGGAGCAGGGGCTGTTTTGTCGCAGAGAAGTTCTGATTGCTCGGTGATGAAACCATGCGCCTTCTTTTCCAGGACGTTTTCACCTGCTGAGCGTAATTATGATGTGGGCAATCGAGAGTTGCTGGCCATGAAGTGGGCATTCGAGGAGTGGCGTCATTGGCCTGAAGGAGCTAAGCATCGCGTGGTGGTCTTGACTGATCATAAGAACTTGACTTATCTCGAGTCCGCCAAGCGGTTGAATCCTAGACAAGCTCGTTGGTCGTTGTTTTTTGCCCGTTTTGACTTTGTGATTTCATACCTTCCGGGCTCTAAAAATGTGAAGGCGGATGCTCTGTCTAGGAGTTTTGTGCCCGACTCTCCGGGTGTATCTGACCCGGCGGGTATCCTCAAAGAGGGAGTAATTGTGTCTGCCATCTCCCCTGATTTGCGGCGGGTGCTGCAAAAATTTCAGGCTAATAAACCTGATCGTTGCCCAGCGGAGAAACTGTTTGTCCCTGATAGGTGGACGAATAAAGTTATCTCTGAGGTTCATTGTTCGGTGTTGGCTGGTCATCCTGGAATCTTTGGTACCAGAGAGTTAGTGGCTAGATCCTTTTGGTGGCCATCTCTGTCGCGGGATGTGCGTACTTTTGTGCAGTCCTGTGGGATTTGTGCTCGGGCTAAGCCCTGCTGTTCTCTTGCCAGTGGGTTGCTTTTGCCCTTGCCGTTCCCGAAGAGGCCTTGGACACATATCTCTATGGATTTTATTTCAGATCTTCCCGTCTCTTAAAAGATGTCAGTCATTTGGGTGGTCTGTGATCGCTTCTCTAAGATGGTCCATTTGGTACCCTTGTCTAAATTGCCTTCCTCCTCTGATTTGGTGCCATTGTTTTTCCAGCATGTGGTTCGTTTACATGGCATTCCAGAGAATATCGTTTCTGACAGAGGTTCCCAGTTTGTTTCGAGGTTTTGGCGAGCCTTTTGTGGTAGGATGGGCATTGACTTGTCTTTTTCCTCGGCTTTCCATCCTCAGACTAATGGCCAGACCGAACGAACCAATCAGACCTTGGAAACATATCTGAGATGCTTTGTTTCTGCTGATCAGGATGACTGGGTGTCCTTTTTGCCTTTGGCTGAGTTCGCCATTAATAATCGGGCCAGCTCGGCTACCTTGGTTTCACCATTTTTCTGCAACTCTGGGTTCCATCCTCGTTTCTCTTCAGGGCAGGTTGAGTCTTCGGACTGTCCTGGTGTGGATACTGTGGTGGACAGGTTGCAGCAGATTTGGACTCATGTAGTGGACAATTTGACTTTGTCCCAGGAGAAGGCTCAACGTTTCGCTAATCGCAGACGCTGTGTGGGTCCCCGACTTCGGGTTGGGGACTTGGTTTAGTTATCTTCTCGTCATATTCCTATTAAGGTGTCCTCTCCTAAGTTTAAACCTCGTTTTATTGGTCCGTATAGGATTTCTGAGGTTCTTAATCCTGTGTCTTTTCATCTGACCCTTCCAGATTCATTTTCCATACATAACGTATTCCATAGGTCATTGTTGCGGAGATACGTGGCACCTATGGTTCCATCTGTTGATCCTCCTGCCCCGGTTTTGGTGGAGGGGGAGTTGGAGTATATTGTGGAGAAGATTTTGGATTCTCATGTTTCAAGGCGGAAACTCCAGTATCTGGTTAAGTGGAAGGGTTATGCTCAGGAAGATAATTCCTGGGTCTTTGCCTCTGATGTCCATGCTCCCGATCTTGTTCGTGCCTTTCATATGGCTCATCCTGGTCGTCCTGGGAGCTCTGGTGAGGGTTCGGTGACCCCTCCTCAAGGGGGGGGTACTGTTGTGAATTCTGTGGCAGAGCTCCCTCCTGTGGTCACAAGTGGTACTTCGGCTGGTTCTCTCTGTGAGCTTCCGTTGGTGGAGGAAACTGGTACTGCGGCTTCTGAGTTTCCTTCCTCAGGTGATGTGGTGAAGTCGTTAGGTGCTTCTCTATTTAACTCCACCTAGTGCTTTGATCCTGGCCTCCAGTCAATGTTCTAGTATTGGACCTTTTTCCTCCTGGATCGTTCCTGTGGCTTGCTGCTCTGCATAGCTTAGTTCCTCTTTGCTATTTCTTTGCTGTTTTTTTTCGTCCAGCTTGTCAATTTGTTTTTTTTTGCTTGCTGGAAGCTCTGGGACGCAGAGGGTGTACCTCCGTGCCGTTAGTTCGGTACGGAGTGTCTTTTTGCCCCCTTTGCGTGGTTTTTGTAGGGTTTTGTGTTGACCGCAAATTTACCTTTCCTATCCTCGCTCTGTTCAGAAAGTTGGGCCTCACTTTGCTAAATCTATTTCATCTCTACGTTTGTCTTTTCATCTTTACTCACAGTCATTATATGTGGGGGCTGCCTTTTCCTTTGGGGTATTTCTCTGAGGCAAGGTAGGCTTATTTTCTATCTTCAGGCTAGCTAGTTTCTCAGGCCGTGCCGAGTTGCATAGGCAGCGTTAGGCGCAATCCACGGCTGCCTCTAGTGTGGTTGGAGAGGATTAGGGATTGCGGTCAACAGAGTTCCCACGTCTCAGAGCTCGTTCTTGTTTTTTGGGTTATTGCCAGGTCACTGTATGTGCGCTGACCTCTATGTCCATTGTGGTACTGAATTACCTTTCATAACAGTTTATTCTCAGCAAGGTAAGGCAAGTGTAGGACCTGGTATAAGAGAGATGCCGTAAAGTGGCTACCAGGTACACATAAAATTGGCCATTTTTATTCGCTAAACGCTCTCATTTTTCATATTTCTAGTGCAGTAATGCAGTTCAAATTTCTTGTTTCAAGTTTGCATGTTTCAGCGCTGCAGTGTGCTGCCTTATTTACTTAACTATATACGAGTTGGCGACTCTAGGTTCAGCACCTGTTTACACTTAGTCTATGTTGGATGTGCCGGTCAGGTTTTTGAAATGTATTATTTATTTTTCCATCCACATCGCCGTTGGGAATTTTTTTTGTTTTGGCGGGACGTTCTTATGCCATTTTGGCGTGGATACCATGTTTTGATCACCTTTTATTTCATTTTGGCCGGGATCACACATGCGAGAAATATGTCCGTGTCTCGCATGGTAATACCCGGCATTGCCGCCGTCACTCAGGAGCGGAGAGTGCGGCCGCATAGCAATACATGCGGCCGCATGCTCCGCTCCTGAGTGACAGTGGCAATGCCGGGTATTACCCAGCGAGACTCGGACGTATTTCTCGCATGTGTGATCCCGGCCTTTATTGCAATGTTGCGGCGACCAAAAAAAAAAGTCATTATGGTGTTTCAAGTTTTTTTCTCGTTATGCCGTTTACCAATCAGATTATTTGACATTTTGATTGGTCAGACCTTTCTGAACACGTCAATTCCAAATTTGTGTATTTTTTTTTAATTGCGCAAAAGCAATATTTTTTTTTCTTATATTTCTATGATATATGACGTAACTGCATCATGCGTTGTGAAGGGGTTAATACTATAATTATTGGCCAAATGGACCAGGTCCTTCTGCCAACTTGGATTTAGCCTGCTCTCTGTGAGAAAGCTAAATCACGGTCGGCTAAAGGACCAGGTCCCTGTGAGTGTTTTAATACTAGATCTAGCAGGCTAAAGGACCAGGTCAGGGGCTGACTGGCAAATTTTGGCCTGGGGGGCAAGCACACAGCAGTGGCCCATGAGTAGTGGCTCATCCTTAAAGGGGTTGTCGGATCTTATGCTACATGTCTACAGTCATTATGTGTGAATCCTCATATCGTGTGCACTGTGCGCTGTGAAGATTCTCTGGTGCCGTCAACAGGTGGTCTTGTGACCACAAGCATGCAATATATATATTACCAGACACATTTCGACTAGTCTGTTTTGGCCTTGTTCAATACAGTTGCATTAGGCCATGCAAGTCTACTCGGCATGTGACCGCATGTATGCAAATCACAAACTTGCAGCCAGACACCCACCAAATAACAACAGCTCTGTGAGCAATGTGAGAAGCACAAGTCTGCAGTCACATAGAATGACACAGAGTGAATGCACCAATGACACACACACACACACACACGCACAGCCCCACTGTATAATGACACACACGCACAGCCCCACTGCATAATGACACACACGCACAGCCCCACTGCATAATGACACACACGCACAGCCCCACTGTATAATGACACACACGCACAGCCCCACTGCATAATGACACACACGCACAGCCCCACTGCATAATGACACACACGCACAGCCCCACTGTATAATGACACACACGCACAGCCCCACTGTATAATGACACACACGCACAGCCCCACTGTATAATGACACGCACGCACAGCCCCACTGTATAATGACAGGCACACACAGCCCCACTGTATAATGACACACACACACGCACAGCCCCAATGTATAATGACATACACACACGCAGCTCACACACACGCACACAGCTCACACACACGCACACAGCTCACACGCAGCTCACACGCACACGCAGCTCACACGCACACGCAGCTCAAACGCACACGCAGCTCACACGCACACGCAGCTCACACACACAAACACGCAGCTCACACACGCATCACACATACACATGCAGCAACAAGTATAAAATGAACAGCGCTCCATCCAGGTGTAGAAATCTTGTAAAAATAAGCTTTATTCAGCCATGTCACAGCAACGTTTCGACCAGCACCTGGTCTTTATCAAGCATACGTATGCTTGATAAAGACCAGGTGCTGGTCGAAACGTTGCTGTGACATGGCTGAATAAAGCTTATTTTTTCAAGATTTCTACACCTGGATGGAGCGCTGTTCATTTTATACTTGTTGATTTGGCTATATCTGGGACGGTTCCCTGGATGTCGAACGGGCGCCCCAATGCTGTGAGTGCTGTCAGTTTTCGCTTTTTCTACATACACATGCAGCATCACACATGTAGCTCACACACACATGCAGCTCTGACACAAATGCAGTTCAAATTTCGTGTTTCAAGTTTGCATGTTTCAGTGCTGCAGTGTGCTGCCTTATTTACTTAACTATATACGAGTTGGCGACTCTAGGTTCAGCACCTGTTTACACTTAGTCTATATTGGATGTGCCGGTCAGGTTTTTGAAATGTATTCTTTAGCCTTCTGATCGTGCACTCCGCCTCCTAGCCACAGGTGTTTTAATTACAGCAGGTCCATTACCCCTCCACAGAGAGAGAGAATTTTAGTCTAGGAAGAGGTTTCACATGTGCCCATTCAGATGGAGACGCTTATTCTCAGCGAGGTAAGGCAAGTGTAGGACCTGGTATAAGAGAGATGCCGTAAAGTGGCTACCAGGTACACATAAAATTGGCCATTTTTATGCGCTAAACGCTTTCATTTTTCATATTTCTAGTGCAGTAATGCAGTTCAAATTTCGTGTTTCAAGTTTGCATGTTTCAGCGCTGCAGTGTGCTGCCTTATTTACTTAACTATATACGAGTTGGCGACTCTAGGTTCAGCACCTGTTTACACTTAGTCTATGCTGGATGTGCCGGTCAGGTTTTTGAAATGTATTCTTTAGCCTTCTGATCGTGCACTCCGCCTCCTAGCCACAGGTGTTTTAATTACAGCAGGTCCATTACCCCTCCACAGAGAGAGAGAATTTTAGTCTAGGAAGAGGTTTCACATGTACCCATGGAGACGTTTATTGTTGTGAATTCTGTGGCAGAGCTCCCTCCTGTGGTCACAAGTGGTACTTCGGCTGGTTCTCTCTGTGAGCTTCCGTTGGTGGAGGAAAGTGGTACTGCGGCTTCTGAGTTTCCTTCCTCAGGTGATGTGGTGCAGTCGTTAGGTGCTTCTCTATTTAACTCCACCTAGTGCTTTGATCCTGGCCTCCAGTCAATGTTCTAGTATTGGACCTGTTTCCTCCTGGATCGTTCCTGTGGCCTGCTGCTCTGCATAGCTAAGTTCCTCTTTGCTATTTGTTTGCTGTTTTTTTCTGTCCAGCTTGTCAATTTGTATTTTTCTGCTTGCTGGAAGCTCTGGGACGCAGAGGGTGTACCTCCGTGCCGTTAGTTCGGTACGGAGGGTCTTTTTGCCCCCTTTGCGTGGTTTTTATAGGGTTTTGTGTTGACCGCAAAGTTACCTTTCCTATCCTCGCTCTTTTCAGAAAGTTGGGCCTCACTTTGCTAAATCTATTTCATCTCTACGTTTGTCTTTTCATCTTAACTCACAGTCATTATATGTGGGGGCTGCTGTTATGATAGGCAATTCAGTATCACAATGGACATAGCGATCAGAGCACATACAGTGATCTGACAACAACCCAAAATAATAGAACGAGCTCTGAGACGTGGGAACTCTGCAGACCGCAATCCCTAATCCTCTCCAAACAACACTAGAGGCAGCCGTGGATTGCGCCTAACTCTGCCTATGCAACTCGGCACAGCCTGAGAAACTAACTAGCCTGAAGATAGAAAAATAAGCCTACCTTGCCTCAGAGAAATACCCCAAAGGAAAAGGCAGCCCCCCACATATAATGACTGTGAGTTAAGATGAAAAGACAATCGTAGAGATGAAATAGATTCAGCAAAGTGAGGCCCGACTTTCTTAACAGAGCGAGGATAGGAAAGATAACTTTGCGGTCCACACAAAACCCTAAAGAAAACCACGCAAAGGGGGCAAAAAGACCCTCCGTACCGAACTAACGGCACGGAGGTACACCCTTTGCGTCCCAGAGCTTCCAGCAAAACAAATAGACAACCTGGACAGAAAACATAGCAAACAAATAGCAAAGAGGAACTTAGCTATGCAGAGCAGCAGGCCACAGGAATGATCCAGGGAAAAACAAGTCCAACACTGGCACATTGACAGGAAGCCTGGATCAAAGCATTAGGTGGATTTAAGTAGAGAAGCACCTAACGACCTCACCAGATCACCTGAGGGAGGAAACTCAGAAGCTGCAGTACCACTTTCCTCCACAAACGGAAGCTCCCAGAGAGAATCAGCCGAAGTACCACTTGTGACCACAGGGGTGAACTCTGCCACAGAATTCACAACAGGCTGCCTTTTCCTTTGGGGTATTTTTCTGAGGCAAGGTAGGCTTATTTTCTATCTTCAGGCTAGCTAGTTTCTCAGGCCAGCTAGTTTCTCAGGCCGTGCCGAGTTGCATAGGCAGCGTTAGGCGCAATCCACGGCTGCCTTTAGTGTGGTTGGAGAGGATTAGGGATTGCTGTCAACAGAGTTCCCACGTCTCAGAGCTCGTTCTTGTTTTTTGGGTTATTGCCAGGTCACTGTATGTACGCTGACCTCTATGTCCATTGTGGTACTGAATTACCTTTCATAACAGTACTGGAGGCCAAAAGTACTAATGCTTCTCAATAGAGGGAAAAAAGAAGTTCTGAGACCATTTTTTTTTCTTTGCACTGTGTTTTGCCTTTTTTTTCCCCTAGACATTTGGGTGGTTCAGGACACAGGTGTAGTGATGGACATTAAAGGTCTGTCTTCATGTGTGGATCTTCTCACTGCAAAAGTACAAAATATTCAAGACTTTGTGGTTCAGAATTCTATGTTAGAACCAAGAATTCCTATTCCTGATTTGTTTTCTGGAGATAGAGCTAAATTTCTGAGTTTCAAAAATAATTGTAAACTATTTCTGGCTTTGAAACCTCGCTCCTCTGGTGACCCAGTTCAACAAGTTAGGATCGTTATTTCTTTTTTGCGTGGCGATCCTCAGGACTGGGCATTTTCCCTTGCGCCAGGGGATCCTGCATTAAGTAATATCGATGCATTTTTCCTGGCGCTCGGATTGCTGTACGATGAGCCTAATTCTGTGGATCAGGCAGAGAAGAATTTGCTGGCTCTGTGTCAGGGTCAGGATGAAATAGAGGTATATTGTCAGAAATTTAGAAAGTGGTCCGTACTCACTCAGTGGAATGAAGGTGCGCTCGCAGCTATTTTCAGAAAAGGTCTCTCTGAAGCCCTTAAGGATGTCATGGTGGGATTTCCTATGCCTGCTGGTCTGAATGAGTCTATGTCTTTGGCCATTCAGATCGGTCCACGCTTGCGCGAGCGTAAATCTGTGCACCATTTGGCGGTATTACCTGAGCTTAAACCTGAGCCTATGCAGTGCGATAGGACTTTGACCAGAGATGAACGGCAAGAGCACAGGCGTCTGAATGGGCTGTGTTTCTACTGTGGTGATTCCACTCATGCTATCTCTGATTGTCCTAAGCGCACTAAGCGGTTCGCTAGGTCTGCCACCATTGGTATGGTACAGTCAAAATTTCTTCTGTCTTTTACCTTGATCTGCTCTTTGTCATCGTATTCTGTCATGGCATTTGTGGACTCAGGCGCTGCTCTGAATTTGATGGACTTGGAGTATGCTAGGCGTTGTGGGTTTTTCTTGGAGCCCTTGCAGTGTCCTATTCCATTGAGAGGAATTGATGCTACGCCTTTGTCCAAGAATAAGCCTCAGTACTGGACCCAGCTGGCCATGTGCATGGCTCCTGCACATCAGGAGGTTATTCGCTTTCTGGTGTTGCATAATCTGCATGATGTGGTCGTGTTGGGGTTGCCATGGCTACAAGTCCATAATCCAGTTTTAGATTGGAAATCCATGTCTGTGTCCAGCTGGGGTTGTCAGGGAGTACATGGTGATGTCCCATTTCTGACTATTTCGTCATCCACCCCTTCTGAGGTTCCTGAGTTCTTGTCTGATTACCGGGATTTATTTGATGAGCCCAAGTCCGATACCCTACCTCCGCGTTGGGATTGTGATTGTGCTATCGATTTGATTCCTGGTAGTAAATTCCCAAAAGGTCGACTGTTTAATTTATCTGTGCCTGAGCACGCTGCTATGCGGAGTTATGTGAAGGAGTCTTTTGAGAAGGGGCATATTCGCCCGTCATCGTCGCCATTGGGAGCAGGGTTCTTTTTTGTAGCCAAGAAGGATGGTTCACTGAGACCTTGTATAGATTACCGCCTTCTAAATAAGATCACGGTTAAATTTCAGTACCCCTTGCCATTGTTATCTGATTTGTTTGCTCGGATTAAGGGGGCTAGTTGGTTCACCAAGATAGATCTTCGTGGTGCGTATAATCGTGTGCGTATTAAGCGAGGCGATGAGTGGAAAACTGCATTTAATACGCCCGAGGGCCATTTTGAGTATCTAGTAATGCCATTCGGACTTGCCAATGCTCCATCAGTGTTTCAGTCCTTTATGCATGACATCTTCCGAGAGTACCTGGATAAATTCCTGATTGTGTATTTAGATGACATTTTGATCTTCTCGGATGATTGGGAGTCTCATGTGAAGCAGGTCAGAACGGTGTTTCAGGTCCTGCGTGCTAATTCTTTGTTTGTGAAGGGATCAAAGTGTCTCTTTGGTGTTCAGAAGGTTTCATTTTTGGGGTTCATCTTTTCCCCTTCTACTATCGAGATGGATCCTGTTAAGGTCCAAGCCATCCATAATTGGACTCAGCCGACATCTCTGAAAAGTCTGCAAAAGTTCCTGGGCTTTGCTAATTTTTATCGTCGCTTCATCTGCAATTTTTCTAGTATTGCTAAACCATTGACCGATTTGACCAAGAAAGGTGCTGATTTGGTCAATTGGTCTTCTGCTGCTGTGGAAGCTTTTCAAGAGTTGAAGCGTCGTTTTTCTTCTGCCCCTGTGTTGTGTCAACCAGATGTTTCGCTTCCGTTCCAGGTCAAGGTTGATGCTTCTGAGATTGGAGCAGGGGCTGTTTTGTCGCAGAGAAGTTCTGATTGCTCGGTGATGAAACCATGCGCCTTCTTTTCCAGGAAGTTTTCGCCTGCTGAGCGTAATTATGATGTGGGCAATCGAGAGTTGCTGGCCATGAAGTGGGCATTCGAGGAGTGGCGTCATTGGCTTGAAGGAGCTAAGCATCGCGTGGTGGTCTTGACTGATCATAAGAACTTGACTTATCTCGAGTCCGCCAAGCGGTTGAATCCTAGACAAGCTCGTTGGTCGTTTTTTGCCCTTTTTGACTTTGTGATTTCATACCTTCCGGGCTCTAAAAATGTGAAGGCGGATGCTCTGTCTAGGAGTTTTGTGCCCGACTCTCCGGGTGTATCTGAGCCGGCGGGTATCCTCAAAGAGGGAGTAATTGTGTCTGCCATCTCCCCTGATTTGCGGCAGGTGCTGCAAAAATTTCAGGCTAATAAACCTGATCGTTGCCCAGCGGAGAAACTGTTTGTCCCTGATAGGTGGACGAATAAAGTTATCTCTGAGGTTCATTGTTCGGTGTTGGCTGGTCATCCTGGAATCTTTGGTACCAGAGAGTTAGTGGCTAGATCCTTTTGGTGGCCATCTCTGTCGCGGGATGTGCGTACTTTTGTGCAGTCCTGTGGGATTTGTGCTCGGTCTAAGCCCTGCTGTTCTTGTGCCAGTGGGTTGCTTTTGCCCTTGCCGGTCCCGAAGAGGCCTTGGACACATATCTCTATGGATTTTATTTCAGATCTTCCCGTCTCTCAAAAGATGTCAGTCATTTGGGTGGTCTGTGATCGCTTCTCTAAGATGGTCCATTTGGTACCCTTGTCTAAATTGCCTACCTCCTCTGATTTGGTGCCATTGTTTTTCCAGCATGTGGTTCGTTTACATGGCATTCCAGAGAATATCGTTTCTGACAGAGGTTCCCAGTTTGTTTCGAGGTTTTGGCGAGCCTTTTGTGGTAGGATGAGCATTGACTTGTCTTTTTCCTCGGCTTTCCATCCTCAGACTAATGGCCAGACCGAACGAACCAATCAGACCTTGGAAACATATCTGAGATGCTTTGTTTCTGCTGATCAGGATGACTGGGTGTCCTTTTTGCCTTTGGCTGAGTTCACCCTTAATAATCGGGCCAGCTCGGCTACCTTGGTTTCACCGTTTTTCTGCAACTCTGGGTTCCATCCTCGTTTCTCTTCAGGGCAGGTTGAGTCTTCGGACTGTCCTGGTGTGGATACTGTGGTGGACAGGTTGCAGCAGGTTTGGACTCATGTAGTGGACAATTTGACTTTGTCCCAGGAGAAGGCTCAACGTTTCGCTAATCGCAGACGCTGTGTGGGTCCCCGACTTCGGGTTGGGGACTTGGTTTGGTTATCTTCTCGTCATATTCCTATGAAGGTTTCCTCTCCTAAGTTTAAACCTCGTTTTATTGGTCCGTATAGGATTTCTGAGGTTCTTAATCCTGTGTCTTTTCGTCTGACCCTTCCAGATTCATTTTCCATACATAACGTATTCCATAGGTCATTGTTGCGGAGATACGTGGCACCTATGGTTCTATCTGTTGATCCTCCTGCCCCGGTTTTGGTGGAGGGGGAGTTGGAGTATATTGTGGAGAAGATTTTGGATTCTCGTGTTTCAAGGCGGAAACTCCAGTATCTGGTTAAGTGGAAGGGTTATGCTCAGGAAGATAATTCCTGGGTCTTTGCCTCTGATGTCCATGCTCCCGATCTTGTTCGTGCCTTTCATATGGCTCATCATGGTCGTCCTGGGAGCTCTGGTGAGGGTTCGGTGACCCCTCCTCAAGGGGGGGGTACTGTTGTGAATTCTGTGGCAGAGCTCCCTCCTGTGGTCACAAGTGGTACTTCGGCTGGTTCTCTCTGTGAGCTTCCGTTGGTGGAGGAAAGTGGTACTGCGGCTTCTGAGTTTTCTTCCTCAGGTGATGTGGTGAAGTCGTTAGGTGCTTCTCTATTTAACTCCACCTAGTGCTTTGATCCTGGCCTCCAGTCAATGTTCTAGTATTGGACCTGTTTCCTCCTGGATCGTTCCTGTGGCCTGCTGCTCTGCATAGCTAAGTTCCTCTTTGCTATTTGTTTGCTGTTTTTTTCTGTCCAGCTTGTCAATTTGTATTTTTCTGCTTGCTGGAAGCTCTGGGATGCAGAGGGTGTACCTCCGTGCCGTTAGTTCGGTACGGAGGGTCTTTTTGCCCCCTTTGCATGGTTTTTGTAGGGTTTTGTGTTGACCACAAAGTTACCTTTCCTATCCTCGCTCTGTTCAGAACGTTGGGCCTCACTTTGCTAAATCTATTTCATTTCTACGTTTGTCTTTTCATCTTAACTCACAGTCATTATATGTGGGGGCTGCCTTTTCCTTTGGGGTATTTCTCTGAGGCAAGGTAGGCTTATTTTCTATCTTCAGGCTAGCTAGCTTCTCAGGCCGTGCCGAGTTGCATAGGCAGCGTTAGGCGCAATCCACGGCTGCCTCTAGTGTGGTTGGAGAGGATTAGGGATTGCGGTCAACAGAGTTCCCACATCTCAGAGCTCGTTCTTGTTTCTTGGGTTATTGCCAGTTCACTGTATATGCGCTGACCTCTATGTCCATTGTGGTACTGAATTACCTTTCATAACAGTTTATTCTCAGCAAGGTAAGGCAAGTGTAGGACCTGGTATAAGAGAGATGCCGTAAAGTGGCTACCAGGTACACATAAAATTGGCCATTTTTATGCGCTAAACGCTCTCATTTTTCATATTTCTAGTGCAGTAATGCAGTTCAAATTTCTTGTTTCAAGTTTGCATGTTTCAGCGCTGCAGTGTGCTGCCTTATTTACTTAACTATATACGAGTTGGCGACTCTAGGTTCAGCACCTGTTTACACTTAGTCTATGTTGGATGTGCCGGTCAGGTTTTTGAAATGTATTATTTATTTTTCCATCCACATCGCCGTTGGGAATTTTTTTTGTTTTGGCGGGACGTTCTTATGCCATTTTGGCGTGGATACCATGTTTTGATCACCTTTTATTTCATTTTGGCCGGGATCACACATGCGAGAAATATGTCCGTGTCTCGCATGGTAATACCCAGCATTGCCGCCGTCACTCAGGAGCGGAGAGTGCGGCCGCATAGCAATACATGCGGCCGCACGCTCCGCTCCTGAGTGACAGTGGCAATGCCGGGTATTACCCAGCGAGACTCGGACGTATTTCTCGCATGTGTGATCCCGGCCTTTATTGCAATGTTGCGGCGACCAAAAAAAAGTCATTATGGTGTTTCAAGTTTTTTTCTCGTTATGCCGTTTACCAATCAGATTATTTGATATTTTGATTGGTCAGACCTTTCTGAACACGTCAATTCCAAATTTGTGTATTTTTTTTTAATTGCGCAAAAGCAATATTTTTTTTTCTTATATTTCTATGATATATGACGTAACTGCATCATGTGTTGTGAAGGGGTTAATACTATAATTATTGGCCAAATGGACCAGGTCCTTCTGCCAACTTGGATTTAGCCTGCTCTCTGTGAGAAAGCTAAATCACGGTCGGCTAAAGGACCAGGTCCCTGTGAGTGTTTTAATACTAGATCTAGCAGGCTAAAGGACCAGGTCAGGGGCTGACTGGCAAATTTTGGCCTGGGGGGCAAGCACACAGCAGTGGCCCATGAGTAGTGGCTCATCCTTAAAGGGGTTGTCGGATCTTATGCTACATGTCTACAGTCACTATGTGTGAATCCTCATATCGTGTGCACTGTGCGCTGTGAAGATTCTCTGGTGCCGTCAACAGGTGGTCTTGTGACCACAAGCATGCAATATATATATTACCAGACACATTTCGACTAGACTGTTTTGGCCTTGTCCAATACAGTTGCATTAGGCCATGCAAGTCTACTCAGCATGTGACCGCATGTATGCAAATCACAAACTTGCAGCCAGACACCCACCAAATAACAACAGCTCTGTGAGCAATGTGAGAAGCACAAGTCTGCAGTCACATAGAATGACACAGAGTGAATGCACCAATGACACACACACACGCACAGCCCCACTGTATAATGACACACACGCACAGCCCCACTGCATAATGACACACACGCACAGCCCCACTGTATAATGACACACACGCACAGCCCCACTGCATAATTACACACACGCACAGCCCCACTGTATAATGACACACACGCACAGCCCCACTGCATAATGACACACACGCACAGCCCCACTGTATAATGACACACACGCACAGCCCCACTGCATAATGACACACACGCACAGCACCACTGTATAATGACACACACGCACAGCCCCACTGCATAATTGCACACACGCACAGCCCCACTGTATAATGACACACACGCACAGCCCCACTGTATAATGACACACACGCACAGCCCCACTGTATAATGAGACACACGCACAGCCCCACTGTATAATGACAGGCACATACAGCCCCACTGTATAATGACACACACGCACAGCCCCAATGTATAATGACATACACACACGCAGCTCACATACACACACGCAGCTCACACACACGCACGCAGCTCACACGCACACGCAGCTCACACGCACACGCAGCTCACAAGCACACGCAGCTCACACACACAAACACACAGTTCACACACACATGCAGCATCACACACGTAGCTCACACACACATGCAGCTCTGACACAAATGCATCACACACACGCAGCTCACACACACACACACACGCAGCTCTGACACAAATGGATCACACACATGCAGCCATCACACACACGCAGCCATCACACACATGCAGTCATCACACACACGCAGCCATCACATACACACCAGATACCTCATACACACATCACACACATGCAGCATCACACACACACACACCAGATACTTCATACACACATCACACAATCTCCTATGTGGTGCAGGGGCAGCTTATGTCCACATGCAGCTCTTCAGTTTCTCCTGCTCACAGCTCTGCACTGTCCCGGCACCTCCCCCGTCTCTCCTTCTCTGCTGGGATAACAGATAAGAGCAGGAGAAGCTGGAGCTCCATGCACACACAGGCCGGTATGCTGACCTCTCATCTTGATTATTGCTGGCTCTGTCCCTCAGAGAGGCAGTGCCGCACAGGAGCCTGCTCATCACATACTGCTGCAGCCTACATGTCGAGGCTGCTAGCGAGATGATGCCGACCCGTGCACTACAGGTGCGCTATGTATTACAATCACTGCTAGTCCTCCAGCGGCCCTGTGCAGCTGCTTAGGCAGCGGCCCGGGGGGCATGAGCATTCCTGCCACCCGGCCCAGTCCGCCCCTGGACCAGGTCCTTCTGCCAACTTGGATTTAGCCTGCTCTCTGTGAGAAAGCTAAATCCCAGTTGGCTAACGGACCAGGTCCCTGTGAGTGTCTTAATACTAGATCTAGCAAGCTAAAGGACCAGGTTCTTCTGCCAACTTGGATTTAGCCTGCTCTGTGAGAAAGCTAAATCCCAGTCACCTAAAGGACCAGGTCCTTCTGCCAACTTGGATTTAGCTTGCTCTCTGTGAGAAAGCTAAATCCCAGTTGGCTAAAGGACCAGGTCCCTGTGAGTGTTTTAATACTAGATCTAGCAGGCTAAAGGACCAGGTCCTTCTGCCAACTTGGATTTAGCCTGCTCTCTGTGAGAAAGCTAAATCCCAGTCACCTAAAGGACCAGGTCCTTCTGCCAATTTGGATTTAGCTTGCTCTGTGAGAAAGCTAAATCCCAGTCACCTAAAGGACCAGGTCCTTCTGCCAACTTGGATTTAGCTTGCTCTCTGTGAGAAAGCTAAATCCCAGTTGGCTAAAGGACCAGGTCCCTGTGAGTGTTTTAATACTAGATCTAGCAGGCTAAAGGACCAGGTCCTTCTGCCAACTTGGATTTAGCCTGCTCTCTGTGAGAAAGCTAAATCCCAGTCACCTAAAGGACCAGGTCCTTCTGCCAATTTGGATTTAGCTTGCTCTCTGTGAGAAAGCTAAATCCCATTTGGCTAAGGCCTCTTTCACACTTCCTTTTTTTGCAATCTGTCATTTTGGGCAAAAAATGGATCCTGCAAATGTGCTCGCAGGATGTGTTTTTTTGCCCATAAACTTGTATTAACGACGGATCGCGACGGATTGCCACACGTCGCGTCCGTCGTGCGATGGAGCCATCGTGTTTTGGCAGACCGTCGTCACAAAAAAAGTTCAATGTAACGTTTTTTTGGACGTCGCGGCCGAAACTCCGTCCCCTCCTTTCCGGACTGCAGAATGGGCAGCGGATGCGTCGAAAAACTGTATCCGCTGCCCACGTCGTGCAAAACTTTCACAACGTCTGTCGGTACGTCGGCCCGACGCATTGCGACGAAAGATGATCTAGATCTAGCAGGCTAAAGGACCAGGTCCTTCTGCCAACTTGGATTTAGCCTGCTCACTGTGAGAAAGCTAAATCCAAGTGGGATAAAGGACCAAGTCCCTTGAAGTGGTTTAATACCAGACTTAGTAAGCTAAAACACCAGGTCCTTCTGCCCACTTAGATTTAGCTTGCTGTATATAACAAATTCTAGTGGGCAATTCCAGTCCAACAGTGATTCACCAATCTGATGCACTGTAATGATTCCACTGGTTCACTGTCGGACTTCCGTACTGTAGTGCCCGTGTGTCACGCAGGGGGCAGTCCGGCAATCCAACCTACTACAATGTTTCCGCCAGGTTATGTGTATTGCCGGTCACTGTGCTCCTTGAGTTCACCTCAAGTGACAGTTGACAGCTCAGAGGGTACTGTGAAAACCGCAAACTGTAATCTCCAGTGACCTCACAGGTGGCGGCTTCCATGCCACCCTTAGTGTGTGTACGGCGGACACGGGGAGGGGTCACATTTTATGTCACTGTGGCTTCTGTATGTCTTGGAGCAGGGGATCGTCTTGGGACCTCGATGTGGATTACGTTGGACCTTGTGGATCTCTTTGAACCTGCAGGTGGTTTTTTTTTGGTAAATGGGTGAAAGAGGGTGTCTGTTTTTATATTTTAATTACATGTTTTTAATCTGTGTTTCTTTATTTTTACTTACAGTGTAAACGGGGTGTTTCATAGACACTTCTCTATTACTAACCCTGGGCTTGATGTCAGCTGTGATTTTTGACAAATCACAGTTGTAATTATACTTACAGCCCTGGCAAAAATTAAGAGACCACTGCAAAATGTCCAGGTTGTCTGATTTTTCTCTTTATAGGTATAAACTTCCTGTCTGGTGCCGGTACCCAAGACTTCTTCTCCTGCAACCCTAAATGACTATCGTCCTGTAGCCTTAACATCTCACGCTATGAAGGCCTTGGAAAGATTAGTGCTTGCTCACTTAAGACCAAGGGTCAATGCTTTTATCGATCCCCTTCAGTTTGCCTACCGACATAGATTGGGGGTGGATGATGCTATTCTTTCTCTGTTACATAGGGTACACTCATTTCTGGAGATTGACGGAACCATGGTGCGAGCGATGTTCTTTGATTTCTCGAGTGCATTTAACTCCCTGCAGCCACTTTTACTACACAAAAAGATGACTGATATGAAGGTTGAGGAGGGGATGAGAAATTGGATAACTGACTACCTATCAGATCGGCCACAGTTTGTACAGATGGGAGCAGTGGTGTCAAGCAGATTACTGAGCAGTGTAGGTGCCCCCCAGGGAACGGTGCTTGCGCTCTTTCTATTCACACTGTATACTTCAGACTTTCAGTATAAATCTGAACTTTGCCACCTTCAAAAATTTTCGGATGACTCCGTGGTTGTGGGATGTATTAGGGGAGATCAGGGGGATGAGGAATACAGAAGGGTGGTGTCGAATTTCGTGGATTGGTGCAATGGTAACTATCTACAACTAAATGTTAAGAAAACCAAGGAGTTGGTGGCCAACTATAGAAGGATTAAGTTGGAATGCTTACCGATCACTATTGCTGGTCAGGAGGTAGAGCAGGTGGAGAGTTACAAATATTTGGGGGTCCATTTGGATAGCAAACTGGACTGGAGATGCCACTCAGAGTTTGTCTACAAGAAGGGGATGAGCAGATTGTATTTCCTAAGGAAACTGAGGTCTTTTAATGTGTGCAGCAAAATGTTAGAAATGTTCTACCAGTCTGTGGTGGCAAGTGCCATCTTTTTTGCAATAACATGCTGGGGTAGTAGTGTGCGGGCCTCTGATGCTAATAAGCTGAATAAGATTATTAAGAAGGCAAGTTCTGCTGTGGGCTGTAATCTGGACTCTTTTGGGGAGGTAGTGGAGAAAAGAACTCTGAGAAAGTGTATGGCAATTATGAACAATAATGCACATCCACTATATGAGCTATTCATGAGACAGAAAAGCACCTTCAGTAACCGGCTAATACTTCTGAGGTGTAAGAAGGAAAAATATAGGAAATCGTTTGTGCCAACTGCCATGGGAATGTACAACAATAACATTAGGGTTAAACCACCAAGGTGAATGTCTACTTATTTCTCTACATTTCAGTTCACTCGTTGTGTATGTCCTATTCTAATGTATAATGTATAATGTTCTTCTGTCAACTCCACTGTCATGTCAACTATGTAATTCTTTATGATTTTTATGATTTGATTTAAGTTGTGCTGCTGTGATACCATAATTTCCCATGGGATCAATAAAGTGTATCACGAGTGCGGGCTAGGCTTAAGGCCAGGGCACGAGTGCGGGCTAGGCTTAAGGCCTGGGCTCAAAAGTGCGGGCTAGGCTTAAGGCCTGGGCACAAGTGCAGGCTAGGCTTAAGGCCTGGGCACAAGTGCGGGCTAGGCTTAAAGCCTGGGCACAAGTGCAGTGCTGGCTAGGATTAAGGCAGGGGGCACAAGTGCAGACTAGGCTTAAGGCCTGGGCACAAGTGCGAGCTAGGCTTAAGGCCTGGGCACAAGTGCAGGCTAGGCTTAAGTCCTGGGCACACGTGCGGGCTAGGCTTAAGGCCTGGGCACACGTGCGGGCTAGGCTTAAGGCCTGGGCACAAGTGCGGGCTAGGCTTAAGGCCTGGGCACAAGTGCGGGCTTGGCTTAACGCCTGGGCACAAGTGCGGGCTAGGCTTAAGGCCTGGGCACAAGTGCGGGCTAGGCTTAAGGCCTGGGCACAAGTGCGGGCTAGGCTTAAGGCCTGGGCACAAGTGCGGGCTAGGCTTAAGGCCTGGGCACAAGTGCGGGCTAGGCTTAAGGCCTGGGCACAAGTGCGGGCTAGGCTTAAGGCCTGGGCACAAGTGCGGGCTAGGCTTAAGGCCTGGGCACAAGTGCGGGCTAGGCTTAAGTCCTGGGCACAAGTGCGGGCTAGGCTTCAGTCCTGGGCACAAGTGCAGGCTAGGCTTAAGTCCTGGGCACAAGTGCAGGCTAGGCTTAAGGCCTGGGCACAAGTGCAGTGCTGGCTAGGATCAAGGCAGGGGGCACAAGTGCTGGCTAGGCTAAAGGCATGGGCACAAGTGCAGGCTAGGCTTAAGGCCTGGGAACAAGTGCGGGCTTGGCTTAAGGCCTGGGCACAAGTGCGGGCTAGGCTTAAGGCCTGGGCACAAGTGCGGGCTAGGCTTAAGGCCTGGGCACAAGTGTGGGCTAGGCTTAAGTCCTGGGCACAAGTGCAGGCTAGGCTTAAGTCCTGGGCACAAGTGCAGGCTAGGCTTAAGGCCTGGGCACAAGTGCAGTGCTGGCTAGGATCAAGGCAGGGGGCACAAGTGCTGGCTAGGCTTAAGGCATGGGCACAAGTGCGGGCAAGGCTTAAAGCCTGGGCACAAGTGCGGGCTAGGCTTAAGGCCTGGGCACAAGTGCAGTGCTGGCTAGGATCAAGGCAGGGGGCACAAGTGCTGGCTAGGCTTAAGGCATGGGCACAAGTGCGGGCTAGGCTTAGGGCCTGGGCTCAAAAGTGCGGGCTAGGCTTAAGTCCTGGGCACAAGTGCGGGCTAGGCTTAAGTCCTGGGCACAAGTGCAGGCTAGGCTTAAGGCCTGGGCACAAGTGCAGTGCTGGCTAGGATCAAGGCAGGGGGCACAAGTGCTGGCTAGGCTTAAGGCATGGGCACAAGTGCGGGCTAGGCTTAAGGCCTGGGCTCAAAAGTGCGAGCTAGGCTTAAGGCCTGGGCTCAAAAGTGCGGGCTAGGCTTAAGGCCTGGGCTCAAAAGTGCGGGCTAGGCTTAAGGCCTGGGCACAAGTGGAGGCTAGGCTTAAGGCCTGGGCACAAGTGCGGGTGAGGCTTAAAGCCTGGGCACAAGTGCCGTGCTGGCTAGGATTAAGGCAGGGGGCACAAGTGCTGACTAGGCTTAAGGCCTGGGCACAAGTGCGAGCTAGGCTTAAGGCCTGGGCACAAGTGCAGGCTAGGCTTAAGGCCTGGGCACACGTGCGGGCTAGGCTTATGGCCTGGACACAAGTGCGGGCTAGGCTTACGTCCTGGGCACAAGTGCGGGCTAGGCTTAAGTCCTGGGCACAAGTGCGGGCTAGGCTTAAGTCCTGGGCACAAGTGCAGGCTAGGCTTAAGTCCTGGGCACAAGTGCAGGCTAGGCTTAAGGCCTGGGCACAAGTGCTGACTAGGCTTAAGGCCTGGGCACAAGAGCGGGCTAGGCTTAAGTCCTGGGCACAAGTGCTGACTAGGCTTAAGGCCTGGGCACAAGTGCGAGCTAGGCTTAAGGCCTGGGCACAAGTGCGAGCTAGGCTTAAGGCCTGGGCACAAGTGCGGGCTAGGCTTAAGGCCTGGGCACACGTGCGGGCTAGGCTTAAGGCCTGGGCACAAGTGCGGGCTAGGCTTAAGGCCAGGGCACAAGTGCGGGCTAGGCTTAAGGCCAGGGCACAAGTGCGGGCTAGGCTTAACGCCTGGGCACAAGTGCGGGCTAGGCTTAAGGCCTGGGCTCAAAAGTGCGGGCTAGGCTTAAGTCCTGGGCACAAGTGCAGGCTAGGCTTAAGGCCTGGGCACAAGTGCAGTGCTGGCTAGGATCAAGGCAGGGGGCACAAGTGCTGGCTAGGCTTAAGGCATGGGCACAAGTGCGGGCTAGGCTTAAGGCCTGGGCTCAAAAGTGCGGGCTAGGCTTAAGGCCTGGGCTCAAAAGTGCGGGCTAGGCTTAAGGCCTGGGCACAAGTGCAGGCTAGGCTTAAGGCCTGGGCACAAGTGCGGGCTAGGCTTAAGGCCTGGGCACAAGTGCGGGCTAGGCTTAAAGCCTGGGCACAAGTGCAGTGCTGGCTAGGATTAAGGCAGGGGGCACAAGTGCTGACTAGGCTTAAGGCCTGGGCACAAGTGCGAGCTAGGCTTAAGGCCTGGGCACAAGTGCAGGCTAGGCTTAAGGCCTGGGCACACATGCAGGCTAGGCTTAAGGCCTGGGCACACGTGCGGGCTAGGCTTAAGGCCTGGGCACAAGTGCTGACTAGGCTTAAGGCCTGGGCACAAGTGCGAGCTAGGCTTAAGGCCTGGGCACAAGTGCGAGCTAGGCTTAAGGCCTGGGCACAAGTGCCGGCTAGGCTTAAGGCCTGGGCACACGTGCGGGCTAGGCTTAAGGCCTGGGCACAAGTGCGGGCTAGGCTTAAGGGCAGGGCACAAGTGCGGGCTAGGCTTAACGCCTGGACACATTTGCGGGCTAGGCTTAAGGCCTGGGCTCAAAAGTGCGGGCTAGGCTTAAGTCCTGGGCACAAGTGCAGGCTAGGCTTAAGGCCTGGGCACAAGTGCAGTGCTGGCTAGGATCAAGGCAGGGGGCACAAGTGCTGGCTAGGCTTAAGGCATGGGCACAAGTGCGGGCTAGGCTTAAGGCCTGGGCTCAAAAGTGCGGGCTAGGCTTAAGTCCTGGGCACAAGTGCAGGCTAGGCTTAAGGCCTGATCACAAGTGCAGTGCTGGCTAGGATCAAGGCAGGGGGCACAAGTGCTGGCTAGGCTTAAGGCCTGGGCACAAGTGCGAGCTAGGCTTAAGGCCTGGGCACAAGTGCAGGCAAGGCTTAAGGCCTGGGCACACGTGCGGGCTAGGCTTAAGGCCTGGGCACAAGTGCGGGCTAGGCTTAAGGCCTGGGCACAAGTGCGGGCTAGGCTTAAGGCCTGGGCACAAGTGCGGGCTAGGCTTAACGCCTGGGCACAAGTGCAAGCTAGGCTTAACGCCTGGGCACAAGTGCGGGCTAGGCTTAAGGCCTGGGCACAAGTGCTGACTAGGCTTAAGGCCTGGGCACAAGAGCGGGCTAGGCTTAAGTCCTGGGCACAAGTGCTGACTAGGCTTAAGGCCTGGGCACAAGTGCGAGCTAGGCTTAAGGCCTGGGCACAAGTGCGGGCTAGGCTTAAGGCCTGGGCACACGTGCCGGCTAGGCTTAAGGCCTGGGCACAAGTGCGGGCTAGGCTTAAGGCCAGGGCACAAGTGCGGGCTAGGCTTAACGCCTGGGGAACAAGTGCGGGCTAGGCTTATGGCCTGGGCTCAAAAGTGCGGGCTAGGCTTAAGTCCTGGGCACAAGTGCAGGCTAGGCTTAAGGCCTGGGCACAAGTGCAGTGCTGGCTAGGATCAAGGCAGGGGGCACAAGTGCTGGCTAGGCTAAAGGCATGGGCACAAGTGCAGGCTAGGCTTAAGGCCTGGGCACAAGTGCGGGCTTGGCTTAAGGCCTGGGCACAAGTGCGGGCTAGGCTTAAGGCCTGGGCACAAGTGCGGGCTAGGCTTAAGGCCTGGGCACAAGTGTGGGCTAGGCTTAAGTCCTGGGCACAAGTGCAGGCTAGGCTTAAGTCCTGGGCACAAGTGCAGGCTAGGCTTAAGGCCTGGGCACAAGTGCAGTGCTGGCTAGGATCAAGGCAGGGGGCACAAGTGCTGGCTAGGCTTAAGGCATGGGCACAAGTGCGGGCAAGGCTTAAAGCCTGGACACAAGTGCAGGCTAGGCTTAAGGCCTGGGCACAAGTGCAGTGCTGGCTAGGATCAAGGCAGGGGGCACAAGTGCTGGCTAGGCTTAAGGCATGGGCACAAGTCCGGCTAGGCTTAGGGCCTGGGCTCAAAAGTGCGGGCTAGGCTTAAGTCCTGGGCACAAGTGCGGGCTAGGCTTAAGGCCTGGGCACAAGTGCAGTGCTGGCTAGGATCAAGGCAGAGGGCACAAGTGCTGGCTAGGCTTAAGGCATGGGCACAAGTGCGGGCTAGGCTTAAGGCCTGGGCTCAAAAGTGCGAGCTAGGCTTACGGCCTGGGCTCAAAAGTGCGGGCTAGGCTTAAGGCCTGGGCTCAAAAGTGCGGGCTAGGCTTAAGGCCTGGGCACAAGTGGAGGCTAGGCTTAAGGCCTGGGCACAAGTGCGGGTGAGGCTTAAAGCCTGGGCACAAGAGCAGTGCTGGCTAGGATTAAGGCAGGGGGCACAAGTGCTGACTAGGCTTAAGGCCTGAGCACAAGTGCGAGCTAGGCTTAAGGCCTGGGCACAAGTGCAGGCTAGGCTTAAGGCCTGGGCACACGTGCGGGCTAGGCTTAAGGCCTGGACACAAGTGCGGGCTAGGCTTAAGGCCTGGGCACAAGTGCGGGCTAGGCTTAACGCCTGGGCACAAGTGCGGGCTAGGCTTAACGCCTGGGCACAAGTGCGGGCTAGGCTTAAGGCCTGGGCACAAGTGCGGGCTAGGCTTAAGTCCTGGGCACAAGTGCGGGCTAGGCTTAAGTCCTGGGCACAAGTGCGGGCTAGGCTTAAGGCCTGGGCACAAGTGCAGGCTAGGCTTAAGGCCTGGGCACAAGTGCTGACTAGGCTTAAGGCCTGGGCACAAGAGCGGGCTAGGCTTAAGTCTTGGGCACAAGTGCTGACTAGGCTTAAGGCCTGGGCACAAGTGCGAGCTAGGCTTAAGGCCTGGGCACAAGTGCGAGCTAGGCTTAAGGCCTGGGCACAAGTGCGGGCTAGGCTTAAGGCCTGGGCACACGTGCGGGCTAGGCTTAAGGCCTGGGCACAAGTGCGGGCTAGGCTTAAGGCCAGGGCACAAGTGCGGGCTAGGCTTAACGCCTGGGCACAAGTGCGGGCTAGGCTTAAGGCCTGGGCTCAAAAGTGCGGGCTAGGCTTAAGTCCTGGGCACAAGTGCAGTCTAGGCTTAAGGCCTGGGCACAAGTGCAGTGCTGGCTAGGATCAAGGCAGGGGGCACAAGTGCTGGCTAGGCTTAAAGCATGGGCACAAGTGCGGGCTAGGCTTAAGGCCTGGGCTCAAAAGTGCGGGCTAGGCTTAAGGCCTGGGCACAAGTGCAGGCTAGGCTTAAGGCCTGGGCACAAGTGCAGGCTAGGCTTAAGGCCTGGGCACAAGTGCGGGCTAGGCTTAAAGCCTGGGCACAAGTGCAGTGCTGGCTAGGATTAAGGCAGGGGGCACAAGTGCTGACTAGGCTTAAGGCCTGGGCACAAGTGCGAGCTAGGCTTAAGGCCTGGGCACAAGTGCAGGCAAGGCTTAAGGCCTGGGCACACGTGCTGGCTAGGCTTAAGGCCTGGGCACAAGTGCGGGCTAGGCTTAAGGCCTGGGCACAAGTGCGGGCTAGGCTTAACGCCTGGGCACAAGTGCGGGCTAGGCTTAACGCCTGGGCACAAGTGCGGGCTAGGCTTAAGGCCTGGGCACAAGTGCGGGCTAGGCTTAAGTCCTGGGCACAAGTGCGGGCTAGGCTTAAGTCCTGGGCACAAGTGCGGGCTAGGCTTAAGTCCTGGGCACAAGTGCGGGCTAGGCTTAAGTCCTGGGCACAAGTGCGGGCTAGGCTTAAGGCCTGGGCACAAGTGCTGACTAGGCTTAAGGCCTGGGCACAAGAGCGGGCTAGGCTTAAGTCCTGGGCACAAGTGCTGACTAGGCTTAAGGCCTGGGCACAAGTGCGAGCTAGGCTTAAGGCCTGGGCACAAGTGCGAGCTAGGCTTAAGGCCTGGGCACAAGTGCGAGCTAGGCTTAAGACCTGGGCACAAGTGCGGGCTAGGCTTAAGGCCTGGGCACACGTGCGGGCTAGGCTTAAGGCCTGGGCACACGTGCGGGCTAGGCTTAAGGCCTGGGCACACGTGCGGGCTAGGCTTAAGGCCTGGGCACAAGTGCGGGCTAGGCTTAAGGCCAGGGCACAAGTGCAGGCTAGGCTTAACGCCTGGGCACAAGTGCAGGCTAGGCTTAAGGCCTGGGCTCAAAAGTGCGGGCTAGGCTTAAGTCCTGGGCACAAGTGCAGGCTAGGCTTAAGGCCTGGGCACAAGTGCAGTGCTGGCTAGGATCAAGGCAAGGGGCACAAGTGCTGGCTAGGCATAAGGCAGGGGCACAAGTGCTGGCTAGGCATAAGGCAGGGGCACGAGTGCTGGCTAGGCATAAGGCAGGGGCACAAGTGATGGCTAGGCATAAGGCAGGGGCACAAGTGCTGGCTAGGCATAAGGCAGGGGCACAAGTGCTGGCTAGGCATAAGGCAGGGGCACAAGTGCTGGCTAGGCATAAGGCAGGGGCACAAGTGCTGGCTAGGCATAAGGCAGGGGCATAAGTGCTGGCTAGGCATAAGGCAGGGGCACAAGTGCTGGCTACACATTAGGCATACGGCTAACTCTTTGCACTCTTTGCATAAAGGGATAGGCACCCTTAGGGGTGAAGAGCTAGCTTTCACCCCTCTACTCTGTACTTTTTTGTACAGTGTAGAGCCACTCCATAACCCCCATGCTCCAAGCGACCAGGCACATCTTGTCTGTCCTCTGTAAATGGGTAATGCCTTCGTCCCCAATTACAGTCGTGCATGTGCATTCAGACGGGACAAGAGCTTAGAGCGTAAAGCCTGCCCTGTGTACATAACCAACATGAAGCTAAAGACAAAAAAACAATAATGCAAGGGGCTCAAAAGTGCTGGCTAGGCATAAGGCAGGGGCACAAGTGCTGGCTAGGCATAAGGCAGGGGCACAAGTGCTGGCTAGGCATAAGGCAGGGGCACAAGTGCTGGCTAGGCTTAAGGCCTGGGCACAAGTGCGAGCTAGGCTTAAGGCCTGGGCACAAGTGCAGGCTAGGCTTAAGGCCTGGGCACACGTGCGGGCTAGGCTTATGGCCTGGACACAAGTGCGGGCTAGGCTTACGTCCTGGGCACAAGTGCGGGCTAGGCTTAAGTCCTGGGCACAAGTGCGGGCTAGGCTTAAGTCCTGGGCACAAGTGCAGGCTAGGCTTAAGTCCTGGGCACAAGTGCAGGCTAGGCTTAAGGCCTGGGCACAAGTGCTGACTAGGCTTAAGGCCTGGGCACAAGAGCGGGCTAGGCTTAAGTCCTGGGCACAAGTGCTGACTAGGCTTAAGGCCTGGGCACAAGTGCGAGCTAGGCTTAAGGCCTGGGCACAAGTGCGAGCTAGGCTTAAGGCCTGGGCACAAGTGCGGGCTAGGCTTAAGGCCTGAGCACACGTGCGGGCTAGGCTTAAGGCCTGGGCACAAGTGCGGGCTAGGCTTAAGGCCAGGGCACAAGTGCGGGCTAGGCTTAACGCCTGGGCACAAGTGCGGGCTAGGCTTAAGGCCTGGGCTCAAAAGTGCGGGCTAGGCTTAAGTCCTGGGCACAAGTGCAGGCTAGGCTTAAGGCCTGGGCACAAGTGCAGTGCTGGCTAGGATCAAGGCAGGGGGCACAAGTGCTGGCTAGGCTTAAGGCATGGGCACAAGTGCGGGCTAGGCTTAAGGCCTGGGCTCAAAAGTGCGGGCTAGGCTTAAGGCCTGGGCTCAAAAGTGCGGGCTAGGCTTAAGGCCTGGGCACAAGTGCAGGCTAGGCTTAAGGCCTGGGCACAAGTGCGGGCTAGGCTTAAGGCCTGGGCACAAGTGCGGGCTAGGCTTAAAGCCTGGGCACAAGTGCAGTGCTGGCTAGGATTAAGGCAGGGGGCACAAGTGCTGACTAGGCTTAAGGCCTGGGCACAAGTGCGAGCTAGGCTTAAGGCCTGGGCACAAGTGCAGGCTAGGCTTAAGGCCTGGGCACACGTGCAGGCTAGGCTTAAGGCCTGGGCACACGTGCGGGCTAGGCTTAAGGCCTGGGCACAAGTGCTGACTAGGCTTAAGGCCTGGGCACAAGTGCGAGCTAGGCTTAAGGCCTGGGCACAAATGCGAGCTAGGCTTAAGGCCTGGGCACAAGTGCGGGCTAGGCTTAAGGCCTGGGCACACGTGCGGGCTAGGCTTAAGGCCTGGGCTAAAGTGCGGGCTAGGCTTAAGGGCAGGGCACAAGTGCGGGCTAGGCTTAACGCCTGGGCACATTTGCGGGCTAGGCTTAAGGCCTGGGCTCAAAAGTGCGGGCTAGGCTTAAGTCCTGGGCACAAGTGCAGGCTAGGCTTAAGGCCTGGGCACAAGTGCAGTGCTGGCTAGGATCAAGGCAGGGGGCACAAGTGCTGGCTAGGCTTAAGGCATGGGCACAAGTGCGGGCTAGGCTTAAGGCCTGGGCTCAAAAGTGCGGGCTAGGCTTAAGTCCTGGGCACAAGTGCAGGCTAGGCTTAAGTCCTGGGCACAAGTGCGGGCTAGGCTTAAGTCCTGGGCACAAGTGCGGGCTAGGCTTAAGTCCTGGGCACAAGTGCGGGCTAGGCTTAAGTCCTGGGCACAAGTGCAGGCTAGGCTTAAGGCCTGGGCACAAGTGCAGTGCTGGCTAGGATCAAGGCAAGGGGCACAAGTGCTGGCTAGGCATAAGGCAGGGGCACAAGTGCTGGCTAGGCATAAGGCAGGGGCACGAGTGCTGGCTAGGCATAAGGCAGGGGCACAAGTGATGGCTAGGCATAAGGCAGGGGCACAAGTGCTGGCTAGGCATAAGGCAGGGGCACAAGTGCTGGCTAGGCATAAGGCAGGGGCACAAGTGCTGGCTAGGCATAAGGCAGGGGCACAAGTGCTGGCTAGGCATAAGGCAGGGGCACAAGTGCTGGCTAGGCATAAGGCAGGGGCACAAGTGCTGGCTACACATTAGGCATACGGCTAACTCTTTGCACTCTTTGCATAAAGGGATAGGCACCCTTAGGGGTGAAGAGCTAGCTTTCACCCCTCTACTCTGTACTTTTTTGTACAGTGTAGAGCCACTCCATAACCCCCATGCTCCAAGCGACCAGGCACATCTTGTCTGTCCTCTGTAAATGGGTAATGCCTTCGTCCCCAATTACAGTCGTGCATGTGCATTCAGACGGGACAAGAGCTTAGAGCGTAAAGCCTGCCCTGTGTACATAACCAACATGAAGCTAAAGACAAAAAAACAATAATGCAAGGGGCTCAAAAGTGCTGGCTAGGCATAAGGCAGGGGCACAAGTGCTGGCTAGGCATAAGGCAGGGGCACAAGTGCTGGCTAGGCATAAGGCAGGGGCACAAGTGCTGGCTAGGCTTAAGGCCTGGGCACAAGTGCGAGCTAGGCTTAAGGCCTGGGCACAAGTGCAGGCTAGGCTTAAGGCCTGGGCACACGTGCGGGCTAGGCTTATGGCCTGGACACAAGTGCGGGCTAGGCTTACGTCCTGGGCACAAGTGCGGGCTAGGCTTAAGTCCTGGGCACAAGTGCGGGCTAGGCTTAAGTCCTGGGCACAAGTGCAGGCTAGGCTTAAGTCCTGGGCACAAGTGCAGGCTAGGCTTAAGGCCTGGGCACAAGTGCTGACTAGGCTTAAGGCCTGGGCACAAGAGCGGGCTAGGCTTAAGTCCTGGGCACAAGTGCTGACTAGGCTTAAGGCCTGGGCACAAGTGCGAGCTAGGCTTAAGGCCTGGGCACAAGTGCGAGCTAGGCTTAAGGCCTGGGCACAAGTGCGGGCTAGGCTTAAGGCCTGAGCACACGTGCGGGCTAGGCTTAAGGCCTGGGCACAAGTGCGGGCTAGGCTTAAGGCCAGGGCACAAGTGCGGGCTAGGCTTAACGCCTGGGCACAAGTGCGGGCTAGGCTTAAGGCCTGGGCTCAAAAGTGCGGGCTAGGCTTAAGTCCTGGGCACAAGTGCAGGCTAGGCTTAAGGCCTGGGCACAAGTGCAGTGCTGGCTAGGATCAAGGCAGGGGGCACAAGTGCTGGCTAGGCTTAAGGCATGGGCACAAGTGCGGGCTAGGCTTAAGGCCTGGGCTCAAAAGTGCGGGCTAGGCTTAAGGCCTGGGCTCAAAAGTGCGGGCTAGGCTTAAGGCCTGGGCACAAGTGCAGGCTAGGCTTAAGGCCTGGGCACAAGTGCGGGCTAGGCTTAAGGCCTGGGCACAAGTGCGGGCTAGGCTTAAAGCCTGGGCACAAGTGCAGTGCTGGCTAGGATTAAGGCAGGGGGCACAAGTGCTGACTAGGCTTAAGGCCTGGGCACAAGTGCGAGCTAGGCTTAAGGCCTGGGCACAAGTGCAGGCTAGGCTTAAGGCCTGGGCACACGTGCAGGCTAGGCTTAAGGCCTGGGCACACGTGCGGGCTAGGCTTAAGGCCTGGGCACAAGTGCTGACTAGGCTTAAGGCCTGGGCACAAGTGCGAGCTAGGCTTAAGGCCTGGGCACAAATGCGAGCTAGGCTTAAGGCCTGGGCACAAGTGCGGGCTAGGCTTAAGGCCTGGGCACACGTGCGGGCTAGGCTTAAGGCCTGGGCACAAGTGCGGGCTAGGCTTAAGGGCAGGGCACAAGTGCGGGCTAGGCTTAACGCCTGGGCACATTTGCGGGCTAGGCTTAAGGCCTGGGCTCAAAAGTGCGGGCTAGGCTTAAGTCCTGGGCACAAGTGCAGGCTAGGCTTAAGGCCTGGGCACAAGTGCAGTGCTGGCTAGGATCAAGGCAGGGGGCACAAGTGCTGGCTAGGCTTAAGGCATGGGCACAAGTGCGGGCTAGGCTTAAGGCCTGGGCTCAAAAGTGCGGGCTAGGCTTAAGTCCTGGGCACAAGTGCAGGCTAGGCTTAA
Source organism: Ranitomeya imitator (assembly GCF_032444005.1). Lineage (NCBI taxonomy): Eukaryota > Metazoa > Chordata > Amphibia > Anura > Dendrobatidae > Ranitomeya > Ranitomeya imitator. The sequence goes on along the minus strand of NC_091285.1, from coordinate 105,553,194 downwards.
GTCCTGGGCACAAGTGCGGGCTAGGCTTAAGTCCTGGGCACAAGTGCGGGCTAGGCTTAAGTCCTGGGCACAAGTGCGGGCTAGGCTTAAGTCCTGGGCACAAGTGCAGGCTAGGCTTAAGGCCTGGGCACAAGTGCAGTGCTGGCTAGGATCAAGGCAAGGGGCACAAGTGCTGGCTAGGCATAAGGCAGGGGCACAAGTGCTGGCTAGGCATAAGGCAGGGGCACGAGTGCTGGCTAGGCATAAGGCAGGGGCACAAGTGATGGCTAGGCATAAGGCAGGGGCACAAGTGCTGGCTAGGCATAAGGCAGGGGCACAAGTGCTGGCTAGGCATAAGGCAGGGGCACAAGTGCTGGCTAGGCATAAGGCAGGGGCACAAGTGCTGGCTAGGCATAAGGCAGGGGCACAAGTGCTGGCTAGGCATAAGGCAGGGGCACAAGTGCTGGCTACACATTAGGCATACGGCTAACTCTTTGCACTCTTTGCATAAAGGGATAGGCACCCTTAGGGGTGAAGAGCTAGCTTTCACCCCTCTACTCTGTACTTTTTTGTACAGTGTAGAGCCACTCCATAACCCCCATGCTCCAAGCGACCAGGCACATCTTGTCTGTCCTCTGTAAATGGGTAATGCCTTCGTCCCCAATTACAGTCGTGCATGTGCATTCAGACGGGACAAGAGCTTAGAGCGTAAAGCCTGCCCTGTGTACATAACCAACATGAAGCTAAAGACAAAAAAACAATAATGCAAGGGGCTCAAAAGTGCTGGCTAGGCATAAGGCAGGGGCACAAGTGCTGGCTAGGCATAAGGCAGGGGCACAAGTGCTGGCTAGGCATAAGGCAGGGGCACAAGTGCTGGCTAGGCTTAAGGCCTGGGCACAAGTGCGAGCTAGGCTTAAGGCCTGGGCACAAGTGCAGGCTAGGCTTAAGGCCTGGGCACACGTGCGGGCTAGACTTATGGCCTGGACACAAGTGCGGGCTAGGCTTACGTCCTGGGCACAAGTGCGGGCTAGGCTTAAGTCCTGGGCACAAGTGCGGGCTAGGCTTAAGTCCTGGGCACAAGTGCAGGCTAGGCTTAAGTCCTGGGCACAAGTGCAGGCTAGGCTTAAGGCCTGGGCACAAGTGCTGACTAGGCTTAAGGCCTGGGCACAAGAGCGGGCTAGGCTTAAGTCCTGGGCACAAGTGCTGACTAGGCTTAAGGCCTGGGCACAAGTGCGAGCTAGGCTTAAGGCCTGGGCACAAGTGCGAGCTAGGCTTAAGGCCTGGGCACAAGTGCGGGCTAGGCTTAAGGCCTGAGCACACGTGCGGGCTAGGCTTAAGGCCTGGGCACAAGTGCGGGCTAGGCTTAAGGCCAGGGCACAAGTGCGGGCTAGGCTTAACGCCTGGGCACAAGTGCGGGCTAGGCTTAAGGCCTGGGCTCAAAAGTGCGGGCTAGGCTTAAGTCCTGGGCACAAGTGCAGGCTAGGCTTAAGGCCTGGGCACAAGTGCAGTGCTGGCTAGGATCAAGGCAGGGGGCACAAGTGCTGGCTAGGCTTAAGGCATGGGCACAAGTGCGGGCTAGGCTTAAGGCCTGGGCTCAAAAGTGCGGGCTAGGCTTAAGGCCTGGGCTCAAAAGTGCGGGCTAGGCTTAAGGCCTGGGCACAAGTGCAGGCTAGGCTTAAGGCCTGGGCACAAGTGCGGGCTAGGCTTAAGGCCTGGGCACAAGTGCGGGCTAGGCTTAAAGCCTGGGCACAAGTGCAGTGCTGGCTAGGATTAAGGCAGGGGGCACAAGTGCTGACTAGGCTTAAGGCCTGGGCACAAGTGCGAGCTAGGCTTAAGGCCTGGGCACAAGTGCAGGCTAGGCTTAAGGCCTGGGCACACGTGCAGGCTAGGCTTAAGGCCTGGGCACACGTGCGGGCTAGGCTTAAGGCCTGGGCACAAGTGCTGACTAGGCTTAAGGCCTGGGCACAAGTGCGAGCTAGGCTTAAGGCCTGGGCACAAGTGCGAGCTAGGCTTAAGGCCTGGGCACAAGTGCGGGCTAGGCTTAAGGCCTGGGCACACGTGCGGGCTAGGCTTAAGGCCTGGGCACAAGTGCGGGCTAGGCTTAAGGGCAGGGCACAAGTGCGGGCTAGGCTTAACGCCTGGGCACATTTGCGGGCTAGGCTTAAGGCCTGGGCTCAAAAGTGCGGGCTAGGCTTAAGTCCTGGGCACAAGTGCAGGCTAGGCTTAAGGCCTGGGCACAAGTGCAGTGCTGGCTAGGATCAAGGCAGGGGGCACAAGTGCTGGCTAGGCTTAAGGCATGGGCACAAGTGCGGGCTAGGCTTAAGGCCTGGGCTCAAAAGTGCGGGCTAGGCTTAAGTCCTGGGCACAAGTGCAGGCTAGGCTTAAGGCCTGATCACAAGTGCAGTGCTGGCTAGGATCAAGGCAGGGGGCACAAGTGCTGGCTAGGCTTAAGGCCTGGGCACAAGTGCGAGCTAGGCTTAAGGCCTGGGCACAAGTGCAGGCAAGGCTTAAGGCCTGGGCACACATGCGGGCTAGGCTTAAGGCCTGGGCACAAGTGCGGGCTAGGCTTAAGGCCTGGGCACAAGTGCGGGCTAGGCTTAAGGCCTGGGCACAAGTGCGGGCTAGGCTTAACGCCTGGGCACAAGTGCAAGCTAGGCTTAACGCCTGGGCACAAGTGCGGGCTAGGCTTAAGGCCTGGGCACAAGTGCTGACTAGGCTTAAGGCCTGGGCACAAGAGCGGGCTAGGCTTAAGTCCTGGGCACAAGTGCTGACTAGGCTTAAGGCCTGGGCACAAGTGCGAGCTAGGCTTAAGGCCTGGGCACAAGTGCGGGCTAGGCTTAAGGCCTGGGCACACGTGCCGGCTAGGCTTAAGGCCTGGGCACAAGTGCGGGCTAGGCTTAAGGCCAGGGCACAAGTGCGGGCTAGGCTTAACGCCTGGGCACAAGTGCGGGCTAGGCTTATGGCCTGGGCTCAAAAGTGCGGGCTAGGCTTAAGTCCTGGGCACAAGTGCAGGCTAGGCTTAAGGCCTGGGCACAAGTGCAGTGCTGGCTAGGATCAAGGCAGGGGGCACAAGTGCTGGCTAGGCTAAAGGCATGGGCACAAGTGCAGGCTAGGCTTAAGGCCTGGGCACAAGTGCGGGCTTGGCTTAAGGCCTGGGCACAAGTGTGGGCTAGACTTAAGGCCTGGGCACAAGTGCGGGCTAGGCTTAAGGCCTGGGCACAAGTGCGGGCTAGGCTTAAGTCCTGGGCACAAGTGCAGGCTAGGCTTAAGTCCTGGGCACAAGTGCAGGCTAGGCTTAAGGCCTGGGCACAAGTGCAGTGCTGGCTAGGATCAAGGCAGGGGGCACAAGTGCTGGCTAGGCTTAAGGCATGGGCACAAGTGCGGGCAAGGCTTAAAGCCTGGACACAAGTGCAGGCTAGGCTTAAGGCCTGGGCACAAGTGCAGTGCTGGCTAGGATCAAGGCAGGGGGCACAAGTGCTGGCTAGGCTTAAGGCATGGGCACAAGTCCGGCTAGGCTTAGGGCCTGGGCTCAAAAGTGCGGGCTAGGCTTAAGTCCTGGGCACAAGTGCGGGCTAGGCTTAAGGCCTGGGCACAAGTGCAGTGCTGGCTAGGATCAAGGCAGAGGGCACAAGTGCTGGCTAGGCTTAAGTCCTGGGCACAAGTGCTGACTAGGCTTAAGGCCTGGGCACAAGTGCGAGCTAGGCTTAAGGCCTGGGCACAAGTGCGAGCTAGGCTTAAGGCCTGGGCACAAGTGCGAGCTAGGCTTAAGACCTGGGCACAAGTGCGGGCTAGGCTTAAGGCCTGGGCACACGTGCGGGCTAGGCTTAAGGCCTGGGCACACGTGCGGGCTAGGCTTAAGGCCTGGGCACAAGTGCGGGCTAGGCTTAAGGCCAGGGCACAAGTGCAGGCTAGGCTTAACGCCTGGGCACAAGTGCAGGCTAGGCTTAAGGCCTGGGCTCAAAAGTGCGGGCTAGGCTTAAGTCCTGGGCACAAGTGCAGGCTAGGCTTAAGGCCTGGGCACAAGTGCAGTGCTGGCTAGGATCAAGGCAAGGGGCACAAGTGCTGGCTAGGCATAAGGCAGGGGCACAAGTGCTGGCTAGGCATAAGGCAGGGGCACGAGTGCTGGCTAGGCATAAGGCAGGGGCACGAGTGCTGGCTAGGCATAAGGCAGGGGCACAAGTGATGGCTAGGCATAAGGCAGGGGCACAAGTGCTGGCTAGGCATAAGGCAGGGGCACAAGTGCTGGCTAGGCATAAGGCAGGGGCACAAGTGCTGGCTAGGCATAAGGCAGGGGCACAAGTGCTGGCTAGGCATAAGGCAGGGGCACAAGTGCTGGCTAGGCATAAGGCAGGGGCACAAGTGCTGGCTAGGCATAAGGCAGGGGCACAAGTGCTGGCTAGGCATAAGGCAGGGGCACAAGTGCTGGCTAGGCTTAAGGCAGGGGCACAAGTGATGGCTACACATAAGGCATACGGCTAACTCTTTGCACTCTTTGCATAAAGGGATAGGCACCCTTAGGGGTAAAGAGCTAGCTTTCACCCCTCTACTCTGTACTTTTTTGTACAGTGTAGAGCCACTCCATAACCCCCATGCTCCAAGCGACCAGGCACATCTTGTCTGTCCTCTGTAAATGGGTAATGCCTTCGTCCCCAATTACAGTCGTGCATGTGCATTCAGACGGGACAAGAGCTTAGAGCGTAAAGCCTGCCCTGTGTACATAACCAACATGAAGCTAAAGACAAAAAAACAATAATGCAAGGGGCTCAAAAGTGCTGGCTAGGCATAAGGCAGGGGCACAAGTGCTGGCTAGGCATAAGGCAGGGGCACAAGTGCTGGCTAGGCATAAGGCAGGGGCACAAGTGCTGGCTAGGCATAAGGCAGGGGCACAAGTGCTGGCTAGGCTTAAGGCAGGGGCACAAGTGCTGGCTAGGCTTAAGGCAGGGGCACAAGTGCTGGCTAGGCATAAGGCAGGGGCACAAGTGCTGGCTAGGCATAAGGCAGGGGCACAAGTGCTGGCTAGGCATAAGGCAGGGGCACAAGTGCTGGCTAGGCATAAGGCAGGGGCACAAGTGCAGGCTAGGCATAAGGCAGGGGCACAAGTGCGGGCTAGGCATACGGCAGGGGCACAAGTGCGGGCTAGGCATAAGGCAGGGGCACAAGTGCGGGCTAGGCATAAGGCAGGGGCACAAGTGCTGGCTAGGCATAAGGCAGGGGCACAAGTGCTGGCTAGACATAAGGCAGGGCACAAGTGCTGGCTAGGCATAAGGCAGGGGCACAAGTGCTGGCTAGGCATAAGGCAGGGGCACAAAAGCTGGCTAGGCATAAGGCAGGGGCACAAGTGCAGGCTAGGCATAAGGCAAGGGCACAAGTGCTGGCTAGGCATAAGGCAGGGGCACAAGTGCTGGCTAGGCTTAAGGCAGGGGCACAAGTGCTGGCTAGGCTTAAGGCAGGGGCACAAGTGCTGGCTAGGCATAAGGCAGTGGCACAAGTGCTGGCTAGGCATAAGGCAGGGGCACAAGTGCTGGCTAGGCATAAGGCAGGGGCACAAGTGCTGGCTAGGCATAAGGCAGGGGCACAAGTGCAGTCTAGGCATAAGGCAGGGGCACAAGTGCAGTCTAGGCATAAGGCAGGGCCACAAGTGCAGTCTAGGCATAAGGCAGGGGCACCTATGCAGGCTAGGCATAAGGCAGGGGCACCTATGCAGGCTAGGCATAAGGCAGGGGCACCTATGCAGGCTAGGCATAAGGCAGGGGCACAAGTGCTGGCTAGGCATAAGGCAGGGGCACAAGTGCTGGCTAGGCATAAGGCAGGGGCACAAGTGCTGGCTAGGCATAAGGCAGGGGCACAAGTGCTGGCTAGGCATAAGGCAGGGGCACAAGTGCTGGCTAGGCATAAGGCAGGGGCACAAGTGCTGGCTAGGCATAAGGCAGGGGCACAAGTGCTGGCTAGGCATAAGGCAGGGGCACAAGTGCTGGCTAGGCATAAGGCAGGGGCACAAGTGCTGGCTAGGCATAAGGCAGGGGCACAAGTGCTGGCTAGGCATAAGGCAGGGGCACAAGTGCTTGCTAGGCATAAGGCAGGGGCACAAGTGCTTGCTAGGCATAAGGCAGGGGCACAAAAGCTGGCTAGGCATAAGGCAGGGGCACAAGTGCAGGCTAGGCATAAGGCAGGGGCACAAGTGCTGGCTAGGCATAAGGCAGGGGCACAAGTGCTGGCTAGGCTTAAGGCAGGGGCACAAGTGCTGGCTAGGCATAAGGCAGGGGCACAAGTGCAGTCTAGGCATAAGGCAGGGGCACAAGTGCAGTCTAGGCATAAGGCAGGGGCACAAGTGCAGTCTAGGCATAAGGCAGGGGCACAAGTGCTGGCTAGGCATAAGGCAGGGGCACAAGTGCTGACTAGGCATAAGGCAGGGGCACAAGTGCTGGCTAGGCATAAGGCAGGGGCACAAGTGCGGGCTAGGCATAAGGCAGGGGCACAAGTGCGGGCTAGGCATAAGGCAGGGGCACAAGTGCGGGCTAGGCATAAGGCAGGGGCACAAGTGCGGGCTAGGCATAAGGCAGGGGCACAAGTGCGGGCTAGGCATAAGGCAGGGGCACAAGTGCGGGCTAGGCATAAGGCAGGGGCACAAGTGCGGGCTAGGCATAAGGCAGGGGCACAAGTGCGGGCTAGGCATAAGGCAGGGGCACAAGTGCGGGCTAGGCATAAGGCAGGGGCACAAGTGCGGGCTAGGCATAAGGCAGGGGCACAAGTGCGGGCTAGGCATAAGGCAGGGGCACAAGTGCTGGCTAGGCATAAGGCAGGGCACAAGTGCTGGCTAGGCATAAGGCAGGGGCACAAGTGCTTGCTAGGCATAAGGCAGGGGCACAAGTGCTTGCTAGGCATAAGGCAGGGGCACAAAAGCTGGCTAGGCATAAGGCAGGGGCACAAGTGCAGGCTAGGCATAAGGCAGGGGCACAAGTGCTGGCTAGGCATAAGGCAGGGGCACAAGTGCTGGCTAGGCTTAAGGCAGGGGCACAAGTGCTGGCTAGGCATAAGGCAGGGGCACAAGTGCAGTCTAGGCATAAGGCAGGGGCACAAGTGCAGTCTAGGCATAAGGCAGGGGCACAAGTGCAGTCTAGGCATAAGGCAGGGGCACAAGTGCAGTCTAGGCATAAGGCAGGGGCACAAGTGCAGTCTAGGCATAAGGCAGGGGCACAAGTGCAGTCTAGGCATAAGGCAGGGGCACAAGTGCAGTCTAGGCATAATGCAGGGGCACCTATGTGGGCTAGGCATAAGGCAGGGGCACCTATGCGGGCTAGGCATAAGGCAGGGGCACCTATGCGGGCTAGGCATAAGGCAGGGGCACCTATGCGGGCTAGGCATAAGGCAGGGGCACAAGTGCAGGCTAGGCATAAGGCAGGGGCACAAGTGCTGGCTAGGCATAAGGCAGGGGCACAAGTGCGGGCTAGGCATAAGGCAGGGGCACAAGTGCGGCTAGGCATAAGGCAGGGGCCCAAGTGCGGGCTAGGCATAAGGCAGGGGCACAAGTGCGGGCTAGGCATAAGGCAGGGGCACAATTGCGGACTAGGCATAAGGCAGGGGCAAAAGTGCGGGCTAGCCATAAGGCAGGGGCACAAGTGCGGGCTAGCCATAAGGCAGGGGCACAAGTGCGGGCTAGGCATAAGGCAGGGGCACAAGTGCGGGCTAGGCATAAGGCAGTGGCACAAGTGCGGGCTAGGCATAAGGCAGGGGCACAAGTGCGTCTAGGCATAAGGCAGGGGCCCAAGTGCGGGCTAGGCATAAGGCAGGGGCACACGTGCTGGCTAGGCATAAGGCAGGGGAACACGTGCGGGCTAGGCATAAGGCAGGGGCACACGTGCGGGCTAGGCATAAGGCAGGGGCACAAGTGCGGGCTAGGCATAAGGCAGGGGCACAAGTGCGGGCTAGGCATAAGGCAGGGGCACAAGTGCGGGCTAGGCATAAGGCAGGGGCACACGTGCTGGCTAGGCATAAGGCAGGGGCACACGTGCTGGCTAGGCATAAGGCAGGGGCACACGTTCTGGCTAGGCATAAGGCAGGGGCACACGTGCTGGCTAGGCATAAGGCAGGGGCACACGTGCTGGCTAGGCATAAGGCAGGGGCACACGTGCTGGCTAGGCATAAGGCAGGGGCACACGTGCTGGCTAGGCATAAGGCAGGGGCACACGTGCGGGCTAGGCATAAAGCAGGGGCACAAGTGCGGGCTAGGCATAAGGCAGGGGCACAAGTGCGGGCTAGGCATAAGGCAGGGGCACAAGTGCGGGCAAGGCATAAGGCAGGGGCACAAGTGCGGGCTAGGCATAAGGCAGGGGCACAAGTGCGGGCTAGGCATAAGGCAGGGGCACAAGTGCGGGCTAGGCATAAGGCAGGGGCACAAGTGCGGGCTAGGCATAAGGCAGGGGCACAAGTGCGGGCTAGGCATAAGGCAGGGGCACAAGTGCGGGCTAGGCATAAGGCAGTGGCACAAGTGCGGGCTAGGCATAAGGCAGGGGCACAAGTGCGGCTAGGCATAAGGCAGGGGCCCAAGTGCGGGCTAGGCATAAGGCAGGGGAACACGTGCGGGCTAGGCATAAGGCAGGGGCACACGTGCGGGCTAGGCATAAGGCAGGGGCACACGTGCGGGCTAGGCATAAGGCAGGGGCACACGTGCGGGCTAGGCATAAGGCAGGGGCACAAGTGCGGGCTAGGCATAAGGCAGGGGCACAAGTGCGGGCTAGGCATAAGGCAGGGGCACAAGTGCGGGCTAGGCATAAGGCAGGGGCACAAGTGCGGGCTAGGCATAAGGCAGGGGCACAAGTGCGGGCTAGGCATAAGGCAGGGGCACAAGTGCGGGCTAGGCATAAGGCAGGGGCACAAGTGCGGGCTAGGCATAAGGCAGTGGCACAAGTGCGGGCTAGGCATAAGGCAGGGGCACAAGTGCGGGCTAGGCATAAGGCAGGGGCACAAGTGCGGGCTAGGCATAAGGCAGGGGCACAAGTGCGGGCTAGGCATAAGGCAGGGGCACAAGTGCGGGCTAGGCATAAGGCAGGGGCACAAGTGCGGGCTAGGCATAAGGCAGGGGCACAAGTGCGGGCTAGGCATAAGGCAGGGGCACAAGTGCGGGCTAGGCATAAGGCAGGGGCACAAGTGCGGGCTAGGCATAAGGCAGGGGCACAAGTGCGGGCTAGGCATAAGGCAGGGGCACACGTGCGGGCTAGGCATAAGGCAGGGGCACACGTGCGGGCTAGGCATAAGGCAGGGGCACACGTGCTGGCTAGGCATAAGGCAGGGGCACACGTGCTGGCTAGGCATAAGGCAGGGGCACACGTGCTGGCTAGGCATAAGGCAGGGGCACACGTGCTGGCTAGGCATAAGGCAGGGGCACACGTGCTGGCTAGGCATAAGGCAGGGGCACACGTGCTGGCTAGGCATAAGGCAGGGGCACACGTGCTGGCTAGGCATAAGGCAGGGGCACACGTGCTGGCTAGGCATAAGGCAGGGGCACACGTGCTGGCTAGGCATAAGGCAGGGGCACACGTGCTGGCTAGGCATAAGGCAGGGGCACACGTGCTGGCTAGGCATAAGGCAGGGGCACACGTGCTGGCTAGGCATAAGGCAGGGGCACACGTGCTGGCTAGGCATAAGGCAGGGGCACATGTGCTGGCTAGGCATAAGGCAGGGGCACACGTGCTGGCTAGGCATAAGGCAGGGGCACACGTGCGGGCTAGGCATAAGGCAGGGGCACAAGTGCTGGCTAGGCATAAGGCAGGGGCACAAGTGCTGGCTAGGCATAAGGCAGGGGCACAAGTGCGGGCTAGGCATAAGGCAGGGGCACAACTGCGGGCTAGGCATAAGGCAGGGGCACAACTGCGGGCTAGGCATAAGGCAGGGGCACAACTGCGGGCTAGGCATAAGGCAGGGGCACAACTGCGGGCTAGGCATAAGGCAGGGGCACAACTGCGGGCTAGGCATATGGCAGGGGCACAAGTGCGGGCTAGGCATAAGGCAGGGGCACAAGTGCGGGCTAGGCATAAGGCAGGGGCACAAGTGCGGGCTAGGCATAAGGCAGGGGCACAATTGCGGACTAGGCATAAGGCAGGGGCAAAAGTGCGGGCTAGCCATAAGGCAGGGGCACAAGTGCGGGCTAGGCATAAGGCAGGGGCACAAGTGCTGGCTAGGCATAAGGCAGGGGCACAAGTGCAGGCTAGGCAAAAGGGAGGGGCACAAGTGCAGGCTAGGCAAAAGGGAGGGGCACAAGTGCAGGCTAGGCATAAGGGAGGGGCACAAGTGCAGGCTAGGCATAAGGCAGGGGCATAAGGCAGGGGCACAAGTGCAGGCTAGGCATAAGGCAGGGGCACAAGTGCTGGCTAGGCATAAGGAAGGGGCACAAGTGCGGGCTAGGCATAAGGCAGGGGCACAAGTGCGGGCTAGGCATAAGGCAGGGGCACAAGTGCGGGCTAGGCATAAGGCAGTGGCAGAAGTGCGGGCTAGGCATAAGGCAGGGGCACAAGTGCGGGCTAGGCATAAGGCAGGGGCACAAGTGCAGGCTAGGCATAAGGCAGGGGCACAAGTGCAGGGGCACAAGTGCAGGCTAGGCATAAGGCAGGGGCACAAGTGCAGGCTAGGCATAAGGCATGGGCACAAGTGCTGGCTAGGCATAAGGCAGGGGCACAAGTGCTGGCTAGGCATAAGGCAGGGGCACAAGTGCTGGCTAGGCATAAGGCAGGGGCACAAGTGCTGGCTAGGCATAAGGCAGGGGCACAAGTGCTGGCTAGGCATAAGGCAGGGGCACAAGTGCTGGCTAGGCATAAGGCAGGGGCACAAGTGCTGGCTAGGCATAAGGCAGGGGCCCAAGTGCTGGCTAGGCATAAGGCAGGGGCCCAAGTGCTGGCTAGGCATAAGGCAGGGGCCCAAGTGCTGGCTAGGCATAAGGCAGGGGCTCAAGTGCTGGCTAGGCATAAGGCAGGGGCTCAAGTGCTGGCTTGGCTTTAGGCAGGGGCACAAGTGCGGGCTAGGCTTTAGGCAGGGGCACAAGTGCAAACTAAGCATAAGGCAGAGGCACAAGTGCAAGCTAGGCATAAGGCAGGGGCACAAGTGATGGCTACACATAAGGCATACGGCTAACTCTTTGCACTCTTTGCATAAAGGGATAGGCACCCTTAGGGGTGAAGAGCTAGCTTTCACCCCTCTACTCTGTACTATGTTGTACAGTGCGGAGCCACTCCATAACCCCCATGCTCCAAGCGACCAGGCACATCTTGTCTGTCCTCCGTAAATGGGTAATGCCTTCGTCCCCAATTACAGTCGTGCATGTGCATACAGACGGGACAAGAGCGAAGAGCGTAAAGCCTGCCCTGTGTGCATAACCAACATGAAGCTAAAGACAAAAAAACAATAATACAAGGGGCTCAAAAGTGCTGGCTAGGCATAAGGCAGGGGCACAAGTGCTGGCTAGGCATAAGGCAGGGGCACAAGTGCGGGCTAGGCATAAGGCAGGGGCACACGTGCTGGGTAGGCATAAGGCAGGGGCACAAGTGCTGGCTAGGCATAAGGCAGGGGCACAAGTGCTGGCTAGGCATAAGGCAGGGGCACAAGTGCTGGCTAGGCATAAGGCAGGGGCACAAGTGCCGGCTAGGCATAAGGCAGGGGCACAAGTGCCGGCTAGGCATAAGGCAGGGGCACAAGTGCCGGCTAGGCATAAGGCAGGGGCACAAGTGCCGGCTAGGCATAAGGCAGGGGCACAAGTGCCGGCTAGGCATAAGGCAGGGGCACAAGTGCCGGCTAGGCATAAGGCAGGGGCACAAGTGCCGGCTAGGCATAAGGCAGGGGCACAAGTGCCGGCTAGGCATAAGGCAGGGGCACAAGTGCCGGCTAGGCATAAGGCAGGGGCACAAGTGCCGGCTAGGCATAAGGCAGGGGCACAAGTGCCGGCTAGGCATAAGGCAGGGGCACAAGTGCCGGCTAGGCATAAGGCAGGGGCACAAGTGCCGGCTAGGCATAAGGCAGGGGCACAAGTGCCGGCTAGGCATAAGGCAGGGGCACAAGTGCCGGCTAGGCATAAGGCAGGGGCACAAGTGCCGGCTAGGCATAAGGCAGGGGCACAAGTGCCGGCTAGGCATAAGGCAGGGGCACAAGTGCTGGCTAGGCATAAGGCAGGGGCACAAGTGCTGGCTAGGCATAAGGCAGGGGCACAAGTGCTGGCTAGGCATAAGGCAGGGGCACAAGTGCGGGCTAGGCATAAGGCAGGGGCACAAGTGCTGGCTAGGCATAAGGCAGGGGCACAAGTGCGGGCTAGGCATAAGGCAGGGGCACAAGTGCGGGCTAGGCATAAGTCAGGGGCACAAGTGCGGGCTAGGCATAAGTCAGGGGCACAAGTGCGGGCTAGGCATAAGGCAGGGGCACAAGTGCGGGCTAGGCATAAGGCAGGGGCACAAGTGCGGGCTAGGCATAAGGCAGGGGCACAAGTGCGGGCTAGGCATAAGGCAGGGGCACAAGTGCGGGCTAGGCATAAGGCAGGGGAACAAGTGCGGGCTAGGCATAAGGCAGGGGCACAAGTGCCGGCTAGGCATAAGGCAGGGGCACAAGTGCCGGCTAGGCATAAGGCAGGGGCACAAGTGCCGGCTAGGCATAAGGCAGGGGCACAAGTGCCGGCTAGGCATAAGGCAGGGGCACAAGTGCCGGCTAGGCATAAGGCAGGGGCACAAGTGCTGGCTAGGCATAAGGCAGGGGCACAAGTGCTGGCTAGGCATAAGGCAGGGGCACAAGTGCTGGCTAGGCATAAGGCAGGGGCACAAGTGCGGGCTAGGCATAAGGCAGGGGCACAAGTGCTGGCTAGGCATAAGGCAGGGGCACAAGTGCGGGCTAGGCATAAGGCAGGGGCACAAGTGCGGGCTAGGCATAAGTCAGGGGCACAAGTGCGGGCTAGGCATAAGTCAGGGGCACAAGTGCGGGCTAGGCATAAGGCAGGGGCACAAGTGCGGGCTAGGCATAAGGCAGGGGCACAAGTGCGGGCTAGGCATAAGGCAGGGGCACAAGTGCGGGCTAGGCATAAGGCAGGGGCACAAGTGCGGGCTAGGCATAAGGCAGGGGAACAAGTGCGGGCTAGGCATAGGGCAGGGGCACAAGTGCAGGCTAGGTATAAGGCAGGGGCACAAGTGCTGGCTAGGTATAAGGCAGGGGCACAAGTGCTGGCTAGGCATAAGGCAAGGGCACAAGTGCTGGCTAGGCATAAGGCAGGGGCACAAGTGCTGGCTAGGCATAAGGCAGGGGCACAAGTGCGGGCTAGACTTTAGGCAGGGGCACAAGAGCAAACTAAGCATAAGGCAGAGGCACAAGTGCAAGCTAGGCATAAGGCAGGGGCACCTATGCAGGCTAGGCTTAAGGCAGGGGCACAAGTGATGGCTACACATAAGGCATACGGCTAACTCTTTGCACTCTTTGCATAAAGGGATAGGCACCCTTAGGGGTGAAGAGCTAGCTTTCACCCCTCTACTCTGTACTTTGTTGTACAGTGCGGAGCCACTCCATAACTGCCATGCTCCAAGCGACCAGGCACATCTTGTCTGTCCTCCGTAAATGGGTAATGCCTTCGTCCCCAATTACAGTCGTGCATGTGCATTCAGACGGGACAAGAGCGAAGAGCGTAAAGCCTGCCCTGTGTGCATAACCAACATGAAGCTAAAGACAAAAAAACAATACAAGGGGCTCAAAAGTGCTGGCTAGGCATAAGGCAGGGGCTCAAAAGTGCTGGCTAGACATAAGGCAGGGGCACAAGTGCTGGCTAGGCATAAGGCAGGGGCACAAGTGCTGACTAGGCATAAGGCAGGGGCACAAGTGCTGGCTAGGCATAAGGCAGGGGCACAATTGCGGACTAGGCATAAGGCAGGGGCAAAAGTGCGGGCTAGCCATAAGGCAGGGGCACAAGTGCGGGCTAGGCATAAGGCAGGGGCACAAGTGCTGGCTAGGCATAAGGCAGGGGCACAAGTGCAGGCTAGGCAAAAGGGAGGGGCACAAGTGCAGGCTAGGCAAAAGGGAGGGGCACAAGTGCAGGCTAGGCATAAGGGAGGGGCACAAGTGCAGGCTAGGCATAAGGCAGGGGCATAAGGCAGGGGCACAAGTGCAGGCTAGGCATAAGGCAGGGGCACAAGTGCTGGCTAGGCATAAGGAAGGGGCACAAGTGCGGGCTAGGCATAAGGCAGGGGCACAAGTGCGGGCTAGGCATAAGGCAGGGGCACAAGTGCGGGCTAGGCATAAGGCAGTGGCAGAAGTGCGGGCTAGGCTTAAGGCAGGGGCACAAGTGCGGGCTAGGCATAAGGCAGGGGCACAAGTGCAGGCTAGGCATAAGGCAGGGGCACAAGTGCAGGGGCACAAGTGCAGGCTAGGCATAAGGCAGGGGCACAAGTGCAGGCTAGGCATAAGGCATGGGCACAAGTGCTGGCTAGGCATAAGGCAGGGGCACAAGTGCTGGCTAGGCATAAGGCAGGGGCACAAGTGCTGGCTAGGCATAAGGCAGGGGCACAAGTGCTGGCTAGGCATAAGGCAGGGGCACAAGTGCTGGCTAGGCATAAGGCAGGGGCACAAGTGCTGGCTAGGCATAAGGCAGGGGCACAAGTGCTGGCTAGGCATAAGGCAGGGGCCCAAGTGCTGGCTAGGCATAAGGCAGGGGCCCAAGTGCTGGCTAGGCATAAGGCAGGGGCCCAAGTGCTGGCTAGGCATAAGGCAGGGGCTCAAGTGCTGGCTAGGCATAAGGCAGGGGCTCAAGTGCTGGCTTGGCTTTAGGCAGGGGCACAAGTGCGGGCTAGGCTTTAGGCAGGGGCACAAGTGCAAACTAAGCATAAGGCAGAGGCACAAGTGCAAGCTAGGCATAAGGCAGGGGCACAAGTGATGGCTACACATAAGGCATACGGCTAACTCTTTGCACTCTTTGCATAAAGGGATAGGCACCCTTAGGGGTGAAGAGCTAGCTTTCACCCCTCTACTCTGTACTATGTTGTACAGTGCGGAGCCACTCCATAACCCCCATGCTCCAAGCGACCAGGCACATCTTGTCTGTCCTCCGTAAATGGGTAATGCCTTCGTCCCCAATTACAGTCGTGCATGTGCATACAGACGGGACAAGAGCGAAGAGCGTAAAGCCTGCCCTGTGTGCATAACCAACATGAAGCTAAAGACAAAAAAACAATAATACAAGGGGCTCAAAAGTGCTGGCTAGGCATAAGGCAGGGGCACAAGTGCTGGCTAGGCATAAGGCAGGGGCACAAGTGCGGGCTAGGCATAAGGCAGGGGCACACGTGCTGGGTAGGCATAAGGCAGGGGCACAAGTGCTGGCTAGGCATAAGGCAGGGGCACAAGTGCTGGCTAGGCATAAGGCAGGGGCACAAGTGCTGGCTAGGCATAAGGCAGGGGCACAAGTGCTGGCTAGGCATAAGGCAGGGGCACAAGTGCCGGCTAGGCATAAGGCAGGGGCACAAGTGCCGGCTAGGCATAAGGCAGGGGCACAAGTGCCGGCTAGGCATAAGGCAGGGGCACAAGTGCCGGCTAGGCATAAGGCAGGGGCACAAGTGCCGGCTAGGCATAAGGCAGGGGCACAAGTGCCGGCTAGGCATAAGGCAGGGGCACAAGTGCCGGCTAGGCATAAGGCAGGGGCACAAGTGCCGGCTAGGCATAAGGCAGGGGCACAAGTGCCGGCTAGGCATAAGGCAGGGGCACAAGTGCCGGCTAGGCATAAGGCAGGGGCACAAGTGCCGGCTAGGCATAAGGCAGGGGCACAAGTGCTGGCTAGGCATAAGGCAGGGGCACAAGTGCTGGCTAGGCATAAGGCAGGGGCACAAGTGCTGGCTAGGCATAAGGCAGGGGCACAAGTGCGGGCTAGGCATAAGGCAGGGGCACAAGTGCTGGCTAGGCATAAGGCAGGGGCACAAGTGCGGGCTAGGCATAAGGCAGGGGCACAAGTGCGGGCTAGGCATAAGTCAGGGGCACAAGTGCGGGCTAGGCATAAGTCAGGGGCACAAGTGCGGGCTAGGCATAAGGCAGGGGCACAAGTGCGGGCTAGGCATAAGGCAGGGGCACAAGTGCGGGCTAGGCATAAGGCAGGGGCACAAGTGCGGGCTAGGCATAAGGCAGGGGCACAAGTGCGGGCTAGGCATAAGGCAGGGGAACAAGTGCGGGCTAGGCATAGGGCAGGGGCACAAGTGCAGGCTAGGTATAAGGCAGGGGCACAAGTGCTGGCTAGGTATAAGGCAGGGGCACAAGTGCTGGCTAGGCATAAGGCAAGGGCACAAGTGCTGGCTAGGCATAAGGCAGGGGCACAAGTGCTGGCTAGGCATAAGGCAGGGGCACAAGTGCGGGCTAGACTTTAGGCAGGGGCACAAGAGCAAACTAAGCATAAGGCAGAGGCACAAGTGCAAGCTAGGCATAAGGCAGGGGCACCTATGCAGGCTAGGCTTAAGGCAGGGGCACAAGTGATGGCTACACATAAGGCATACGGCTAACTCTTTGCACTCTTTGCATAAAGGGATAGGCACCCTTAGGGGTGAAGAGCTAGCTTTCACCCCTCTACTCTGTACTTTGTTGTACAGTGCGGAGCCACTCCATAACTGCCATGCTCCAAGCGACCAGGCACATCTTGTCTGTCCTCCGTAAATGGGTAATGCCTTCGTCCCCAATTACAGTCGTGCATGTGCATTCAGACGGGACAAGAGCGAAGAGCGTAAAGCCTGCCCTGTGTGCATAACCAACATGAAGCTAAAGACAAAAAAACAATACAAGGGGCTCAAAAGTGCTGGCTAGGCATAAGGCAGGGGCTCAAAAGTGCTGGCTAGACATAAGGCAGGGGCACAAGTGCTGGCTAGGCATAAGGCAGGGGCACAAGTGCTGGCTAGGCATAAGGCAGGGGCACAAGTGCTGGCTAGGCATAAGGCAGGGGCACAAGTGCTGGCTAGGCATAAGGCAGGGGCACAAGTGCTGGCTAGGCATAAGGCAGGGGCACAAGTGCTGGCTAGGCATAAGGCAGGGGCACAAGTGCTGGCTAGGCATAAGGCAGGGGCACAAGTGCTGCCTAGGCATAAGGCAGGGGCACAAGTGCTGGCTAGGCATAAGGCAGGGGCACAAGTGCTGGCTAGGCATAAGGCAGGGCACAAGTGCTGGCTAGGCATAAGGCAGGGGCACAAGTGCTGGCTAGGCATAAGGCAGGGGCACAAGTGCTGGCTAGGCATAAGGCAGGGGCACAAGTGCTGGCTAGGCATAAGGCAGGGGCACAAGTGCTGGCTAGGCATAAGGCAGGGGCACAAGTGCTGGCTAGGCATAAGGCAGGGGCACAAGTGCTGGCTAGGCATAAGGCAAGGGCACAAGTGCTGGCTAGGCATAAGGCAGGGGCACAAGTGCTGGCTAGGCATAAGGCAGGGGCACAAGTGCTGGCTAGGCATAAGGCAGGGGCACAAGTGCTGGCTAGGCATAAGGCAGGGGCACAAGTGCTGGCTAGGCATAAGGCAGGGGCACAAGTGCTGGCTAGGCATAAGGCAGGGGCACAAGTGCTGGCTAGGCATAAGGCAGGGGCACAAGTGCTGGCTAGGCATAAGGCAGGGGCACAAGTGCTGGCTAGGCATAAGGCAGGGGCACAAGTGCTGGCTAGGCATAAGGCAGGGGCACAAGTGCTGGCTAGGCATAAGGCAGGGGCACACGTGCTGGCTAGGCATAAGGCAGGGGCACAAGTGCAGACTAGGCATAAGGCAGGGGCACAAGTGCGGGCTAGGCATAAGGCAGGGGCACAAGTGCGGGCTAGGCATAAGGCAGGGGCACAAGTGCGGGCTAGGCATAAGGCAGGGGCACAAGTGCGGGCTAGGCATAAGGCAGGGGCACAAGTGCGGGCTAGGCATAAGGCAGGGGCACAAGTGCGGGCTAGTTATAAGGCAGGGGCACAAGTGAAGGCTAGGCATAAGGCAGGGGCACAAGTGCAGGCTAGGCATAAGGCAGGGGCACAAGTGCTGGCTAGGCATAAGGCAGGGGCACAAGTGCTGGCTAGGCATAAGGCAGGGGCACAAGTGCTGGCTAGGCATAAGGCAGGGGCACAAGTGCTGGCTAGGCATAAGGCAGGGGCACAAGTGCTGGCTAGGCATAAGGCAGGGGCACAAGTGCGGGCTAGGCATAAGGCAGGGGCACAAGTGCGGGCTAGGCATAAGGCAGGGGCACAAGTGCGGGCTAGGCATAAGGCAGGGGCACAAGTGCGGGCTAGGCATGAGGCAGGGGCACAAGTGCGGGCTAGGCATGAGGCAGGGGCACAAGTGCGGGCAAGGCATGAGGCAGGGGCACAAGTGCGGTCTAGGCATAAGGCAGGGGCACAAGTGCGAGCTAGACATAAGGCAGGGGCACAAGTGCGGGCTAGGCATAAGGCAGGGGCACAAGTGCGGGCTAGGCATAAGGCAGGGGCACAAGTGCGGGCTAGGCATAAGGCAGGGGCACAAGTGCGGGCTAGGCATAAGGCAGGGGCACAAGTGCGGGCTAGGCATAAGGCAGGGGCACAAGTGCGGGCTAGGCATAAGGCAGGGGCACAAGTGCGGGCTAGGCATAAGGCAGGGGCACAAGTGCGGGCTAGGCATAAGGCAGAGGCACAAGTGCGGCTAGGCATAAGGCAGGGGCCCAAGTGCGGCTAGGCATAAGGCAGGGGCACACGTGCTGGCTAGGCATAAGGCAGGGGCACACGTGCGGGCTAGGCATAAGGCAGGGGCAAACGTGCGGGCTAGGCATAAGGCAGGGGCACAAGTGCGGACTAGGCATAAGGCAGGGGCACAAGTGCGGGCTAGGCATAAGGCAGGGGCACAAGTGAGGGCTAGGCATAAGGCAGGGGCACAAGTGAGGGCTAGGCATAAGGCAGGGGCACAAGTGCGGGCTAGGCATAAGGCAGGGGCACAAGTGCGGGCTAGGCATAAGGCAGGGGCACAAGTGCGGGCTAGGCATAAGGCAGGGGCACAAGTGCGGGCTAGGCATAAGGCAGGGGCACAAGTGCGGGCTAGGCATAAGGCAGGGGCACAAGTGCGGGCTAGGCATAAGGCAGGGGCACAAGTGCGGGCTAGGCATAAGGCAGGGGCACAAGTGCGGGCTAGGCATAAGGCAGGGGCACAAGTGCGGGCTAGGCATAAGGCAGGGGCACAAGTGCGGGCTAGGCATAAGGCAGGGGCACAAGTGCGGGCTAGGCATAAGGCAGGGGCACAAGTGCGGGCTAGGCATAAGGCAGGGGCACAAGTGCGGGTTAGGCATAAGGCAGGGGCACAAGTGCGGGCTAGGCATAAGGCAGGGGCACACGTGCGGGCTAGGCATAAGGCAGGGGCACACGTGCGGGCTAGGCATAAGGCAGGGGCACACGTGCGGGCTAGGCATAAGGCAGGGGCACACGTGCGGGCTAGGCATAAGGCAGGGGCACACGTGCGGGCTAGGCATAAGGCAGGGGCACACGTGCGGGCTAGGCATAAGGCAGGGGCACACGTGCGGGCTAGGCATAAGGCAGGGGCACACGTGCGGGCTAGGCATAAGGCAGGGGCACACGTGCGGGCTAGGCATAAGGCAGGGGCACACGTGCTGGCTAGACATAAGGCAGGGGCACACGTGCTGGCTAGGCATAAGGCAGGGGCACACGTGCTGGCTAGGCATAAGGCAGGGGCACACGTGCTGGCTAGGCATAAGGCAGGGGCACACGTGCTGGCTAGGCATAAGGCAGGGGCACACGTGCTGGCTAGGCATAAGGCAGGGGCACACGTGCTGGCTAGGCATAAGGCAGGGGCACACGTGCTGGCTAGGCATAAGGCAGGGGCACACGTGCTGGCTAGGCATAAGGCAGGGGCACACGTGCTGGCTAGGCATAAGGCAGGGGCACACGTGCTGGCTAGGCATAAGGCAGGGGCACACGTGCTGGCTAGGCATAAGGCAGGGGCACACGTGCTGGCTAGGCATAAGGCAGGGGCACACGTGCTGGCTAGGCATAAGGCAGGGGCACACGTGCTGGCTAGGCATAAGGCAGGGGCACACGTGCTGGCTAGGCATAAGGCAGGGGCACACGTGCGGGCTAGGCATAAGGCAGGGGCACACGTGCGGGCTAGGCATAAGGCAGGGGCACACGTGCGGGCTAGGCATAAGGCAGGGGCACAAGTGCGGGCTAGGCATAAGGCAGGGGCACAAGTGCGGGCTAGGCAAAAGGCAGGGGCACAAGTGCGGGCAAGGCATAAGGCAGGGGCACAAGTGCGGGCTAGGCATAAGGCAGGGGCACAAGTGCGGGCTAGGCATAAGGCAGGGGCACAAGTGCGGGCTAGGCATAAGGCAGGGGCACAAGTGCGGGATAGGCATGAGGCAGGGGCACAAGTGCGGGCTAGGCATGAGGCAGGGGCACAAGTGCGGGCAAGGCATGAGGCAGGGGCACAAGTGCGGGCTAGGCATAAGGCAGGGGCACAAGTGCGAGCTAGGCATAAGGCAGGGGCACAAGTGCGGGCTAGGCATAAGGCAGGGGCACAAGTGCGGGCTAGGCATAAGGCAGGGGCACAAGTGCGGGCTAGGCATAAGGCAGGGGCACAAGTGCGGGCTAGGCATAAGGCAGGGGCACAAGTGCGGGCTAGGCATAAGGCAGGGGCACAATTGCGGGCTAGGCATAAGGCAGGGGCACAAGTGCGGGCTAGGCATAAGGCAGGGGCACAAGTGCGGGCTAGGCATAAGGCAGGGGCACAAGTGCGGCTAGGCATAAGGCAGGGGCCCAAGTGCGGCTAGGCATAAGGCAGGGGCACACGTGCTGGCTAGGCATAAGGCAGGGGCACACGTGCTGGCTAGGCATAAGGCAGGGGCACACGTGCTGGCTAGGCATAAGGCAGGGGCACACGTGCGGGCTAGGCATAAGGCAGGGGCACACGTGCGGGCTAGGCATAAGGCAGGGGCAAACGTGCGGGCTAGGCATAAGGCAGGGGCAAACGTGCGGGCTAGGCATAAGGCAGGGGCACAAGTGCGGGCTAGGCATAAGGCAGGGGCACAAGTGCGGGCTAGGCATAAGGCAGGGGCACAAGTGAGGGCTAGGCATAAGGCAGGGGCACAAGTGAGGGCTAGGCATAAGGCAGGGGCACAAGTGCGGGCTAGGCATAAGGCAGGGGCACAAGTGCGGGCTAGGCATAAGGCAGGGGCACAAGTGCGGGCTAGGCATAAGGCAGGGGCACAAGTGCGGGCTAGGCATAAGGCAGGGGCACAAGTGCGGGCTAGGCATAAGGCAGGGGCACAAGTGCGGGCTAGGCATAAGGCAGGGGCACAAGTGCGGGCTAGGCATAAGGCAGGGGCACAAGTGCGGGCTAGGCATAAGGCAGGGGCACAAGTGCGGGCTAGGCATAAGGCAGGGGCACAAGTGCGGGCTAGGCATAAGGCAGGGGCACAAGTGCGGGTTAGGCATAAGGCAGGGGCACAAGTGCGGGCTAGGCATAAGGCAGGGGCACAAGTGCGGGCTAGGCATAAGGCAGGGGCACACGTGCGGGCTAGGCATAAGGCAGGGGCACACGTGCGGGCTAGGCATAAGGCAGGGGCACACGTGCGGGCTAGGCATAAGGCAGGGGCACACGTGCGGGCTAGGCATAAGGTAGGGGCACACGTGCTGGCTAGGCATAAGGCAGGGGCACACGTGCTGGCTAGGCATAAGGCAGGGGCACACGTGCTGGCTAGGCATAAGGCAGGGGCACACGTGCTGGCTAGGCATAAGGCAGGGGCACACGTGCTGGCTAGGCATAAGGCAGGGGCACACGTGCTGGCTAGGCATAAGGCAGGGGCACACGTGCTGGCTAGGCATAAGGCAGGGGCACACGTGCTGGCTAGGCATAAGGCAGGGGCACACGTGCTGGCTAGGCATAAGGCAGGGGCACACGTGCTGGCTAGGCATAAGGCAGGGGCACACGTGCTGGCTAGGCATAAGGCAGGGGCACACGTGCTGGCTAGGCATAAGGCAGGGGCACACGTGCTGGCTAGGCATAAGGCAGGGGCACACGTGCTGGCTAGGCATAAGGCAGGGGCACACGTGCTGGCTAGGCATAAGGCAGGGGCACACGTGCTGGCTAGGCATAAGGCAGGGGCACACGTGCTGGCTAGGCATAAGGCAGGGGCACACGTGCTGGCTAGGCATAAGGCAGGGGCACACGTGCTGGCTAGGCATAAGGCAGGGGCACACGTGCTGGCTAGGCATAAGGCAGGGGCACACGTGCGGGCTAGGCATAAGGCAGGGGCACAAGTGCGGGCTAGGCATAAGGCAGGGGCACAAGTGCGGGCTAGGCATAAGGCAGGGGCACAAGTGCGGGCTAGGCATAAGGCAGGGGCACAAGTGCGGGCTAGGCATAAGGCAGGGGCACAAGTGCGGGCTAGGCATAAGGCAGGGGCACAAGTGCGGGCTAGGCATAAGGCAGGGGCACAAGTGCGGGCTAGGCATAAGGCAGGGGCACAAGTGCGGGCTAGGCATAAGGCAGGGGCACAAGTGCGGGCTAGGCATAAGGCAGGGGCACAAGTGCGGGCTAGGCATAAGGCAGGGGCACAAGTGCGGGCAAGGCATAAGGCAGGGGCACAAGTGCGGGCTAGGCATAAGGCAGGGGCACAAGTGCGGGCTAGGCATATGGCAGCGGCACAAGTGCTGGCTAGGCATAAGGCAGGGGCACAAGTGCTGGCTAGGCATAAGGCAGGGGCACAAGTGCTGGCTAGGCATAAGGCAGGGCCACAAGTGCTGGCTAGGCATAAGGCAGGGCCACAAGTGCAGGCTAGGCATTAGGCAGGGCCACAAGTGCAGGCTAGGCATAAGGCAGGGCCACAAGTGCAGGCTAGGCATAAGGCAGGGGCACAAGTGCTGGCTAGGCATAAGGCAGGGGCACAAGTGCTGGCTAGGCATAAGGCAGGGGCTCAAGTGCTGGCTAGGCATAAGGCAGGGGCACAAGTGCTGGCTAGGCATAAGGCAGGGGCACAAGTGCTGGCTAGGCATAAGGCAGGGGCACAAGTGCTGGCTAGGCATAAGGCAGGGGCACAAGTGCTGGCTAGGCATAAGGCAGGGGCACAAGTGCTGGCTAGGCATAAGGCAGGGGCTTAAGTGCTGGCTAGGCATAAGGCAGGGGCACCTATGCAGGCTAGGCTTAAGGCAGGGGCACAAGTGATGGCTACACATAAGGCATACGGCTAACTCTTTGCACTCTTTGAATAAAGGGATAGGCACCCTTAGGGGTGAAGAGCTAGCTTTCACCCCTCTACTCTGTACTATGTTGTACAGTGCGAAGCCACTCCATAACCCCCATGCTCCAAGCGACCAGGCACATCTTGTCTGTCCTCCGTAAATGGGTAATGCCTTCGTCCCCAATTACAGTCGTGCATGTGCATACAGACGGGACAAGAGCTTAGAGCGTAAAGCCTGCCCTGTGTGCATAACCAACATGAAGCTAAAGACAAAAAAACAATAATGCAAGGGGCTCAAAAGTGCTGGCTAGGCATAAGGCAGGGGCACAAGTGCTGGCTAGACATAAGGCAGGGGCACAAGTGCTGGCTAGGCATAAGGCAGGGGCACAAGTGCTGGCTAGGCATAAGGCAGGGGCACAAGTGCTGGCTAGGCATAAGGCAGGGGCACAAGTGCTGGCTAGGCATAAGGCAGGGGCACAAGTGCTGGCTAGGCATAAGGCAGGGGCACAAGTGCTGGCTAGACTTAAGGCAGGGGCACAAGTGCTGGCTAGACTTAAGGCAGGGGCACAAGTGCTGGCTAGGCATAAGGCAGGGGCACAAGTGCGGGCTAGCCATAAGGCAGGGGCACAAGTGCAGGCTAGGCATAAGGCAGGGGCACAAGTGCAGGCTAGGCATAAGGCAGGGGCACAAGTGCAGGCTAGGCATAAGGCAGGGGCACAAGTGCAAACTAAGCATAAGGCAGAGGCACAAGTGCAGCTAGGCATAAGGCAGGGGCACAAGTGCAGGCTAGGCATAAGGCAGGGGCACAAGTGCGGGCTAGGCAAAAGGCAGCGGCACAAGTGCTGGCTAGGCATAAGGCAGGGGCACAAGTGCTGGCTAGGCATAAGGCAGGGGCACAAGTGCTGGCTAGGCATAAGGCAGGGGCACAAGTGCGGGCTAGGCATAAGGCAGGGGCACAAGTGCGGGCTAGGCATAAGGCAGGGGCACAAGTGCGGGCTAGGCATAAGGCAGGGGAACAAGTGCGGGCTAGGCATAAGGCAGGGGCACAAGTGCAGGCTAGGTATAAGGCAGGGGCACAAGTGCTGGCTAGGCATAAGGCAAGGGCACAAGTGCTGGCTAGGCATAAGGCAGGGGCACACGTGCTGGCTAGGCATAAGGCAGGGGCACAAGTGCGGGCTAGGCATAAGGCAGGGGCACAAGTGCGGGCTAGGCATAAGGCAGGGGCACAAGTGCGGGCTAGGGATAAGGCAGGGGCACAAGTGCACGCTAGGCATAAGGCAGGGGCACAAGTGCGGGCTAGGCATAAGGCAGGGGCACAAGTGCGGGCTAGGCATAAGGCAGGGGCACAAGTGCGGGCTAGGCATAAGGCAGGGGCACAAGTGCGGGCTAGGCATAAGGCAGGGGCACAAGTGCGGGATAGGCATAAGGCAAGGGCACAAGTGCGGCCTAGGCATAAGGCAGGGGCACAAGTGCGGGCTAGGCATAAGGCAGGGGCACAAGTGCGGGCTAGGCATAAGGCAGGGGCACAAGTGCGGGCTAGGCATAAGGCAGGGGCACAAGTGCGGGCTAGGCATAAGGCAGGGGCACAAGTGCGGGCTAGGCATAAGGCAGGGGCACAAGTGCGGGCTAGGCATAAGGCAGGGCACAAGTGCGGGCTAGGCATAATTCAGGGGCACAAGTGCGGGCTAGGCATAAGGCAGGGGCACAAGTGCGGGCTAGGCATAAGGCAGGGGCACAAGTGCGGGCTAGGCATAAGGCAGGGGCACAAGTGCGGGCTAGGCATAAGGCAGGGGCACACGTGCTGGCTAGGCATAAGGCAGGGGCACACGTGCTGGCTAGGCATAAGGCAGGGGCACAACTGCGGGCTAGGCATAAGGCAGGGGCACAACTGCGGGCTAGGCATAAGGCAGGGGCACAAGTGCGGGCTAGGCATAAGGCAGGGGCACAAGTGCGGGCTAGGCATAAGGCAGGGGCACAAGTGCGGGCTAGGCATAAGGCAGGGGCACAAGTGCGGGCTAGGCATAAGGCAGGGGCACAAGTGCGGGCTAGGCATAAGTCAGGGGCACAAGTGCGGGCTAGGCATAAGGCAGGGGCACAAGTGCGGGCTAGGCATAAGGCAGGGGCACAAGTGCGGGCTAGGCATAAGGCAGGGGCACAAGTGCGGGCTAGGCATAAGGCAGAGGAACAAGTGCGGGCTAGGCATAAGGCAGGGGCACAAGTGCTGGCTAGGCATAAGGCAAGGGCACAAGTGCTGGCTAGGCATAAGGAAGGGGCACAAGTGCTGGCTAGGCATAAGGAAGGGGCACAAGTGCTGGCTAGGCATAAGGCAGGGGCACAAGTGCGGGCTAGACTTTAGGCAGGGGCACAAGAGCAAACTAAGCATAAGGCAGAGGCACAAGTGCAAGCTAGGCATAAGGCAGGGGCACCTATGCAGGCTAGGCTTAAGGCAGGGGCACAAGTGATGGCTACACATAAGGCATACGGCTAACTCTTTGCACTCTTTGCATAAAGGGATAGGCACCCTTAGGGGTGAAGAGCTAGCTTTCACCCCTCTACTCTGTACTTTGTTGTACAGTGCGGAGCCACTCCATAACCCCCATGCTCCAAGCGACCAGGCACATCTTGTCTGTCCTCCGTAAATGGGTAATGCCTTCGTCCCCAATTACAGTCGTGCATGTGCATTCAGACGGGACAAGAGCGAAGAGAGTAAAGCCTGCCCTGTGTGCATAACCAACATGAAGCTAAAGACAAAAAAACAATACAAGGGGCTCAAAAGTGCTGGCTAGGCATAAGGCAGGGGCTCAAAAGTGCTGGCTAGGCATAAGGCAGGGGCACAAGTGCTGGCTAGGCATAAGGCAGGGGCACAAGTGCTGGCTAGGCATAAGGCAGGGGCACAAGTGCTGGCCAGGCATAAGGCAGGGGCACAAGTGCTGGCCAGGCATAAGGCAGGGGCACAAGTGCTGGCCAGGCATAAGGCAGGGGCACAAGTGCTGGCCAGGCATAAGGCAGGGGCACAAGTGCTGGCCAGGCATAAGGCAGGGGCACAAGTGCTGGCCAGGCATAAGGCAGGGGCACAAGTGCTGGCCAGGCATAAGGCAGGGGCACAAGTGCTGGCCAGGCATAAGGCAGGGGCACAAGTGCTGGCCAGGCATAAGGCAGGGGCACAAGTGCTGGCCAGGCATAAGGCAGGGGCACAAGTGCTGGCCAGGCTTAAGGCAGGGGCACAAGTGCTGGCCAGGCTTAAGGCAGGGGCACAAGTGCTGGCTAGGCATAAGGCAGGGGCACAAGTGCTGGCTAGGCATAAGGCAGGGGCACAAGTGCTGGCTAGGCATAAGGCAGGGGCACAAGTGCTGGCTAGGCATAAGGCAGGGGCACAAGTGCTGGCTAGGCATAAGGCAGGGGCACAAGTGCTGGCTAGGCATAAGGCAGGGGCACAAGTGCTGGCTAGGCATAAGGCAGGGGCACAAGTGCTGGCTAGGCATAAGGCAGGGGCACAAGTGCTGGCTAGGCATAAGGCAGGGGCACAAGTGCTGGCTAGGCATAAGGCAGGGGCACAAGTGCTGGCTAGGCATAAGGCAGGGGCACAAGTGCTGGCTAGGCATAAGGCAGGGGCACAAGTGCTGGCTAGGCATAAGGCAGGGGCACAAGTGCTGGCTAGGCATAAGGCAGGGGCACAAGTGCTGGCTAGGCATAAGGCAGGGGCACAAGTGCTGGCTAGGCATAAGGCAGGGGCACAAGTGCTGGCTAGGCATAAGGCAGGGGCACAAGTGCTGGCTAGGCATAAGGCAGGGGCACA
The DNA here is from genome assembly GCF_032444005.1 of Ranitomeya imitator. Lineage (NCBI taxonomy): Eukaryota > Metazoa > Chordata > Amphibia > Anura > Dendrobatidae > Ranitomeya > Ranitomeya imitator. The sequence goes on along the minus strand of NC_091285.1, from coordinate 105,526,268 downwards.
AGTGCTGGCTAGGCATAAGGCAGGGGCACAAGTGCTGGCTAGGCATAAGGCAGGGGCACAAGTGCTGGCTAGGCATAAGGCAGGGGCACAAGTGCTGGCTAGGCATAAGGCAGGGGCACAAGTGCTGGCTAGGCATAAGGCAGGGGCACAAGTGCTGGCTAGGCATAAGGCAGGGGCACAAGTGCTGGCTAGGCATAAGGCAGGGGCACAAGTGCTGGCTAGGCATAAGGCAGGGGCACAAGTGCTGGCTAGGCATAAGGCAGGGGCACAAGTGCTGGCTAGGCATAAGGCAGGGGCACAAGTGCTGGCTAGGCATAAGGCAGGGGCACAAGTGCTGGCTAGGCATAAGGCAGGGGCACAAGTGCTGGCTAGGCATAAGGCAGGGGCACAAGTGCTGGCTAGGCATAAGGCAGGGGCACAAGTGCTGGCTAGGCATAAGGCAGGGGCACAAGTGCGGGCTAGGCATAAGGCAGGGGCACAAGTGCGGGCTAGGCATAAGGCAGGGGCACAAGTGCGGGCTAGGCATAAGGCAGGGGCACAAGTGCGGGCTAGGCATAAGGCAGGGGCACAAGTGCGGGCTAGGCATAAGGCAGGGGCACAAGTGCGGGCTAGGCATAAGGCAGGGGCACAAGTGCGGGCTAGGCATAAGGCAGGGGCACAAGTGCGGGCTAGGCATAAGGCAGGGGCACAAGTGCGGGCTAGGCATAAGGCAGGGGCCCACGTGCGGGCTAGGCATAAGGCAGGGGCACACGTGCGGGCTAGGCATAAGGCAGGGGCACACGTGCGGGCTAGGCATAAGGCAGGGGCACACGTGCGGGCTAGGCATAAGGCAGGGGCACACGTGCGGGCTAGGCATAAGGCAGGGGCACACGTGCGGGCTAGGCATAAGGCAGGGGCACACGTGCGGGCTAGGCATAAGGCAGGGGCACACGTGCGGGCTAGGCATAAGGCAGGGGCACACGTGCTGGCTAGGCATAAGGCAGGGGCACAAGTGCTGGCTAGGCATAAGGCAGGGGCACAAGTGCTGGCTAGGCATAAGGCAGGGGCACAAGTGCTGGCTAGGCATAAGGCAGGGGCACAAGTGCTGGCTAGGCATAAGGCAGGGGCACAAGTGCTGGCTAGGCATAAGGCAGGGGCACAAGTGCTGGCTAGGCATAAGGCAGGGGCACAAGTGCTGGCTAGGCATAAGGCAGGGGCACAAGTGCTGGCTAGGCATAAGGCAGGGGCACAAGTGCTGGCTAGGCATAAGGCAGGGGCACAAGTGCTGGCTAGGCATAAGGCAGGGGCACAAGTGCTGGCTAGGCATAAGGCAGGGGCACAAGTGCTGGCTAGGCATAAGGCAGGGGCACAAGTGCTGGCTAGGCATAAGGCAGGGGCACAAGTGCTGGCTAGGCATAAGGCAGGGGCACAAGTGCGGGCTAGGCATAAGGCAGGGGCACAAGTGCGGGCTAGGCATAAGGCAGGGGCACAAGTGCGGGCTAGGCATAAGGCAGGGGCACAAGTGCGGGCTAGGCATAAGGCAGGGGCACAAGTGCGGGCTAGGCATAAGGCAGGGGCACAAGTGCGGGCTAGGCATAAGGCAGGGGCACAAGTGCGGGCTAGGCATAAGGCAGGGGCACAAGTGCGGGCTAGGCATAAGGCAGGGGCACAAGTGCGGGCTAGGCATAAGGCAGGGGCACAAGTGCGGGCTAGGCATAAGGCAGGGGCACAAGTGCGGGCTAGGCATAAGGCAGGGGCACAAGTGCGGGCTAGGCATAAGGCAGGGGCACAAGTGCGGGCTAGGCATAAGGCAGGGGCACAAGTGCGGGCTAGGCATAAGGCAGGGGCACAAGTGCGGCTAGGCATAAGGCAGGGGCCCAAGTGCGGCTAGGCATAAGGCAGGGGCCCAAGTGCGGGCTAGGCATAAGGCAGGGGCCCAAGTGCGGGCTAGGCATAAGGCAGGGGCACACGTGCGGGCTAGGCATAAGGCAGGGGCACACGTGCGGGCTAGGCATAAGGCAGGGGCACACGTGCGGGCTAGGCATAAGGCAGGGGCACACGTGCGGGCTAGGCATAAGGCAGGGGCACAAGTGCGGGCTAGGCATAAGGCAGGGGCACAAGTGCGGGCTAGGCATAAGGCAGGGGCACAAGTGCGGGCTAGGCATAAGGCAGGGGCACAAGTGCGGGCTAGGCATAAGGCAGGGGCACAAGTGCGGGCTAGGCATAAGGCAGAGGCACAAGTGCGGGCTAGGCATAAGGCAGGGGCACAAGTGCGGGCTAGGCATAAGGCAGGGGCACAAGTGCGGGCTAGGCATAAGGCAGGGGCACAAGTGCGGGCTAGGCATAAGGCAGGGGCACAAGTGCGGGCTAGGCATAAGGCAGGGGCACAAGTGCGGGCTAGGCATAAGGCAGGGGCACAAGTGCGGGCTAGGCATAAGGCAGGGGCACAAGTGCGGCTAGGCATAAGGCAGGGGCCCAAGTGCGGGCTAGGCATAAGGCAGGGGCCCAAGTGCGGGCTAGGCATAAGGCAGGGGCACACGTGCTGGCTAGGCATAAGGCAGGGGCACACGTGCGGGCTAGGCATAAGGCAGGGGCACACGTGCGGGCTAGGCATAAGGCAGGGGCACACGTGCGGGCTAGGCATAAGGCAGGGGCACACGTGCGGGCTAGGCCTAAGGCAGGGGCACACGTGCGGGCTAGGCCTAAGGCAGGGGCACACGTGCGGGCTAGGCATAAGGCAGGGGCACACGTGCGGGCTAGGCATAAGGCAGGGGCACAATTGCGGGCTAGGCATAAGGCAGGGGCACACGTGCGGGCTAGGCATAAGGCAGGGGCACACGTGCGGGCTAGGCATAAGGCAGGGGCACACGTGCGGGCTAGGCATAAGGCAGGGGCACACGTGCGGGCTAGGCATAAGGCAGGGGCACAAGTGCGGGCTAGGCATAAGGCAGGGGCACAAGTGCGGGCTAGGCATAAGGCAGGGGCACAAGTGCGGGCTAGGCATAAGGCAGGGACACAAGTGCGGGCTAGGCCTAAGGCAGGGGCACAAGTGCGGGCTAGGCCTAAGGCAGGGGCACAAGTGCGGGCTAGGCCTAAGGCAGGGGCACAAGTGCGGGCTAGGCCTAAGGCAGGGGCACAAGTGCGGGCTAGGCCTAAGGCAGGGGCACAAGTGCGGGCTAGGCCTAAGGCAGGGGCACAAGTGCGGGCTAGGCCTAAGGCAGGGGCACAAGTGCGGGCTAGGCCTAAGGCAGGGGCACAAGTGCGGGCTAGGCCTAAGGCAGGGGCACAAGTGCGGGCTAGGCCTAAGGCAGGGGCACAAGTGCGGGCTAGGCCTAAGGCAGGGGCACAAGTGCGGGCTAGGCCTAAGGCAGGGGCACAAGTGCGGGCTAGGCCTAAGGCAGGGGCACAAGTGCGGGCTAGGCCTAAGGCAGGGGCACAAGTGCGGGCTAGGCCTAAGGCAGGGGCACAAGTGCGGGCTAGGCCTAAGGCAGGGGCACAAGTGCGGGCTAGGCCTAAGGCAGGGGCACAAGTGCGGGCTAGGCATAAGGCAGGGGCACAAGTGCGGGCTAGGCATAAGGCAGGGGCACAAGTGCGGGCTAGGCATAAGGCAGGGGCACAAGTGCGGGCTAGGCATAAGGCAGGGGCACAAGTGCGGGCTAGGCATAAGGCAGGGGCACAAGTGCGGGCTAGGCATAAGGCAGGGGCCCAAGTGCGGGCTAGGCATAAGGCAGGGGCCCAAGTGCGGCTAGGCATAAGGCAGGGGCCCACGTGCGGGCTAGGCATAAGGCAGGGGCACACGTGCGGGCTAGGCATAAGGCAGGGGCACACGTGCGGGCTAGGCATAAGGCAGGGGCACACGTGCGGGCTAGGCATAAGGCAGGGGCACACGTGCGGGCTAGGCATAAGGCAGGGGCACAAGTGCGGGCTAGGCATAAGGCAGGGGCCCAAGTGCGGCTAGGCATAAGGCAGGGGCCCAAGTGCGGGCTAGGCATAAGGCAGGGGCACACGTGCGGGCTAGGCATAAGGCAGGGGCACACGTGCGGGCTAGGCATAAGGCAGGGGCACACGTGCGGGCTAGGCATAAGGCAGGGGCACACGTGCGGGCTAGGCATAAGGCAGGGGCACACGTGCGGGCTAGGCATAAGGCAGGGGCACACGTGCGGGCTAGGCATAAGGCAGGGGCACAAGTGCTGGCTAGGCATAAGGCAGGGGCACAAGTGCTGGCTAGGCATAAGGCAGGGGCACAAGTGCTGGCTAGGCATAAGGCAGGGGCACAAGTGCTGGCTAGGCATAAGGCAGGGGCACAAGTGCTGGCTAGGCATAAGGCAGGGGCACAAGTGCTGGCTAGGCATAAGGCAGGGGCACAAGTGCTGGCTAGGCATAAGGCAGGGGCACAAGTGCTGGCTAGGCATAAGGCAGGGGCACAAGTGCTGGCTAGGCATAAGGCAGGGGCACAAGTGCTGGCTAGGCATAAGGCAGGGGCACAAGTGCTGGCTAGGCATAAGGCAGGGGCACAAGTGCTGGCTAGGCATAAGGCAGGGGCACAAGTGCTGGCTAGGCATAAGGCAGGGGCACAAGTGCTGGCTAGGCATAAGGCAGGGGCACAAGTGCTGGCTAGGCATAAGGCAGGGGCACAAGTGCGGGCTAGGCATAAGGCAGGGGCACAAGTGCGGGCTAGGCATAAGGCAGGGGCACAAGTGCGGGCTAGGCATAAGGCAGGGGCACAAGTGCGGGCTAGGCATAAGGCAGGGGCACAAGTGCGGGCTAGGCATAAGGCAGGGGCACAAGTGCGGGCTAGGCATAAGGCAGGGGCACAAGTGCGGGCTAGGCATAAGGCAGGGGCACAAGTGCGGGCTAGGCATAAGGCAGGGGCACAAGTGCGGGCTAGGCATAAGGCAGGGGCACAAGTGCGGGCTAGGCATAAGGCAGGGGCACAAGTGCGGGCTAGGCATAAGGCAGGGGCACAAGTGCGGGCTAGGCATAAGGCAGGGGCACAAGTGCGGGCTAGGCATAAGGCAGGGGCACAAGTGCGGGCTAGGCATAAGGCAGGGGCACAAGTGCGGGCTAGGCATAAGGCAGGGGCACAAGTGCGGGCTAGGCATAAGGCAGGGGCACAAGTGCGGGCTAGGCATAAGGCAGGGGCACAAGTGCGGGCTAGGCATAAGGCAGGGGCCCAAGTGCGGCTAGGCATAAGGCAGGGGCCCAAGTGCGGGCTAGGCATAAGGCAGGGGCCCAAGTGCGGGCTAGGCATAAGGCAGGGGCACACGTGCGGGCTAGGCATAAGGCAGGGGCACACGTGCGGGCTAGGCATAAGGCAGGGGCACACGTGCGGGCTAGGCATAAGGCAGGGGCACACGTGCGGGCTAGGCATAAGGCAGGGGCACACGTGCGGGCTAGGCATAAGGCAGGGGCACACGTGCGGGCTAGGCATAAGGCAGGGGCACACGTGCGGGCTAGGCATAAGGCAGGGGCACACGTGCGGGCTAGGCATAAGGCAGGGGCACAAGTGCGGGCTAGGCATAAGGCAGGGGCACAAGTGCGGGCTAGGCATAAGGCAGGGGCACAACTGCGGGCTAGGCATAAGGCAGGGGCACAAGTGCGGGCTAGGCATAAGGCAGGGGCACAAGTGCGGGCTAGGCATAAGGCAGGGGCACAAGTGCGGGCTAGGCATAAGGCAGGGGCACAAGTGCGGGCTAGGCATAAGGCAGGGGCACAAGTGCGGGCTAGGCATAAGGCAGGGGCACAAGTGCGGGCTAGGCATAAGGCAGGGGCACAAGTGCGGGCTAGGCATAAGGCAGGGGCACAAGTGCGGGCTAGGCATAAGGCAGGGGCACAAGTGCGGGCTAGGCATAAGGCAGGGGCACAAGTGCGGCTAGGCATAAGGCAGGGGCCCAAGTGCGGGCTAGGCATAAGGCAGGGGCACACGTGCTGGCTAGGCATAAGGCAGGGGCACACGTGCGGGCTAGGCATAAGGCAGGGGCACACGTGCGGGCTAGGCATAAGGCAGGGGCACACGTGCGGGCTAGGCATAAGGCAGGGGCACACGTGCGGGCTAGGCATAAGGCAGGGGCACACGTGCGGGCTAGGCATAAGGCAGGGGCACAAGTGCGGGCTAGGCATAAGGCAGGGGCACACGTGCGGGCTAGGCATAAGGCAGGGGCACAAGTGCGGGCTAGGCATAAGGCAGGGGCACACGTGCGGGCTAGGCATAAGGCAGGGGCACACGTGCGGGCTAGGCATAAGGCAGGGGCACACGTGCGGGCTAGGCATAAGGCAGGGGCACAATTGCGGGCTAGGCATAAGGCAGGGGCACACGTGCGGGCTAGGCATAAGGCAGGGGCACAAGTGCGGGCTAGGCATAAGGCAGGGGCACAAGTGCGGGCTAGGCATAAGGCAGGGGCACAAGTGCGGGCTAGGCATAAGGCAGGGGCACAAGTGCGGGCTAGGCATAAGGCAGGGGCACAAGTGCGGGCTAGGCATAAGGCAGGGCCACAAGTGCGGGCTAGGCCTAAGGCAGGGGCACAAGTGCGGGCTAGGCCTAAGGCAGGGGCACAAGTGCGGGCTAGGCCTAAGGCAGGGGCACAAGTGCGGGCTAGGCCTAAGGCAGGGGCACAAGTGCGGGCTAGGCCTAAGGCAGGGGCACAAGTGCGGGCTAGGCATAAGGCAGGGGCACAAGTGCGGGCTAGGCATAAGGCAGGGGCACAAGTGCGGGCTAGGCATAAGGCAGGGGCACAAGTGCGGCTAGGCATAAGGCAGGGGCCCAAGTGCGGGCTAGGCATAAGGCAGGGGCACACGTGCGGGCTAGGCATAAGGCAGGGGCACACGTGCGGGCTAGGCATAAGGCAGGGGCACACGTGCGGGCTAGGCATAAGGCAGGGGCACACGTGCGGGCTAGGCATAAGGCAGGGGCACAAGCGCGGGCTAGGCATAAGGCAGGGGCACAAGCGCGGGCTAGGCATAAGGCAGGGGCACAAGCGCGGGCTAGGCATAAGGCAGGGGCACAAGCGCGGGCTAGGCATAAGGCAGGGGCACAAGCGCGGGCAAGGCATAAGGCAGGGGCACAAGCGCGGGCTAGGCATAAGGCAGGGGCACAAGCGCGGGCTAGGCATAAGGCAGGGGCACAAGTGCGGGCTAGGCATAAGGCAGCGGCACAAGTGCTGGCTAGGCATAAGGCAGGGGCACAAGTGCTGGCTAGGCAAAAGGCAGGGGCACAAGTGCTGGCTAGGCATAAGGCAGGGCCACAAGTGCAGGCTAGGCATAAGGCAGGGCCACAAGTGCAGGCTAGGCATAAGGCAGGGCCACAAGTGCAGGCTAGGCATAAGGCAGGGGCACAAGTGCTGGCTAGGCATAAGGCAGGGGCACAAGTGCTGGCTAGGCATAAGGCAGGGGCTCAAGTGCTGGCTAGGCATAAGGCAGGGGCACAAGTGCTGGCTAGGCATAAGGCAGGGGCACACGTGCGGGCTAGGCATAAGGCAGGGGCACACGTGCTGGCTAGGCATAAGGCAGGGGCACACGTGCTGGCTAGGCATAAGGCAGGGGCACAAGTGCGGGCTAGGCATAAGGCAGGGGCACAAGTGCGGGCTAGGCATAAGGCAGGGGCACAAGTGCAGGCTAGGTATAAGGCAGGGGCACAAGTGCTGGCTAGGCATAAGGCAAGGGCACAAGTGCTGGCTAGGCATAAGGCAAGGGCACAAGTGCTGGCTAGGCATAAGGCAGGGGCACAAGTGCTGGCTAGGCATAAGGCAGGGGCACAAGTGCGGGCTAGACTTTAGGCAGGGGCACAAGAGCAAACTAAGCATAAGGCAGAGGCACAAGTGCAAGCTAGGCATAAGGCAGGGGCACCTATGCAGGCTAGGCTTAAGGCAGGGGCACAAGTGATGGCTACACATAAGGCATACGGCTAACTCTTTGCACTCTTTGCATAAAGGGATAGGCACCCTTAGGGGTGAAGAGCTAGCTTTCACCCCTCTACTCTGTACTTTGTTGTACAGTGCGGAGCCACTCCATAACTGCCATGCTCCAAGCGACCAGGCACATCTTGTCTGTCCTCCGTAAATGGGTAATGCCTTCGTCCCCAATTACAGTCGTGCATGTGCATTCAGACGGGACAAGAGCGAAGAGCGTAAAGCCTGCCCTGTGTGCATAACCAACATGAAGCTAAAGACAAAAAAACAATAATACAAGGGGCTCAAAAGTGCTGGCTAGGCATAAGGCAGGGGCACAAGTGCTGGCTAGGCATAAGGCAGGGGCACAAGTGCTGGCTAGGCATAAGGCAGGGGCACAAGTGCTAACTAGGCATAAGGCAGGGGCACAAGTGCTGGCTAGGCTTAAGGCAGGGGCACAAGTGCTGGCTAGGCATAAGGCAGGGGCACAAGTGCTGGCTAGGCATAAGGCAGGGGCACAAGTGCTGGCTAGGCATAAGGCAGGGGCACAAGTGCTGGCTAGACATAAGGCAGGGGCACAAGTGCTGGCTAGGCATAAGGCAGGGGCACAAGTGCTGGCTAGGCATAAGGCAGGGGCACAAGTGCTGGCTAGGCATAAGGCAGGGGCACAAGTGCTGGCTAGGCATAAGGCAGGGGCACAAGTGCTGGCTAGGCATAAGGCAGGGGCACAAGTGCTGGCTAGGCATAAGGCAGGGGCACAAGTGCTGGCTAGGCATAAGGCAGGGGCACAAGTGCTGGCTAGGCATAAGGCAGGGGCACAAGTGCTGGCTAGGCATAAGGCAGGGGCACAAGTGCTGGCTAGGCATAAGGCAGGGGCACAAGTGCTGGCTAGGCATAAGGCAGGGGCACAAGTGCTGGCTAGGCATAAGGCAGGGGCACAAGTGCTGGCTAGGCATAAGGCAGGGGCACAAGTGCTGGCTAGGCATAAGGCAGGGGCACAAGTGCTGGCTAGGCATAAGGCAGGGCCACAAGTGCAGGCTAGGCATAAGGCAGGGGCACAAGTGCTGGCTAGGCATAAGGCAGGGGCACAAGTGCTGGCTAGGCATAAGGCAGGGGCTCAAGTGCTGGCTAGGCATAAGGCAGGGGCACAAGTGCTGGCTAGGCATAAGGCAGGGGCACAAGTGCTGGCTAGGCATAAGGCAGGGGCACAAGTGTGGGCTAGACTTTAGGCAGGGGCACAAGAGCAAACTAAGCATAAGGCAGAGGCACAAGTGCAAGCTAGGCATAAGGCAGGGGCACCTATGCAGGCTAGGCTTAAGGCAGGGGCACAAGTGATGGCTACACATAAGGCATATGGCTAACTCTTTGCACTCTTTGCATAAAGGGATAGGCACCCTTAGGGGTGAAGAGCTAGCTTTCACCCCTCTACTCTGTACTTTGTTGTACAGTGCGGAGCCACTCCATAACCCCCATGCTCCAAGCGACCAGGCACATCTTGTCTGTCCTCCGTAAATGGGTAATGCCTTCGTCCCCAATTACAGTCGTGCATGTGCATTCAGACGGGACAAGAGCGAAGAGCGTAAAGCCTGCCCTGTGTGCATAACCAACATGAAGCTAAAGACAAAAAAACAATAATACAAGGGGCACAAAAGCTGGCTAGGCATAAGGCAGGGGCACAAGTGCAGGCTAGGCATAAGGCAGGGGCACAAGTGCTGGCTAGGCATAAGGCAGGGGCACAAGTGCTGGCTAGGCTTAAGGCAGGGGCACAAGTGTTGGCTAGGCTTAAGGCAGGGGCACAAGTGCTGGCTAGGCATAAGGCAGGGGCACAAGTGCGGGCTAGCCATAAGGCAGGGGCACAAGTGCGGGCTAGGCATAAGGCAGGGGCACAAGTGCGGGCTAGGCATAAGGCAGGGGCACAAGTGCGGGCTAGGCATAAGGCAGGGGCACAAGTGCGGCTAGGCATAAGGCAGGGGCCCAAGTGCGGGCTAGGCATAAGGCAGGGGCACACGTGCTGGCTAGGCATAAGGCAGGGGCACACGTGCGGGCTAGGCATAAGGCAGGGGCACACGTGCGGGCTAGGCATAAGGCAGGGGCACACGTGCGGGCTAGGCATAAGGCAGGGGCAAAAGTGCGGGCTAGGCATAAGGCAGGGGCACAAGTGCGGGCTAGGCATAAGGCAGGGGCACAAGTGCGGGCTAGGCATAAGGCAGGGGCACAAGTGCTGGCTAGGCATAAGGCAGGGGCACAAGTGCTGGCTAGGCATAAGGCAGGGGCACAAGTGCTGGCTAGGCATAAGGCAGGGGCACAAGTGCTGGCTAGGCATAAGGCAGGGGCACAAGTGCTGGCTAGGCATAAGGCAGGGGCACAAGTGCTGGCTAGGCATAAGGCAGGGGCACAAGTGCTGGCTAGGCATAAGGCAGGGGCACAAGTGCTGGCTAGGCATAAGGCAGGGGCACAAGTGCTGGCTAGTCATAAGGCAGGGGCACAAGTGCTGGCTAGTCATAAGGCAGGGGCACAAGTGCTGGCTAGGCATAAGGCAGGGGCACAAGTGCTGGCTAGGCATAAGGCAGGGGCACAAGTGCTGGCTAGGCATAAGGCAGGGGCACAAGTGCTGGCTAGGCATAAGGCAGGGGCACAAGTGCTGGCTAGGCATAAGGCAGGGGCACAAGCGCTGGCTAGGCATAAGGCAGGGGCACAAGCGCTGGCTAGGCATAAGGCAGGGGCACAAGCGCTGGCTAGGCATAAGGCAGGGGCACAAGCGCTGGCTAGGCATAAGGCAGGGGCACAAGCGCTGGCTAGGCATAAGGCAGGGGCACAAGCGCTGGCTAGGCATAAGGCAGGGGCACAAGTGCTGGCTAGGCATAAGGCAGGGGCACAAGTGCTGGCTAGGCATAAGGCAGGGGCACAAGTGCTGGCTAGGCATAAGGCAGGGGCACAAGTGCTGGCTAGGCATAAGGCAGGGGCACAAGTGCTGGCTAGGCATAAGGCAGGGGCACAAGTGCTGGCTAGGCATAAGGCAGGGGCACAAGTGCTGGCTAGGCATAAGGCAGGGGCACAAGTGCTGGCTAGGCATAAGACAGGGGCACAAGTGCTGGCTAGGCATAAGGCAGGGGCACAAGTGCTGGCTAGGCATAAGGCAGGGGCACAAAAGCTGGCTAGGCATAAGGCAGGGGCACAAGTGCAGGCTAGGCATAAGGCAGGGGCACAAGTGCTGGCTAGGCATAAGGCAGGGGCACAAGTGCTGGCTAGGCTTAAGGCAGGGGCACAAGTGCTGGCTAGGCTTAAGGCAGGGGCACAAGTGCTGGCTAGGCATAAGGCAGGGGCACAAGTGCTGGCTAGGCATAAGGCAGGGGCACAAGTGCAGTCTAGGCATAAGGCAGGGGCACAAGTGCAGTCTAGGCATAAGGCAGGGGCACAAGTGCAGTCTAGGCATAAGGCAGGGGCACAACTGCGGGCTAGGCATAAGGCAGGGGCACAAGTGCGGGCTAGGCATAAGGCAGGGGCACAAATGCGGGCTAGGCATAAGGCAGGGGCACAAGTGCGGGCTAGGCATAAGGCAGTGCTGGCTAGGCTTAAGGCAGGGGCACAAGTGCTGGCTAGGCATAAGGCAGGGGCACAAGTGCTGGCTAGGCATAAGGCAGGGGCACAAGTGCTGGCTAGGCATAAGGCAGGGGCACAAGTGCTGGCTAGGCATAAGGCAGGGGCACAAGTGCTGGCTAGGCATAAGGCAGGGGCACAAGTGCTGGCTAGGCATAAGGCAGGGGCACAAGTGCTGGCTAGGCATAAGGCAGGGGCACAAGTGCTGGCTAGGCATAAGGCAGGGGCACAAGTGCTGGCTAGGCATAAGACAGGGGCACAAGTGCTGGCTAGGCATAAGGCAGGGGCACAAGTGCTGGCTAGGCATAAGGCAGGGGCACAAAAGCTGGCTAGGCATAAGGCAGGGGCACAAGTGCAGGCTAGGCATAAGGCAGGGGCACAAGTGCTGGCTAGGCATAAGGCAGGGGCACAAGTGCTGGCTAGGCTTAAGGCAGGGGCACAAGTGCTGGCTAGGCTTAAGGCAGGGGCACAAGTGCTGGCTAGGCATAAGGCAGGGGCACAAGTGCTGGCTAGGCATAAGGCAGGGGCACAAGTGCAGTCTAGGCATAAGGCAGGGGCACAAGTGCAGTCTAGGCATAAGGCAGGGGCACAAGTGCAGTCTAGGCATAAGGCAGGGGCACAACTGCGGGCTAGGCATAAGGCAGGGGCACAAGTGCGGGCTAGGCATAAGGCAGGGGCACAAATGCGGGCTAGGCATAAGGCAGGGGCACAAGTGCGGGCTAGGCATAAGGCAGTGCTGGCTAGGCTTAAGGCAGGGGCACAAGTGCTGGCTAGGCATAAGGCAGGGGCACAAATGCGGGCTAGGCATAAGGCAGGGGCACAAGTGCGGGCTAGGCATAAGGCAGGGGCACAAATGCGGGCTAGGCATAAGGCAGGGGCACAAGTGCGGGCTAGGCATAAGGCAGGGGCACAACTGCGGGCTAGGCATAAGGCAGGGGCACAAGTGCGGGCTAGGCATAAGGCAGTGCTGGCTAGGCTTAAGGCAGGGGCACAAGTGCTGGCTAGGCATAAGGCAGGGGCACAAATGCGGGCTAGGCATAAGGCAGGGGCACAAGTGCTGGCTAGGCATAAGGCAGGGGCACAAATGCGGGCTAGGCATAAGGCAGGGGCACAAGTGCGGGCTAGGCATAAGGCAGGGGCACAAATGCGGGCTAGGCATAAGGCAGGGGCACAAGTGCGGGCTAGGCATAAGGCAGTGCTGGCTAGGCTTAAGGCAGGGGCACAAGTGCTGGCTAGGCATAAGGCAGGGGCACAAGTGCTGGCTAGGCATAAGGCAGGGGCACAAGTGCAGTCTAGGCATAAGGCAGGGGCACAAGTGCAGTCTAGGCATAAGGCAGGGGCACAACTGCGGGCTAGGCATAAGGCAGGGGCACAAGTGCGGGCTAGGCATAAGGCAGGGGCACAAGTGCGGGCTAGGCATAAGGCAGGGGCACAAGTGCGGGCTAGGCATAAGGCAGGGGCACAAGTGCGGGCTAGGCATAAGGCAGGGGCACAAGTGCGGGCTAGGCATAAGGCAGGGGCACAAGTGCGGGCTAGGCATAAGGCAGGGGAACAAGTGCGGGCTAGGCATAAGGCAGGGGCACAAGTGCAGGCTAGGTATAAGGCAGGGGCACAAGTGCTGGCTAGGCATAAGGCAAGGGCACAAGTGCTGGCTAGGCATAAGGCAGGGGCACAAGTGCTGGCTAGGCATAAGGCAGGGGCACAAGTGCGGGCTAGACTTTAGGCAGGGGCACAAGAGCAAACTAAGCATAAGGCAGAGGCACAAGTGCAAGCTAGGCATAAGGCAGGGGCACCTATGCAGGCTAGGCTTAAGGCAGCGGCACAAGTGATGGCTACACATAAGGCATACGGCTAACTCTTTGCACTCTTTGCATAAAGGGATAGGCACCCTTAGGGGTGAAGAGCTAGCTTTCACCCCTCTACTCTGTACTTTGTTGTACAGTGCGGAGCCACTCCATAACCCCCATGCTCCAAGCGACCAGGCACATCTTGTCTGTCCTCCGTAAATGGGTAATGCCTTCGTCCCCAATTACAGTCGTGCATGTGCATTCAGACGGGACAAGAGCGAAGAGAGTAAAGCCTGCCCTGTGTGCATAACCAACATGAAGCTAAAGACAAAAAAACAATACAAGGGGCTCAAAAGTGCTGGCTAGGCATAAGGCAGGGGCTCAAAAGTGCTGGCTAGGCATAAGGCAGGGGCACAAGTGCTGGCTAGGCATAAGGCAGGGGCACAAGTGCTGGCTAGGCATAAGGCAGGGGCACAAGTGCTGGCTAGGCATAAGGCAGGGGCACAAGTGCTGGCTAGGCATAAGGCAGGGGCACAAGTGCTGGCTAGGCATAAGGCAGGGGCACAAGTGCTGGCTAGGCATAAGGCAGGGGCACAAGTGCTGGCTAGGCATAAGGCAGGGGCACAAGTGCTGGCTAGGCATAAGGCAGGGGCACAAGTGCTGGCTAGGCATAAAGCAGGGGCACAAGTGCTGGCTAGGCATAAGGCAGGGGCACAAGTGCTGGCTAGGCATAAGGCAGGGGCACAAGTGCTGGCTAGGCATAAGCCAGGGGCACAAGTGCTGGCTAGGCATAAGGCAGGGGCACAAGTGCTGGCTAGGCTTAAGGCAGGGGCACAAGTGCTGGCTAGGCATAAGGCAGGGGCACAAGTGCTGGCTAGGCATAAGGCAGGGGCACAAGTGCTGGCTAGGCATAAGGCAGGGGCACAAGTGCTGGCTAGGCATAAGGCAGGGGCACAAGTGCTGGCTAGGCATAAGGCAGGGGCACAAGTGCTGGCTAGCCATAAGGCAGGGGCACAAGTGCTGGCTAGGCATAAGGCAGGGGCACAAGTGCTGGCTAGGCATAAGGCAGGGGCACAAGTGCTGGCTAGGCATAAGGCAGGGGCACAAGTGCTGGCTAGGCATAAGGCAGGGGCACAAGTGCTGGCTAGGCATAAGGCAGGGGCACAAGTGCTGGCTAGGCATAAGGCAGGGGCACAAGTGCTGGCTAGGCATAAGGCAGGGGCACAAGTGCTGGCTAGGCATAAGGCAGGGGCACAAGTGCTGGCTAGGCATAAGGCAGGGGCACAAGTGCTGGCTAGGCATAAGGCAGGGGCACAAGTGCTGGCTAGGCATAAGGCAGGGGCACAAGTGCTGGCTAGGCATAAGGCAGGGGCACAAGTGCTGGCTAGGCATAAGGCAGGGGCACAAGTGCTGGCTAGGCATAAGGCAGGGGCACAAGTGCTGGCTAGGCATAAGGCAGGGGCACAAGTGCTGGCTAGGCATAAGGCAGGGGCACAAGTGCTGGCTAGGCATAAGGCAGGGGCACAAGTGCTGGCTAGGCATAAGGCAGGGGCACAAGTGCTGGCTAGGCATAAGGCAGGGGCACAAGTGCTGGCTAGGCATAAGGCAGGGGCACAAGTGCTGGCTAGGCATAAGGCAGGGGCACAAGTGCTGGCTAGGCATAAGGCAGGGGCACAAGTGCGGGCTAGGCATAAGGCAGGGGCACAAGTGCGGGCTAGGCATAAGGCAGGGGCACAAGTGCGGGCTAGGCATAAGGCAGGGGCACAAGTGCGGGCTAGGCATAAGGCAGGGGCACAAGTGCGGGCTAGGCATAAGGCAGGGGCACAAGTGCGGGCTAGGCATAAGGCAGGGGCACAAGTGCGGGCTAGGCATAAGGCAGGGGCACAAGTGCGGGCTAGGCATAAGGCAGGGGCACAAGTGCGGGCTAGGCATAAGGCAGGGGCACAAGTGCGGGCTAGGCATAAGGCAGGGGCACAAGTGCGGGCTAGGCATAAGGCAGGGGCACAAGTGCGGGCTAGGCATAAGGCAGGGGCACAAGTGCGGGCTAGGCATAAGGCAGGGGCACAAGTGCGGGCTAGGCATAAGGCAGGGGCACAAGTGCGGGCTAGGCATAAGGCAGGGGCACAAGTGCGGGCTAGGCATAAGGCAGGGGCACAAGTGCGGGCTAGGCATAAGGCAGGGGCACAAGTGCGGGCTAGGCATAAGGCAGGGGCACAAGTGCGGCTAGGCATAAGGCAGGGGCACAAGTGCGGCTAGGCATAAGGCAGGGGCCCACGTGCTGGCTAGGCATAAGGCAGGGGCCCACGTGCTGGCTAGGCATAAGGCAGGGGCACACGTGCGGGCCAGGCATAAGGCAGGGGCACACGTGCGGGCCAGGCATAAGGCAGGGGCACACGTGCGGGCTAGGCATAAGGCAGGGGCACAAGTGCGGGCTAGGCATAAGGCAGGGGCACAAGTGCGGGCTAGGCATAAGGCAGGGGCACAAGTGCGGGCTAGGCATAAGGCAGGGGCACAAGTGCGGGCTAGGCATAAGGCAGGGGCACAAGTGCTGGCTAGGCATAAGGCAGGGGCACAAGTGCTGGCTAGGCATAAGGCAGGGGCACAAGTGCGGGCTAGGCATAAGGCAGGGGCACAAGTGCGGGCTAGGCATAAGGCAGGGGCACAAGTGCGGGCTAGGCATAAGGCAGGGGCACAAGTGCTGGCTAGGCATAAGGCAGGGGCACAAGTGCTGGCTAGGCATAAGGCAGGGGCACAAGTGCTGGCTAGGCATAAGGCAGGGGCACAAGTGCGGGCTAGGCATAAGGCAGGGGCACAAGTGCGGGCTAGGCATAAGGCAGGGGCACAAGTGCGGGCTAGGCATAAGGCAGGGGCACAAGTGCGGGCTAGGCATAAGGCAGGGGCACAAGTGCGGCTAGGCATAAGGCAGGGGCCCAAGTGCGGGCTAGGCATAAGGCAGGGGCACACGTGCGGGCTAGGCATAAGGCAGGGGCACACGTGCGGGCTAGGCATAAGGCAGGGGCACACGTGCGGGCTAGGCATAAGGCAGGGGCACACGTGCGGGCTAGGCATAAGGCAGGGGCACACGTGCGGGCTAGGCATAAGGCAGGGGCACACGTGCGGGCTAGGCATAAGGCAGGGGCACAAGTGCTGGCTAGGCTTAAGGCAGGGGCACAAGTGTGGGCTAGACTTTAGGCAGGGGCACAAGAGCAAACTAAGCATAAGGCAGAGGCACAAGTGCAAGCTAGGCATAAGGCAGGGGCACCTATGCAGGCTAGGCTTAAGGCAGGGGCACAAGTGATGGCTACACATAAGGCATACGGCTAACTCTTTGCACTCTTTGCATAAAGGGATAGGCACCCTTAGGGGTGAAGAGCTAGCTTTCACCCCTCTACTCTGTACTTTGTTGTACAGTGCGGAGCCACTCCATAACCCCCATGCTCCAAGCGACCAGGCACATCTTGTCTGTCCTCCGTAAATGGGTAATGCCTTTGTCCCCAATTACAGTCGTGCATGTGCATTCAGACGGGACAAGAGCGAAGAGCGTAAAGCCTGCCCTGTGTGCATAACCAACATGAAGCTAAAGACAAAAAAACAATAATACAAGGGGCTCAAAAGTGCTGGCTAGGCATAAGGCAGGGGCACAAGTGCTGGCTAGGCATAAGGCAGGGGCACAAGTGCTGGCTAGGCATAAGGCAGGGGCACAAGTGCTGGCTAGGCATAAGGCAGGGGCACAAGTGCTGGCTAGGCATAAGGCAGGGGCACAAGTGCTGGCTAGGCATAAGGCAGGGGCACAAGTGCGGGCTAGGCATAAGGCAGGGGCACAAGTGCGGGCTAGGCATAAGGCAGGGGCACACGTGCGGGCTAGGCATAAGGCAGGGGCACACGTGCTGGCTAGGCATAAGGCAGGGGCACACGTTCTGGCTAGGCATAAGGCAGGGGCACAAGTGCGGGCTAGGCATAAGGCAGGGGCACAAGTGCGGGCTAGGCATAAGGCAGGGGCACAAGTGCAGGCTAGGTATAAGGCAGGGGCACAAGTGCTGGCTAGGCATAAGGCAAGGGCACAAGTGCTGGCTAGGCATAAGGCAAGGGCACAAGTGCTGGCTAGGCATAAGGCAGGGGCACAAGTGCAGTCTAGGCATAAGGCAGGGGCACCTATGCGGGCTAGGCATAAGGCAGGGGCACCTATGCGGGCTAGGCATAAGGCAGGGGCACAAGTGCGGGCTAGGCATAAGGCAGGGGCACAAAAGCTGGCTAGGCATAAGGCAGGGGCACAAGTGCAGGCTAGGCATAAGGCAGGGGCACAAGTGCTGGCTAGGCATAAGGCAGGGGCACAAGTGCTGGCTAGGCTTAAGGCAGGGGCACAAGTGCTGGCTAGGCATAAGGCAGGGGCACAAGTGCTGGCTAGGCATAAGGCAGGGGCACAAGTGCTGGCTAGGCATAAGGCAGGGGCACAAGTGCGGGCTAGGCATAAGGCAGGGGCACAAGTGCGGGCTAGGCATAAGGCAGGGGCACAAGTGCGGGCTAGGCATAAGGCAGGGGCACAAGTGCTGGCTAGGCATAGGGCAGGGCACAAGTGCTGGCTAGGCATAAGGCAGGGGCACAAGTGCTTGCTAGGCATAAGGCAGGGGCACAAGTGCTTGCTAGGCATAAGGCAGGGGCACAAGTGCTTGCTAGGCATAAGGCAGGGGCACAAAAGCTGGCTAGGCATAAGGCAGGGGCACAAGTGCAGGCTAGGCATAAGGCAGGGGCACAAGTGCTGGCTAGGCATAAGGCAGGGGCACAAGTGCTGGCTAGGCATAAGGCAGGGGCACAAGTGCTGGCTAGGCTTAAGGCAGGGGCACAAGTGCTGGCTAAGCTTAAGGCAGGGGCACAAGTGCTGGCTAGGCTTAAGGCAGGGGCACAAGTGCAGTCTAGGCATAAGGCAGGGGCACAAGTGCAGTCTAGGCATAAGGCAGGGGCACAAGTGCAGTCTAGGCATAAGGCAGGGGCACAAGTGCAGTCTAGGCATAAGGCAGGGGCACAAGTGCAGTCTAGGCATAAGGCAGGGGCACCTATGCGGGCTAGGCATAAGGCAGGGGCACCTATGCGGGCTAGGCATAAGGCAGGGGCACCTATGCGGGCTAGGCATAAGGCAGGGGCACCTATGCGGGCTAGGCATAAGGCAGGGGCACCTATGCGGGCTAGGCATAAGGCAGGGGCACCTATGCGGGCTAGGCATAAGGCAGGGGCACAAGTGCGGGCTAGGCATAAGGCAGGGGCACAAGTGCGGGCTAGGCATAAGGCAGGGGCACAAGTGCGGGCTAGGCATAAGGCATGGGCACAAGTGCGGGCTAGCCATAAGGCAGGGGCACAAGTGCGGGCTAGGCATAAGGCAGGGGCACAAGTGCGGGCTAGG
This sequence comes from Ranitomeya imitator, assembly GCF_032444005.1. NCBI lineage: Eukaryota > Metazoa > Chordata > Amphibia > Anura > Dendrobatidae > Ranitomeya > Ranitomeya imitator. The sequence goes on along the minus strand of NC_091285.1, from coordinate 105,507,627 downwards.
CATAAGGCAGGGGCACAAGTGCGGGCTAGGCATAAGGCAGGGGCACAAGTGCGGCTAGGCATAAGGCAGGGGCCCAAGTGCGGGCTAGGCATAAGGCAGGGGCACACGTGCTGGCTAGGCATAAGGCAGGGGCACACGTGCGGGCTAGGCATAAGGCAGGGGCACACGTGCGGGCTAGGCATAAGGCAGGGGCACACGTGCGGGCTAGGCATAAGGCAGGGGCACACGTGCGGGCTAGGCATAAGGCAGGGGCACACGTGCGGGCTAGGCATAAGGCAGGGGCACAAGTGAAGGCTAGGCATAAGGCAGGGGCACAAGTGCGGGCTAGGCATAAGGCAGGGGCACAAGTGCTGGCTAGGCATAAGGCAGGGGCACAAGTGCTGGCTAGGCATAAGGCAGGGGCACAAGTGCTGGCTAGGCATAAGGCAGGGGCACAAGTGCTGGCTAGGCATAAGGCAGGGGCACAAGTGCTGGCTAGGCATAAGGCAGGGGCACAAGTGCTGGCTAGGCATAAGGCAGGGGCACAAGTGCTGGCTAGTCATAAGGCAGGGGCACAAGTGCTGGCTAGTCATAAGGCAGGGGCACAAGTGCTGGCTAGGCATAAGGCAGGGGCACAAGTGCTGGCTAGGCATAAGGCAGGGGCACAAGTGTTGGCTAGGCATAAAGGAGGGGCACAAGTGCTGGCTAGGCATAAGGCAGGGGCACAAGTGCTGGCTAGGCATAAGGCAGGGGCACAAGTGCTGGCTAGGCATAAGGCAGGGGCACAAGTGCTGGCTAGGCATAAGGCAGGGGCACAAGTGCTGGCTAGGCATAAGGCAGGGGCACAAGTGCTGGCTAGGCATAAGGCAGGGGCACAAGTGCTGGCTAGGCATAAGGCAGGGGCACAAGTGCTGGCTAGGCATAAGGCAGGGGCACAAGTGCTGGCTAGGCATAAGGCAGGGGCACAAGTGCTGGCTAGGCATAAGGCAGGGGCACAAGTGCTGGCTAGGCATAAGGCAGGGGCACAAGTGCTGGCTAGGCATAAGGCAGGGGCACAAGTGCTGGCTAGGCATAAGGCAGGGGCACAAGTGCTGGCTAGGCATAAGGCAGGGGAACAAGTGCTGGCTAGGCATAAGGCAGGGGCACAAGTGCTGGCTAGGCATAAGGCAGGGGCACAAAAGCTGGCTAGGCATAAGGCAGGGGCACAAGTGCAGGCTAGGCATAAGGCAGGGGCACAAGTGCTGGCTAGGCATAAGGCAGGGGCACAAGTGCTGGCTAGGCTTAAGGCAGGGGCACAAGTGCTGGCTAGGCTTAAGGCAGGGGCACAAGTGCTGGCTAGGCATAAGGCAGGGGCACAAGTGCAGTCTAGGCATAAGGCAGGGGCACAAGTGCAGTCTAGGCATAAGGCAGGGGCACAAGTGCAGTCTAGGCATAAGGCAGGGGCACAAGTGCAGTCTAGGCATAAGGCAGGGGCACAAGTGCAGTCTAGGCATAAGGCAGGGGCACAAGTGCAGTCTAGGCATAAGGCAGGGGCACCTATGTGGGCTAGGCATAAGGCAGGGGCACAAGTGCGGGCTAGGCATAAGGCAGGGGCACAAGTGCGGGCTAGGCATAAGGCAGGGGCACAAAAGCTGGCTAGGCATAAGGCAGGGGCACAAGTGCAGGCTAGGCATAAGGCAGGGGCACAAGTGCTGGCTAGGCATAAGGCAGGGGCACAAGTGCTGGCTAGGCTTAAGGCAGGGGCACAAGTGCTGGCTAGGCTTAAGGCAGGGGCACAAGTGCTGGCTAGGCATAAGGCAGGGGCACAAGTGCAGTCTAGGCATAAGGCAGGGGCACAAGTGCAGTCTAGGCATAAGGCAGGGGCACAAGTGCAGTCTAGGCATAAGGCAGGGGCACAAGTGCAGTCTAGGCATAAGGCAGGGGCACAAGTGCAGTCTAGGCATAAGGCAGGGGCACAAGTGCAGTCTAGGCATAAGGCAGGGGCACAAGTGCAGTCTAGGCATAAGGCAGGGGCACAAGTGCAGTCTAGGCATAAGGCAGGGGCACCTATGCGGGCTAGGCATAAGGCAGGGGCACCTATGCGGGCTAGGCATAAGGCAGGGGCACCTATGCGGGCTAGGCATAAGGCAGGGGCACCTATGCGGGCTAGGCATAAGGCAGGGGCACAAGTGCGGGCTAGGCATAAGGCAGGGGCACAAGTGTGGGCTAGGCATAAGGCAGGGGCACAAGTGCGGGCTAGGCATAAGGCAGGGGCACAAGTGCGGGCTAGGCATAAGGCAGGGGCACAAGTGCGGGCTAGGCATAAGGCAGGGGCACAAGTGCTGGCTAGACTTAAGGCAGGGGCACACGTTCTGGCTAGGCATAAGGCAGGGGCACACGTTCTGGCTAGGCATAAGGCAGGGGCACACGTGCTGGCTAGGCATAAGGCAGGGGCACAAGTGCTGGCTAGGCATAAGGCAGGGGCACAAGTGCTGGCTAGACTTAAGGCAGGGGCACAAGTGCTGGCTAGGCATAAGGCAGGGGCACAAGTGCTGGCTAGGCATAAGGCAGGGGCACAAGTGCTGGCTAGGCATAAGGCAGGGGCACAAGTGCTGGCTAGGCATAAGGCAGGGGCACAAGTGCTCGCTAGGCATAAGGCAGGGGCACAAGTGCTGGCTAGGCATAAGGCAGGGGCACAAGTGCGGGCTAGGCATAAGGCAGGGGCACAAGTGCGGGCTAGGCATAAGGCAGGGGCACAAGTGCGGGCTAGGCATAAGGCAGGGGCACAAGTGCGGGCTAGGCATAAGGCAGGGGCACAAGTGCGGGCTAGGCATAAGGCAGGGGCACAAGTGCGGGCTAGGCATAAGGCAGGGGCACAAGTGCGGGCTAGGCATAAGGCAGGGGCACAAGTGCGGGCTAGGCATAAGGCAGGGGCACAAGTGCTGGCTAGGCATAAGGCAGGGCACAAGTGCTGGCTAGGCATAAGGCAGGGGCACAAGTGCTTGCTAGGCATAAGGCAGGGGCACAAGTGCTTGCTAGGCATAAGGCAGGGGCACAAAAGCTGGCTAGGCATAAGGCAGGGGCACAAGTGCAGGCTAGGCATAAGGCAGAGGCACAAGTGCTGGCTAGGCATAAGGCAGGGGCACAAGTGCTGGCTAGGCTTAAGGCAGGGGCACAAGTGCTGGCTAGGCATAAGGCAGGGGCACAAGTGCAGTCTAGGCATAAGGCAGGGGCACAAGTGCAGTCTAGGCATAAGGCAGGGGCACAAGTGCAGTCTAGGCATAAGGCAGGGGCACAAGTGCAGTCTAGGCATAAGGCAGGGGCACAAGTGCAGTCTAGGCATAAGGCAGGGGCACAAGTGCAGTCTAGGCATAAGGCAGGGGCACCTATGTGGGCTAGGCATAAGGCAGGGGCACCTATGCGGGCTAGGCATAAGGCAGGGGCACCTATGCGGGCTAGGCATAAGGCAGGGGCACCTATGCGGGCTAGGCATAAGGCAGGGGCACAAGTGCGGGCTAGGCATAAGGCAGGGGCACAAGTGCGGGCTAGGCATAAGGCAGGGGCACAAGTGCGGGCTAGGCATAAGGCAGGGGCACAAGTGCGGGCTAGGCATAAGGCAGGGGCACAAGTGCTGGCTAGACTTAAGGCAGGGGCACACGTTCTGGCTAGGCATAAGGCAGGGGCACACGTTCTGGCTAGGCATAAGGCAGGGGCACACGTGCTGGCTAGGCATAAGGCAGGGGCACAAGTGCTGGCTAGACTTAAGGCAGGGGCACAAGTGCTGGCTAGGCATAAGGCAGAGGCACAAGTGCTGGCTAGGCATAAGGCAGGGGCACAAGTGCTGGCTAGGCATAAGGCAGGGGCACAAGTGCTGGCTAGGCATAAGGCAGGGGCACAAGTGCTGGCTAGGCATAAGGCAGGGGCACACGTGCTGGCTAGGCATAAGGCAGGGGCACAAGTGCTGGCTAGGCATAAGGCAGGGGCACAAGTGCTGGCTAGACTTAAGGCAGGGGCACAAGTGCTGGCTAGGCATAAGGCAGGGGCACAAGTGCTGGCTAGGCATAAGGCAGGGGCACAAGTGCTGGCTAGGCATAAGGCAGGGGCACAAGTGCTGGCTAGGCATAAGGCAGGGGCACAAGTGCTGGCTAGGCATAAGGCAGGGGCACAAGTGCTGGCTAGGCATAAGGCAGGGGCACAAGTGCAGGCTAGGCCATAAGGCAGGGGCACAAGTGCAGGCTAGGCCATAAGGCAGGGGCACAAGTGCAGGCTAGGCATAAGGCAGGGGCACAAGTGCAGGCTAGGCATAAGGCAGGGGCACAAGTGCAGGCTAGGCATAAGGCAGGGGCACAAGTGCAGGCTAGGCCATAAGGCAGGGGCACAAGTGCAGGCTAGGCATAAGGCAGGGGCACAAGTGCAGGCTAGGCATAAGGCAGGGGCACAAGTGCAGGCTAGGCATAAGGCAGGGGCACAAGTGCAGGCTAGGCATAAGGCAGGGGCACAAGTGCAGCTAGGCATAAGGCAGGGGCACAAGTGCAGGCTAGGCATAAGGCAGGGGCACAAGTGCAGGCTAGGCATAAGGCAGGGGCACACGTGCTGGCTAGGCATAAGGCAGGGGCACAGGTGCTGGCTAGGCATAAGGCAGGGGCACACGTGCTGGCTAGGCATAAGGCAGGGGCACAAGTGCAGGCTAGGCATAAGGCAGGGGCACAAGTGCGGACTAGGCATAAGGCAGGGGCACAAGTGCGGGCTAGGCATAAGGCAGGGGCACAAGTGCGGGCTAGGCATAAGGCAGGGGCACAAGTGCGGGCTAGGCATAAGGCAGGGGCACAAGTGCGGGCTAGGCATAAGGCAGGGGCACAAGTGCGGGTTAGGCATAAGGCAGGGGCACAAGTGCGGGCTAGGCATAAGGCAGGGGCACAAGTGCGGGCTAGGCATAAGGCAGGGGCACAAGTGCGGGCTAGGCATAAGGCAGGGGCACAAGTGCGGGCTAGGCATAAGGCAGGGGCACAAGTGCTGGCTAGGCATAAGGCAGGGCACAAGTGCTGGCTAGGCATAAGGCAGGGGCACAAGTGCTTGCTAGGCATAAGGCAGGGCACAAGTGCTGGCTAGGCATAAGGCAGGGGCACAAGTGCTTGCTAGGCATAAGGCAGGGGCACAAGTGCTTGCTAGGCATAAGGCAGGGGCACAGGTGCTGGCTAGGCATAAGGCAGGGGCACACGTGCTGGCTAGGCATAAGGCAGGGGCACAAGTGCAGGCTAGGCATAAGGCAGGGGCACAAGTGCGGACTAGGCATAAGGCAGGGGCACAAGTGCGGGCAAGGCATAAGGCAGGGGCACAAGTGCGGGCTAGGCATAAGGCAGGGGCACAAGTGCGGGCTAGGCATAAGGCAGGGGCACAAGTGCGGGCTAGGCATAAGGCAGGGGCACAAGTGCGGGCTAGGCATAAGGCAGGGGCACAAGTGCGGGCTAGGCATAAGGCAGGGGCACAAGTGCGGGCTAGGCATAAGGCAGGGGCACAAGTGCGGGCTAGGCATAAGGCAGGGGCACAAGTGCGGGCTAGGCATAAGGCAGGGGCACAAGTGCTGGCTAGGCATAAGGCAGGGCACAAGTGCTGGCTAGGCATAAGGCAGGGGCACAAGTGCTTGCTAGGCATAAGGCAGGGGCACAAGTGCTTGCTAGGCATAAGGCAGGGGCACAAAAGCTGGCTAGGCATAAGGCAGGGGCACAAGTGCAGGCTAGGCATAAGGCAGGGGCACAAGTGCTGGCTAGGCATAAGGCAGGGGCACAAGTGCTGGCTAGGCTTAAGGCAGGGGCACAAGTGCTGGCTAGGCTTAAGGCAGGGGCACAAGTGCTGGCTAGGCATAAGGCAGGGGCACAAGTGCAGTCTAGGCATAAGGCAGGGGCACAAGTGCAGTCTAGGCATAAGGCAGGGGCACAAGTGCAGTCTAGGCATAAGGCAGGGGCACAAGTGCAGTCTAGGCATAAGGCAGGGGCACAAGTGCAGTCTAGGCATAAGGCAGGGGCACAAGTGCAGTCTAGGCATAAGGCAGGGGCACCTATGCGGGCTAGGCATAAGGCAGGGGCACAAGTGCGGGCTAGGCATAAGGCAGGGGCACAAGTGCGGGCTAGGCATAAGGCAGGGGCACAAGTGCGGGCTAGGCATAAGGCAGGGGCACAAGTGCGGGCTAGGCATAAGGCAGGGGCACAAGTGCGGGCTAGGCATAAGGCAGGGGCACAAGTGCGGGCTAGGCATAAGGCAGGGGCACAAGTGCTGGCTAGACTTAAGGCAGGGGCACACGTTCTGGCTAGGCATAAGGCAGGGGCACACGTGCTAGCTAGGCATAAGGCAGGGGCACAAGTGCTGGCTAGGCATAAGGCAGGGGCACAAGTGCTGGCTAGACTTAAGGCAGGGGCACAAGTGCTGGCTAGGCATAAGGCAGGGGCACAAGTGCTGGCTAGGCATAAGGCAGGGGCACAAGTGCTGGCTAGGCATAAGGCAGGGGCACAAGTGCTGGCTAGGCATAAGGCAGGGGCACAAGTGCTGGCTAGGCATAAGGCAGGGGCACAAGTGCTGGCTAGGCATAAGGCAGGGGCACAAGTGCAGGCTAGGCATAAGGCAGGGGCACAAGTGCAGGCTAGGCCATAAGGCAGGGGCACAAGTGCAGGCTAGGCATAAGGCAGGGGCACAAGTGCAGGCTAGGCATAAGGCAGGGGCACAAGTGCAGGCTAGGCATAAGGCAGGGGCACAAGTGCAGGCTAGGCATAAGGCAGGGGCACAAGTGCAGGCTAGGCATAAGGCAGGGGCACAAGTGCAGGCTAGGCATAAGGCAGGGGCACAAGTGCAGGCTAGGCATAAGGCAGGGGCACAAGTGCAGGCTAGGCATAAGGCAGGGGCACAAGTGCAGGCTAGGCATAAGGCAGGGGCACAAGTGCAGGCTAGGCATAAGGCAGGGGCACACGTGCTGGCTAGGCATAAGGCAGGGGCACACATTCTGGCTAGGCATAAGGCAGGGGCACACGTGCTGGCTAGGCATAAGGCAGGGGCACACGTGCTGGCTAGGCATAAGGCAGGGGCACACGTGCTGGCTAGGCATAAGGCAGGGGCACACGTGCTGGCTAGGCATAAGGCAGGGGCACACGTGCGGGCTAGGCATAAAGCAGGGGCACAAGTGCGGGCTAGGCATAAGGCAGGGGCACAAGTGCGGGCTAGGCATAAGGCAGGGGCACAAGTGCGGGCTAGGCATAAGGCAGGGACACAAGTGCGGGCTAGGCATAAGGCAGGGGCACAAGTGCGGGCTAGGCATAAGGCAGGGGCACAAGTGCGGGCTAGGCATAAGGCAGGGGCACAAGTGCGGGCTAGGCATAAGGCAGGGGCACAAGTGCGGGCTAGGCATAAGGCAGGGGCACAAGTGCGGGCTAGGCATAAGGCAGGGGCACAAGTGCGGGCTAGGCATAAGGCAGGGGCACAAGTGCGGGCTAGGCATAAGGCAGGGGCACAAGTGCGGCTGGGCATAAGGCAGGGGCCCAAGTGCGGGATAGGCATAAGGCAGGGGCACACGTGCTGGCTAGGCATAAGGCAGGGGCACACGTGCGGGCTAGGCATAAGGCAGGGGCACACGTGCGGGCTAGGCATAAGGCAGGGGCACACGTGCGGGCTAGGCATAAGGCAGGGGCACAAGTGCGGGCTAGGCATAAGGCAGGGACACAAGTGCGGGCTAGGCATAAGGCAGGGGCACAAGTGCGGGCTAGGCATAAGGCAGGGGCACAAGTGCGGGCTGGGCACAAGTGCGGGCTAGGCATAAGGCAGGGGCACAAGTGCGGGCTAGGCATAAGGCAGGGGCACAAGTGCGGGCTAGGCATAAGGCAGGGGCACAAGTGCGGGCTAGGCATAAGGCAGGGGCACAAGTGCGGGCTAGGCATAAGGCAGGGGCACAAGTGCGGGCTAGGCATAAGGCAGGGGCACAAGTGCGGGCAAGGCATAAGGCAGGGGCACAAGTGCGGGCAAGGCATAAGGCAGGGGCACAAGTGCGGGCAAGGCATCAGGCAGGGGCACAAGTGCGGGCTAGGCATAAGGCAGGGGCACAAGTGCGGGCTAGGCATAAGGCAGGGGCACAAGTGCGGGCTAGGCATAAGGCAGGGGCACAAGTGCGGGCTAGGCATAAGGCAGGGGCACAAGTGCAGGCTAGGCATAAGGCAGGGGCACAAGTGCAGGCTAGGCATAAGGCAGGGGCACAAGTGCAGGCTAGGCATAAGGCAGGGGCACAAGTGCAGCTAGGCATAAGGCAGGGGCACAAGTGCAGGCTAGGCATAGGGCAGGGGCCCAAGTGCGGGCTAGGCATAAGGCAGGGGCACACGTGCTGGCTAGGCATAAGGCAGGGGCACACGTGCGGGCTAGGCATAAGGCAGGGGCACACGTGCGGGCTAGGCATAAGGCAGGGGCACACGTGCTGGCTAGGCATAAGGCAGGGGCACAAGTGCTAACTAGGCATAAGGCAGGGGCACAAGTGCTGGCTAGGCTTAAGGCAGGGGCACAAGTGCTGGCTAGACATAAGGCAGGGGCACAAGTGCTGGCTAGGCATAAGGCAGGGGCACAAGTGCTGGCTAGACATAAGGCAGGGGCACAAGTGCTGGCTAGGCATAAGGCAGGGGCACAAGTGCTGGCTAGGCATAAGGCAGGGGCACAAGTGCTGGCTAGGCATAAGGCAGGGGCATAAGGCAGGGGCACAAGTGCAGGCTAGGCATAAGGCAGGGGCACAAGTGCTGGCTAGGCATAAGGAAGGGGCACAAGTGCGGGCTAGGCATAAGGCAGGGGCACAAGTGCAGGCTAGGCATAAAGCAGGGGCATAAGGCAGGGGCACAAGTGCAGGCTAGGCATAAGGCAGGGGCACAAGTGCTGGCTAGGCATAAGGAAGGGGCACAAGTGCGGGCTAGGCATAAGGCAGGGGCACAAGTGCGGGCTAGGCATAAGGCAGGGGCACAAGTGCGGGCTAGGCATAAGGCAGGGGCACAAGTGCGGGCTAGGCATAAGGCAGGGGCACAAGTGCGGGCTAGGCATAAGGCAGGGGCACAAGTGCGGGCTAGGCATAAGGCAGGGGCACAAGTGCGGGCTAGGCATAAGGCAGGGGCACACGTGCGGGCTAGGCATAAGGCAGGGGCACACGTGCGGGCTAGGCATAAGGCAGGGGCACACGTGCTGGCTAGGCATAAGGCAGGGGCACACGTGCTGGCTAGGCATAAGGCAGGGGCACACGTGCTGGCTAGGCATAAGGCAGGGGCACACGTGCTGGCTAGGCATAAGGCAGGGGCACACGTGCTGGCTAGGCATAAGGCAGGGGCACAAGTGCGGGCTAGGCCATAAGGCAGGGGCACAAGTGCGGGCTAGGCATAAGGCAGGGGCACAAGTGCTGACTAGACATAAGGCAGGGGCACAAGTGCTGGCTAGGCATAAGGCAGGGGCACAAGTGCTGGCTAGGCATAAGGCAGGGGCACAAGTGCTGGCTAGGCATAAGGCAGGGCACAAGTGCTGGCTAGGCATAAGGCAGGGGCACAAGTGCTGGCTAGGCATAAGGCAGGGGCACAATTGCTGGCTAGACTTAAGGCAGGGACACAAGTGCTGGCTAGACTTAAGGCAGGGGCACAAGTGCTGGCTAGGCATAAGGCAGGGGCACAAGTGCGGGCTAGCCATAAGGCAGGGGCACAAGTGCAGGCTAGGCATAAGGCAGGGGCACAAGTGCAGGCTAGGCATAAGGCAGGGGCACAAGTGCAGGCTAGGCATAAGGCAGGGGCACAAGTGCAAACTAAGCATAAGGCAGAGGCACAAGTGCAGCTAGGCATAAGGCAGGGGCACAAGTGCAGGCTAGGCATAAGGCAGGGGCACAAGTGCTGGCTAGGCATAAGGCAGGGGCACAAGTGCTGGCTAGGCATAAGGCAGGGGCACAAGTGCTGGCTAGACATAAGGCAGGGGCACAAGTGCTGGCTAGGCATAAGGCAGGGGCACAAGTGCAGGCTAGGCATAAGGCAGGGGCACAAGTGCTGGCTAGGCATAAGGCAGGGGCACAAGTGCTGGCTAGGCATAAGGCAGGGGCACAAGTGCTGGCTAGACATAAGGCAGGGGCACAAGTGCTGGCTAGGCATAAGGCAGGGGCACAAGTGCTGGCTAGGCATAAGGCAGGGGCATAAGGCAGGGGCACAAGTGCAGGCTAGGCATAAGGCAGGGGCACAAGTGCTGGCTAGGCATAAGGAAGGGGCACAAGTGCGGGCTAGGCATAAGGCAGGGGCACAAGTGCAGGCTAGGCATAAAGCAGGGGCATAAGGCAGGGGCACAAGTGCAGGCTAGGCATAAGGCAGGGGCACAAGTGCTGGCTAGGCATAAGGCAGGGGCACAAGTGCGGGCTAGGCATAAGGCAGGGGCACAAGTGCGGGCTAGGCATAAGGCAGGGGCACAAGTGAGGGCTAGGCATAAGGCAGGGGCACAAGTGCGGGCTAGGCATAAGGCAGGGGCACAAGTGCGGGCTAGGCATAAGGCAGGGGCACAAGTGCGGGCTAGGCATAAGGCAGGGGCACAAGTGCGGGCTAGGCATAAGGCAGGGGCACAAGTGTGGGCTAGGCATAAGGCAGGGGCACAAGTGCGGGCTAGGCATAAGGCAGGGGCACAAGTGCGGGCTAGGCATAAGGCAGGGGCACAAGTGCGGGCTAGGCATAAGGCAGGGGCACAAGTGCGGCCTAGGCATAAGGCAGGGGCACAAGTGCGGGCTAGGCATAAGGCAGGGGCACAAGTGCGGGCTAGGCATAAGGCAGGGGCACAAGTGCGGGCTAGGCATAAGGCAGGGGCACAAGTGCGGGCTAGGCATAAGGCAGGGGCACAAGTGCGGGCTAGGCATAAGGCAGGGGCACAAGTGCGGGCTAGGCATAAGGCAGGGGCACAAGTGCGGGCTAGGCATAAGGCAGGGGCACACATGCTGGCTAGGCATAAGGCAGGGGCACAAGTGCTGGCTAGGCATAAGGCAGGGGCACAAGTGCTGGCTAGGCATAAGGCAGGGGCACAAGTGCTGGCTAGGCATAAGGCAGGGGCACAAGTGCTGGCTAGGCATAAGGCAGGGGCACAAGTGCTGGCTAGGCATAAGGCAGGGGCACAAGTGCTGGCTAGGCATAAGGCAGGGGCACAAGTGCTGGCTAGGCATAAGGCAGGGGCACAAGTGCTGGCTAGGCATAAGGCAGGGGCACAAGTGCTGGCTAGGCATAAGGCAGGGGCACAAGTGCTGGCTAGGCATAAGGCAGGGGCACAAGTGCTGGCTAGGCATAAGGCAGGGGCACAAGTGCTGGCTAGGCATAAGGCAGGGGCACAAGTGCTGGCTAGGCATAAGGCAGGGGCACAAGTGCTGGCTAGGCATAAGGCAGGGGCACAAGTGCTGGCTAGGCATAAGGCAGGGGCACAAGTGCTGGCTAGGCATAAGGCAGGGGCACAAGTGCTGGCTAGGCATAAGGCAGGGGCACAAGTGCTGGCTAGGCATAAGGCAGGGGCACAAGTGCTGGCTAGGCATAAGGCAGGGGCACAAGTGCTGGCTAGGCATAAGGCAGGGGCACAAGTGCTGGCTAGGCATAAGGCAGGGGCACAAGTGCTGGCTAGGCATAAGGCAGGGGCACAAGTGCTGGCTAGGCATAAGGCAGGGGCACAAGTGCTGGCTAGGCATAAGGCAGGGGCACAAGTGGTGGCTAGGCATAAGGCAGGGGCACAAGTGCTGGCTAGGCATAAGGCAGGGGCACAAGTGCTGGCTAGGCATAAGGCAGGGGCACAAGTGCTGGCTAGGCATAAGGCAGGGGCACAAGTGCGGGCTAGGCATAAGGCAGGGGCACAAGTGCTGGCTAGGCATAAGGCAGGGGCACAAGTGCGGGCTAGGCATAAGGCAGGGGCACAAGTGCGGGCTAGGCATAAGTCAGGGGCACAAGTGCGGGCTAGGCATAAGTCAGGGGCACAAGTGCGGGCTAGGCATAAGGCAGGGGCACAAGTGCGGGCTAGGCATAAGGCAGGGGCACAAGTGCGGGCTAGGCATAAGGCAGGGGCACAAGTGCGGGCTAGGCATAAGGCAGGGGAACAAGTGCGGGCTAGGCATAAGGCAGGGGCACAAGTGCAGGCTAGGTATAAGGCAGGGGCACAAGTGCTGGCTAGGCATAAGGCAAGGGCACAAGTGCTGGCTAGGCATAAGGCAGGGGCACAAGTGCTGGCTAGGCATAAGGCAGGGGCACAAGTGCGGGCTAGACTTTAGGCAGGGGCACAAGAGCAAACTAAGCATAAGGCAGAGGCACAAGTGCAAGCTAGGCATAACGCAGGGGCACCTATGCAGGCTAGGCTTAAGGCAGGGGCACAAGTGATGGCTACACATAAGGCATACGGCTAACTCTTTGCACTCTTTGCATAAAGGGATAGGCACCCTTAGGCGTGAAGAGCTAGCTTTCACCCCTCTACTCTGTACTTTGTTGTACAGTGCGGAGCCACTCCATAACCCCCATGCTCCAAGCGACCAGGCACATCTTGTCTGTCCTCCGTAAATGGGTAATGCCTTCGTCCCCAATTACAGTCGTGCATGTGCATTCAGACGGGACAAGAGTGAAGAGCGTAAAGCCTGCCCTGTGTGCATAACCAACATGAAGCTAAAGACAAAAAAACAATACAAGGGGCTCAAAAGTGCTGGCTAGGCATAAGGCAGGGGCTCAAAAGTGCTGGCTAGACATAAGGCAGGGGCACAAGTGCTGGCTAGGCATAAGGCAGGGGCACAAGTGCTGGCTAGGCATAAGGCAGGGGCACAAGTGCGGGCTAGGCATAAGGCAGGGGCACAAGTGCGGGCTAGGCATAAGGCAGGGGCACAAGTGAGGGCTAGGCATAAGGCAGGGGCACAAGTGCAGGCTAGGCATAAGGCAGGGGCACAAGTGCGGGCTAGGCATAAGGCAGGGGCACAAGTGCGGCTAGGCATAAGGCAGGGGCCCAAGTGCGGCTAGGCATAAGGCAGGGGCACACGTGCTGGCTAGGCATAAGGCAGGGGCACACGTGCGGGCTAGGCATAAGGCAGGGGCACACGTGCGGGCTAGGCATAAGGCAGGGGCAAACGTGCGGGCTAGGCATAAGGCAGGGGCAAACGTGCGGGCTAGGCATAAGGCAGGGGCACAAGTGCGGGCTTGGCATAAGGCAGGGGCACAAGTGCGGGCTAGGCATAAGGCAGGGGCACAAGTGCGGGCTAGGCATAAGGCAGGGGCACAAGTGAGGGCTAGGCATAAGGCAGGGGCACAAGTGCGGGCTAGGCATAAGGCAGGGGCACAAGTGCGGGCTAGGCATAAGGCAGGGGCACAAGTGCGGGCTAGGCATAAGGCAGGGGCACAAGTGCGGGCTAGGCATAAGGCAGGGGCACAAGTGCGGGCTAGGCATAAGGCAGGGGCACAAGTGCGGGCTAGGCATAAGGCAGGGGCACAAGTGCGGGCTAGGCATAAGGCAGGGGCACAAGTGCGGGCTAGGCATAAGGCAGGGGCACAAGTGCGGGTTAGGCATAAGGCAGGGGCACAAGTGCGGGCTAGGCATAAGGCAGGGGCACAAGTGCGGGCTAGGCATAAGGCAGGGGCACAAGTGCGGGCTAGGCATAAGGCAGGGGCACACGTGCGGGCTAGGCATAAGGCAGGGGCACACGTGCGGGCTAGGCATAAGGCAGGGGCACACGTGCTGGCTAGGCATAAGGCAGGGGCACACGTGCGGGCTAGGCATAAGGCAGGGGCACACGTGCGGGCTAGGCATAAGGCAGGGGCACACGTGCGGGCTAGGCATAAGGCAGGGGCACACGTGCGGGCTAGGCATAAGGCAGGGGCACACGTGCGGGCTAGGCATAAGGCAGGGGCACACGTGCGGGCTAGGCATAAGGCAGGGGCACACGTGCTGGCTAGGCATAAGGCAGGGGCACACGTGCTGGCTAGGCATAAGGCAGGGGCACACGTGCTGGCTAGGCATAAGGCAGGGGCACACGTGCTGGCTAGGCATAAGGCAGGGGCACACGTGCTGGCTAGGCATAAGGCAGGGGCACACGTGCTGGCTAGGCATAAGGCAGGGGCACACGTGCTGGCTAGGCATAAGGCAGGGGCACACGTGCTGGCTAGGCATAAGGCAGGGGCACACGTGCTGGCTAGGCATAAGGCAGGGGCACACGTGCTGGCTAGGCATAAGGCAGGGGCACACGTGCTGGCTAGGCATAAGGCAGGGGCACACGTGCTGGCTAGGCATAAGGCAGGGGCACACGTGCTGGCTAGGCATAAGGCAGGGGCACACGTGCTGGCTAGGCATAAGGCAGGGGCACACGTGCTGGCTAGGCATAAGGCAGGGGCACACGTGCTGGCTAGGCATAAGGCAGGGGCACACGTGCTGGCTAGGCATAAGGCAGGGGCACACGTGCTGGCTAGGCATAAGGCAGGGGCACACGTGCTGGCTAGGCATAAGGCAGGGGCACACGTGCTGGCTAGGCATAAGGCAGGGGCACACGTGCTGGCTAGGCATAAGGCAGGGGCACACGTGCTGGCTAGGCATAAGGCAGGGGCACACGTGCTGGCTAGGCATAAGGCAGGGGCACACGTGCTGGCTAGGCATAAGGCAGGGGCACACGTGCGGGCTAGGCATAAGGCAGGGGCACAAGTGCGGGCTAGGCATAAGGCAGGGGCACAAGTGCGGGCTAGGCATAAGGCAGGGGCACAAGTGCGGGCTAGGCATGAGGCAGGGGCACAAGTGCGGGCTAGGCATGAGGCAGGGGCACAAGTGCGGGCTAGGCATGAGGCAGGGGCACAAGTGCGGGCTAGGCATGAGGCAGGGGCACAAGTGCGGGCTAGGCATGAGGCAGGGGCACAAGTGCGGGCTAGGCATGAGGCAGGGGCACAAGTGCGGGCTAGGCATGAGGCAGGGGCACAAGTGCGGGCTAGGCATGAGGCAGGGGCACAAGTGCGAGCTAGGCATAAGGCAGGGGCACAAGTGCGAGCTAGGCATAAGGCAGGGGCACAAGTGCGAGCTAGGCATAAGGCAGGGGCACAAGTGCGGGCTAGGCATAAGGCAGGGGCACAAGTGCGGGCTAGGCATAAGGCAGGGGCACAAGTGCGGGCTAGGCATAAGGCAGGGGCACAAGTGCGGGCTAGGCATAAGGCAGGGGCACAAGTGCGGGCTAGGCATAAGGCAGGGGCACAAGTGCGGGCTAGGCATAAGGCAGGGGCACAAGTGCGGCTAGGCATAAGGCAGGGGCCCAAGTGCGGCTAGGCATAAGGCAGGGGCACACGTGCTGGCTAGGCATAAGGCAGGGGCACACGTGCGGGCTAAGCATAAGGCAGGGGCACACGTGCGGGCTAGGCATAAGGCAGGGGCAAACGTGCGGGCAAGGCATAAGGCAGGGGCACAAGTGCGGGCTAGGCATAAGGCAGGGGCACAAGTGCGGGCTAGGCATAAGGCAGGGGCACAAGTGCGGGCTAGGCATAAGGCAGGGGCACAAGTGCGGGCTAGGCATAAGGCAGGGGCACAAGTGAGGGCTAGGCATAAGGCAGGGGCACAAGTGCGGGCTAGGCATAAGGCAGGGGCACAAGTGCGGGCTAGGCATAAGGCAGGGGCACACGTGCGGGCTAGGCATAAGGCAGGGGCACACGTGCGGGCTAGGCATAAGGCAGGGGCACACGTGCGGGCTAGGCATAAGGCAGGGGCACACGTGCGGGCTAGGCATAAGGCAGGGGCACACGTGCGGGCTAGGCATAAGGCAGGGGCACACGTGCGGGCTAGGCATAAGGCAGGGGCACACGTGCGGGCTAGGCATAAGGCAGGGGCACACGTGCTGGCTAGGCATAAGGCAGGGGCACACGTGCTGGCTAGGCATAAGGCAGAGGCACACGTGCTGGCTAGGCATAAGGCAGGGGCACACGTGCTGGCTAGGCATAAGGCAGGGGCACACGTGCTGGCTAGGCATAAGGCAGGGGCACACGTGCTGGCTAGGCATAAGGCAGGGGCACACGTGCTGGCTAGGCATAAGGCAGGGGCACACGTGCTGGCTAGGCATAAGGCAGGGGCACACGTGCTGGCTAGGCATAAGGCAGGGGCACACGTGCTGGCTAGGCATAAGGCAGGGGCACACGTGCTGGCTAGGCATAAGGCAGGGGCACACGTGCTGGCTAGGCATAAGGCAGGGGCACACGTGCTGGCTAGGCATAAGGCAGGGGCACACGTGCTGGCTAGGCATAAGGCAGGGGCACACGTGCTGTCTAGGCATAAGGCAGGGGCACACGTGTTGGCTAGGCATAAGGCAGGGGCACACGTGCTGGCTAGGCATAAGGCAGGGGCACACGTGCGGGCTAGGCATAAGGCAGGGGCACACGTGCGGGCTAGGCATAAGGCAGGGGCACACGTGCGGGCTAGGCATAAGGCAGGGGCACAAGTGCGGGCTAGGCATAAGGCAGGGGCACAAGTGCGGGCTAGGCATAAGGCAGGGGCACAAGTGCGGGCTAGGCATAAGGCAGGGGCACAAGTGCGGGCTAGGCATAAGGCAGGGGCACAAGTGCGGGCTAGGCATAAGGCAGGGGCACAAGTGCGGGCTAGGCATAAGGCAGGGGCACAAGTGCGGGCTAGGCATAAGGCAGGGGCACAAGTGCGGGCAAGGCATAAGGCAGGGGCACAAGTGCGGGCTAGGCATAAGGCAGGGGCACAAGTGCGGGCTAGGCATAAGGCAGCGGCACAAGTGCTGGCTAGGCATAAGGCAGGGGCACAAGTGCTGGCTAGGCATAAGGCAGGGGCACAAGTGCTGGCTAGGCATAAGGCAGGGCCACAAGTGCAGGCTAGGCATTAGGCAGGGCCACAAGTGCAGGCTAGGCATAAGGCAGGGGCACAAGTGCAGGCTAGGCATAAGGCAGGGGCACAAGTGCTGGCTAGGCATAAGGCAGGGGCACAAGTGCTGGCTAGGCATAAGGCAGGGGCTCAAGTGCTGGCTAGGCAAAAGGCAGGGGCACAAGTGCTGGCTAGGCATAAGGCAGGGGCACAAGTGCTGGCTAGGCATAAGGCAGGGGCACAAGTGCTGGCTAGGCATAAGGCAGGGGCACAAGTGCTGGCTAGGCATAAGGCAGGGGCACAAGTGCTGGCTAGGCATAAGGCAGGGGCACCTATGCAGGCTAGGCTTAAGGCAGGGGCACAAGTGATGGCTACACATAAGGCATACGGCTAACTCTTTGCACTCTTTGAATAAAGGGATAGGCACCCTTAGGGGTGAAGAGCTAGCTTTCACCCCTCTACTCTGTACTATGTTGTACAGTGCGGAGCCACTCCATAACCCCCATGCTCCAAGCGACCAGGCACATCTTGTCTGTCCTCCGTAAATGGGTAATGCCTTCGTCCCCAATTACAGTCGTGCATGTGCATACAGACGGGACAAGAGCTTAGAGCGTAAAGCCTGCCCTGTGTGCATAACCAACATGAATCTAAAGACAAAAAAACAATAATGCAAGGGGCTCAAAAGTGCTGGCTAGGCATAAGGCAGGGGCACAAGTGCTGGCTAGACATAAGGCAGGGGCACAAGTGCTGGCTAGGCATAAGGCAGGGGCACAATTGCTGGCTAGGCATAAGGCAGGGGCACAAGTGCTGGCTAGGCATAAGGCAGGGGCACAAGTGCTGGCTAGGCATAAGGCAGGGGCACAAGTGCTGGCTAGACTTAAGGCAGGGGCACAAGTGCTGGCTAGACTTAAGGCAGGGGCACAAGTGCTGGCTAGGCATAAGGCAGGGGCACAAGTGCGGGCTAGCCATAAGGCAGGGGCACAAGTGCAGGCTAGGCATAAGGCAGGGGCACAAGTGCAGGCTAGGCATAAGGCAGGGGCACAAGTGCAGGCTAGGCATAAGGCAGGGGCACAAGTGCAGGCTAGGCATAAGGCAGGGGCACAAGTGCAGGCTAGGCATAAGGCAGGGGCACAAGTGCGGGCTAGGCATAAGGCAGGGGCACAAGTGCTGGCTAGGCATAAGGCAGGGTCACAAGTGCGGGCTAGGCATAAGGCAGGGGCACAAGTGCGGGCTAGGCATAAGGCAGGGGCACAAGTGCGGGCTAGGCATAAGGCAGGGGCACAAGTGCGGGCTAGGCATAAGGCAGGGGCACAAGTGCACGCTAGGCATAAGGCAGGGGCACAAGTGCGGGCTAGGCATAAGGCAGGGGCACAAGTGCGGGCTAGGCATAAGGCAGGGGCACAAGTGCGGGCTAGGCATAAGGCAGGGGCACAAGTGCGGGCTAGGCATAAGGCAGGGGCACAAGTGCGGGATAGGCATAAGGCAAGGGCACAAGTGCAAACTAAGCATAAGGCAGAGGCACAAGTGCAGCTAGGCATAAGGCAGGGGCACAAGTGCAGGCTAGGCATAAGGCAGGGGCACAAGTGCAGGCTAGGCATAAGGCAGGGGCACAAGTGCAAACTAAGCATAAGGCAGAGGCACAAGTGCAGCTAGGCATAAGGCAGGGGCACAAGTGCAGGCTAGGCATAAGGCAGGGGCACAAGTGCAGGCTAGGCATAAGGCAGGGGCACAAGTGCGGGCTAGGCATAAGGCAGGGGCACAAGTGCTGGCTAGGCATAAGGCAGGGTCACAAGTGCGGGCTAGGCATAAGGCAGGGGCACAAGTGCGGGCTAGGCATAAGGCAGGGGCACAAGTGCGGGCTAGGCATAAGGCAGGGGCACAAGTGCGGGCTAGGCATAAGGCAGGGGCACAAGTGCACGCTAGGCATAAGGCAGGGGCACAAGTGCGGGCTAGGCATAAGGCAGGGGCACAAGTGCGGGCTAGGCATAAGGCAGGGGCACAAGTGCGGGCTAGGCATAAGGCAGGGGCACAAGTGCGGGCTAGGCATAAGGCAGGGGCACAAGTGCGGGATAGGCATAAGGCAAGGGCACAAGTGCGGCCTAGGCATAAGGCAGGGGCACAAGTGCGGGCTAGGCATAAGGCAGGGGCACAAGTGCGGGCTAGGCATAAGGCAGGGGCACAAGTGCGGGCTAGGCATAAGGCAGGGGCACAAGTGCGGGCTAGGCATAAGGCAGGGCACAAGTGCGGGCTAGGCATAATTCAGGGGCACAAGTGCGGGCTAGGCATAAGGCAGGGGCACAAGTGCGGGCTAGGCATAAGGCAGGGGCACAAGTGCGGGCTAGGCATAAGGCAGGGGCACAAGTGCGGGCTAGGCATAAGGCAGGGGCACACGTGCTGGCTAGGCATAAGGCAGGGGCACACGTGTTGGCTAGGCATAAGGCAGGGGCACAACTGCGGGCTAGGCATAAGGCAGGGGCACAAGTGCGGGCTAGGCATAAGGCAGGGGCACAAGTGCGGGCTAGGCATAAGGCAGGGGCACAAGTGTGGGCTAGGCATAAGGCAGGGGCACAAGTGCGGGCTAGGCATAAGGCAGGGGCACAAGTGCGGGCTAGGCATAAGGCAGGGGCACAAGTGCGGGCTAGGCATAAGGCAGGGGCACAAGTGCGGGCTAGGCATAAGGCAGGGGCACAAGTGCGGGCTAGGCATAAGGCAGGGGCACAAGTGCGGGCTAGGCATAAGGCAGGGGCACAAGTGCGGGCTAGGCATAAGGCAGGGGCACAAGTGCGGGCTAGGCATAAGGCAGGGGCACAAGTGCGGGCTAGGCATAAGGCAGGGGAACAAGTGCGGGCTAGGCATAAGGCAGGGGCACAAGTGCAGGCTAGGCATAAGGCAGGGGCACAAGTGCTGGCTAGGCATAAGGCAAGGGCACAAGTGCTGGCTAGGCATAAGGCAGGGGCACACGTGCTGGCTAGGCATAAGGCAGGGGCACAACTGCGGGCTAGGCATAAGGCAGGGGCACAAGTGCGGGCTAGGCATAAGGCAGGGGCACAAGTGCGGGCTAGGCATAAGGCAGGGGCACAAGTGCGGGCTAGGCATAAGGCAGGGGCACAAGTGCGGGCTAGGCATAAGGCAGGGGCACAAGTGCGGGCTAGGCATAAGTCAGGGGCACAAGTGCGGGCTAGGCATAAGGCAGGGGCACAAGTGCGGGCTAGGCATAAGGCAGGGGCACAAGTGCGGGCTAGGCATAAGGCAGGGGCACAAGTGCGGGCTAGGCATAAGGCAGGGGAACAAGTGCGGGCTAGGCATAAGGCAGGGGCACAAGTGCAGGCTAGGTATAAGGCAGGGGCACAAGTGCTGGCTAGGCATAAGGCAAGGGCACAAGTGCTGGCTAGGCATAAGGCAGGGGCACAAGTGCTGGCTAGGCATAAGGCAGGGGCACAAGTGCGGGCTAGACTTTAGGCAGGGGCACAAGAGCAAACTAAGCATAAGGCAGAGGCACAAGTGCAAGCTAGGCATAAGGCAGGGGCACCTATGCAGGCTAGGCTTAAGGCAGGGGCACAAGTGATGGCTACACATAAGGCATACGGCTAACTCTTTGCACTCTTTGCATAAAGGGATAGGCACCCTTAGGGGTGAAGAGCTAGCTTTCACCCCTCTACTCTGTACTTTGTTGTACAGTGCGGAGCCACTCCATAACCCCCATGCTCCAAGCGACCAGGCACATCTTGTCTGTCCTCCGTAAATGGGTAATGCCTTCGTCCCCAATTACAGTCGTGCATGTGCATTCAGACGGGACAAGAGCGAAGAGCGTAAAGCCTGCCCTGTGTGCATAACCAACATGAAGCTAAAGACAAAAAAACAATACAAGGGGCTCAAAAGTGCTGGCCAGGCATAAGGCAGGGGCTCAAAAGTGCTGGCTAGGCATAAGGCAGGGGCACAAGTGCTGGCTAGGCATAAGGCAGGGGCACAAGTGCTGGCTAGGCATAAGGCAGGGGCACAAGTGCTGGCTAGGCATAAGGCAGGGGCACAAGTGCTGGCTAGGCATAAGGCAGGGGCACAAGTGCTGGCTAGGCATAAGGCAGGGGCACAAGTGCTGGCTAGGCATAAGGCAGGGGCACAAGTGCTGGCTAGGCATAAGGCAGGGGCACAAGTGCTGGCTAGGCATAAGGCAGGGGCACAAGTGCTAACTAGGCATAAGGCAGGGGCACAAGTGCTGGCTAGGCTTAAGGCAGGGGCACAAGTGCTGGCTAGGCATAAGGCAGGGGCACAAGTGCTGGCTAGGCATAAGGCAGGGGCACAAGTGCTGGCTAGGCATAAGGCAGGGGCACAAGTGCTGGCTAGGCATAAGGCAGGGGCACAAGTGCTGGCTAGGCATAAGGCAGGGGCACAAGTGCTGGCTAGGCATAAGGCAGGGGCACAAGTGCTGGCTAGGCATAAGGCAGGGGCACAAGTGCTGGCTAGGCATAAGGCAGGGGCACAAGTGCTGGCTAGGCATAAGGCAGGGGCACAAGTGCTGGCTAGGCATAAGGCAGGGGCACAAGTGCTGGCTAGGCATAAGGCAGGGGCACAAGTGCTGGCTAGGCATAAGGCAGGGGCACAAGTGCTGGCTAGGCATAAGGCAGGGGCACAAGTGCTGGCTAGGCATAAGGCAGGGGCACAAGTGCTGGCTAGGCATAAGGCAGGGGCACAAGTGCTGGCTAGGCATAAGGCAGGGGCACAAGTGCTGGCTAGGCATAAGGCAGGGGCACAAGTGCTGGCTAGGCATAAGGCAGGGGCACAAGTGCGGGCTAGGCATAAGGCAGGGGCACAAGTGCGGGCTAGGCATAAGGCAGGGGCACAAGTGCTGGCTAGGCATAAGGCAGGGGCACAAGTGCTGGCTAGGCATAAGGCAGGGGCACAAGTGCGGGCTAGGCATAAGGCAGGGGCACAAGTGCGGGCTAGGCATAAGGCAGGGGCACAAGTGCGGGCTAGGCATAAGGCAGGGGCACAAGTGCGGGCTAGGCATAAGGCAGGGGCACAAGTGCGGGCTAGGCAGAAGGCAGGGGCACAAGTGCGGGCTAGGCATAAGGCAGGGGCACAAGTGCGGGCTAGGCATAAGGCAGGGGCACAAGTGCGGGCTAGGCATAAGGCAGGGGCACAAGTGCGGGCTAGGCATAAGGCAGGGGCACAAGTGCGGGCTAGGCATAAGGCAGGGGCACAAGTGCGGGCTAGGCATAAGGCAGGGGCACAAGTGCGGGCTAGGCATAAGGCAGGGGCACAAGTGCGGCTAGGCATAAGGCAGGGGCCCAAGTGCGGGCTAGGCATAAGGCAGGGGCACACGTGCTGGCTAGGCATAAGGCAGGGGCACACGAGCGGGCTAGGCATAAGGCAGGGGCACACGTGCGGGCTAGGCATAAGGCAGGGGCACACGTGCGGGCTAGGCATAAGGCAGGGGCACACGTGCGGGCTAGGCATAAGGCAGGGGCACACGTGCGGGCTAGGCATAAGGCAGGGGCACAAGTGCGGGCTAGGCATAAGGCAGGGGCACAAGTGCGGGCTAGGCATAAGGCAGGGGCACAAGTGCGGGCTAGGCATAAGGCAGGGGCACAAGTGCGGGCTAGGCATAAGGCAGGGGCACAAGTGCGGGCTAGGCATAAGGCAGGGGCACAAGTGCGGGCTAGGCATAAGGCAGGGGCACAAGTGCGGGCTAGGCATAAGGCAGGGGCACAAGTGCGGGCTAGGCATAAGGCAGGGGCACAAGTGCGGGCTAGGCATAAGGCAGGGGCACAAGTGCGGGCTAGGCATAAGGCAGGGGCACAAGTGCGGGCTAGGCATAAGGCAGGGGCACAAGTGCGGGCTAGGCATAAGGCAGGGGCACAAGTGCGGGCTAGGCATAAGGCAGGGGCACAAGTGCGGGCTAGGCATAAGGCAGGGGCACAAGTGCGGGCTAGGCATAAGGCAGGGGCACAAGTGCGGGCTAGGCATAAGGCAGGGGCACAAGTGCGGGCTAGGCATAAGGCAGGGGCACAAGTGCGGGCTAGGCATAAGGCAGGGGCACAAGTGCGGGCTAGGCATAAGGCAGGGGCACAAGTGCGGGCTAGGCATAAGGCAGGGGCACAAGTGCGGGCTAGGCATAAGGCAGGGGCACAAGTGCGGGCTAGGCATAAGGCAGGGGCACAAGTGCGGGCTAGGCATAAGGCAGGGGCACAAGTGCGGGCTAGGCATAAGGCAGGGGCACAAGTGCGGGCTAGGCATAAGGCAGGGGCACAAGTGCGGCTAGGCATAAGGCAGGGGCCCAAGTGCGGGCTAGGCATAAGGCAGGGGCACACGTGCGGGCTAGGCATAAGGCAGGGGCACACGTGCGGGCTAGGCATAAGGCAGGGGCACACGTGCGGGCTAGGCATAAGGCAGGGGCACAAGCGCGGGCTAGGCATAAGGCAGGGGCACAAGCGCGGGCTAGGCATAAGGCAGGGGCACAAGCGCGGGCTAGGCATAAGGCAGGGGCACAAGCGCGGGCTAGGCATAAGGCAGGGGCACAAGCGCGGGCTAGGCATAAGGCAGGGGCACAAGTGCGGGCAAGGCATAAGGCAGGGGCACAAGTGCGGGCTAGGCATAAGGCAGGGGCACAAGTGCGGGCTAGGCATAAGGCAGGGGCACAAGTGCGGGCTAGGCATAAGGCAGCGGCACAAGTGCTGGCTAGGCATAAGGCAGGGGCACAAGTGCTGGCTAGGCATAAGGCAGGGGCACAAGTGCTGGCTAGGCATAAGGCAGGGCCACAAGTGCAGGCTAGGCATAAGGCAGGGCCACAAGTGCAGGCTAGGCATAAGGCAGGGGCACAAGTGCTGGCTAGGCATAAGGCAGGGGCACAAGTGCTGGCTAGGCATAAGGCAGGGGCTCAAGTGCTGGCTAGGCATAAGGCAGGGGCACAAGTGCTGGCTAGGCATAAGGCAGGGGCACAAGTGCTGGCTAGGCATAAGGCAGGGGCACAAGTGTGGGCTAGACTTTAGGCAGGGGCACAAGAGCAAACTAAGCATAAGGCAGAGGCACAAGTGCAAGCTAGGCATAAGGCAGGGGCACCTATGCAGGCTAGGCTTAAGGCAGGGGCACAAGTGATGGCTACACATAAGGCATATGGCTAACTCTTTGCACTCTTTGCATAAAGGGATAGGCACCCTTAGGGGTGAAGAGCTAGCTTTCACCCCTCTACTCTGTACTTTGTTGTACAGTGCGGAGCCACTCCATAACCCCCATGCTCCAAGCGACCAGGCACATCTTGTCTGTCCTCCGTAAATGGGTAATGCCTTCGTCCCCAATTACAGTCGTGCATGTGCATTCAGACGGGACAAGAGCGAAGAGCGTAAAGCCTGCCCTGTGTGCATAACCAACATGAAGCTAAAGACAAAAAAACAATAATACAAGGGGCTCAAAAGTGCTGGCTAGGCATAAGGCAGGGGCACAAGTGCTGGCTAGGCATAAGGCAGGGGCACAAGTGCTGGCTGGGCATAAGGCAGGGGCTTAAGTGCTGGCTAGGCATAAGGCAGGGGCACCTATGCAGGCTAGGCTTAAGGCAGGGGCACAAGTGATGGCTACACATAAGGCATACGGCTAACTCTTTGCACTCTTTGCATAAAGGGATAGGCACCCTTAGGGGTGAAGAGCTAGCTTTCACCCCTCTACTCTGTACTTTGTTGTACAGTGCGGAGCCACTCCATAACTGCCATGCTCCAAGCGACCAGGCACATCTTGTCTGTCCTCCGTAAATGGGTAATGCCTTCGTCCCCAATTACAGTCGTGCATGTGCATTCAGACGGGACAAGAGCGAAGAGCGTAAAGCCTGCCCTGTGTGCATAACCAACATGAAGCTAAAGACAAAAAAACAATAATACAAGGGGCTCAAAAGTGCTGGCTAGGCATAAGGCAGGGGCACAAGTGCTGGCTAGGCATAAGGCAGGGGCACAAGTGCTGGCTAGGCATAAGGCAGGGGCACAAGTGCTGGCTAGGCATAAGGCAGGGGCACAAGCGCTGGCTAGGCATAAGGCAGGGGCACAAGCGCTGGCTAGGCATAAGGCAGGGGCACAAGTGCTGGCTAGGCATAAGGCAGGGGCACAAATGCGGGCTAGGCATAAGGCAGGGGCACACGTGCGGGCTAGGCATAAGGCAGGGGCACACGTGCGGGCTAGGCATAAGGCAGGGGCACACGTGCTGGCTAGGCATAAGGCAGGGGCACACGTGCTGGCTAGGCATAAGGCAGGGGCACAAGTGCGGGCTAGGCATAAGGCAGGGGCACAAGTGCGGGCTAGGCATAAGGCAGGGGCACAAGTGCAGGCTAGGTATAAGGCAGGGGCACAAGTGCTGGCTAGGCATAAGGCAAGGGCACAAGTGCTGGCTAGGCATAAGGCAAGGGCACAAGTGCTGGCTAGGCATAAGGCAGGGGCACAAGTGCGGGCTAGACTTTAGGCAGGGGCACAAGAGAAAACTAAGCATAAGGCAGAGGCACAAGTGCAAGCTAGGCATAAGGCAGGGGCACCTATGCAGGCTAGGCTTAAGGCAGGGGCACAAGTGATGGCTACACATAAGGCATACGGCTAACTCTTTGCACTCTTTGCATAAAGGGATAGGCACCCTTAGGGGTGAAGAGCTAGCTTTCACCCCTCTACTCTGTACTTTGTTGTACAGTGCGGAGCCACTCCATAACTGCCATGCTCCAAGCGACCAGGCACATCTTGTCTGTCCTCCGTAAATGGGTAATGCCTTCGTCCCCAATTACAGTCGTGCATGTGCATTCAGACGGGACAAGAGCGAAGAGCGTAAAGCCTGCCCTGTGTGCATAACCAACATGAAGCTAAAGACAAAAAAACAATAATACAAGGGGCTCAAAAGTGCTGGCTAGGCATAAGGCAGGGGCACAAGTGCTGGCTAGGCATAAGGCAGGGGCACAAGTGCTGGCTAGGCATAAGGCAGGGGCACAAGTGCTGGCTAGGCATAAGGCAGGGGCACAAGTGCTGGCTAGGCATAAGGCAGGGGCACAAGTGCTGGCTAGGCATAAGGCAGGGGCACAAGTGCTGGCTAGGCATAAGGCAGGGGCACAAGTGCTGGCTAGGCATAAGGCAGGGGCACAAGTGCTGGCTAGGCATAAGGCAGGGGCACAAGTGCTGGCTAGGCATAAGGCAGGGGCACAAGTGCTGGCTAGGCATAAGGCAGGGGCACAAGTGCTGGCTAGGCATAAGGCAGGGGCACAAGTGCTGGCTAGGCATAAGGCAGGGGCACAAGTGCTGGCTAGGCATAAGGCAGGGGCACAAGTGCTGGCTAGGCATAAGGCAGGGGCACAAGTGCGGGCTAGGCATAAGGCAGGGGCACAAGTGCGGGCTAGGCATAAGGCAGGGGCACAAGTGCGGGCTAGGCATAAGGCAGGGGCACAAGTGCGGGCAAGGCATAAGGCAGGGGCACAAGTGCGGGCTAGGCATAAGGCAGGGGCACAAGTGCGGGCTAGGCATAAGGCAGGGGCACAAGTGCGGGCTAGGCATAAGGCAGGGGCACAAGTGCGGGCTAGGCATAAGGCAGGGGCACAAGTGCGGGCTAGGCATAAGGCAGGGGCACAAGTGCGGGCTAGGCATAAGGCAGGGGCACAAGTGCGGGCTAGGCATAAGGCAGGGGCACAAGTGCGGGCTAGGCATAAGGCAGGGGCACAAGTGCGGGCTAGGCATAAGGCAGGGGCACAAGTGCGGGCTAGGCATAAGGCAGGGGCACAAGTGCGGGCTAGGCATAAGGCAGGGGCACAAGTGCGGGCTAGGCATAAGGCAGGGGCACAAGTGCGGGCTAGGCATAAGGCAGGGGCACAAGTGCGGGCTAGGCATAAGGCAGGGGCACAAGTGCGGGCTAGGCATAAGGCAGGGGCACAAGTGCGGGCTAGGCATAAGGCAAGGCACAGGTGCTGGCTAGGCATAAGGCAGGGGCACAAGTGCTGGCTAGGCATAAGGCAGGGGCACAAGTGCTTGCTAGGCATAAGGCAGGGGCACAAAAGCTGGCTAGGCATAAGGCAGGGGCACAAGTGCAGGGTAGGCATAAGGCAGGGGCACAAGTGCTGGCTAGGCATAAGGCAGGGGCACAAGTGCTGGCTAGGCTTAAGGCAGGGGCACAAGTGCTGGCTAGGCTTAAGGCAGGGGCACAAGTGCTGGCTAGGCATAAGGCAGGGGCACAAGTGCAGTCTAGGCATAAGGCAGGGGCACAAGTGCAGTCTAGGCATAAGGCAGGGGCACAAGTGCAGTCTAGGCATAAGGCAGGGGCACAAGTGCAGTCTAGGCATAAGGCAGGGGCACAAGTGCAGTCTAGGCATAAGGCAGGGGCACAAGTGCAGTCTAGGCATAAGGCAGGGGCACAAGTGCTGGCTAGGCATAAGGCAGGGGCACAAGTGCTGGCTAGACATAAGGCAGGGGCACAAGTGCTGGCTAGGCATAAGGCAGGGGCACAAGTGCTGGCTAGGCATAAGGCAGGGGCACAAAAGCTGGCTAGGCATAAGGCAGGGGCACAAGTGCAGGGTAGGCATAAGGCAGGGGCACAAGTGCTGGCTAGGCATAAGGCAGGGGCACAAGTGCTGGCTAGGCTTAAGGCAGGGGCACAAGTGCTGGCTAGGCTTAAGGCAGGGGCACAAGTGCTGGCTAGGCATAAGGCAGGGGCACAAGTGCAGTCTAGGCATAAGGCAGGGGCACAAGTGCAGTCTAGGCATAAGGCAGGGGCACAAGTGCAGTCTAGGCATAAGGCAGGGGCACAAGTGCAGTCTAGGCATAAGGCAGGGGCACAAGTGCTGGCTAGGCATAAGGCAGGGGCACAAGTGCTGGCTAGGCATAAGGCAGGGGCACAAGTGCTGGCTAGGCATAAGGCAGGGGCACAAGTGCTGGCTAGGCATAAGGCAGGGGCACAAGTGCGGGCTAGGCATAAGGCAGGGGCACAAGTGCGGGCTAGGCATAAGGCAGGGGCACAAGTGCGGGCTAGGCATGAGGCAGGGGCACAAGTGCTGGCTAGGCATAAGGCAGGGGCACAAGTGCTGGCTAGGCATAAGGCAGGGGCACAAGTGCTGGCTAGGCATAAGGCAGGGGCACAAGTGCGGGCTAGGCATAAGGCAGGGGCACAAGTGCGGGCTAGGCATAAGGCAGGGGCACAAGTGCGGGCTAGGCATAAGGCAGGGGCACAAGTGCGGGCTAGGCATAAGGCAGGGGCACAAGTGCGGGCTAGGCATAAGGCAGGGGCACAAGTGCGGGCTAGGCATAAGGCAGGGGCACAAGTGCGGGCTAGGCATAAGGCAGGGGCACAAGTGCGGGCTAGGCATAAGGCAGGGGCACAAGTGCGGGCTAGGCATAAGGCAGGGGCACAAGTGCGGGCTAGGCATAAGGCAGGGGCACAAGTGCTGGCTAGGCATAAGGCAGGGCACAAGTGCTGGCTAGGCATAAGGCAGGGGCACAAGTGCTTGCTAGGCATAAGGCAGGGGCACAAGTGCTTGCTAGGCATAAGGCAGGGGCACAAAAGCTGGCTAGGCATAAGGCAGGGGCACAAGTGCAGGCTAGGCATAAGGCAGGGGCACAAGTGCTGGCTAGGCATAAGGCAGGGGCACAAGTGCTGGCTAGGCTTAAGGCAGGGGCACAAGTGCTGGCTAGGCATAAGGCAGGGGCACAAGTGCAGTCTAGGCATAAGGCAGGGGCACAAGTGCAGTCTAGGCATAAGGCAGGGGCACAAGTGCAGTCTAGGCATAAGGCAGGGGCACAAGTGCAGTCTAGGCATAAGGCAGGGGCACAAGTGCAGTCTAGGCATAAGGCAGGGGCACAAGTGCAGTCTAGGCATAAGGCAGGGGCACAAGTGCAGTCTAGGCATAAGGCAGGGGCACCTATGTGGGCTAGGCATAAGGCAGGGGCACCTATGCGGGCTAGGCATAAGGCAGGGGCACCTATGCGGGCTAGGCATAAGGCAGGGGCACCTATGCGGGCTAGGCATAAGGCAGGGGCACCTATGCTGGCTAGGCATAAGGCAGGGGCACAAGTGCTGGCTAGGCATAAGGCAGGGGCACAAGTGCTGGCTAGGCATAAGGCAGGGGCACAAGTGCTGGCTAGGCATAAGGCAGGGGCACAAGTGCTGGCTAGGCATAAGGCAGGGGCACAAGTGCTGGCTAGGCATAAGGCAGGGGCACAAGTGCTGGCTAGGCATAAGGCAGGGGCACAAGTGCTGGCTAGGCATAAGGCAGGGGCACAAGTGCTGGCTAGGCATAAGGCAGGGGCACAAGTGCTGGCTAGGCATAAGGCAGGGGCACAAGTGCTGGCTAGGCATAAGGCAGGGGCACAAGTGCTGGCTAGGCATAAGGCAGGGGCACAAGTGCTGGCTAGGCATAAGGCAGGGGCACAAGTGCTGGCTAGGCATAAGGCAGGGGCACAAGTGCTGGCTAGGCATAAGGCAGGGGCACAAGTGCTGGCTAGGCATAAGGCAGGGGCACAAGTGCTGGCTAGGCATAAGGCAGGGGCACAAGTGCTGGCTAGGCATAAGGCAGGGGCACAAGTGTTGGCTAGGCATAAGGCAGGGGCACAAGTGCTGGCTAGGCATAAGGCAAGGGCACAACTGCTGGCTAGGCATAAGGCAGGGGCACAAGTGCTGGCTAGGCATAAGGCAGGGGCACAAGTGCTGGCTAGGCATAAGGCAGGGGCACAAGTGCTGGCTAGGCATAAGGCAGGGGCACAAGTGCTGGCTAGGCATAAGGCAGGGGCACAAGTGCTGGCTAGGCATAAGGCAGGGGCACAAGTGCTGGCTAGGCATAAGGCAGGGGCACAAGTGCTGGCTAGGCATAAGGCAGGGGCACAAGTGCTTGCTAGGCATAAGGCAGGGGCACAAGTGCTTGCTAGGCATAAGGCAGGGGCACAAGTGCTTGCTAGGCATAACGCAGGGGCACAAGTGCTGGCTAGGCATAAGGCAGGGGCACAAGTGCTGGCTAGGCATAAGGCAGGGGCACAAGTGCTTGCTAGGCATAAGGCAGGGGCACAAGTGCTTGCTAGTCATAAGGCAGGGGCACAAGTGCAGTCTAGGCATAAGGCAGGGGCACAAGTGCAGTCTAGGCATAAGGCAGGGGCACAAGTGCAGTCTAGGCATAAGGCAGGGGCACAAGTGCAGTCTAGGCATAAGGCAGGGGCACCTATGGGGGCTAGGCATAAGGCAGGGGCACCTATGCGGGCTAGGCATAAGGCAGGGGCACCTATGCGGGCTAGGCATAAGGCAGGGGCAAAAGTGCGGGCTAGGCATAAGGCAGGGGCACAAGTGCGGGCTAGGCATAAGGCAGGGGCACAAGTGCTGGCTAGGCATAAGGCAGGGGCACAAGTGCTGGCTAGGCATAAGGCAGGGGCACAAGTGCGGGCTAGGCATAAGGCAGGGGCACAAGTGCGGGCTAGGCATAAGGCAGGGGCACAAGTGCGGGCTAGGCATAAGGCAGGGGCACAAGTGCTGGCTAGGCATAAGGCAGGGCACAAGTGCTGGCTAGGCATAAGGCAGAGGCACAAGTGCTTGCTAGGCATAAGGCAGGGGCACAAGTGCTTGCTAGGCATAAGGCAGGGGCACAAAAGCTGGCTAGGCATAAGGCAGGGGCACAAGTGCAGTCTAGGCATAAGGCAGGGGCACAAGTGCAGTCTAGGCATAAGGCAGGGGCACAAGTGCAGTCTAGGCATAAGGCAGGGGCACAAGTGCAGTCTAGGCATAAGGCAGGGGCACCTATGTGGGCTAGGCATAAGGCAGGGGCACAAGTGCTGGCTAGGCATAAGGCAGGGGCACAAGTGCAGTCTAGGCATAAGGCAGGGGCACAAGTGCTGGCTAGGCATAAGGCAGGGGCACAAGTGCAGTCTAGGCATAAGGCAGGGGCACAAGTGCAGTCTAGGCATAAGGCAGGGGCACAAGTGCAGTCTAGGCATAAGGCAGGGGCACAAGTGCGGGCTAGGCATAAGGCAGGGGCACAAGTGCTGGCTAGACTTAAGGCAGGGGCAAACGTTCTGGCTTGGCATAAGGCAGGGGCACAAGTGCAGTCTAGGCATAAGGCAGGGGCACCTATGCGGGCTAGGCATAAGGCAGGGGCACAAGTGCAGTCTAGGCATAAGGCAGGGGCACAAGTGCAGTCTAGGCATAAGGCAGGGGCACAAGTGCAGGCTAGGCATAAGGCAGGGCCACAAGTGCAGGCTAGGCATAAGGCAGGGCCACAAGTGCAGGCTAGGCATAAGGCAGGGGCACAAGTGCTGGCTAGGCATAAGGCAGGGGCACAAGTGCTGGCTAGGCATAAGGCAGGGGCACAAGTGCTGGCTAGGCATAAGGCAGAGGCTCAAGTGCTGGCTAGGCATAAGGCAGGGGCACAAGTGCTGGCTAGGCATAAGGCAGGGGCACAAGTGCTGGCTAGGCATAAGGCAAGGGCACAAGTGCTGGCTAGGCATAAGGCAGGGGCACAAGTGCTGGCTAGGCATAAGGCAGGGGCACAAGTGCGGGCTAGACTTTAGGCAGGGGCACAAGAGCAAACTAAGCATAAGGCAGAGGCACAAGTGCAAGCTAGGCATAAGGCAGGGGCACCTATGCAGGCTAGGCTTAAGGCAGGGGCACAAGTGATGGCTACACATAAGGCATACGGCTAACTCTTTGCACTCTTTGCATAAAGGGATAGGCACCCTTAGGGGTGAAGAGCTAGCTTTCACCCCTCTACTCTGTACTTTGTTGTACAGTGCGGAGCCACTCCATAACCCCCATGCTCCAAGCGACCAGGCACATCTTGTCTGTCCTCCGTAAATGGGTAATGCCTTCGTCCCCAATTACAGTCGTGCATGTGCATTCAGACGGGACAAGAGCGAAGAGCGTAAAGCCTGCCCTGTGTGCATAACCAACATGAAGCTAAAGACAAAAAAACAATAATACAAGGGGCTCAAAAGTGCTGGCTAGGCATAAGGCAGGGGCACAAGTGCTGGCTAGGCATAAGGCAGGCGCACAAGTGCTGGCTAGGCATAAGGCAGGGGCACAAGTGCTGGTTAGGCATAAGGCAGGGGCACAAGTGCTGGCTAGGCATAAGGCAGGGGCACAAGTGCGGGCTAGGCATAAGGCAGGGGCACAAGTGCGGGCTAGGCATAAGGCAGGGGCACAAGTGCGGGCTAGGCATAAGGCAGGGGCACACGTGCGGGCTAGGCATAAGGCAGGGGCACACGTGCTGGCTAGGCATAAGGCAGGGGCACACGTGCTGGCTAGGCATAAGGCAGGGGCACACGTGCTGGCTAGGCATAAGGCAGGGGCACAAGTGCGGGCTAGGCATAAGGCAGGGGCACAAGTGCGGGCTAGGCATAAGGCAGGGGCACAAGTGCGGGCTAGGCATAAGGCAGGGGCACAAGTGCGGGCTAGGCATAAGGCAGGGGCACAAGTGCGGGCTAGGCATAAGTCAGGGGCACAAGTGCGGGCTAGGCATAAGGCAGGGGCACAAGTGCGGGCTAGGCTTAAGGCCTGGGCACAAGTGCGGGCTAGGCTTAAGGCCTGGGCACAAGTGCAGTTCTGGCTAGGATCAAGGCAGGGGGCACAAGTGCCGGCTAGGCTTAAGGCATGGGCACAAGTGCCAGCTAGGCTTAAGGCCTGGGCACAAGTGCGGGCTAGGCATAAGGCAGGAGCACAAGTGCTGGCTGGGCATAAGGCAGGAGCACAAGTGCTGGCTGGGCATAAGGCAGGAGCACAAGTGCTGGCTGAGCATAAGGCAGGAGCACATGTGCTGGCTAGGCTTAAGGCTGAGGCTTAAATGCTGGCTAGGTAGTAGACAGAGGCACAAGTTTAAACCAGGCATAAGGAAGGGGCACAAGTGATGGCTAACTTTGTGTAAATGGTGAGGCACCCATAGGAATGAAGAGCTAGTTTTCAACCCTCTGCTCTGTACTTGAACATTTAGGACTTGATACTTTGTAGAAAAGTGAGGAGCCACTACACAACTCCATGCTCCAAATGAGCATGCACTTCTGTCCTCTTACCTGTCAACACAGCATTTCCCATACAGATTAAAATATAAGCAATAGAAAACAGACAAGCTGTTCATGGCTAAAAATATTTTATTCAGGCCATAATATGTTCTAATACAATTTAAAAAAAATTAATTTGGTAATTTAAATGATGGTAAAATCCCAAACCATGGACAAGGCTTTATAACCCCTACATAGCGCAGGCAATGCAGAGGGTCCCCCCCACAGAGCGCAGGCAATGTAGAGTCCCCCCCACAGAGCGCAGGCAATGCAGTGCCCCCCTCCCACAGAGCGCTGACAATGCAGAGGGTCCCTCCCACAGAGCGCTGACAATGCAGAGGGTCCCCCCCACAGAGATCAGACAATGCAGAGGGTCCCACCCCACAGAGCGCAGGCAATGCAGAGGGTCCCACCCCACAGAGCGCAGGCAATGCAGAGGGTCCCCCCCCCCCACAGAGCGCAGGCAATGCAGAGGGTTCCCCCCCAGAGCGCAGGCAATGCAGAGGGCCCCCCCCTACAGAGTGCAGGCAATGCAGAGGGTTCCCCCCCCCCCCGGAGCGCAGGCAATGCAGAGGGTCCCCCCCACAGAGCGCAGGCAATGCAGAGGGTCCCCCCCACAGAGCGCAGGCAATGCAGAGGGTCCCCCCCACAGAGCGCAGGCAATGCAGAGGGTCCCCCCCACAGAGCGCAGGCAATGCAGAGGGTCCGCTTCAGAGCGCAGGCAATGCAGAGGGTCCCCCCCACAGAGCGCAGGCAATGCAGAGGGTCCCCCCCACAGAGCGCAGGCAATGCAGAGGGTCCCCCCCACAGAGCGCAGGCAATGCAGAGGGTCCCCCCCCCCACAGAGCGCAGGCAATGCAGAGGGTCCCCCCCCCCACAGAGCGCAGGCAATGCAGAGGGTCCCCCCCCCCACAGAGCGCAGGCAATGCAGAGGGTCCCCCCCCCACAGAGCGCAGGCAATGCAGAGGGTCCCCCCCACAGAGCGCAGGCAATGCAGAGGGTCCCCCCCACAGAGCGCAGGCAATGCAGAGGGTCCCCCCCACAGAGCGCAGGCAATGCAGGGTCCCCCCCCACAGAGCGCAGGCAATGCAGAGGGTCCCCCCCACAGAGCGCAGGCAATGCAGAGGGTCCCCACACAGAGCGCAGGCAATGCAGAGGGTCCCCACACAGAGCGCAGGCAATGCAGAGGGTCCCCACACAGAGCGCAGGCAATGCAGAGGGTCCCCACACAGAGCGCAGGCAATGCAGAGGGTCCCCCCACAGAGCGCAGGCAATGCAGAGGGTCCCCCCACAGAGCGCAGGCAATGCAGAGGGTCCCCCCACAGAGCGCAGGCAATGCAGAGGGTCCCCCCACAGAGCGCAGGCAAAGCAGAGGGTCCCCCCACAGAGCGCAGGCAATGCAGAGGGTCTCCCCACAGAGCGCAGGCAATGCAGAGGGTCCCCCCCCACAGCGCAGGCAATGCAGAGGGTCCCCCCCACAGAGCGCAGGCAATGCAGAGGGTCCCCCACAGAGCGCAGGCAATGCAGAGGGTCCCCCCCACAGAGCACAGGCAATGCAGAGGGTCCCCCCCCACAGAGTGCAGGCAATGCAGAGGGTCCCCCCCAGAGCGCAGGCAATGCAGAGGGTCCCCCCCACAGAGCGCAGGCAATGCAGAGGGTCCCCCCCACAGAGCGCAGGCAATGCAGAGGGTCCCCTTCAGAGCGCAGGCAATGCAGAGGGTCCCCCCCCACAGAGCGCAGGCATTGCAAAGGGCCCCCCCCCCCCACAGAGTGCAGGCAATGCAGAGGGTCCCCCCCACAGAGCGCAGGCAATGCAGAGTCCCGCCCACAGAGCGCAGGCAATGCAGAGGGTCCTTCACACAGAGCGCAGGCAATGCAGAGGGTCCCCACACAGAGCGCAGACAATGCATAGGGTCCCCACACAGAGCGCAGGCAATGCAGAGGGTCCCCCCACAGAGCGCAGGCAATGCAGAGGGTCCCCCCACAGAGCGCAGGCAATGCAGAGGGTCCCCCCACAGAGCGCAGGCAATGCAGAGGGTCCCCCCCACAGAGCGCAGGCAATGCAGAGGGTCCCCCCCACAGAGCGCAGGCAATGCAGAGGGTCCCCCCCACAGAGCGCAGGCAATGCAGAGGGTTCCCCCCCACAGACCGCAGGCAATGCAGAGGGTCCCCCCTCAGAGCGCAGGCAATGCAGAGGGCCCCCCCACAGAGCGCAGGCAATGCAGAGGGTCCCCCCCACAGAGCGCAGGCAATGCAGAGGGTCCCCTTCAGAGCGCAGGCAATGCAGAGGGTCCCCCCCACAGAGCGCAGGCAATGCAGAGGGTCCACCCCACAGAGCGCAAGCAATGCAGAGGGTCCACCCCACAGAGCGCAGGCAATGCAGAGGGTCCACCCCACAGAGCGCAGCCAATGCAGAGGGTCCCCACACAGAGCGCAGGCAATGCAGAGGGTCCCCACAGCACGCAGGCAATGCAGAGGGTCCCCCCACAGAGCGCAGGCAATGCAGGGGCACAAGTGCGGGCTAGGCATAACGCAGGGGCACAAGTGCTGGCTAGGCATAAGGCAGGGGCACAAGTGCTGGCTAGGCATAAGGCAGGGGCACAAGTGCTGGCTGAGCATAAGGCAGGAGCACAAGTGCTGGCTGAGCATAAGGCTGAGGCTTAAATGCTGGCTAGGTAGTAGACAGAGGCACAAGTTTAAACCAGGCATAAGGAAGGGGCACAAGTGCTGGCTAGGCATAAGGCAGGGGCACAAGTGCTGGCTGAGCATAAGGCAGGGGCCCAAGTGCGGGCTAGGCATAAGGCAGGGGCACACGTGCGGGCTAGGCATAAGGCAGGGGCACACGTGCGGGCTAGGCATAAGGCAGGGGCACACGTGCGGGCTAGGCATAAGGCAGGGGCACAAGTGCGGGCTAGGCATAAGGCAGGGGCACAAGCGCGGGCTAGGCATAAGGCAGGGGCACAAGCGCGGGCTAGGCATAAGGCAGGGGCACACGTGCGGGCTAGGCATAAGGCAGGGGCACACGTGCTGGCTAGGCATAAGGCAGGGGCACACGTGCTGGCTAGGCATAAGGCAGGGGCACAAGTGCGGGCTAGGCATAAGGCAGGGGCACAAGTGCGGGCTAGGCATAAGGCAGGGGCACAAGTGCAGGCTAGGTATAAGGCAGGGGCACAAGTGCTGGCTAGGCATAAGGCAAGGGCACAAGTGCTGGCTAGGCATAAGGCAGGGGCACAAGTGCTGGCTAGGCATAAGGCAGGGGCACAAGTGCGGGCTAGACTTTAGGCAGGGGCACAAGAGCAAACTAAGCATAAGGCAGAGGCACAAGTGCAAGCTAGGCATAAGGCAGGGGCACCTATGCAGGCTAGGCTTAAGGCAGGGGCACAAGTGATGGCTACACATAAGGCATACGGCTAACTCTTTGCACTCTTTGCATAAAGGGATAGGCACCCTTAGGGGTGAAGAGCTAGCTTTCACCCCTCTACTCTGTACTTTGTTGTACAGTGCGGAGCCACTCCATAACTGCCATGCTCCAAGCGACCAGGCACATCTTGTCTGTCCTCCGTAAATGGGTAATGCCTTCGTCCCCAATTACAGTCGTGCATGTGCATTCAGACGGGACAAGAGCGAAGAGCGTAAAGCCTGCCCTGTGTGCATAACCAACATGAAGCTAAAGACAAAAAAACAATAATACAAGGGGCTCAAAAGTGCTGGCTAGGCATAAGGCAGGGGCACAAGTGCTGGCTAGGCATAAGGCAGGGGCACAAGTGCTGGCTAGGCATAAGGCAGGGGCACAAGTGCTGGCTAGGCATAAGGCAGGGGCACAAGTGCTGGCTAGGCATAAGGCAGGGGCACAAGCGCTGGCTAGGCATAAGGCAGGGGCACAAGTGCTGGCTAGGCATAAGGCAGGGGCACAAGTGCGGGCTAGGCATAAGGCAGGGGCACAAGTGCGGGCTAGGCATAAGGCAGGGGCACACGTGCTGGCTAGGCATAAGGCAGGGGCACACGTGCTGGCTAGGCATAAGGCAGGGGCACAAGTGCGGGCTAGGCATAAGGCAGGGGCACAAGTGCGGGCTAGGCATAAGGCAGGGGCACAAGTGCAAGCTAGGTATAAGGCAGGGGCACAAGTGCTGGCTAGGCATAAGGCAAGGGCACAAGTGCTGGCTAGGCATAAGGCAAGGGCACAAGTGCTGGCTAGGCATAAGGCAGGGGCACAAGTGCTGGCTAGGCATAAGGCAGGGGCACAAGTGCGGGCTAGACTTTAGGCAGGGGCACAAGAGCAAACTAAGCATAAGGCAGAGGCACAAGTGCAAGCTAGGCATAAGGCAGGGGCACCTATGCAGGCTAGGCTTAAGGCAGGGGCACAAGTGATGGCTACACATAAGGCATACGGCTAACTCTTTGCACTCTTTGCATAAAGGGATAGGCACCCTTAGGGGTGAAGAGCTAGCTTTCACCCCTCTACTCTGTACTTTGTTGTACAGTGCGGAGCCACTCCATAACTGCCATGCTCCAAGCGACCAGGCACATCTTGTCTGTCCTCCGTAAATGGGTAATGCCTTCGTCCCCAATTACATTCGTGCATGTGCATTCAGACGGGACAAGAGCGAAGAGCGTAAAGCCTGCCCTGTGTGCATAACCAACATGAAGCTAAAGACAAAAAAACAATAATACAAGGGGCTCAAAAGTGCTGGCTAGGCATAAGGCAGGGGCACAAGTGCTGGCTAGGCATAAGGCAGGGGCACAAGTGCTGGCTAGGCATAAGGCAGGGGCACAAGTGCTAACTAGGCATAAGGCAGGGGCACAAGTGCTGGCTAGGCTTAAGGCAGGGGCACAAGTGCTGGCTAGGCATAAGGCAGGGGCACAAGTGCTGGCTAGGCATAAGGCAGGGGCACAAGTGCTGGCTAGGCATAAGGCAGGGGCACAAGTGCTGGCTAGGCATAAGGCAGGGGCACAAGTGCTGGCTAGGCATAAGGCAGGGGCACAAGTGCTGGCTAGGCATAAGGCAGGGGCACAAGTGCTGGCTAGGCATAAGGCAGGGGCACAAGTGCTGGCTAGGCATAAGGCAGGGGCACAAGTGCTGGCTAGGCATAAGGCAGGGGCACAAGTGCTGGCTAGGCATAAGGCAGGGGCACAAGTGCTGGCTAGGCATAAGGCAGGGGCACAAGTGCTGGCTAGGCATAAGGCAGGGGCACAAGTGCTGGCTAGGCATAAGGCAGGGGCACAAGTGCTGGCTAGGCATAAGGCAGGGGCACAAGTGCTGGCTAGGCATAAGGCAGGGGCACAAGTGCTGGCTAGGCATAAGGCAGGGGCACAAGTGCTGGCTAGGCATAAGGCAGGGGCACAAGTGCTGGCTAGGCATAAGGCAGGGGCACAAGTGCTGGCTAGGCATAAGGCAGGGCCACAAGTGCAGGCTAGGCATAAGGCAGGGGCACAAGTGCTGGCTAGGCATAAGGCAGGGGCACAAGTGCTGGCTAGGCATAAGGCAGGGGCTCAAGTGCTGGCTAGGCATAAGGCAGGGGCACAAGTGCTGGCTAGGCATAAGGCAGGGGCACAAGTGCTGGCTAGGCATAAGGCAGGGGCACAAGTGTGGGCTAGACTTTAGGCAGGGGCACAAGAGCAAACTAAGCATAAGGCAGAGGCACAAGTGCAAGCTAGGCATAAGGCAGGGGCACCTATGCAGGCTAGGCTTAAGGCAGGGGCACAAGTGATGGCTACACATAAGGCATACGGCTAACTCTTTGCACTCTTTGCATAAAGGGATAGGCACCCTTAGGGGTGAAGAGCTAGCTTTCACCCCTCTACTCTGTACTTTGTTGTACAGTGCGGAGCCACTCCATAACCCCCATGCTCCAAGCGACCAGGCACATCTTGTCTGTCCTCCGTAAATGGGTAATGCCTTCGTCCCCAATTACAGTCGTGCATGTGCATTCAGACGGGACAAGAGCGAAGAGCGTAAAGCCTGCCCTGTGTGCATAACCAACATGAAGCTAAAGACAAAAAAACAATAATACAAGGGGCTCAAAAGTGCTGGCTAGGCATAAGGCAGGGGCACAAGTGCTGGCTAGGCATAAGGCAGGGGCACAAGTGCTGGCTAGGCATAAGGCAGGGGCACAAGTGCTGGCTAGGCATAAGGCAGGGGCACAAGTGCGGGCTAGGCATAAGGCAGGGGCACAAGTGCGGGCTAGGCATAAGGCAGGGGCACAAGTGCGGGCTAGGCATAAGGCAGGGGCACACGTGCGGGCTAGGCATAAGGCAGGGGCACACGTGCTGGCTAGGCATAAGGCAGGGGCACACGTTCTGGCTAGGCATAAGGCGGGGCACAAGTGCGGGCTAGGCATAAGGCAGGGGCACAAGTGCGGGCTAGGCATAAGGCAGGGGCACAAGTGCAGGCTAGGTATAAGGCAGGGGCACAAGTGCTGGCTAGGCATAAGGCAAGAGCACAAGTGCTGGCTAGGCATAAGGCAAGGGCACAAGTGCTGGCTAGGCATAAGGCAGGGGCACAAGTGCAGTCTAGGCATAAGGCAGGGGCACCTATGCGGGCTAGGCATAAGGCAGGGGCACCTATGCGGGCTAGGCATAAGGCAGGGGCACAAGTGCGGGCTAGGCATAAGGCAGGGGCACAAAAGCTGGCTAGGCATAAGGCAGGGGCACAAGTGCAGGCTAGGCATAAGGCAGGGGCACAAGTGCTGGCTAGGCATAAGGCAGGGGCACAAGTGCTGGCTAGGCTTAAGGCAGGGGCACAAGTGCTGGCTAGGCATAAGGCAGGGGCACAAGTGCTGGCTAGGCATAAGGCAGGGGCACAAGTGCTGGCTAGGCATAAGGCAGGGGCACAAGTGCGGGCTAGGCATAAGGCAGGGGCACAAGTGCGGGCTAGGCATAAGGCAGGGGCACAAGTGCGGGCTAGGCATAAGGCAGGGACACAAGTGCTGGCTAGGCATAAGGCAGGGCACAAGTGCTGGCTAGGCATAAGGCAGGGGCACAAGTGCTTGCTAGGCATAAGGCAGGGGCACAAGTGCTTGCTAGGCATAAGGCAGGGGCACAAAAGCTGGCTAGGCATAAGGCAGGGGCACAAGTGCAGGCTAGGCATAAGGCAGGGGCACAAGTGCTGGCTAGGCATAAGGCAGGGGCACAAGTGCTGGATAGGCTTAAGGCAGGGGCACAAGTGCTGGCTAGGCTTAAGGCAGGGGCACAAGTGCTGGCTAGGCTTAAGGCAGGGGCACAAGTGCAGTCTAGGCATAAGGCAGGGGCACAAGTGCAGTCTAGGCATAAGGCAGGGGCACAAGTGCAGTCTAGGCATAAGGCAGGGGCACAAGTGCAGTCTAGGCATAAGGCAGGGGCACAAGTGCAGTCTAGGCATAAGGCAGGGGCACCTATGCGGGCTAGGCATAAGGCAGGGGCACCTATGCGGGCTAGGCATAAGGCAGGGGCACCTATGCGGGCTAGGCATAAGGCAGGGGCACCTATGCGGGCTAGGCATAAGGCAGGGGCACAAGTGCGGGCTAGGCATAAGGCAGGGGCACAAGTGCGGGATAGGCATAAGGCAGGGGCACAAGTGCGGGCTAGGCATAAGGCAGGGGCACAAGTGCGGGCTAGCCATAAGGCAGGGGCACAAGTGCGGGCTAGGCATAAGGCAGGGGCACAAGTGCGGGCTAGGCATAAGGCAGGGGCACAAGTGCGGCCTAGGCATAAGGCAGGGGCACAAGTGCGGCTAGGCATAAGGCAGGGGCCCAAGTGCGGGCTAGGCATAAGGCAGGGGCACACGTGCTGGCTAGGCATAAGGCAGGGGCACACGTGCTGGCTAGGCATAAGGCAGGGGCACACGTGCGGGCTAGGCATAAGGCAGGGGCACACGTGCGGGCTAGGCATAAGGCAGGGGCACACGTGCGGGCTAGGCATAAGGCAGGGGCACAAGTGCGGGCTAGGCATAAGGCAGGGGCACAAGTGCGGGCTAGGCATAAGGCAGGGGCACAAGTGCGGGCTAGGCATAAGGCAGGGGCACAAGTGCTGGCTAGGCATAAGGCAGGGGCACAAGTGCTGGCTAGGCATAAGGCAGGGGCACAAGTGCTGGCTAGGCATAAGGCAGGGGCACAAGTGCTGGCTAGGCATAAGGCAGGGGCACAAGTGCTGGCTAGGCATAAGGCAGGGGCACAAGTGCTGGCTAGGCATAAGGCAGGGGCACAAGTGCTGGCTAGGCATAAGGCAGGGGCACAAGTGCGGGCTAGGCATAAGGCAGGGGCACAAGTGCTGGCTAGTCATAAGGCAGGGGCACAAGTGCTGGCTAGGCATAAGGCAGGGGCACAAGTGCTGGCTAGTCATAAGGCAGGGGCACAAGTGCTGGCTAGGCATAAGGCAGGGGCACAAGTGCTGGCTAGGCATAAGGCAGGGGCACAAGTGCTGGCTAGGCATAAGGCAGGGGCACAAGTGCTGGCTAGGCATAAGGCAGGGGCACAAGTGCTGGCTAGGCATAAGGCAGGGGCACAAGTGCTGGCTAGGCATAAGGCAGGGGCACAAGTGCTGGCTAGGCATAAGGCAGGGGCACAAGTGCTGGCTAGGCATAAGGCAGGGGCACAAGTGCTGGCTAGGCATAAGGCAGGGGCACAAGTGCTGGCTAGGCATAAGGCAGGGGCACAAGTGCTGGCTAGGCATAAGGCAGGGGCACAAGTGCTGGCTAGGCATAAGGCAGGGGCACAAGTGCTGGCTAGGCATAAGGCAGGGGCACAAGTGCTGGCTAGGCATAAGGCAGGGGCACAAGTGCTGGCTAGGCATAAGGCAGGGGCACAAGTGCTGGCTAGGCATAAGGCAGGGGCACAAGTGCGGGCTAGGCATAAGGCAGGGGCACAAGTGCGGGCTAGGCATAAGGCAGGGGCACAAGTGCGGGCTAGGCATAAGGCAGGGGCACAAGTGCGGGCTAGGCATAAGGCAGGGGCACAAGTGCGGGCTAGGCATAAGGCAGGGGCACAAGTGCGGGCTAGGCATAAGGCAGGGGCACAAGTGCGGGCTAGGCATAAGGCAGGGGCACAAGTGCGGGCTAGGCATAAGGCAGGGGCACAAGTGCGGGCTAGGCATAAGGCAGGGGCACAAGTGCGGGCTAGGCATAAGGCAGGGGCACAAGTGCGGGCTAGGCATAAGGCAGGGGCACAAGTGCGGGCTAGGCATAAGGCAGGGGCACAAGTGCGGGCTAGGCATAAGGCAGGGGCACAAGTGCGGGCTAGGCATAAGGCAGGGGCACAAGTGCGGGCTAGGCATAAGGCAGGGGCACAAGTGCGGGCTAGGCATAAGGCAGGGGCACAAGTGCGGGCTAGGCATAAGGCAGGGGCACAAGTGCGGGCTAGGCATAAGGCAGGGGCACAAGTGCGGGCTAGGCATAAGGCAGGGGCACAAGTGCGGGCTAGGCATAAGGCAGGGGCACAAGTGCGGGCTAGGCATAAGGCAGGGGCACAAGTGCGGGCTAGGCATAAGGCAGGGGCACAAGTGCTGGCTAGGCATAAGGCAAGGCACAGGTGCTGGCTAGGCATAAGGCAGGGGCACAAGTGCAGGCTAGGCATAAGGCAGGGGCACAAGTGCAGTCTAGGCATAAGGCAGTGGCACAAGTGCAGTCTAGGCATAAGGCAGGGGCACAAGTGCAGTCTAGGCATAAGGCAGGGGCACAAGTGCTGGCTAGGCATAAGGCAGGGGCACAAGTGCTGGCTAGGCATAAGGCAGGGGCACAAGTGCTTGCTAGGCATAAGGCAGGGGCACAAGTGCTTGCTAGGCATAAGGCAGGGGCACAAGTGCTTGCTAGGCATAAGGCAGGGGCACAAGTGCTTGCTAGGCATAAGGCAGGGGCACAAGTGCTTGCTAGGCATAAGGCAGGGGCACAAGTGCTGGCTAGGCATAAGGCAGGGGCACAAGTGCTGGCTAGGCATAAGGCAGGGGCACAAGTGCTTGCTAGGCATAAGGCAGGGGCACAAGTGCTTGCTAGGCATAAGGCAGGGGCACAAAAGCTGGCTAGGCATAAGGCAGGGGCACAAGTGCAGTCTAGGCATAAGGCAGGGGCACAAGTGCAGTTTAGGCATAAGGCAGGGGCACAAGTGCAGTCTAGGCATAAGGCAGGGGCACAAGTGCAGTCTAGGCATAAGGCAGGGGCACAAGTGCAGTCTAGGCATAAGGCAGGGGCACCTATGGGGGCTAGGCATAAGGCAGGGGCACCTATGCGGGCTAGGCATAAGGCAGGGGCACAAGTGCGGGCTAGGCATAAGGCAGGGGCACAAGTGCAGGCTAGGCATAAGGCAGGGGCACAAGTGCGGGCTAGGCATAAGGCAGGGGCACAAGTGCTGGCTAGGCATAAGGCAGGGGCACAAGTGC
The DNA here is from genome assembly GCF_032444005.1 of Ranitomeya imitator. Lineage (NCBI taxonomy): Eukaryota > Metazoa > Chordata > Amphibia > Anura > Dendrobatidae > Ranitomeya > Ranitomeya imitator. The sequence continues at coordinate 105,464,545 of NC_091285.1, read as the reverse complement.
TGGCTAGGCATAAGGCAGGGGCACAAGTGCGGGCTAGGCATAAGGCAGGGGCACAAGTGCGGGCTAGGCATAAGGCAGGGGCACAAGTGCGGGCTAGGCATAAGGCAGGGGCACAAGTGCGGGCTAGGCATAAGGCAGGGGCACAAGTGCTGGCTAGGCATAAGGCAGGGCACAAGTGCTGGCTAGGCATAAGGCAGGGGCACAAGTGCTTGCTAGGCATAAGGCAGGGGCACAAGTGCTTGCTAGGCATAAGGCAGGGGCACAAGTGCTTGCTAGGCATAAGGCAGGGGCACAAAAGCTGGCTAGGCATAAGGCAGGGGCACAAGTGCAGTCTAGGCATAAGGCAGGGGCACAAGTGCAGTCTAGGCATAAGGCAGGGGCACAAGTGCTGGCTAGGCATAAGGCAGGGGCACAAGTGCAGTCTAGGCATAAGGCAGGGGCACAAGTGCAGTCTAGGCATAAGGCAGGGGCACAAGTGCAGTCTAGGCATAAGGCAGGGGCACAAGTGCGGGCTAGGCATAAGGCAGGGGCACAAGTGCTGGCTAGACTTAAGGCAGGGGCAAACGTTCTGGCTTGGCATAAGGCAGGGGCACAAGTGCAGTCTAGGCATAAGGCAGGGGCACCTATGCGGGCTAGGCATAAGGCAGGGGCACAATGCAGTCTAGGCATAAGGCAGGGGCACAAGTGCAGTCTAGGCATAAGGCAGGGGCACAAGTGCAGTCTAGGCATAAGGCAGGGCCACAAGTGCAGGCTAGGCATAAGGCAGGGCCACAAGTGCAGGCTAGGCATAAGGCAGGGGCACAAGTGCTGGCTAGGCATAAGGCAGGGGCACAAGTGCTGGCTAGGCATAAGGCAGAGGCTCAAGTGCTGGCTAGGCATAAGGCAGGGGCACAAGTGCTGGCTAGGCATAAGGCAGGGGCACAAGTGCTGGCTAGGCATAAGGCAAGGGCACAAGTGCTGGCTAGGCATAAGGCAGGGGCACAAGTGCTGGCTAGGCATAAGGCAGGGGCACAAGTGAGGGCTAGACTTTAGGCAGGGGCACAAGAGCAAACTAAGCATAAGGCAGAGGCACAAGTGCAAGCTAGGCATAAGGCAGGGGCACCTATGCAGGCTAGGCTTAAGGCAGGGGCACAAGTGATGGCTACACATAAGGCATACGGCTAACTCTTTGCACTCTTTGCATAAAGGGATAGGCACCCTTAGGGGTGAAGAGCTAGCTTTCACCCCTCTACTCTGTACTTTGTTGTACAGTGCGGAGCCACTCCATAACCCCCATGCTCCAAGCGACCAGGCACATCTTGTCTGTCCTCCGTAAATGGGTAATGCCTTCGTCCCCAATTACAGTCGTGCATGTGCATTCAGACGGGACAAGAGCGAAGAGCGTAAAGCCTGCCCTGTGTGCATAACCAACATGAAGCTAAAGACAAAAAAACAATAATACAAGGGGCTCAAAAGTGCTGGCTAGGCATAAGGCAGGGGCACAAGTGCTGGCTAGGCATAAGGCAGGCGCACAAGTGCTGGCTAGGCATAAGGCAGGGGCACAAGTGCTGGTTAGGCATAAGGCAGGGGCACAAGTGCTGGCTAGGCATAAGGCAGGGGCACAAGTGCTGGCTAGGCATAAGGCAGGGGCACAAGTGCTGGCTAGGCATAAGGCAGGGGCACAAGTGCTGGCTAGGCATAAGGCAGGGGCACAAGTGCGGGCTAGGCATAAGGCAGGGGCACAAGTGCGGGCTAGGCATAAGGCAGGGGCACACGTGCGGGCTAGGCATAAGGCAGGGGCACACGTGCGGGCTAGGCATAAGGCAGGGGCACACGTGCTGGCTAGGCATAAGGCAGGGGCACACGTGCTGGCTAGGCATAAGGCAGGGGCACAATTGCGGGCTAGGCATAAGGCAGGGGCACAAGTGCGGGCTAGGCATAAGGCAGGGGCACAAGTGCGGGCTAGGCATAAGGCAGGGGCACAAGTGCGGGCTAGGCATAAGGCAGGGGCACAAGTGCGGGCTAGGCATAAGGCAGGGGCACAAGTGCGGGCTAGGCATAAGGCAGGGGCACAAGTGCGGGCTAGGCATAAGGCAGGGGCACAAGTGCGGGCTAGGCATAAGGCAGGGGCACAAGTGCGGGCTAGGCATAAGGCAGGGGCACAAGTGCGGGCTAGGCATAAGGCAGGGGCACAAGTGCGGGCTAGGCATAAGGCAGGGGCACAAGTGCGGGCTAGGCATAAGGCAGGGGCACAAGTGCGGGCTAGGCATAAGGCAGGGGCACAAGTGCGGGCTAGGCATAAGGCAGGGGCCCAAGTGCGGCTAGGCATAAGGCAGGGGCCCAAGTGCGGGCTAGGCATAAGGCAGGGGCACACGTGCGGGCTAGGCATAAGGCAGGGGCACACGTGCGGGCTAGGCATAAGGCAGGGGCACACGTGCGGGCTAGGCATAAGGCAGGGGCACACGTGCGGGCTAGGCATAAGGCAGGGGCACACGTGCGGGCTAGGCATAAGGCAGGGGCACACGTGCGGGCTAGGCATAAGGCAGGGGCACACGTGCGGGCTAGGCATAAGGCAGGGGCACACGTGCGGGCTAGGCATAAGGCAGGGGCACACGTGCGGGCTAGGCATAAGGCAGGGGCACAAGTGCGGGCTAGGCATAAGGCAGGGGCACAAGTGCGGGCTAGGCATAAGGCAGGGGCACAAGTGCGGTCTAGGCATAAGGCAGGGGCACAAGTGCGGGCTAGGCATAAGGCAGGGGCACAAGTGCGGGCTAGGCATAAGGCAGGGGCACAAGTGCGGGCTAGGCATAAGGCAGGGGCACAAGTGCGGGCTAGGCATAAGGCAGGGGCACAAGTGCGGCTGAGGCATAAGGCAGGGGCACAAGTGCGGGCTAGGCATAAGGCAGGGGCACAAGTGCGGGCTAGGCATAAGGCAGGGGCACAAGTGCGGGCTAGGCATAAGGCAGGGGCACAAGTGCGGGCTAGGCATAAGGCAGGGGCACAAGTGCGGCTAGGCATAAGGCAGGGGCCCAAGTGCGGGCTAGGCATAAGGCAGGGGCACACGTGCTGGCTAGGCATAAGGCAGGGGCACACGTGCGGGCTAGGCATAAGGCAGGGGCACACGTGCGGGCTAGGCATAAGGCAGGGGCACACGTGCGGGCTAGGCATAAGGCAGGGGCACAAGTGCGGGCTAGGCATAAGGCAGGGGCACACGTGCGGGCTAGGCATAAGGCAGGGGCACACGTGCGGGCTAGGCATAAGGCAGGGGCACAATTGCGGGCTAGGCATAAGGCAGGGGCACACGTGCGGGCTAGGCATAAGGCAGGGGCACAAGTGCGGGCTAGGCATAAGGCAGGGGCACACGTGCGGGCTAGGCATAAGGCAGGGGCACAAGTGCGGGCTAGGCATAAGGCAGGGGCACACGTGCGGGCTAGGCATAAGGCAGGGGCACAAGTGCGGGCTAGGCATAAGGCAGGGGCACAAGTGCGGGCTAGGCATAAGGCAGGGGCACAAGTGCGGGCTAGGCATAAGGCAGGGGCACAAGTGCGGGCTAGGCATAAGGCAGGGGCACAAGTGCGGGCTAGGCATAAGGCAGGGGCACAAGTGCGGGCTAGGCATAAGGCAGGGGCACAAGTGCGGGCTAGGCATAAGGCAGGGGCACAAGTGCGGGCTAGGCATAAGGCAGGGGCACAAGTGCGGGCTAGGCCTAAGGCAGGGGCACAAGTGCGGGCTAGGCCTAAGGCAGGGGCACAAGTGCGGGCTAGGCCTAAGGCAGGGGCACAAGTGCGGGCTAGGCCTAAGGCAGGGGCACAAGTGCGGGCTAGGCCTAAGGCAGGGGCACAAGTGCGGGCTAGGCCTAAGGCAGGGGCACAAGTGCGGGCTAGGCATAAGGCAGGGGCACAAGTGCGGGCTAGGCATAAGGCAGGGGCACAAGTGCGGGCTAGGCATAAGGCAGGGGCACAAGTGCGGGCTAGGCATAAGGCAGGGGCACAAGTGCGGCTAGGCATAAGGCAGGGGCCCAAGTGCGGGCTAGGCATAAGGCAGGGGCACACGTGCGGGCTAGGCATAAGGCAGGGGCACACGTGCGGGCTAGGCATAAGGCAGGGGCACACGTGCGGGCTAGGCATAAGGCAGGGGCACACGTGCGGGCTAGGCATAAGGCAGGGGCACACGTGCGGGCTAGGCATAAGGCAGGGGCACAAGGGCGGGCTAGGCATAAGGCAGGGGCACAAGCGTGGGCTAGGCATAAGGCAGGGGCACAAGCGCGGGCTAGGCATAAGGCAGGGGCACAAGCGCGGGCTAGGCATAAGGCAGGGGCACAAGCGCGGGCAAGGCATAAGGCAGGGGCACAAGCGCGGGCTAGGCATAAGGCAGGGGCACAAGTGCGGGCTAGGCATAAGGCAGCGGCACAAGTGCTGGCTAGGCATAAGGCAGGGGCACAAGTGCTGGCTAGGCATAAGGCAGGGGCACAAGTGCTGGCTAGGCATAAGGCAGGGCCACAAGTGCAGGCTAGGCATAAGGCAGGGCCACAAGTGCAGGCTAGGCATAAGGCAGGGCCACAAGTGCAGGCTAGGCATAAGGCAGGGGCACAAGTGCTGGCTAAGCATAAGGCAGGGGCACAAGTGCTGGCTAGGCATAAGGCAGAGGCTCAAGTGCTGGCTAGGCATAAGGCAGGGGCACAAGTGCTGGCTAGGCATAAGGCAGGGGCACAAGTGCTGGCTAGGCATAAGGCAGAGGCTCAAGTGCTGGCTAGGCATAAGGCAGGGCCACAAGTGCAGGCTAGGCATAAGGCAGGGGCACAAGTGCTGGCTAGGCATAAGGCAGGGGCACAAGTGCTTGCTAGGCATAAGGCAGGGGCACAAAAGCTGGCTAGGCATAAGGCAGGGGCACAAGTGCAGTCTAGGCATAAGGCAGGGGCACAAGTGCAGTCTAGGCATAAGGCAGGGGCACAAGTGCTGGCTAGGCATAAGGCAGGGGCACAAGTGCAGTCTAGGCATAAGGCAGGGGCACAAGTGCAGTCTAGGCATAAGGCAGGGGCACAAGTGCAGTCTAGGCATAAGGCAGGGGCACAAGTGCGGGCTAGGCATAAGGCAGGGGCACAAGTGCTGGCTAGACTTAAGGCAGGGGCAAACGTTCTGGCTTGGCATAAGGCAGGGGCACAAGTGCAGTCTAGGCATAAGGCAGGGGCACCTATGCGGGCTAGGCATAAGGCAGGGGCACAAGTGCAGTCTAGGCATAAGGCAGGGGCACAAGTGCAGTCTAGGCATAAGGCAGGGGCACAAGTGCAGTCTAGGCATAAGGCAGGGCCACAAGTGCAGGCTAGGCATAAGGCAGGGCCACAAGTGCAGGCTAGGCATAAGGCAGGGGCACAAGTGCTGGCTAGGCATAAGGCAGGGGCACAAGTGCTGGCTAGGCATAAGGCAGAGGCTCAAGTGCTGGCTAGGCATAAGGCAGGGGCACAAGTGCTGGCTAGGCATAAGGCAGGGGCACAAGTGCTGGCTAGGCATAAGGCAAGGGCACAAGTGCTGGCTAGGCATAAGGCAGGGGCACAAGTGCTGGCTAGGCATAAGGCAGGGGCACAAGTGCTGGCGAGGCATAAGGCAGGGGCACAAGTGAGGGCTAGACTTTAGGCAGGGGCACAAGAGCAAACTAAGCATAAGGCAGAGGCACAAGTGCAAGCTAGGCATAAGGCAGGGGCACCTATGCAGGCTAGGCTTAAGGCAGGGGCACAAGTGATGGCTACACATAAGGCATACGGCTAACTCTTTGCACTCTTTGCATAAAGGGATAGGCACCCTTAGGGGTGAAGAGCTAGCTTTCACCCCTCTACTCTGTACTTTGTTGTACAGTGCGGAGCCACTCCATAACCCCCATGCTCCAAGCGACCAGGCACATCTTGTCTGTCCTCTGTAAATGGGTAATGCCTTCGTCCCCAATTACAGTCGTGCATGTGCATTCAGACGGGACAAGAGCGAAGAGCGTAAAGCCTGCCCTGTGTGCATAACCAACATGAAGCTAAAGACAAAAAAACAATAATACAAGGGGCTCAAAAGTGCTGGCTAGGCATAAGGCAGGGGCACAAGTGCTGGCTAGGCATAAGGCAGGCGCACAAGTGCTGGCTAGGCATAAGGCAGGGGCACAAGTGCTGGTTAGGCATAAGGCAGGGGCACAAGTGCTGGCTAGGCATAAGGCAGGGGCACAAGTGCTGGCTAGGCATAAGGCAGGGGCACAAGTGCTGGCTAGGCATAAGGCAGGGGCACAAGTGCTGGCTAGGCATAAGGCAGGGGCACAAGTGCGGGCTAGGCATAAGGCAGGGGCACAAGTGCGGGCTAGGCATAAGGCAGGGGCACACGTGCGGGCTAGGCATAAGGCAGGGGCACACGTGCGGGCTAGGCATAAGGCAGGGGCACACGTGCTGGCTAGGCATAAGGCAGGGGCACACGTGCTGGCTAGGCATAAGGCAGGGGCACAAGTGCGGGCTAGGCATAAGGCAGGGGCACAAGTGCGGGCTAGGCATAAGGCAGGGGCACAAGTGCGGGCTAGGCATAAGGCAGGGGCACAAGTGCGGGCTAGGCATAAGGCAGGGGCACAAGTGCGGGCTAGGCATAAGGCAGGGGCACAAGTGCGGGCTAGGCATAAGGCAGGGGCCCAAGTGCGGCTAGGCATAAGGCAGGGGCCCAAGTGCAGGCTAGGCATAAGGCAGGGGCACAAGTGCGGGCTAGGCATAAGGCAGGGGCACAAGTGCGGGCTAGGCATAAGGCAGGGGCACACGTGCGGGCTAGGCATAAGGCAGGGGCACACGTGCGGGCTAGGCATAAGGCAGGGGCACACGTGCGGGCTAGGCATAAGGCAGGGGCACAAGTGCGGGCTAGGCATAAGGCAGGGGCACACGTGCGGGCTAGGCATAAGGCAGGGGCACACGTGCGGGCTAGGCATAAGGCAGGGGCACACGTGCGGGCTAGGCATAAGGCAGGGGCACACGTGCGGGCTAGGCATAAGGCAGGGGCACAATTGCGGGCTAGGCATAAGGCAGGGGCACAATTGCGGGCTAGGCATAAGGCAGGGGCACACGTGCGGGCTAGGCATAAGGCAGGGGCACAAGTGCGGGCTAGGCATAAGGCAGGGGCACACGTGCGGGCTAGGCATAAGGCAGGGGCACAAGTGCGGGCTAGGCATAAGGCAGGGGCACACGTGCGGGCTAGGCATAAGGCAGGGGCACAAGTGCGGGCTAGGCATAAGGCAGGGGCACAAGTGCGGGCTAGGCATAAGGCAGGGGCACAAGTGCGGGCTAGGCATAAGGCAGGGGCACAAGTGCGGGCTAGGCATAAGGCAGGGGCACAAGTGCGGGCTAGGCATAAGGCAGGGGCACAAGTGCGGGCTAGGCATAAGGCAGGGGCACAAGTGCGGGCTAGGCATAAGGCAGGGGCACAAGTGCGGGCTAGGCCTAAGGCAGGGGCACAAGTGCGGGCTAGGCCTAAGGCAGGGGCACAAGTGCGGGCTAGGCCTAAGGCAGGGGCACAAGTGCGGGCTAGGCCTAAGGCAGGGGCACAAGTGCGGGCTAGGCCTAAGGCAGGGGCACAAGTGCGGGCTAGGCCTAAGGCAGGGGCACAAGTGCGGGCTAGGCCTAAGGCAGGGGCACAAGTGCGGGCTAGGCCTAAGGCAGGGGCACAAGTGCGGGCTAGGCCTAAGGCAGGGGCACAAGTGCGGGCTAGGCCTAAGGCAGGGGCACAAGTGCGGGCTAGGCATAAGGCAGGGGCACAAGTGCGGGCTAGGCATAAGGCAGGGGCACAAGTGCGGGCTAGGCATAAGGCAGGGGCACAAGTGCGGCTAGGCATAAGGCAGGGGCCCAAGTGCGGGCTAGGCATAAGGCAGGGGCCCAAGTGCGGGCTAGGCATAAGGCAGGGGCACACGTGCGGGCTAGGCATAAGGCAGGGGCACACGTGCGGGCTAGGCATAAGGCAGGGGCACACGTGCGGGCTAGGCATAAGGCAGGGGCACACGTGCGGGCTAGGCATAAGGCAGGGGCACACGTGCGGGCTAGGCATAAGGCAGGGGCACAAGCGCGGGCTAGGCATAAGGCAGGGGCACAAGCGCGGGCTAGGCATAAGGCAGGGGCACAAGCGCGGGCTAGGCATAAGGCAGGGGCACAAGCGCGGGCAAGGCATAAGGCAGGGGCACAAGCGCGGGCTAGGCATAAGGCAGCGGCACAAGTGCTGGCTAGGCATAAGGCAGGGGCACAAGTGCTGGCTAGGCATAAGGCAGGGGCACAAGTGCTGGCTAGGCATAAGGCAGGGCCACAAGTGCAGGCTAGGCATAAGGCAGGGCCACAAGTGCAGGCTAGGCATAAGGCAGGGCCACAAGTGCAGGCTAGGCATAAGGCAGGGGCACAAGTGCTGGCTAGGCATAAGGCAGGGGCACAAGTGCTGGCTAGGCATAAGGCAGGGGCACAAGTGCTGGCTAGGCATAAGGCAGGGGCTCAAGTGCTGGCTAGGCATAAGGCAGGGGCACAAGTGCTGGCTAGGCATAAGGCAGGGGCACAAGTGTGGGCTAGACTTTAGGCAGGGGCACAAGAGCAAACTAAGCATAAGGCAGAGGCACAAGTGCAAGCTAGGCATAAGGCAGGGGCACCTATGCAGGCTAGGCTTAAGGCAGGGGCACAAGTGATGGCTACACATAAGGCATACGGCTAACTCTTTGCACTCTTTGCATAAAGGGATAGGCACCCTTAGGGGTGAAGAGCTAGCTTTCACCCCTCTACTCTGTACTTTGTTGTACAGTGCGGAGCCACTCCATAACTGCCATGCTCCAAGCGACCAGGCACATCTTGTCTGTCCTCCGTAAATGGGTAATGCCTTCGTCCCCAATTACAGTCGTGCATGTGCATTCAGACGGGACAAGAGCGAAGAGCGTAAAGCCTGCCCTGTGTGCATAACCAACATGAAGCTAAAGACAAAAAAACAATAATACAAGGGGCTCAAAAGTGCTGGCTAGGCATAAGGCAGGGGCACAAGTGCTGGCTAGGCATAAGGCAGGGGCACAAGTGCTGGCTAGGCATAAGGCAGGGGCACAAGTGCTAACTAGGCATAAGGCAGGGGCACAAGTGCTGGCTAGGCTTAAGGCAGGGGCACAAGTGCTGGCTAGGCATAAGGCAGGGGCACAAGTGCTGGCTAGGCATAAGGCAGGGGCACAAGTGCTGGCTAGGCATAAGGCAGGGGCACAAGTGCTGGCTAGACATAAGGCAGGGGCACAAGTGCTGGCTAGGCATAAGGCAGGGGCACAAGTGCTGGCTAGGCATAAGGCAGGGGCACAAGTGCTGGCTAGGCATAAGGCAGGGGCACAAGTGCTGGCTAGGCATAAGGCAGGGGCACAAGTGCTGGCTAGGCATAAGGCAGGGGCACAAGTGCTGGCTAGGCATAAGGCAGGGGCACAAGTGCTGGCTAGGCATAAGGCAGGGGCACAAGTGCTGGCTAGGCATAAGGCAGGGGCACAAGTGCTGGCTAGGCATAAGGCAGGGGCACAAGTGCTGGCTAGGCATAAGGCAGGGGCACAAGTGCTGGCTAGGCATAAGGCAGGGGCACAAGTGCTGGCTAGGCATAAGGCAGGGGCACAAGTGCTGGCTAGGCATAAGGCAGGGGCACAAGTGCTGGCTAGGCATAAGGCAGGGGCACAAGTGCTGGCTAGGCATAAGGCAGGGCCACAAGTGCAGGCTAGGCATAAGGCAGGGGCACAAGTGCTGGCTAGGCATAAGGCAGGGGCACAAGTGCTGGCTAGGCATAAGGCAGGGGCTCAAGTGCTGGCTAGGCATAAGGCAGGGGCACAAGTGCTGGCTAGGCATAAGGCAGGGGCACAAGTGCTGGCTAGGCATAAGGCAGGGGCACAAGTGTGGGCTAGACTTTAGGCAGGGGCACAAGAGCAAACTAAGCATAAGGCAGAGGCACAAGTGCAAGCTAGGCATAAGGCAGGGGCACCTATGCAGGCTAGGCTTAAGGCAGGGGCACAAGTGATGGCTACACATAAGGCATATGGCTAACTCTTTGCACTCTTTGCATAAAGGGATAGGCACCCTTAGGGGTGAAGAGCTAGCTTTCACCCCTCTACTCTGTACTTTGTTGTACAGTGCGGAGCCACTCCATAACCCCCATGCTCCAAGCGACCAGGCACATCTTGTCTGTCCTCCGTAAATGGGTAATGCCTTCGTCCCCAATTACAGTCGTGCATGTGCATTCAGACGGGACAAGAGCGAAGAGCGTAAAGCCTGCCCTGTGTGCATAACCAACATGAAGCTAAAGACAAAAAAACAATAATACAAGGGGCACAAAAGCTGGCTAGGCATAAGGCAGGGGCACAAGTGCAGGCTAGGCATAAGGCAGGGGCACAAGTGCTGGCTAGGCATAAGGCAGGGGCACAAGTGCTGGCTAGGCATAAGGCAGGGGCACAAGTGCGGGCTAGGCATAAGGCAGGGGCACAAGTGCGGGCTAGGCATAAGGCAGGGGCACAAGTGCGGGCTAGGCATAAGGCAGGGGCACAAGTGCTGGCTAGGCATAAGGCAGGGCACAAGTGCTGGCTAGGCATAAGGCAGAGGCACAAGTGCTTGCTAGGCATAAGGCAGGGGCACAAGTGCTTGCTAGGCATAAGGCAGGGGCACAAAAGCTGGCTAGGCATAAGGCAGGGGCACAAGTGCAGTCTAGGCATAAGGCAGGGGCACAAGTGCAGTCTAGGCATAAGGCAGGGGCACAAGTGCAGTCTAGGCATAAGGCAGGGGCACAAGTGCTGGCTAGGCATAAGGCAGGGGCACAAGTGCTGGCTAGACTTAAGGCAGGGGCAAACGTTCTGGCTTGGCATAAGGCAGGGGCACAAGTGCAGTCTAGGCATAAGGCAGGGGCACCTATGCGGGCTAGGCATAAGGCAGGGGCACAAGTGCAGTCTAGGCATAAGGCAGGGGCACAAGTGCAGTCTAGGCATAAGGCAGGGGCACAAGTGCAGTCTAGGCATAAGGCAGGGGCACAAGTGCAGGCTAGGCATAAGGCAGGGCCACAAGTGCAGGCTAGGCATAAGGCAGGGCCACAAGTGCAGGCTAGGCATAAGGCAGGGGCACAAGTGCTGGCTAGGCATAAGGCAGGGGCACAAGTGCTGGCTAGGCATAAGGCAGGGGCACAAGTGCTGGCTAGGCATAAGGCAGAGGCTCAAGTGCTGGCTAGGCATAAGGCAGGGGCACAAGTGCTGGCTAGGCATAAGGCAGGGGCACAAGTGCTGGCTAGGCATAAGGCAAGGGCACAAGTGCTGGCTAGGCATAAGGCAGGGGCACAAGTGCTGGCTAGGCATAAGGCAGGGGCACAAGTGCTGGCTAGGCATAAGGCAGGGGCACAAGTGCGGGCTAGACTTTAGGCAGGGGCACAAGAGCAAACTAAGCATAAGGCAGAGGCACAAGTGCAAGCTAGGCATAAGGCAGGGGCACCTATGCAGGCTAGGCTTAAGGCAGGGGCACAAGTGATGGCTACACATAAGGCATACGGCTAACTCTTTGCACTCTTTGCATAAAGGGATAGGCACCCTTAGGGGTGAAGAGCTAGCTTTCACCCCTCTACTCTGTACTTTGTTGTACAGTGCGGAGCCACTCCATAACCCCCATGCTCCAAGCGACCAGGCACATCTTGTCTGTCCTCCGTAAATGGGTAATGCCTTCGTCCCCAATTACAGTCGTGCATGTGCATTCAGACGGGACAAGAGCGAAGAGCGTAAAGCCTGCCCTGTGTGCATAACCAACATGAAGCTAAAGACAAAAAAACAATAATACAAGGGGCTCAAAAGTGCTGGCTAGGCATAAGGCAGGGGCACAAGTGCTGGCTAGGCATAAGGCAGGCGCACAAGTGCTGGCTAGGCATAAGGCAGGGGCACAAGTGCTGGTTAGGCATAAGGCAGGGGCACAAGTGCTGGCTAGGCATAAGGCAGGGGCACAAGTGCGGGCTAGGCATAAGGCAGGGGCACAAGTGCGGGCTAGGCATAAGGCAGGGGCACAAGTGCGGGCTAGGCATAAGGCAGGGGCACACGTGCGGGCTAGGCATAAGGCAGGGGCACACGTGCTGGCTAGGCATAAGGCAGGGGCACACATGCTGGCTAGGCATAAGGCAGGGGCACACGTGCTGGCTAGGCATAAGGCAGGGGCACAAGTGCGGGCTAGGCATAAGGCAGGGGCACAAGTGCGGGCTAGGCATAAGGCAGGGGCACAAGTGCGGGCTAGGCATAAGGCAGGGGCACAAGTGCGGGCTAGGCATAAGTCAGGGGCACAAGTGCGGGCTAGGCATAAGGCAGGGGCACAAGTGCGGGCTAGGCTTAAGGCCTGGGCACAAGTGCGGGCTAGGCTTAAGGCCTGGGCACAAGTGCAGTTCTGGCTAGGATCAAGGCAGGGGGCACAAGTGCCGGCTAGGCTTAAGGCATGGGCACAAGTGCCAGCTAGGCTTAAGGCCTGGGCACAAGTGCGGGCTAGGCATAAGGCAGGAGCACAAGTGCTGGCTGGGCATAAGGCAGGAGCACAAGTGCTGGCTGGGCATAAGGCAGGAGCACAAGTGCTGGCTGAGCATAAGGCAGGAGCACATGTGCTGGCTAGGCTTAAGGCTGAGGCTTAAATGCTGGCTAGGTAGTAGACAGAGGCACAAGTTTAAACCAGGCATAAGGAAGGGGCACAAGTGATGGCTAACTTTGTGTAAATGGTGAGGCACCCATAGGAATGAAGAGCTAGTTTTCAACCCTCTGCTCTGTACTTGAACATTTAGGACTTGATACTTTGTAGAAAAGTGAGGAGCCACTACACAACTCCATGCTCCAAATGAGCATGCACTTCTGTCCTCTTACCTGTCAACACAGCATTTCCCATACAGATTAAAATATAAGCAATAGAAAACAGACAAGCTGTTCATGGCTAAAAATATTTTATTCAGGCCATAATATGTTCTAATACAATTTAAAAAAAATTAATTTGGTAATTTAAATGATGGTAAAATCCCAAACCATGGACAAGGCTTTATAACCCCTACATAGCGCAGGCAATGCAGAGGGTCCCCCCCACAGAGCGCAGGCAATGTAGAGTCCCCCCCACAGAGCGCAGGCAATGCAGTGCCCCCCTCCCACAGAGCGCTGACAATGCAGAGGGTCCCTCCCACAGAGCGCTGACAATGCAGAGGGTCCCCCCCACAGAGATCAGACAATGCAGAGGGTCCCACCCCACAGAGCGCAGGCAATGCAGAGGGTCCCACCCCACAGAGCGCAGGCAATGCAGAGGGTCCCCCCCCCACAGAGCGCAGGCAATGCAGAGGGTTCCCCCCCAGAGCGCAGGCAATGCAGAGGGCCCCCCCCTACAGAGTGCAGGCAATGCAGAGGGTTCCCCCCCCCCGGAGCGCAGGCAATGCAGAGGGTCCCCCCCACAGAGCGCAGGCAATGCAGAGGGTCCCCCCCACAGAGCGCAGGCAATGCAGAGGGTCCCCCCCACAGAGCGCAGGCAATGCAGAGGGTCCCCCCCACAGAGCGCAGGCAATGCAGAGGGTCCGCTTCAGAGCGCAGGCAATGCAGAGGGTCCCCCCCACAGAGCGCAGGCAATGCAGAGGGTCCCCCCCACAGAGCGCAGGCAATGCAGAGGGTCCCCCCCACAGAGCGCAGGCAATGCAGAGGGTCCCCCCCCCACAGAGCGCAGGCAATGCAGAGGGTCCCCCCCCCCCCACAGAGCGCAGGCAATGCAGAGGGTCCCCCCCCCCACAGAGCGCAGGCAATGCAGAGGGTCCCCCCCCCACAGAGCGCAGGCAATGCAGAGGGTCCCCCCCACAGAGCGCAGGCAATGCAGAGGGTCCCCCCCACAGAGCGCAGGCAATGCAGAGGGTCCCCCCCACAGAGCGCAGGCAATGCAGGGTCCCCCCCCACAGAGCGCAGGCAATGCAGAGGGTCCCCCCCACAGAGCGCAGGCAATGCAGAGGGTCCCCACACAGAGCGCAGGCAATGCAGAGGGTCCCCACACAGAGCGCAGGCAATGCAGAGGGTCCCCACACAGAGCGCAGGCAATGCAGAGGGTCCCCACACAGAGCGCAGGCAATGCAGAGGGTCCCCCCACAGAGCGCAGGCAATGCAGAGGGTCCCCCCACAGAGCGCAGGCAATGCAGAGGGTCCCCCCACAGAGCGCAGGCAATGCAGAGGGTCCCCCCACAGAGCGCAGGCAAAGCAGAGGGTCCCCCCACAGAGCGCAGGCAATGCAGAGGGTCTCCCCACAGAGCGCAGGCAATGCAGAGGGTCCCCCCCCACAGCGCAGGCAATGCAGAGGGTCCCCCCCACAGAGCGCAGGCAATGCAGAGGGTCCCCCACAGAGCGCAGGCAATGCAGAGGGTCCCCCCCACAGAGCACAGGCAATGCAGAGGGTCCCCCCCCACAGAGTGCAGGCAATGCAGAGGGTCCCCCCCAGAGCGCAGGCAATGCAGAGGGTCCCCCCCACAGAGCGCAGGCAATGCAGAGGGTCCCCCCCACAGAGCGCAGGCAATGCAGAGGGTCCCCTTCAGAGCGCAGGCAATGCAGAGGGTCCCCCCCCACAGAGCGCAGGCATTGCAAAGGGCCCCCCCCCCCCACAGAGTGCAGGCAATGCAGAGGGTCCCCCCCACAGAGCGCAGGCAATGCAGAGTCCCGCCCACAGAGCGCAGGCAATGCAGAGGGTCCTTCACACAGAGCGCAGGCAATGCAGAGGGTCCCCACACAGAGCGCAGACAATGCATAGGGTCCCCACACAGAGCGCAGGCAATGCAGAGGGTCCCCCCACAGAGCGCAGGCAATGCAGAGGGTCCCCCCACAGAGCGCAGGCAATGCAGAGGGTCCCCCCACAGAGCGCAGGCAATGCAGAGGGTCCCCCCCACAGAGCGCAGGCAATGCAGAGGGTCCCCCCCACAGAGCGCAGGCAATGCAGAGGGTCCCCCCCACAGAGCGCAGGCAATGCAGAGGGTTCCCCCCCACAGAGCGCAGGCAATGCAGAGGGTCCCCCCCCAGAGCGCAGGCAATGCAGAGGGCCCCCCCACAGAGCGCAGGCAATGCAGAGGGTCCCCCCCACAGAGCGCAGGCAATGCAGAGGGTCCCCTTCAGAGCGCAGGCAATGCAGAGGGTCCCCCCCACAGAGCGCAGGCAATGCAGAGGGTCCACCCCACAGAGCGCAAGCAATGCAGAGGGTCCACCCCACAGAGCGCAGGCAATGCAGAGGGTCCACCCCACAGAGCGCAGCCAATGCAGAGGGTCCCCACACAGAGCGCAGGCAATGCAGAGGGTCCCCACAGCACGCAGGCAATGCAGAGGGTCCCCCCACAGAGCGCAGGCAATGCAGGGGCACAAGTGCGGGCTAGGCATAACGCAGGGGCACAAGTGCTGGCTAGGCATAAGGCAGGGGCACAAGTGCTGGCTAGGCATAAGGCAGGGGCACAAGTGCTGGCTGAGCATAAGGCAGGAGCACAAGTGCTGGCTGAGCATAAGGCTGAGGCTTAAATGCTGGCTAGGTAGTAGACAGAGGCACAAGTTTAAACCAGGCATAAGGAAGGGGCACAAGTGCTGGCTAGGCATAAGGCAGGGGCACAAGTGCTGGCTGAGCATAAGGCAGGGGCCCAAGTGCGGGCTAGGCATAAGGCAGGGGCACACGTGCGGGCTAGGCATAAGGCAGGGGCACACGTGCGGGCTAGGCATAAGGCAGGGGCACACGTGCGGGCTAGGCATAAGGCAGGGGCACAAGTGCGGGCTAGGCATAAGGCAGGGGCACAAGCGCGGGCTAGGCATAAGGCAGGGGCACAAGCGCGGGCTAGGCATAAGGCAGGGGCACACGTGCGGGCTAGGCATAAGGCAGGGGCACACGTGCTGGCTAGGCATAAGGCAGGGGCACACGTGCTGGCTAGGCATAAGGCAGGGGCACAAGTGCGGGCTAGGCATAAGGCAGGGGCACAAGTGCGGGCTAGGCATAAGGCAGGGGCACAAGTGCAGGCTAGGTATAAGGCAGGGGCACAAGTGCTGGCTAGGCATAAGGCAAGGGCACAAGTGCTGGCTAGGCATAAGGCAGGGGCACAAGTGCTGGCTAGGCATAAGGCAGGGGCACAAGTGCGGGCTAGACTTTAGGCAGGGGCACAAGAGCAAACTAAGCATAAGGCAGAGGCACAAGTGCAAGCTAGGCATAAGGCAGGGGCACCTATGCAGGCTAGGCTTAAGGCAGGGGCACAAGTGATGGCTACACATAAGGCATACGGCTAACTCTTTGCACTCTTTGCATAAAGGGATAGGCACCCTTAGGGGTGAAGAGCTAGCTTTCACCCCTCTACTCTGTACTTTGTTGTACAGTGCGGAGCCACTCCATAACTGCCATGCTCCAAGCGACCAGGCACATCTTGTCTGTCCTCCGTAAATGGGTAATGCCTTCGTCCCCAATTACAGTCGTGCATGTGCATTCAGACGGGACAAGAGCGAAGAGCGTAAAGCCTGCCCTGTGTGCATAACCAACATGAAGCTAAAGACAAAAAAACAATAATACAAGGGGCTCAAAAGTGCTGGCTAGGCATAAGGCAGGGGCACAAGTGCTGGCTAGGCATAAGGCAGGGGCACAAGTGCTGGCTAGGCATAAGGCAGGGGCACAAGTGCTGGCTAGGCATAAGGCAGGGGCACAAGTGCTGGCTAGGCATAAGGCAGGGGCACAAGCGCTGGCTAGGCATAAGGCAGGGGCACAAGTGCTGGCTAGGCATAAGGCAGGGGCACAAGTGCGGGCTAGGCATAAGGCAGGGGCACAAGTGCGGGCTAGGCATAAGGCAGGGGCACACGTGCTGGCTAGGCATAAGGCAGGGGCACACGTGCTGGCTAGGCATAAGGCAGGGGCACAAGTGCGGGCTAGGCATAAGGCAGGGGCACAAGTGCGGGCTAGGCATAAGGCAGGGGCACAAGTGCAAGCTAGGTATAAGGCAGGGGCACAAGTGCTGGCTAGGCATAAGGCAAGGGCACAAGTGCTGGCTAGGCATAAGGCAAGGGCACAAGTGCTGGCTAGGCATAAGGCAGGGGCACAAGTGCTGGCTAGGCATAAGGCAGGGGCACAAGTGCGGGCTAGACTTTAGGCAGGGGCACAAGAGCAAACTAAGCATAAGGCAGAGGCACAAGTGCAAGCTAGGCATAAGGCAGGGGCACCTATGCAGGCTAGGCTTAAGGCAGGGGCACAAGTGATGGCTACACATAAGGCATACGGCTAACTCTTTGCACTCTTTGCATAAAGGGATAGGCACCCTTAGGGGTGAAGAGCTAGCTTTCACCCCTCTACTCTGTACTTTGTTGTACAGTGCGGAGCCACTCCATAACTGCCATGCTCCAAGCGACCAGGCACATCTTGTCTGTCCTCCGTAAATGGGTAATGCCTTCGTCCCCAATTACATTCGTGCATGTGCATTCAGACGGGACAAGAGCGAAGAGCGTAAAGCCTGCCCTGTGTGCATAACCAACATGAAGCTAAAGACAAAAAAACAATAATACAAGGGGCTCAAAAGTGCTGGCTAGGCATAAGGCAGGGGCACAAGTGCTGGCTAGGCATAAGGCAGGGGCACAAGTGCTGGCTAGGCATAAGGCAGGGGCACAAGTGCTAACTAGGCATAAGGCAGGGGCACAAGTGCTGGCTAGGCTTAAGGCAGGGGCACAAGTGCTGGCTAGGCATAAGGCAGGGGCACAAGTGCTGGCTAGGCATAAGGCAGGGGCACAAGTGCTGGCTAGGCATAAGGCAGGGGCACAAGTGCTGGCTAGGCATAAGGCAGGGGCACAAGTGCTGGCTAGGCATAAGGCAGGGGCACAAGTGCTGGCTAGGCATAAGGCAGGGGCACAAGTGCTGGCTAGGCATAAGGCAGGGGCACAAGTGCTGGCTAGGCATAAGGCAGGGGCACAAGTGCTGGCTAGGCATAAGGCAGGGGCACAAGTGCTGGCTAGGCATAAGGCAGGGGCACAAGTGCTGGCTAGGCATAAGGCAGGGGCACAAGTGCTGGCTAGGCATAAGGCAGGGGCACAAGTGCTGGCTAGGCATAAGGCAGGGGCACAAGTGCTGGCTAGGCATAAGGCAGGGGCACAAGTGCTGGCTAGGCATAAGGCAGGGGCACAAGTGCTGGCTAGGCATAAGGCAGGGGCACAAGTGCTGGCTAGGCATAAGGCAGGGGCACAAGTGCTGGCTAGGCATAAGGCAGGGGCACAAGTGCTGGCTAGGCATAAGGCAGGGGCACAAGTGCTGGCTAGGCATAAGGCAGGGCCACAAGTGCAGGCTAGGCATAAGGCAGGGGCACAAGTGCTGGCTAGGCATAAGGCAGGGGCACAAGTGCTGGCTAGGCATAAGGCAGGGGCTCAAGTGCTGGCTAGGCATAAGGCAGGGGCACAAGTGCTGGCTAGGCATAAGGCAGGGGCACAAGTGCTGGCTAGGCATAAGGCAGGGGCACAAGTGTGGGCTAGACTTTAGGCAGGGGCACAAGAGCAAACTAAGCATAAGGCAGAGGCACAAGTGCAAGCTAGGCATAAGGCAGGGGCACCTATGCAGGCTAGGCTTAAGGCAGGGGCACAAGTGATGGCTACACATAAGGCATACGGCTAACTCTTTGCACTCTTTGCATAAAGGGATAGGCACCCTTAGGGGTGAAGAGCTAGCTTTCACCCCTCTACTCTGTACTTTGTTGTACAGTGCGGAGCCACTCCATAACCCCCATGCTCCAAGCGACCAGGCACATCTTGTCTGTCCTCCGTAAATGGGTAATGCCTTCGTCCCCAATTACAGTCGTGCATGTGCATTCAGACGGGACAAGAGCGAAGAGCGTAAAGCCTGCCCTGTGTGCATAACCAACATGAAGCTAAAGACAAAAAAACAATAATACAAGGGGCTCAAAAGTGCTGGCTAGGCATAAGGCAGGGGCACAAGTGCTGGCTAGGCATAAGGCAGGGGCACAAGTGCGGGCTAGGCATAAGGCAGGGGCACAAGTGCGGGCTAGGCATAAGGCAGGGGCACAAGTGCGGGCTAGGCATAAGGCAGGGGCACAAGTGCGGGCTAGGCATAAGGCAGGGGCACAAGTGCGGGCTAGGCATAAGGCAGGGGCACAAGTGCGGGCTAGGCATAAGGCAGGGGCACAAGTGCTGGCTAGGCATAAGGCAAGGCACAGGTGCTGGCTAGGCATAAGGCAGGGGCACAAGTGCAGGCTAGGCATAAGGCAGGGGCACAAGTGCAGTCTAGGCATAAGGCAGGGGCACAAGTGCAGTCTAGGCATAAGGCAGGGGCACAAGTGCAGTCTAGGCATAAGGCAGGGGCACAAGTGCTGGCTAGGCATAAGGCAGGGGCACAAGTGCTGGCTAGGCATAAGGCAGGGGCACAAGTGCTTGCTAGGCATAAGGCAGGGGCACAAGTGCTTGCTAGGCATAAGGCAGGGGCACAAGTGCTTGCTAGGCATAAGGCAGGGGCACAAGTGCTTGCTAGGCATAAGGCAGGGGCACAAGTGCTGGCTAGGCATAAGGCAGGGGCACAAGTGCTGGCTAGGCATAAGGCAGGGGCACAAGTGCTTGCTAGGCATAAGGCAGGGGCACAAGTGCTTGCTAGGCATAAGGCAGGGGCACAAAAGCTGGCTAGGCATAAGGCAGGGGCACAAGTGCAGTCTAGGCATAAGGCAGGGGCACAAGTGCAGTTTAGGCATAAGGCAGGGGCACAAGTGCAGTCTAGGCATAAGGCAGGGGCACAAGTGCAGTCTAGGCATAAGGCAGGGGCACAAGTGCAGTCTAGGCATAAGGCAGGGGCACCTATGGGGGCTAGGCATAAGGCAGGGGCACCTATGCGGGCTAGGCATAAGGCAGGGGCACAAGTGCGGGCTAGGCATAAGGCAGGGGCACAAGTGCAGGCTAGGCATAAGGCAGGGGCACAAGTGCGGGCTAGGCATAAGGCAGGGGCACAAGTGCTGGCTAGGCATAAGGCAGGGGCACAAGTGCTGGCTAGGCATAAGGCAGGGGCACAAGTGCGGGCTAGGCATAAGGCAGGGGCACAAGTGCGGGCTAGGCATAAGGCAGGGGCACAAGTGCGGGCTAGGCATAAGGCAGGGGCACAAGTGCGGGCTAGGCATAAGGCAGGGGCACAAGTGCTGGCTAGGCATAAGGCAGGGCACAAGTGCTGGCTAGGCATAAGGCAGGGGCACAAGTGCTTGCTAGGCATAAGGCAGGGGCACAAGTGCTTGCTAGGCATAAGGCAGGGGCACAAGTGCTTGCTAGGCATAAGGCAGAGGCACAAAAGCTGGCTAGGCATAAGGCAGGGGCACAAGTGCAGTCTAGGCATAAGGCAGGGGCACAAGTGCAGTCTAGGCATAAGGCAGGGGCACAAGTGCTGGCTAGGCATAAGGCAGGGGCACAAGTGCAGTCTAGGCATAAGGCAGGGGCACAAGTGCAGTCTAGGCATAAGGCAGGGGCACAAGTGCAGTCTAGGCATAAGGCAGGGGCACAAGTGCGGGCTAGGCATAAGGCAGGGGCACAAGTGCTGGCTAGACTTAAGGCAGGGGCAAACGTTCTGGCTTGGCATAAGGCAGGGGCACAAGTGCAGTCTAGGCATAAGGCAGGGGCACCTATGCGAGCTAGGCATAAGGCAGGGGCACAATGCAGTCTAGGCATAAGGCAGGGGCACAAGTGCAGTCTAGGCATAAGGCAGGGGCACAAGTGCAGTCTAGGCATAAGGCAGGGCCACAAGTGCAGGCTAGGCATAAGGCAGGGCCACAAGTGCAGGCTAGGCATAAGGCAGGGGCACAAGTGCTGGCTAGGCATAAGGCAGGGGCACAAGTGCTGGCTAGGCATAAGGCAGAGGCTCAAGTGCTGGCTAGGCATAAGGCAGGGGCACAAGTGCTGGCTAGGCATAAGGCAGGGGCACAAGTGCTGGCTAGGCATAAGGCAAGGGCACAAGTGCTGGCTAGGCATAAGGCAGGGGCACAAGTGCTGGCTAGGCATAAGGCAGGGGCACAAGTGAGGGCTAGACTTTAGGCAGGGGCACAAGAGCAAACTAAGCATAAGGCAGAGGCACAAGTGCAAGCTAGGCATAAGGCAGGGGCACCTATGCAGGCTAGGCTTAAGGCAGGGGCACAAGTGATGGCTACACATAAGGCATACGGCTAACTCTTTGCACTCTTTGCATAAAGGGATAGGCACCCTTAGGGGTGAAGAGCTAGCTTTCACCCCTCTACTCTGTACTTTGTTGTACAGTGCGGAGCCACTCCATAACCCCCATGCTCCAAGCGACCAGGCACATCTTGTCTGTCCTCCGTAAATGGGTAATGCCTTCGTCCCCAATTACAGTCGTGCATGTGCATTCAGACGGGACAAGAGCGAAGAGCGTAAAGCCTGCCCTGTGTGCATAACCAACATGAAGCTAAAGACAAAAAAACAATAATACAAGGGGCTCAAAAGTGCTGGCTAGGCATAAGGCAGGGGCACAAGTGCTGGCTAGGCATAAGGCAGGCGCACAAGTGCTGGCTAGGCATAAGGCAGGGGCACAAGTGCTGGCTAGGCATAAGGCAGGGGCACAAGTGCTGGCTAGGCATAAGGCAGGGGCACAAGTGCTGGCTAGGCATAAGGCAGGGGCACAAGTGCTGGCTAGGCATAAGGCAGGGGCACAAGTGCGGGCTAGGCATAAGGCAGGGGCACAAGTGCGGGCTAGGCATAAGGCAGGGGCACACGTGCGGGCTAGGCATAAGGCAGGGGCACACGTGCGGGCTAGGCATAAGGCAGGGGCACACGTGCTGGCTAGGCATAAGGCAGGGGCACACGTGCTGGCTAGGCATAAGGCAGGGGCACAAGTGCGGGCTAGGCATAAGGCAGGGGCACAAGTGCGGGCTAGGCATAAGGCAGGGGCACACGTGCGGGCTAGGCATAAGGCAGGGGCACAAGTGCGGGCTAGGCATAAGGCAGGGGCACAAGTGCGGGCTAGGCATAAGGCAGGGGCACAAGTGCGGGCTAGGCATAAGGCAGGGGCACAAGTGCGGGCTAGGCATAAGGCAGGGGCACAAGTGCGGGCTAGGCATAAGGCAGGGGCACAAGTGCGGGCTAGGCATAAGGCAGGGGCACAAGTGCGGGCTAGGCATAAGGCAGGGGCACAAGTGCGGGCTAGGCATAAGGCAGGGGCACAAGTGCGGGCTAGGCATAAGGCAGGGGCACAAGTGCGGGCTAGGCATAAGGCAGGGGCACAAGTGCGGGCTAGGCATAAGGCAGGGGCCCAAGTGCGGCTAGGCATAAGGCAGGGGCCCAAGTGCGGGCTAGGCATAAGGCAGGGGCACACGTGCGGGCTAGGCATAAGGCAGGGGCACACGTGCGGGCTAGGCATAAGGCAGGGGCACACGTGCGGGCTAGGCATAAGGCAGGGGCACACGTGCGGGCTAGGCATAAGGCAGGGGCACACGTGCGGGCTAGGCATAAGGCAGGGGCACACGTGCGGGCTAGGCATAAGGCAGGGGCACACGTGCGGGCTAGGCATAAGGCAGGGGCACACGTGCGGGCTAGGCATAAGGCAGGGGCACACGTGCGGGCTAGGCATAAGGCAGGGGCACACGTGCGGGCTAGGCATAAGGCAGGGGCACACGTGCGGGCTAGGCATAAGGCAGGGGCACAAGTGCGGGCTAGGCATAAGGCAGGGGCACAAGTGCGGGCTAGGCATAAGGCAGGGGCACAAGTGCGGTCTAGGCATAAGGCAGGGGCACAAGTGCGGGCTAGGCATAAGGCAGGGGCACAAGTGCGGGCTAGGCATAAGGCAGGGGCACAAGTGCGGGCTAGGCATAAGGCAGGGGCACAAGTGCGGGCTAGGCATAAGGCAGGGGCACAAGTGCGGGCTAGGCATAAGGCAGGGGCACAAGTGCGGCTGAGGCATAAGGCAGGGGCACAAGTGCGGGCTAGGCATAAGGCAGGGGCACAAGTGCGGGCTAGGCATAAGGCAGGGGCACAAGTGCGGGCTAGGCATAAGGCAGGGGCACAAGTGCGGGCTAGGCATAAGGCAGGGGCACAAGTGCGGCTAGGCATAAGGCAGGGGCCCAAGTGCGGGCTAGGCATAAGGCAGGGGCACACGTGCTGGCTAGGCATAAGGCAGGGGCACACGTGCGGGCTAGGCATAAGGCAGGGGCACACGTGCGGGCTAGGCATAAGGCAGGGGCACACGTGCGGGCTAGGCATAAGGCAGGGGCACAAGTGCGGGCTAGGCATAAGGCAGGGGCACAAGTGCGGGCTAGGCATAAGGGCGGGGCACACGTGCGGGCTAGGCATAAGGCAGGGGCACACGTGCGGGCTAGGCATAAGGCAGGGGCACAATTGCGGGCTAGGCATAAGGCAGGGGCACACGTGCGGGCTAGGCATAAGGCAGGGGCACAAGTGCGGGCTAGGCATAAGGCAGGGGCACACGTGCGGGCTAGGCATAAGGCAGGGGCACAAGTGCGGGCTAGGCATAAGGCAGGGGCACACGTGCGGGCTAGGCATAAGGCAGGGGCACAAGTGCGGGCTAGGCATAAGGCAGGGGCACAAGTGCGGGCTAGGCATAAGGCAGGGGCACAAGTGCGGGCTAGGCATAAGGCAGGGGCACAAGTGCGGGCTAGGCATAAGGCAGGGGCACAAGTGCGGGCTAGGCATAAGGCAGGGGCACAAGTGCGGGCTAGGCATAAGGCAGGGGCACAAGTGCGGGCTAGGCATAAGGCAGGGGCACAAGTGCGGGCTAGGCATAAGGCAGGGGCACAAGTGCGGGCTAGGCCTAAGGCAGGGGCACAAGTGCGGGCTAGGCCTAAGGCAGGGGCACAAGTGCGGGCTAGGCCTAAGGCAGGGGCACAAGTGCGGGCTAGGCCTAAGGCAGGGGCACAAGTGCGGGCTAGGCCTAAGGCAGGGGCACAAGTGCGGGCTAGGCCTAAGGCAGGGGCACAAGTGCGGGCTAGGCCTAAGGCAGGGGCACAAGTGCGGGCTAGGCATAAGGCAGGGGCACAAGTGCGGGCTAGGCATAAGGCAGGGGCACAAGTGCGGGCTAGGCATAAGGCAGGGGCACAAGTGCGGGCTAGGCATAAGGCAGGGGCACAAGTGCGGCTAGGCATAAGGCAGGGGCCCAAGTGCGGGCTAGGCATAAGGCAGGGGCACACGTGCGGGCTAGGCATAAGGCAGGGGCACACGTGCGGGCTAGGCATAAGGCAGGGGCACACGTGCGGGCTAGGCATAAGGCAGGGGCACACGTGCGGGCTAGGCATAAGGCAGGGGCACACGGGCGGGCTAGGCATAAGGCAGGGGCACAAGCGTGGGCTAGGCATAAGGCAGGGGCACAAGCGCGGGCTAGGCATAAGGCAGGGGCACAAGCGCGGGCTAGGCATAAGGCAGGGGCACAAGCGCGGGCAAGGCATAAGGCAGGGGCACAAGCGCGGGCAAGGCATAAGGCAGGGGCACAAGTGCGGGCTAGGCATAAGGCAGCGGCACAAGGGCGGGCTAGGCATAAGGCAGGGGCACAAGTGCTGGCTAGGCATAAGGCAGGGGCACAAGTGCTGGCTAGGCATAAGGCAGGGCCACAAGTGCAGGCTAGGCATAAGGCAGGGCCACAAGTGCAGGCTAGGCATAAGGCAGGGCCACAAGTGCAGGCTAGGCATAAGGCAGGGGCACAAGTGCTGGCTAGGCATAAGGCAGGGGCACAAGTGCTGGCTAGGCATAAGGCAGAGGCTCAAGTGCTGGCTAGGCATAAGGCAGGGGCACAAGTGCTGGCTAGGCATAAGGCAGGGGCACAAGTGCTGGCTAGGCATAAGGCAGAGGCTCAAGTGCTGGCTAGGCATAAGGCAGGGCCACAAGTGCAGGCTAGGCATAAGGCAGGGGCACAAGTGCTGGCTAGGCATAAGGCAGGGGCACAAGTGCTTGCTAGGCATAAGGCAGGGGCACAAAAGCTGGCTAGGCATAAGGCAGGGGCACAAGTGCAGTCTAGGCATAAGGCAGGGGCACAAGTGCAGTCTAGGCATAAGGCAGGGGCACAAGTGCTGGCTAGGCATAAGGCAGGGGCACAAGTGCAGTCTAGGCATAAGGCAGGGGCACAAGTGCAGTCTAGGCATAAGGCAGGGGCACAAGTGCAGTCTAGGCATAAGGCAGGGGCACAAGTGCGGGCTAGGCATAAGGCAGGGGCACAAGTGCTGGCTAGACTTAAGGCAGGGGCAAACGTTCTGGCTTGGCATAAGGCAGGGGCACAAGTGCAGTCTAGGCATAAGGCAGGGGCACCTATGCGGGCTAGGCATAAGGCAGGGGCACAAGTGCAGTCTAGGCATAAGGCAGGGGCACAAGTGCAGTCTAGGCATAAGGCAGGGGCACAAGTGCAGTCTAGGCATAAGGCAGGGGCACAAGTGCAGGCTAGGCATAAGGCAGGGCCACAAGTGCAGGCTAGGCATAAGGCAGGGGCACAAGTGCTGGCTAGGCATAAGGCAGGGGCACAAGTGCTGGCTAGGCATAAGGCAGAGGCTCAAGTGCTGGCTAGGCATAAGGCAGGGGCACAAGTGCTGGCTAGGCATAAGGCAGGGGCACAAGTGCTGGCTAGGCATAAGGCAAGGGCACAAGTGCTGGCTAGGCATAAGGCAGGGGCACAAGTGCTGGCTAGGCATAAGGCAGGGGCACAAGTGCTGGCTAGGCATAAGGCAGGGGCACAAGTGAGGGCTAGACTTTAGGCAGGGGCACAAGAGCAAACTAAGCATAAGGCAGAGGCACAAGTGCAAGCTAGGCATAAGGCAGGGGCACCTATGCAGGCTAGGCTTAAGGCAGGGGCACAAGTGATGGCTACACATAAGGCATACGGCTAACTCTTTGCACTCTTTGCATAAAGGGATAGGCACCCTTAGGGGTGAAGAGCTAGCTTTCACCCCTCTACTCTGTACTTTGTTGTACAGTGCGGAGCCACTCCATAACCCCCATGCTCCAAGCGACCAGGCACATCTTGTCTGTCCTCTGTAAATGGGTAATGCCTTCGTCCCCAATTACAGTCGTGCATGTGCATTCAGACGGGACAAGAGCGAAGAGCGTAAAGCCTGCCCTGTGTGCATAACCAACATGAAGCTAAAGACAAAAAAACAATAATACAAGGGGCTCAAAAGTGCTGGCTAGGCATAAGGCAGGGGCACAAGTGCTGGCTAGGCATAAGGCAGGCGCACAAGTGCTGGCTAGGCATAAGGCAGGGGCACAAGTGCTGGTTAGGCATAAGGCAGGGGCACAAGTGCTGGCTAGGCATAAGGCAGGGGCACAAGTGCTGGCTAGGCATAAGGCAGGGGCACAAGTGCTGGCTAGGCATAAGGCAGGGGCACAAGTGCTGGCTAGGCATAAGGCAGGGGCACAAGTGCGGGCTAGGCATAAGGCAGGGGCACAAGTGCGGGCTAGGCATAAGGCAGGGGCACACGTGCGGGCTAGGCATAAGGCAGGGGCACACGTGCGGGCTAGGCATAAGGCAGGGGCACACGTGCTGGCTAGGCATAAGGCAGGGGCACACGTGCTGGCTAGGCATAAGGCAGGGGCACAAGTGCGGGCTAGGCATAAGGCAGGGGCACAAGTGCGGGCTAGGCATAAGGCAGGGGCACAAGTGCGGGCTAGGCATAAGGCAGGGGCACAAGTGCGGGCTAGGCATAAGGCAGGGGCACAAGTGCGGGCTAGGCATAAGGCAGGGGCACAAGTGCGGGCTAGGCATAAGGCAGGGGCACAAGTGCGGGCTAGGCATAAGGCAGGGGCACAAGTGCGGGCTAGGCATAAGGCAGGGGCACAAGTGCGGGCTAGGCATAAGGCAGGGGCACAAGTGCGGGCTAGGCATAAGGCAGGGGCACAAGTGCGGGCTAGGCATAAGGCAGGGGCCCAAGTGCGGCTAGGCATAAGGCAGGGGCCCAAGTGCGGGCTAGGCATAAGGCAGGGGCACAAGTGCGGGCTAGGCATAAGGCAGGGGCCCAAGTGCGGCTAGGCATAAGGCAGGGGCCCAAGTGCGGGCTAGGCATAAGGCAGGGGCACACGTGCGGGCTAGGCATAAGGCAGGGGCACACGTGCGGGCTAGGCATAAGGCAGGGGCACACGTGCGGGCTAGGCATAAGGCAGGGGCACACGTGCGGGCTAGGCATAAGGCAGGGGCACACGTGCGGGCTAGGCATAAGGCAGGGGCACACGTGCGGGCTAGGCATAAGGCAGGGGCACACGTGCGGGCTAGGCATAAGGCAGGGGCACAAGTGCGGGCTAGGCATAAGGCAGGGGCACAAGTGCGGGCTAGGCATAAGGCAGGGGCACAAGTGCGGGCTAGGCATAAGGCAGGGGCACAAGTGCGGGCTAGGCATAAGGCAGGGGCACAAGTGCGGGCTAGGCATAAGGCAGGGGCACAAGTGCGGGCTAGGCATAAGGCAGGGGCACAAGTGCGGGCTAGGCATAAGGCAGGGGCACAAGTGCGGGCTAGGCATAAGGCAGGGGCCCAAGTGCGGCTAGGCATAAGGCAGGGGCCCAAGTGCAGGCTAGGCATAAGGCAGGGGCACACGTGCGGGCTAGGCATAAGGCAGGGGCACACGTGCGGGCTAGGCATAAGGCAGGGGCACACGTGCGGGCTAGGCATAAGGCAGGGGCACAAGTGCGGGCTAGGCATAAGGCAGGGGCACAAGTGCGGGCTAGGCATAAGGCAGGGGCCCAAGTGCGGCTAGGCATAAGGCAGGGGCCCAAGTGCGGGCTAGGCATAAGGCAGGGGCACAAGTGCGGGCTAGGCATAAGGCAGGGGCCCAAGTGCGGCTAGGCATAAGGCAGGGGCCCAAGTGCGGGCTAGGCATAAGGCAGGGGCACACGTGCGGGCTAGGCATAAGGCAGGGGCACACGTGCGGGCTAGGCATAAGGCAGGGGCACACGTGCGGGCTAGGCATAAGGCAGGGGCACACGTGCGGGCTAGGCATAAGGCAGGGGCACACGTGCGGGCTAGGCATAAGGCAGGGGCACACGTGCGGGCTAGGCATAAGGCAGGGGCACAAGTGCGGGCTAGGCATAAGGCAGGGGCACAAGTGCGGGCTAGGCATAAGGCAGGGGCACAAGTGCGGGCTAGGCATAAGGCAGGGGCACAAGTGCGGGCTAGGCATAAGGCAGGGGCACAAGTGCGGGCTAGGCATAAGGCAGGGGCACAAGTGCGGGCTAGGCATAAGGCAGGGGCACAAGTGCGGGCTAGGCATAAGGCAGGGGCACAAGTGCGGGCTAGGCATAAGGCAGGGGCCCAAGTGCGGCTAGGCATAAGGCAGGGGCCCAAGTGCAGGCTAGGCATAAGGCAGGGGCCCAAGTGCAGGCTAGGCATAAGGCAGGGGCACACGTGCGGGCTAGGCATAAGGCAGGGGCACACGTGCGGGCTAGGCATAAGGCAGGGGCACACGTGCGGGCTAGGCATAAGGCAGGGGCACACGTGCGGGCTAGGCATAAGGCAGGGGCACACGTGCGGGCTAGGCATAAGGCAGGGGCACACGTGCGGGCTAGGCATAAGGCAGGGGCACACGTGCGGGCTAGGCATAAGGCAGGGGCACACGTGCGGGCTAGGCATAAGGCAGGGGCACAAGTGCGGGCTAGGCATAAGGCAGGGGCACAAGTGCGGGCTAGGCATAAGGCAGGGGCACAAGTGCGGGCTAGGCATAAGGCAGGGGCACAAGTGCGGGCTAGGCATAAGGCAGGGGCACAAGTGCGGGCTAGGCATAAGGCAGGGGCACAAGTGCGGGCTAGGCATAAGGCAGGGGCACAAGTGCGGGCTAGGCATAAGGCAGGGGCACAAGTGCGGGCTAGGCATAAGGCAGGGGCACAAGTGCGGGCTAGGCATAAGGCAGGGGCACAAGTGCGGGCTAGGCATAAGGCAGGGGCACAAGTGCGGGCTAGGCATAAGGCAGGGGCACAAGTGCGGGCTAGGCATAAGGCAGGGGCACAATTGCGGGCTAGGCATAAGGCAGGGGCACAAGTGCGGGCTAGGCATAAGGCAGGGGCACAAGTGCGGGCTAGGCATAAGGCAGGGGCACAAGTGCGGCTAGGCATAAGGCAGGGGCCCAAGTGCGGGCTAGGCATAAGGCAGGGCCACAAGTGCAGGCTAGGCATAAGGCAGGGCCACAAGTGCAGGCTAGGCATAAGGCAGGGGCACAAGTGCTGGCTAGGCATAAGGCAGGGGCACAAGTGCTGGCTAGGCATAAGGCAGGGGCACAAGTGCTGGCTAGGCATAAGGCAGGGGCACAAGTGCTGGCTAGGCATAAGGCAGGGGCTCAAGTGCTGGCTAGGCATAAGGCAGGGGCACAAGTGCTGGCTAGGCATAAGGCAGGGGCACAAGTGTGGGCTAGACTTTAGGCAGGGGCACAAGAGCAAACTAAGCATAAGGCAGAGGCACAAGTGCAAGCTAGGCATAAGGCAGGGGCACCTATGCAGGCTAGGCTTAAGGCAGGGGCACAAGTGATGGCTACACATAAGGCATACGGCTAACTCTTTGCACTCTTTGCATAAAGGGATAGGCACCCTTAGGGGTGAAGAGCTAGCTTTCACCCCTCTACTCTGTACTTTGTTGTACAGTGCGGAGCCACTCCATAACTGCCATGCTCCAAGCGACCAGGCACATCTTGTCTGTCCTCCGTAAATGGGTAATGCCTTCGTCCCCAATTACAGTCGTGCATGTGCATTCAGACGGGACAAGAGCGAAGAGCGTAAAGCCTGCCCTGTGTGCATAACCAACATGAAGCTAAAGACAAAAAAACAATAATACAAGGGGCTCAAAAGTGCTGGCTAGGCATAAGGCAGGGGCACAAGTGCTGGCTAGGCATAAGGCAGGGGCACAAGTGCTGGCTAGGCATAAGGCAGGGGCACAAGTGCTAACTAGGCATAAGGCAGGGGCACAAGTGCTGGCTAGGCTTAAGGCAGGGGCACAAGTGCTGGCTAGGCATAAGGCAGGGGCACAAGTGCTGGCTAGGCATAAGGCAGGGGCACAAGTGCTGGCTAGGCATAAGGCAGGGGCACAAGTGCTGGCTAGGCATAAGGCAGGGGCACAAGTGCTGGCTAGGCATAAGGCAGGGGCACAAGTGCTGGCTAGGCATAAGGCAGGGGCACAAGTGCTGGCTAGGCATAAGGCAGGGGCACAAGTGCTGGCTAGGCATAAGGCAGGGGCACAAGTGCTGGCTAGGCATAAGGCAGGGGCACAAGTGCTGGCTAGGCATAAGGCAGGGGCACAAGTGCTGGCTAGGCATAAGGCAGGGGCACAAGTGCTGGCTAGGCATAAGGCAGGGGCACAAGTGCTGGCTAGGCATAAGGCAGGGGCACAAGTGCTGGCTAGGCATAAGGCAGGGGCACAAGTGCTGGCTAGGCATAAGGCAGGGGCACAAGTGCTGGCTAGGCATAAGGCAGGGGCACAAGTGCTGGCTAGGCATAAGGCAGGGGCACAAGTGCTGGCTAGGCATAAGGCAGGGGCACAAGTGCTGGCTAGGCATAAGGCAGGGCCACAAGTGCAGGCTAGGCATAAGGCAGGGGCACAAGTGCTGGCTAGGCATAAGGCAGGGGCACAAGTGCTGGCTAGGCATAAGGCAGGGGCTCAAGTGCTGGCTAGGCATAAGGCAGGGGCACAAGTGCTGGCTAGGCATAAGGCAGGGGCACAAGTGCTGGCTAGGCATAAGGCAGGGGCACAAGTGTGGGCTAGACTTTAGGCAGGGGCACAAGAGCAAACTAAGCATAAGGCAGAGGCACAAGTGCAAGCTAGGCATAAGGCAGGGGCACCTATGCAGGCTAGGCTTAAGGCAGGGGCACAAGTGATGGCTACACATAAGGCATATGGCTAACTCTTTGCACTCTTTGCATAAAGGGATAGGCACCCTTAGGGGTGAAGAGCTAGCTTTCACCCCTCTACTCTGTACTTTGTTGTACAGTGCGGAGCCACTCCATAACCCCCATGCTCCAAGCGACCAGGCACATCTTGTCTGTCCTCCGTAAATGGGTAATGCCTTCGTCCCCAATTACAGTCGTGCATGTGCATTCAGACGGGACAAGAGCGAAGAGCGTAAAGCCTGCCCTGTGTGCATAACCAACATGAAGCTAAAGACAAAAAAACAATAATACAAGGGGCACAAAAGCTGGCTAGGCATAAGGCAGGGGCACAAGTGCAGGCTAGGCATAAGGCAGGGGCACAAGTGCTGGCTAGGCATAAGGCAGGGGCACAAGTGCTGGCTAGGCTTAAGGCAGGGGCACAAGTGCTGGCTAGGCTTAAGGCAGGGGCACAAGTGCTGGCTAGGCATAAGGCAGGGGCACAAGTGCGGGCTAGCCATAAGGCAGGGGCACAAGTGCGGGCTAGGCATAAGGCAGGGGCACAAGTGCGGGCTAGGCATAAGGTAGGGGCACAAGTGCGGGCTAGGCATAAGGCAGGGGCACAAGTGCGGCTAGGCATAAGGCAGGGGCCCAAGTGCGGGCTAGGCATAAGGCAGGGGCACACGTGCTGGCTAGGCATAAGGCAGGGGCACACGTGCGGGCTAGGCATAAGGCAGGGGCACACGTGCGGGCTAGGCATAAGGCAGGGGCACAAGTGCGGGCTAGGCATAAGGCAGGGGCACAAGTGCGGGCTAGGCATAAGGCAGGGGCACAAGTGCAGGCTAGGCATAAGGCAGGGGCACAAGTGCGGGCTAGGCATAAGGCAGGGGCACAAGTGCTGGCTAGGCATAAGGCAGGGGCACAAGTGCTGGCTAGGCATAAGGCAGGGGCACAAGTGCTGGCTAGGCATAAGGCAGGGGCACAAGTGCTGGCTAGGCATAAGGCAGGGGCACAAGTGCTGGCTAGGCATAAGGCAGGGGCACAAGTGCTGGCTAGGCATAAGGCAGGGGCACAAGTGCTGGCTAGGCATAAGGCAGGGGCACAAGTGCTGGCTAGTCATAAGGCAGGGGCACAAGTGCTGGCTAGTCATAAGGCAGGGGCACAAGTGCTGGCTAGGCATAAGGCAGGGGCACAAGTGCTGGCTAGGCATAAGGCAGGGGCACAAGTGCTGGCTAGGCATAAGGCAGGGGCACAAGTGCTGGCTAGGCATAAGGCAGGGGCACAAGTGCTGGCTAGGCATAAGGCAGGGGCACAAGTGCTGGCTAGGCATAAGGCAGGGGCACAAGTGCTGGCTAGGCATAAGGCAGGGGCACAAGCGCTGGCTAGGCATAAGGCAGGGGCACAAGCGCTGGCTAGGCATAAGGCAGGGGCACAAGCGCTGGCTAGGCATAAGGCAGGGGCACAAGCGCTGGCTAGGCATAAGGCAGGGGCACAAGCGCTGGCTAGGCATAAGGCAGGGGCACAAGCGCTGGCTAGGCATAAGGCAGGGGCACAAGTGCTGGCTAGGCATAAGGCAGGGGCACAAGTGCTGGCTAGGCATAAGGCAGGGGCACAAGTGCTGGCTAGGCATAAGGCAGGGGCACAAGTGCTGGCTAGGCATAAGGCAGGGGCACAAGTGCTGGCTAGGCATAAGGCAGGGGCACAAGTGCTGGCTAGGCATAAGGCAGGGGCACAAGTGCTGGCTAGGCATAAGGCAGGGGCACAAGTGCTGGCTAGGCATAAGACAGGGGCACAAGTGCTGGCTAGGCATAAGGCAGGGGCACAAGTGCTGGCTAGGCATAAGGCAGGGGCACAAAAGCTGGCTAGGCATAAGGCAGGGGCACAAGTGCAGGCTAGGCATAAGGCAGGGGCACAAGTGCTGGCTAGGCATAAGGCAGGGGCACAAGTGCTGGCTAGGCTTAAGGCAGGGGCACAAGTGCTGGCTAGGCTTAAGGCAGGGGCACAAGTGCTGGCTAGGCATAAGGCAGGGGCACAAGTGCTGGCTAGGCATAAGGCAGGGGCACAAGTGCAGTCTAGGCATAAGGCAGGGGCACAAGTGCAGTCTAGGCATAAGGCAGGGGCACAAGTGCAGTCTAGGCATAAGGCAGGGGCACAACTGCGGGCTAGGCATAAGGCAGGGGCACAAGTGCGGGCTAGGCATAAGGCAGGGGCACAAGTGCGGGCTAGGCATAAGGCAGGGGCACAAGTGCGGGCTAGGCATAAGGCAGTGCTGGCTAGGCTTAAGGCAGGGGCACAAGTGCTGGCTAGGCATAAGGCAGGGGCACAAGTGCTGGCTAGGCATAAGGCAGGGGCACAAGTGCAGTCTAGGCATAAGGCAGGGGCACAAGTGCAGTCTAGGCATAAGGCAGGGGCACAAGTGCAGTCTAGGCATAAGGCAGGGGCACAACTGCGGGCTAGGCATAAGGCAGGGGCACAAGTGCGGGCTAGGCATAAGGCAGGGGCACAAGTGCGGGCTAGGCATAAGGCAGGGGCACAAGTGCGGGCTAGGCATAAGGCAGGGGCACAAGTGCGGGCTTGGCATAAGGCAGGGGCACAAGTGCGGGCTAGGCATAAGGCAGGGGAACAAGTGCGGGCTAGGCATAAGGCAGGGGCACAAGTGCAGGCTAGGCATAAGGCAGGGGCACAAGTGCTGGCTAGGCATAAGGCAAGGGCACAAGTGCTGGCTAGGCATAAGGCAGGGGCACAAGTGCTGGCTAGGCATAAGGCAGGGGCACAACTGCGGGCTAGGCATAAGGCAGGGGCACAACTGCGGGCTAGGCATAAGGCAGGGGCACAACTGCGGGCTAGGCATAAGGCAGGGGCACAAGTGCGGGCTAGGCATAAGGCAGGGGCACAAGTGCGGGCTAGGCATAAGGCAGGGGCACAAGTGCGGGCTAGGCATAAGGCAGGGGCACAAGTGCGGGCTAGGCATAAGGCAGGGGCACAAGTGCGGGCTAGGCATAAGGCAGGGGCACAAGTGCGGGCTAGGCATAAGGCAGGGGCACAAGTGCGGGCTAGGCATAAGGCAGGGGCACAAGTGCGGGCTAGGCATAAGGCAGGGGAACAAGTGCGGGCTAGGCATAAGGCAGGGGCACAAGTGCAGGCTAGGTATAAGGCAGGGGCACAAGTGCTGGCTAGGCATAAGGCAAGGGCACAAGTGCTGGCTAGGCATAAGGCAGGGGCACAAGTGCTGGCTAGGCATAAGGCAGGGGCACAAGTGCGGGCTAGACTTTAGGCAGGGGCACAAGAGCAAACTAAGCATAAGGCAGAGGCACAAGTGCAAGCTAGGCATAAGGCAGGGGCACCTATGCAGGCTAGGCTTAAGGCAGCGGCACAAGTGATGGCTACACATAAGGCATACGGCTAACTCTTTGCACTCTTTGCATAAAGGGATAGGCACCCTTAGGGGTGAAGAGCTAGCTTTCACCCCTCTACTCTGTACTTTGTTGTACAGTGCGGAGCCACTCCATAACCCCCATGCTCCAAGCGACCAGGCACATCTTGTCTGTCCTCCGTAAATGGGTAATGCCTTCGTCCCCAATTACAGTCGTGCATGTGCATTCAGACGGGACAAGAGCGAAGAGAGTAAAGCCTGCCCTGTGTGCATAACCAACATGAAGCTAAAGACAAAAAAACAATACAAGGGGCTCAAAAGTGCTGGCTAGGCATAAGGCAGGGGCTCAAAAGTGCTGGCTAGGCATAAGGCAGGGGCACAAGTGCTGGCTAGGCATAAGGCAGGGGCACAAGTGCTGGCTAGGCATAAGGCAGGGGCACAAGTGCTGGCTAGGCATAAGGCAGGGGCACAAGTGCTGGCTAGGCATAAGGCAGGGGCACAAGTGCTGGCTAGGCATAAGGCAGGGGCACAAGTGCTGGCTAGGCATAAGGCAGGGGCACAAGTGCTGGCTAGGCATAAGGCAGGGGCACAAGTGCTGGCTAGGCATAAGGCAGGGGCACAAGTGCTGGCTAGGCATAAGGCAGGGGCACAAGTGCTGGCTAGGCTTAAGGCAGGGGCACAAGTGCTGGCTAGGCATAAGGCAGGGGCACAAGTGCTGGCTAGGCATAAGGCAGGGGCACAAGTGCTGGCTAGGCATAAGGCAGGGGCACAAGTGCTGGCTAGGCATAAGGCAGGGGCACAAGTGCTGGCTAGGCATAAGGCAGGGGCACAAGTGCTGGCTAGGCATAAGGCAGGGGCAAAAGTGCTGGCTAGGCATAAGGCAGGGGCACAAGTGCTGGCTAGGCATAAGGCAGGGGCACAAGTGCTGGCTAGGCATAAGGCAGGGGCGCAAGTGCTGGCTAGGCATAAGGCAGGGGCGCAAGTGCTGGCTAGGCATAAGGCAGGGGCGCAAGTGCTGGCTAGGCATAAGGCAGGGGCGCAAGTGCTGGCTAGGCATAAGGCAGGGGCGCAAGTGCTGGCTAGGCATAAGGCAGGGGCGCAAGTGCTGGCTAGGCATAAGGCAGGGGCACAAGTGCTGGCTAGGCATAAGGCAGGGGCACAAGTGCTGGCTAGGCATAAGGCAGGGGCACAAGTGCTGGCTAGGCATAAGGCAGGGGCACAAGTGCTGGCTAGGCATAAGGCAGGGGCACAAGTGCTGGCTAGGCATAAGGCAGGGGCACAAGTGCTGGCTAGGCATAAGGCAGGGGCACAAGTGCTGGCTAGGCATAAGGCAGGGGCACAAGTGCTGGCTAGGCATAAGGCAGGGGCACAAGTGCTGGCTAGGCATAAGGCAGGGGCACAAGTGCTGGCTAGGCATAAGGCAGGGGCACAAGTGCTGGCTAGGCATAAGGCAGGGGCACAAGTGCTGGCTAGGCATAAGGCAGGGGCACAAGTGCTGGCTAGGCATAAGGCAGGGGCACAAGTGCGGGCTAGGCATAAGGCAGGGGCACAAGTGCGGGCTAGGCATAAGGCAGGGGCACAAGTGCGGGCTAGGCATAAGGCAGGGGCACAAGTGCGGGCTAGGCATAAGGCAGGGGCACAAGTGCGGGCTAGGCATAAGGCAGGGGCACAAGTGCGGGCTAGGCATAAGGCAGGGGCACAAGTGCGGGCTAGGCATAAGGCAGGGGCACAAGTGCGGGCTAGGCATAAGGCAGGGGCACAAGTGCGGGCTAGGCATAAGGCAGGGGCACAAGTGCGGGCTAGGCATAAGGCAGGGGCACAAGTGCGGGCTAGGCATAAGGCAGGGGCACAAGTGCGGGCTAGGCATAAGGCAGGGGCACAAGTGCGGGCTAGGCATAAGGCAGGGGCACAAGTGCGGGCTAGGCATAAGGCAGGGGCACAAGTGCGGGCTAGGCATAAGGCAGGGGCACAAGTGCGGGCTAGGCATAAGGCAGGGGCACAAGTGCGGGCTAGGCATAAGGCAGGGGCACAAGTGCGGCTAGGCATAAGGCAGGGGCACAAGTGCGGCTAGGCATAAGGCAGGGGCCCACGTGCTGGCTAGGCATAAGGCAGGGGCCCACGTGCTGGCTAGGCATAAGGCAGGGGCCCACGTGCTGGCTAGGCATAAGGCAGGGGCACACGTGCGGGCCAGGCATAAGGCAGGGGCACACGTGCGAGCCAGGCATAAGGCAGGGGCACACGTGCGGGCCAGGCATAAGGCAGGGGCACACGTGCGGGCCAGGCATAAGGCAGGGGCACACGTGCGGGCCAGTCATAAGGCAGGGGCACACGTGCGGGCTAGGCATAAGGCAGGGGCACAAGTGCGGGCTAGGCATAAGGCAGGGGCACAAGTGCGGGCTAGGCATAAGGCAGGGGCACAAGTGCGGGCTAGGCATAAGGCAGGGGCACAAGTGCGGGCTAGGCATAAGGCAGGGGCACAAGTGCTGGCTAGGCATAAGGCAGGGGCACAAGTGCTGGCTAGGCATAAGGCAGGGGCACAAGTGCGGGCTAGGCATAAGGCAGGGGCACAAGTGCGGGCTAGGCATAAGGCAGGGGCACAAGTGCGGGCTAGGCATAAGGCAGGGGCACAAGTGCGGGCTAGGCATAAGGCAGGGGCACAAGTGCTGGCTAGGCATAAGGCAGGGGCACAAGTGCTGGCTAGGCATAAGGCAGGGGCACAAGTGCTGGCTAGGCATAAGGCAGGGGCACAAGTGCGGGCTAGGCATAAGGCAGGGGCACAAGTGCGGGCTAGGCATAAGGCAGGGGCACAAGTGCGGGCTAGGCATAAGGCAGGGGCACAAGTGCGGGCTAGGCATAAGGCAGGGGCACAAGTGCGGCTAGGCATAAGGCAGGGGCCCAAGTGCGGGCTAGGCATAAGGCAGGGGCACACGTGCGGGCTAGGCATAAGGCAGGGGCACACGTGCGGGCTAGGCATAAGGCAGGGGCACACGTGCGGGCTAGGCATAAGGCAGGGGCACACGTGCGGGCTAGGCATAAGGCAGGGGCACACGTGCGGGCTAGGCATAAGGCAGGGGCACAAGTGCTGGCTAGGCATAAGGCAGGGGCACAAGTGTGGGCTAGACTTTAGGCAGGGGCACAAGAGCAAACTAAGCATAAGGCAGAGGCACAAGTGCAAGCTAGGCATAAGGCAGGGGCACCTATGCAGGCTAGGCTTAAGGCAGGGGCACAAGTGATGGCTACACATAAGGCATACGGCTAACTCTTTGCACTCTTTGCATAAAGGGATAGGCACCCTTAGGGGTGAAGAGCTAGCTTTCACCCCTCTACTCTGTACTTTGTTGTACAGTGCGGAGCCACTCCATAACCCCCATGCTCCAAGCGACCAGGCACATCTTGTCTGTCCTCCGTAAATGGGTAATGCCTTTGTCCCCAATTACAGTCGTGCATGTGCATTCAGACGGGACAAGAGCGAAGAGCGTAAAGCCTGCCCTGTGTGCATAACCAACATGAAGCTAAAGACAAAAAAACAATATTACAAGGGGCTCAAAAGTGCTGGCTAGGCATAAGGCAGGGGCACAAGTGCTGGCTAGGCATAAGGCAGGGGCACAAGTGCTGGCTAGGCATAAGGCAGGGGCACAAGTGCTGGCTAGGCATAAGGCAGGGGCACAAGTGCTGGCTAGGCATAAGGCAGGGGCACAAGTGCTGGCTAGGCATAAGGCAGGGGCACAAGTGCGGGCTAGGCATAAGGCAGGGGCACACGTGCGGGCTAGGCATAAGGCAGGGGCACACGTGCTGGCTAGGCATAAGGCAGGGGCACATGTTCTGGCTAGGCATAAGGCAGGGGCACAAGTGCGGGCTAGGCATAAGGCAGGGGCACAAGTGCGGGCTAGGCATAAGGCAGGGGCACAAGTGCAGGCTAGGTATAAGGCAGGGGCACAAGTGCTGGCTAGGCATAAGGCAAGGGCACAAGTGCTGGCTAGGCATAAGGCAAGGGCACAAGTGCTGGCTAGGCATAAGGCAGGGGCACAAGTGCAGTCTAGGCATAAGGCAGGGGCACCTATGCGGGCTAGGCATAAGGCAGGGGCACCTATGCGGGCTAGGCATAAGGCAGGGGCACAAGTGCGGGCTAGGCATAAGGCAGGGGCACAAAAGCTGGCTAGGCATAAGGCAGGGGCACAAGTGCAG
This sequence comes from Ranitomeya imitator, assembly GCF_032444005.1. Taxonomy (NCBI): domain Eukaryota; kingdom Metazoa; phylum Chordata; class Amphibia; order Anura; family Dendrobatidae; genus Ranitomeya; species Ranitomeya imitator. Next base: position 105,426,261 of record NC_091285.1, on the reverse strand, counting down.
GCTAGGCATAAGGCAGGGGCACAAGTGCTGGCTAGGCATAAGGCAGGGGCACAAGTGCTGGCTAGGCTTAAGGCAGGGGCACAAGTGCTGGCTAGGCATAAGGCAGGGGCACAAGTGCTGGCTAGGCATAAGGCAGGGGCACAAGTGCTGGCTAGGCATAAGGCAGGGGCACAAGTGCTGGCTAGGCATAAGGCAGGGGCACAAGTGCGGGCTAGGCATAAGGCAGGGGCACAAGTGCGGGCTAGGCATAAGGCAGGGGCACAAGTGCGGGCTAGGCATAAGGCAGGGGCACAAGTGCTGGCTAGGCATAGGGCAGGGCACAAGTGCTGGCTAGGCATAAGGCAGGGGCACAAGTGCTTGCTAGGCATAAGGCAGGGGCACAAGTGCTTGCTAGGCATAAGGCAGGGGCACAAGTGCTTGCTAGGCATAAGGCAGGGGCACAAAAGCTGGCTAGGCATAAGGCAGGGGCACAAGTGCAGGCTAGGCATAAGGCAGGGGCACAAGTGCTGGCTAGGCATAAGGCAGGGGCACAAGTGCTGGCTAGGCATAAGGCAGGGGCACAAGTGCTGGCTAGGCTTAAGGCAGGGGCACAAGTGCTGGCTAGGCTTAAGGCAGGGGCACAAGTGCTGGCTAGGCTTAAGGCAGGGGCACAAGTGCAGTCTAGGCATAAGGCAGGGGCACAAGTGCAGTCTAGGCATAAGGCAGGGGCACAAGTGCAGTCTAGGCATAAGGCAGGGGCACAAGTGCAGTCTAGGCATAAGGCAGGGGCACAAGTGCAGTCTAGGCATAAGGCAGGGGCACCTATGCGGGCTAGGCATAAGGCAGGGGCACCTATGCGGGCTAGGCATAAGGCAGGGGCACCTATGCGGGCTAGGCATAAGGCAGGGGCACCTATGCGGGCTAGGCATAAGGCAGGGGCACCTATGCGGGCTAGGCATAAGGCAGGGGCACAAGTGCGGGCTAGGCATAAGGCAGGGGCACAAGTGCGGGCTAGGCATAAGGCAGGGGCACAAGTGCGGGCTAGGCATAAGGCATGGGCACAAGTGCGGGCTAGCCATAAGGCAGGGGCACAAGTGCGGGCTAGGCATAAGGCAGGGGCACAAGTGCGGGCTAGGCATAAGGCAGGGGCACAAGTGCGGGCTAGGCATAAGGCAGGGGCACAAGTGCGGCTAGGCATAAGGCAGGGGCCCAAGTGCGGGCTAGGCATAAGGCAGGGGCACACGTGCTGGCTAGGCATAAGGCAGGGGCACACGTGCGGGCTAGGCATAAGGCAGGGGCACACGTGCGGGCTAGGCATAAGGCAGGGGCACACGTGCGGGCTAGGCATAAGGCAGGGGCACAAGTGCGGGCTAGGCATAAGGCAGGGGCACAAGTGCGGGCTAGGCATAAGGCAGGGGCACAAGTGCGGGCTAGGCATAAGGCAGGGGCACAAGTGCTGGCTAGGCATAAGGCAGGGGCACAAGTGCTGGCTAGGCATAAGGCAGGGGCACAAGTGCTGGCTAGGCATAAGGCAGGGGCACAAGTGCTGGCTAGGCATAAGGCAGGGGCACAAGTGCTGGCTAGGCATAAGGCAGGGGCACAAGTGCTGGCTAGGCATAAGGCAGGGGCACAAGTGCTGGCTAGTCATAAGGCAGGGGCACAAGTGCTGGCTAGTCATAAGGCAGGGGCACAAGTGCTGGCTAGGCATAAGGCAGGGGCACAAGTGCTGGCTAGGCATAAGGCAGGGGCACAAGTGCTGGCTAGGCATAAAGGAGGGGCACAAGTGCTGGCTAGGCATAAGGCAGGGGCACAAGTGCTGGCTAGGCATAAGGCAGGGGCACAAGTGCTGGCTAGGCATAAGGCAGGGGCACAAGTGCTGGCTAGGCATAAGGCAGGGGCACAAGTGCTGGCTAGGCATAAGGCAGGGGCACAAGTGCTGGCTAGGCATAAGGCAGGGGCACAAGTGCTGGCTAGGCATAAGGCAGGGGCACAAGTGCTGGCTAGGCATAAGGCAGGGGCACAAGTGCTGGCTAGGCATAAGGCAGGGGCACAAGTGCTGGCTAGGCATAAGGCAGGGGCACAAGTGCTGGCTAGGCATAAGGCAGGGGCACAAGTGCTGGCTAGGCATAAGGCAGGGGCACAAGTGCTGGCTAGGCATAAGGCAGGGGCACAAGTGCTGGCTAGGCATAAGGCAGGGGCACAAGTGCTGGCTAGGCATAAGACAGGGGCACAAGTGCTGGCTAGGCATAAGGCAGGGGAACAAGTGCTGGCTAGGCATAAGGCAGGGGCACAAGTGCTGGCTAGGCATAAGGCAGGGGCACAAAAGCTGGCTAGGCATAAGGCAGGGGCACAAGTGCAGGCTAGGCATAAGGCAGGGGCACAAGTGCTGGCTAGGCATAAGGCAGGGGCACAAGTGCTGGCTAGGCTTAAGGCAGGGGCACAAGTGCTGGCTAGGCTTAAGGCAGGGGCACAAGTGCTGGCTAGGCATAAGGCAGGGGCACAAGTGCAGTCTAGGCATAAGGCAGGGGCACAAGTGCAGTCTAGGCATAAGGCAGGGGCACAAGTGCAGTCTAGGCATAAGGCAGGGGCACAAGTGCAGTCTAGGCATAAGGCAGGGGCACAAGTGCAGTCTAGGCATAAGGCAGGGGCACAAGTGCAGTCTAGGCATAAGGCAGGGGCACCTATGTGGGCTAGGCATAAGGCAGGGGCACAAGTGCGGGCTAGGCATAAGGCAGGGGCACAAGTGCGGGCTAGGCATAAGGCAGGGGCACAAAAGCTGGCTAGGCATAAGGCAGGGGCACAAGTGCAGGCTAGGCATAAGGCAGGGGCACAAGTGCTGGCTAGGCATAAGGCAGGGGCACAAGTGCTGGCTAGGCTTAAGGCAGGGGCACAAGTGCTGGCTAGGCTTAAGGCAGGGGCACAAGTGCTGGCTAGGCATAAGGCAGGGGCACAAGTGCAGTCTAGGCATAAGGCAGGGGCACAAGTGCAGTCTAGGCATAAGGCAGGGGCACAAGTGCAGTCTAGGCATAAGGCAGGGGCACAAGTGCAGTCTAGGCATAAGGCAGGGGCACAAGTGCAGTCTAGGCATAAGGCAGGGGCACAAGTGCAGTCTAGGCATAAGGCAGGGGCACAAGTGCAGTCTAGGCATAAGGCAGGGGCACAAGTGCAGTCTAGGCATAAGGCAGGGGCACCTATGCGGGCTAGGCATAAGGCAGGGGCACCTATGCGGGCTAGGCATAAGGCAGGGGCACCTATGCGGGCTAGGCATAAGGCAGGGGCACCTATGCGGGCTAGGCATAAGGCAGGGGCACAAGTGCGGGCTAGGCATAAGGCAGGGGCACAAGTGCGGGCTAGGCATAAGGCAGGGGCACAAGTGCGGGCTAGGCATAAGGCAGGGGCACAAGTGCGGGCTAGGCATAAGGCAGGGGCACAAGTGCGGGCTAGGCATAAGGCAGGGGCACAAGTGCTGGCTAGACTTAAGGCAGGGGCACACGTTCTGGCTAGGCATAAGGCAGGGGCACACGTTCTGGCTAGGCATAAGGCAGGGGCACACGTGCTGGCTAGGCATAAGGCAGGGGCACAAGTGCTGGCTAGGCATAAGGCAGGGGCACAAGTGCTGGCTAGACTTAAGGCAGGGGCACAAGTGCTGGCTAGGCATAAGGCAGGGGCACAAGTGCTGGCTAGGCATAAGGCAGGGGCACAAGTGCTGGCTAGGCATAAGGCAGGGGCACAAGTGCTGGCTAGGCATAAGGCAGGGGCACAAGTGCTGGCTAGGCATAAGGCAGGGGCACAAGTGCTGGCTAGGCATAAGGCAGGGGCACAAGTGCGGGCTAGGCATAAGGCAGGGGCACAAGTGCGGGCTAGGCATAAGGCAGGGGCACAAGTGCGGGCTAGGCATAAGGCAGGGGCACAAGTGCGGGCTAGGCATAAGGCAGGGGCACAAGTGCGGGCTAGGCATAAGGCAGGGGCACAAGTGCGGGCTAGGCATAAGGCAGGGGCACAAGTGCGGGCTAGGCATAAGGCAGGGGCACAAGTGCGGGCTAGGCATAAGGCAGGGGCACAAGTGCTGGCTAGGCATAAGGCAGGGCACAAGTGCTGGCTAGGCATAAGGCAGGGGCACAAGTGCTTGCTAGGCATAAGGCAGGGGCACAAGTGCTTGCTAGGCATAAGGCAGGGGCACAAAAGCTGGCTAGGCATAAGGCAGGGGCACAAGTGCAGGCTAGGCATAAGGCAGGGGCACAAGTGCTGGCTAGGCATAAGGCAGGGGCACAAGTGCTGGCTAGGCTTAAGGCAGGGGCACAAGTGCTGGCTAGGCATAAGGCAGGGGCACAAGTGCAGTCTAGGCATAAGGCAGGGGCACAAGTGCAGTCTAGGCATAAGGCAGGGGCACAAGTGCAGTCTAGGCATAAGGCAGGGGCACAAGTGCAGTCTAGGCATAAGGCAGGGGCACAAGTGCAGTCTAGGCATAAGGCAGGGGCACAAGTGCAGTCTAGGCATAAGGCAGGGGCACCTATGTGGGCTAGGCATAAGGCAGGGGCACACGTTCTGGCTAGGCATAAGGCAGGGGCACACGTGCTGGCTAGGCATAAGGCAGGGGCACAAGTGCTGGCTAGGCATAAGGCAGGGGCACAAGTGCTGGCTAGACTTAAGGCAGGGGCACAAGTGCTGGCTAGGCATAAGGCAGGGGCACAAGTGCTGGCTAGGCATAAGGCAGGGGCACAAGTGCTGGCTAGGCATAAGGCAGGGGCACAAGTGCTGGCTAGGCATAAGGCAGGGGCACAAGTGCTGGCTAGGCATAAGGCAGGGGCACAAGTGCTGGCTAGGCATAAGGCAGGGGCACACGTGCTGGCTAGGCATAAGGCAGGGGCACAAGTGCTGGCTAGGCATAAGGCAGGGGCACAAGTGCTGGCTAGACTTAAGGCAGGGGCACAAGTGCTGGCTAGGCATAAGGCAGGGGCACAAGTGCTGGCTAGGCATAAGGCAGGGGCACAAGTGCTGGCTAGGCATAAGGCAGGGGCACAAGTGCTGGCTAGGCATAAGGCAGGGGCACAAGTGCTGGCTAGGCATAAGGCAGGGGCACAAGTGCTGGCTAGGCATAAGGCAGGGGCACAAGTGCTGGCTAGGCATAAGGCAGGGGCACAAGTGCAGGCTAGGCATAAGGCAGGGGCACAAGTGCAGGCTAGGCCATAAGGCAGGGGCACAAGTGCAGGCTAGGCATAAGGCAGGGGCACAAGTGCAGGCTAGGCATAAGGCAGGGGCACAAGTGCAGGCTAGGCATAAGGCAGGGGCACAAGTGCAGGCTAGGCCATAAGGCAGGGGCACAAGTGCAGGCTAGGCATAAGGCAGGGGCACAAGTGCAGGCTAGGCATAAGGCAGGGGCACAAGTGCAGGCTAGGCATAAGGCAGGGGCACAAGTGCAGGCTAGGCATAAGGCAGGGGCACAAGTGCAGCTAGGCATAAGGCAGGGGCACAAGTGCAGCTAGGCATAAGGCAGGGGCACAAGTGCAGGCTAGGCATAAGGCAGGGGCACAAGTGCAGGCTAGGCATAAGGCAGGGGCACACGTGCTGGCTAGGCATAAGGCAGGGGCACAGGTGCTGGCTAGGCATAAGGCAGGGGCACAGGTGCTGGCTAGGCATAAGGCAGGGGCACACGTGCTGGCTAGGCATAAGGCAGGGGCACAAGTGCAGGCTAGGCATAAGGCAGGGGCACAAGTGCGGACTAGGCATAAGGCAGGGGCACAAGTGCGGGCTAGGCATAAGGCAGGGGCACAAGTGCGGGCTAGGCATAAGGCAGGGGCACAAGTGCGGGCTAGGCATAAGGCAGGGGCACAAGTGCGGGCTAGGCATAAGGCAGGGGCACAAGTGCGGGCTAGGCATAAGGCAGGGGCACAAGTGCGGGCTAGGCATAAGGCAGGGGCACGAGTGCGGGCTAGGCATAAGGCAGGGGCACAAGTGCGGGCTAGGCATAAGGCAGGGGCACAAGTGCGGGCTAGGCATAAGGCAGGGGCACAAGTGCGGGCTAGGCATAAGGCAGGGGCACAAGTGCGGGCTAGGCATAAGGCAGGGGCACAAGTGCTGGCTAGGCATAAGGCAGGGCACAAGTGCTGGCTAGGCATAAGGCAGGGGCACAAGTGCTTGCTAGGCATAAGGCAGGGCACAAGTGCTGGCTAGGCATAAGGCAGGGGCACAAGTGCTGGCTAGGCATAAGGCAGGGGCACAAGTGCTTGCTAGGCATAAGGCAGGGGCACAGGTGCTGGCTAGGCATAAGGCAGGGGCACACGTGCTGGCTAGGCATAAGGCAGGGGCACAAGTGCGGGCTAGGCATAAGGCAGGGGCACAAGTGCGGACTAGGCATAAGGCAGGGGCACAAGTGCGGGCAAGGCATAAGGCAGGGGCACAAGTGCGGGCTAGGCATAAGGCAGGGGCACAAGTGCGGGCTAGGCATAAGGCAGGGGCACAAGTGCGGCTAGGCATAAGGCAGGGGCCCAAGTGCGGGCTAGGCATAAGGCAGGGGCACACGTGCTGGCTAGGCATAAGGCAGGGGCACACGTGCGGGCTAGGCATAAGGCAGGGGCACACGTGCGGGCTAGGCATAAGGCAGGGGCACACGTGCGGGCTAGGCATAAGGCAGGGGCACACGTGCGGGCTAGGCATAAGGCAGGGGCACACGTGCGGGCTAGGCATAAGGCAGGGGCACACGTGCGGGCTAGGCATAAGGCAGGGGCACACGTGCGGGCTAGGCATAAGGCAGGGGCACAAGTGAGGGCTAGGCATAAGGCAGGGGCACAAGTGCGGGCTAGGCATAAGGCAGGGGCACAAGTGCGGGCTAGGCATAAGGCAGGGGCACAAGTGCTGGCTAGGCATAAGGCAGGGGCACAAGTGCTGGCTAGGCATAAGGCAGGGGCACAAGTGCTGGCTAGGCATAAGGCAGGGGCACAAGTGCTGGCTAGGCATAAGGCAGGGGCACAAGTGCTGGCTAGGCATAAGGCAGGGGCACAAGTGCTGGATAGGCATAAGGCAGGGGCACAAGTGCTGGCTAGTCATAAGGCAGGGGCACAAGTGCTGGCTAGTCATAAGGCAGGGGCACAAGTGCTGGCTAGGCATAAGGCAGGGGCACAAGTGCTGGCTAGGCATAAGGCAGGGGCACAAGTGCTGGCTAGGCATAAAGGAGGGGCACAAGTGCTGGCTAGGCATAAGGCAGGGGCACAAGTGCTGGCTAGGCATAAGGCAGGGGCACAAGTGCTGGCTAGGCATAAGGCAGGGGCACAAGTGCTGGCTAGGCATAAGGCAGGGGCACAAGTGCTGGCTAGGCATAAGGCAGGGGCACAAGTGCTGGCTAGGCATAAGGCAGGGGCACAAGTGCTGGCTAGGCATAAGGCAGGGGCACAAGTGCTGGCTAGGCATAAGGCAGGGGCACAAGTGCTGGCTAGGCATAAGGCAGGGGCACAAGTGCTGGCTAGGCATAAGGCAGGGGCACAAGTGCTGGCTAGGCATAAGGCAGGGGCACAAGTGCTGGCTAGGCATAAGGCAGGGGCACAAGTGCTGGCTAGGCATAAGGCAGGGGCACAAGTGCTGGCTAGGCATAAGGCAGGGGCACAAGTGCTGGCTAGGCATAAGACAGGGGCACAAGTGCTGGCTAGGCATAAGGCAGGGGAACAAGTGCTGGCTAGGCATAAGGCAGGGGCACAAGTGCTGGCTAGGCATAAGACAGGGGCACAAGTGCAGTCTAGGCATAAGGCAGGGGCACAAGTGCAGTCTAGGCATAAGGCAGGGGCACAAGTGCAGTCTAGGCATAAGGCAGGGGCACAAGTGCGGGCTAGGCATAAGGCAGGGGCACAAGTGCGGGCTAGGCATAAGGCAGGGGCACAAGTGCGGGCTAGGCATAAGGCAGGGGCACAAGTGCGGGCTAGGCATAAGGCAGGGGCACAAGTGCGGGCTAGGCATAAGGCAGGGGCACAAGTGCGGGCTAGGCATAAGGCAGGGGCACAAGTGCGGGCTAGGCATAAGGCAGGGGCACAAGTGCTGGCTAGACTTAAGGCAGGGGCACACGTTCTGGCTAGGCATAAGGCAGGGGCACACGTTCTGGCTAGGCATAAGGCAGGGGCACACGTGCTGGCTAGGCATAAGGCAGGGGCACAAGTGCTGGCTAGGCATAAGGCAGGGGCACAAGTGCTGGCTAGACTTAAGGCAGGGGCACAAGTGCTGGCTAGGCATAAGGCAGGGGCACAAGTGCTGGCTAGGCATAAGGCAGGGGCACAAGTGCTGGCTAGGCATAAGGCAGGGGCACAAGTGCTGGCTAGGCATAAGGCAGGGGCACAAGTGCTGGCTAGGCATAAGGCAGGGGCACAAGTGCTGGCTAGGCATAAGGCAGGGGCACAAGTGCTGGCTAGGCATAAGGCAGGGGCACAAGTGCGGGCTAGGCATAAGGCAGGGGCACAAGTGCGGGCTAGGCATAAGGCAGGGGCACAAGTGCGGGCTAGGCATAAGGCAGGGGCACAAGTGCGGGCTAGGCATAAGGCAGGGGCACAAGTGCGGGCTAGGCATAAGGCAGGGGCACAAGTGCGGGCTAGGCATAAGGCAGGGGCACAAGTGCGGGCTAGGCATAAGGCAGGGGCACAAGTGCGGGCTAGGCATAAGGCAGGGGCACAAGTGCTGGCTAGGCATAAGGCAGGGCACAAGTGCTGGCTAGGCATAAGGCAGGGGCACAAGTGCTTGCTAGGCATAAGGCAGGGGCACAAGTGCTTGCTAGGCATAAGGCAGGGGCACAAAAGCTGGCTAGGCATAAGGCAGGGGCACAAGTGCAGGCTAGGCATAAGGCAGGGGCACAAGTGCTGGCTAGGCATAAGGCAGGGGCACAAGTGCTGGCTAGGCTTAAGGCAGGGGCACAAGTGCTGGCTAGGCATAAGGCAGGGGCACAAGTGCAGTCTAGGCATAAGGCAGGGGCACAAGTGCAGTCTAGGCATAAGGCAGGGGCACAAGTGCAGTCTAGGCATAAGGCAGGGGCACAAGTGCAGTCTAGGCATAAGGCAGGGGCACAAGTGCAGTCTAGGCATAAGGCAGGGGCACAAGTGCAGTCTAGGCATAAGGCAGGGGCACCTATGTGGGCTAGGCATAAGGCAGGGGCACCTATGCGGGCTAGGCATAAGGCAGGGGCACCTATGCGGGCTAGGCATAAGGCAGGGGCACCTATGCGGGCTAGGCATAAGGCAGGGGCAAAAGTGCGGGCTAGGCATAAGGCAGGGGCACAAGTGCGGGCTAGGCATAAGGCAGGGGCACAAGTGCGGGCTAGGCATAAGGCAGGGGCACAAGTGCTGGCTAGACTTAAGGCAGGGGCACACGTTCTGGCTAGGCATAAGGCAGGGGCACACGTTCTGGCTAGGCATAAGGCAGGGGCACACGTGCTGGCTAGGCATAAGGCAGGGGCACAAGTGCTGGCTAGGCATAAGGCAGGGGCACAAGTGCTGGCTAGGCATAAGGCAGGGGCACAAGTGCTGGCTAGGCATAAGGCAGGGGCACAAGTGCTGGCTAGGCATAAGGCAGGGGCACAAGTGCTGGCTAGGCATAAGGCAGGGGCACAAGTGCTGGCTAGGCATAAGGCAGGGGCACACGTGCTGGCTAGGCATAAGGCAGGGGCACAAGTGCTGGCTAGGCATAAGGCAGGGGCACAAGTGCTGGCTAGACTTAAGGCAGGGGCACAAGTGCTGGCTAGGCATAAGGCAGGGGCACAAGTGCTGGCTAGGCATAAGGCAGGGGCACAAGTGCTGGCTAGGCATAAGGCAGGGGCACAAGTGCTGGCTAGGCATAAGGCAGGGGCACAAGTGCTGGCTAGGCATAAGGCAGGGGCACAAGTGCTGGCTAGGCATAAGGCAGGGGCACAAGTGCTGGCTAGGCATAAGGCAGGGGCACAAGTGCAGGCTAGGCATAAGGCAGGGGCACAAGTGCAGGCTAGGCCATAAGGCAGGGGCACAAGTGCAGGCTAGGCATAAGGCAGGGGCACAAGTGCAGGCTAGGCATAAGGCAGGGGCACAAGTGCAGGCTAGGCATAAGGCAGGGGCACAAGTGCAGGCTAGGCCATAAGGCAGGGGCACAAGTGCAGGCTAGGCATAAGGCAGGGGCACAAGTGCAGGCTAGGCATAAGGCAGGGGCACAAGTGCAGGCTAGGCATAAGGCAGGGGCACAAGTGCAGGCTAGGCATAAGGCAGGGGCACAAGTGCAGCTAGGCATAAGGCAGGGGCACAAGTGCAGGCTAGGCATAAGGCAGGGGCACAAGTGCAGGCTAGGCATAAGGCAGGGGCACACGTGCTGGCTAGGCATAAGGCAGGGGCACAGGTGCTGGCTAGGCATAAGGCAGGGGCACAGGTGCTGGCTAGGCATAAGGCAGGGGCACAGGTGCTGGCTAGGCATAAGGCAGGGGCACAAGTGCAGGCTAGGCATAAGGCAGGGGCACAAGTGCGGACTAGGCATAAGGCAGGGGCACAAGTGCGGGCTAGGCATAAGGCAGGGGCACAAGTGCGGGCTAGGCATAAGGCAGGGGCACAAGTGCGGGCTAGGCATAAGGCAGGGGCACAAGTGCGGGCTAGGCATAAGGCAGGGGCACAAGTGCGGGCTAGGCATAAGGCAGGGGCACAAGTGCGGGCTAGGCATAAGGCAGGGGCACAAGTGCGGGCTAGGCATAAGGCAGGGGCACAAGTGCGGGCTAGGCATAAGGCAGGGGCACAAGTGCGGGCTAGGCATAAGGCAGGGGCACAAGTGCGGGCTAGGCATAAGGCAGGGGCACAAGTGCGGGCTAGGCATAAGGCAGGGGCACAAGTGCTGGCTAGGCATAAGGCAGGGCACAAGTGCTGGCTAGGCATAAGGCAGGGGCACAAGTGCTTGCTAGGCATAAGGCAGGGCACAAGTGCTGGCTAGGCATAAGGCAGGGGCACAAGTGCTTGCTAGGCATAAGGCAGGGGCACAAGTGCTTGCTAGGCATAAGGCAGGGGCACAGGTGCTGGCTAGGCATAAGGCAGGGGCACACGTGCTGGCTAGGCATAAGGCAGGGGCACAAGTGCAGGCTAGGCATAAGGCAGGGGCACAAGTGCGGACTAGGCATAAGGCAGGGGCACAAGTGCGGGCAAGGCATAAGGCAGGGGCACAAGTGCGGGCTAGGCATAAGGCAGGGGCACAAGTGCGGGCTAGGCATAAGGCAGGGGCACAAGTGCGGGCTAGGCATAAGGCAGGGGCACAAGTGCGGGCTAGGCATAAGGCAGGGGCACAAGTGCGGGCTAGGCATAAGGCAGGGGCACAAGTGCGGGCTAGGCATAAGGCAGGGGCACAAGTGCGGGCTAGGCATAAGGCAGGGGCACAAGTGCGGGCTAGGCATAAGGCAGGGGCACAAGTGCGGGCTAGGCATAAGGCAGGGGCACAAGTGCTGGCTAGGCATAAGGCAGGGCACAAGTGCTGGCTAGGCATAAGGCAGGGGCACAAGTGCTTGCTAGGCATAAGGCAGGGGCACAAGTGCTTGCTAGGCATAAGGCAGGGGCACAAAAGCTGGCTAGGCATAAGGCAGGGGCACAAGTGCAGGCTAGGCATAAGGCAGGGGCACAAGTGCTGGCTAGGCATAAGGCAGGGGCACAAGTGCTGGCTAGGCTTAAGGCAGGGGCACAAGTGCTGGCTAGGCTTAAGGCAGGGGCACAAGTGCTGGCTAGGCATAAGGCAGGGGCACAATTGCAGTCTAGGCATAAGGCAGGGGCACAAGTGCAGTCTAGGCATAAGGCAGGGGCACAAGTGCAGTCTAGGCATAAGGCAGGGGCACAAGTGCAGTCTAGGCATAAGGCAGGGGCACAAGTGCAGTCTAGGCATAAGGCAGGGGCACAAGTGCAGTCTAGGCATAAGGCAGGGGCACAAGTGCAGTCTAGGCATAAGGCAGGGGCACCTATGCGGGCTAGGCATAAGGCAGGGGCACCTATGCGGGCTAGGCATAAGGCAGGGGCACCTATGCGGGCTAGGCATAAGGCAGGGGCACAAGTGCGGGCTAGGCATAAGGCAGGGGCACAAGTGCGGGCTAGGCATAAGGCAGGGGCACAAGTGCGGGCTAGGCATAAGGCAGGGGCACAAGTGCGGGCTAGGCATAAGGCAGGGGCACAAGTGCGGGCTAGGCATAAGGCAGGGGCACAAGTGCTGGCTAGACTTAAGGCAGGGGCACACGTTCTGGCTAGGCATAAGGCAGGGGCACACGTGCTGGCTAGGCATAAGGCAGGGGCACAAGTGCTGGCTAGGCATAAGGCAGGGGCACAAGTGCTGGCTAGACTTAAGGCAGGGGCACAAGTGCTGGCTAGGCATAAGGCAGGGGCACAAGTGCTGGCTAGGCATAAGGCAGGGGCACAAGTGCTGGCTAGGCATAAGGCAGGGGCACAAGTGCTGGCTAGACATAAGGCAGGGGCACAAGTGCTGGCTAGGCATAAGGCAGGGGCACAAGTGCTGGCTAGGCATAAGGCAGGGGCACAAGTGCAGGCTAGGCATAAGGCAGGGGCACAAGTGCAGGCTAGGCCATAAGGCAGGGGCACAAGTGCAGGCTAGGCATAAGGCAGGGGCACAAGTGCAGGCTAGGCATAAGGCAGGGGCACAAGTGCAGGCTAGGCATAAGGCAGGGGCACAAGTGCAGGCTAGGCATAAGGCAGGGGCACAAGTGCAGGCTAGGCATAAGGCAGGGGCACAAGTGCAGGCTAGGCATAAGGCAGGGGCACAAGTGCAGGCTAGGCATAAGGCAGGGGCACAAGTGCAGGCTAGGCATAAGGCAGGGGCACAAGTGCAGGCTAGGCATAAGGCAGGGGCACACGTGCTGGCTAGGCATAAGGCAGGGGCACACATTCTGGCTAGGCATAAGGCAGGGGCACACGTGCTGGCTAGGCATAAGGCAGGGGCACACGTGCTGGCTAGGCATAAGGCAGGGGCACACGTGCTGGCTAGGCATAAGGCAGGGGCACACGTGCTGGCTAGGCATAAGGCAGGGGCACACGTGCGGGCTAGGCATAAAGCAGGGGCACAAGTGCGGGCTAGGCATAAGGCAGGGGCACAAGTGCGGGCTAGGCATAAGGCAGGGGCACAAGTGCGGGCTAGGCATAAGGCAGGGACACAAGTGCGGGCTAGGCATAAGGCAGGGGCACAAGTGCGGGCTAGGCATAAGGCAGGGGCACAAGTGCGGGCTAGGCATAAGGCAGGGGCACAAGTGCGGGCTAGGCATAAGGCAGGGGCACAAGTGCGGGCTAGGCATAAGGCAGGGGCACAAGTGCGGGCTAGGCATAAGGCAGGGGCACAAGTGCGGGCTAGGCATAAGGCAGGGGCACAAGTGCGGGCTAGGCATAAGGCAGGGGCACAAGTGCGGCTGGGCATAAGGCAGGGGCCCAAGTGCGGGATAGGCATAAGGCAGGGGCACACGTGCTGGCTAGGCATAAGGCAGGGGCACACGTGCGGGCTAGGCATAAGGCAGGGGCACACGTGCGGGCTAGGCATAAGGCAGGGGCACACGTGCGGGCTAGGCATAAGGCAGGGGCACACGTGCGGGCTAGGCATAAGGCAGGGGCACAAGTGCGGGCTAGGCATAAGGCAGGGGCACAAGTGCGGGCTAGGCATAAGGCAGGGGCACAAGTGCGGGCTAGGCATAAGGCAGGGGCACAAGTGCGGGCTAGGCATAAGGCAGGGGCACAAGTGCGGGCTGGGCACAAGTGCGGGCTAGGCATAAGGCAGGGGCACAAGTGCGGGCTAGGCATAAGGCAGGGGCACAAGTGCGGGCTAGGCATAAGGCAGGGGCACAAGTGCGGGCTAGGCATAAGGCAGGGGCACAAGTGCGGGCTAGGCATAAGGCAGGGGCACAAGTGCGGGCTAGGCATAAGGCAGGGGCACAAGTGCGGGCAAGGCATAAGGCAGGGGCACAAGTGCGGGCAAGGCATAAGGCAGGGGCACAAGTGCGGGCAAGGCATAAGGCAGGGGCACAAGTGCGGGCTAGGCATAAGGCAGGGGCACAAGTGCGGGCTAGGCATAAGGCAGGGGCACAAGTGCGGGCTAGGCATAAGGCAGGGGCACAAGTGCGGGCTAGGCATAAGGCAGGGGCACAAGTGCAGGCTAGGCATAAGGCAGGGGCACAAGTGCAGGCTAGGCATAAGGCAGGGGCACAAGTGCAGGCTAGGCATAAGGCAGGGGCACAAGTGCAGCTAGGCATAAGGCAGGGGCACAAGTGCAGGCTAGGCATAAGGCAGGGGCCCAAGTGCGGGCTAGGCATAAGGCAGGGGCACAAGTGCGGGCTAGGCATAAGGCAGGGGCACAAGTGCGGGCTGGGCACAAGTGCGGGCTAGGCATAAGGCAGGGGCACAAGTGCGGGCTAGGCATAAGGCAGGGGCACAAGTGCGGGCTGGGCACAAGTGCGGGCTAGGCATAAGGCAGGGGCACAAGTGCGGGCTAGGCATAAGGCAGGGGCACAAGTGCGGGCTAGGCATAAGGCAGGGGCACAAGTGCGGGCTAGGCATAAGGCAGGGGCACAAGTGCGGGCTAGGCATAAGGCAGGGGCACAAGTGCGGGCTAGGCATAAGGCAGGGGCACAAGTGCGGGCAAGGCATAAGGCAGGGGCACAAGTGCGGGCAAGGCATAAGGCAGGGGCACAAGTGCGGGCAAGGCATAAGGCAGGGGCACAAGTGCGGGCTAGGCATAAGGCAGGGGCACAAGTGCGGGCTAGGCATAAGGCAGGGGCACAAGTGCGGGCTAGGCATAAGGCAGGGGCACAAGTGCGGGCTAGGCATAAGGCAGGGGCACAAGTGCGGGCTAGGCATAAGGCAGGGGCACAAGTGCAGGCTAGGCATAAGGCAGGGGCACAAGTGCAGGCTAGGCATAAGGCAGGGGCACAAGTGCAGCTAGGCATAAGGCAGGGGCACAAGTGCAGGCTAGGCATAAGGCAGGGGCCCAAGTGCGGGCTAGGCATAAGGCAGGGGCACACGTGCTGGCTAGGCATAAGGCAGGGGCACACGTGCGGGCTAGGCATAAGGCAGGGGCACACGTGCTGGCTAGGCATAAGGCAGGGGCACAAGTGCTAACTAGGCATAAGGCAGGGGCACAAGTGCTGGCTAGGCTTAAGGCAGGGGCACAAGTGCTGGCTAGACATAAGGCAGGGGCACAAGTGCTGGCTAGACATAAGGCAGGGGCACAAGTGCTGGCTAGGCATAAGGCAGGGGCACAAGTGCTGGCTAGACATAAGGCAGGGGCACAAGTGCTGGCTAGGCATAAGGCAGGGGCACAAGTGCTGGCTAGGCATAAGGCAGGGGCACAAGTGCTGGCTAGGCATAAGGCAGGGGCATAAGGCAGGGGCACAAGTGCAGGCTAGGCATAAGGCAGGGGCACAAGTGCTGGCTAGGCATAAGGAAGGGGCACAAGTGCGGGCTAGGCATAAGGCAGGGGCACAAGTGCAGGCTAGGCATAAAGCAGGGGCATAAGGCAGGGGCACAAGTGCAGGCTAGGCATAAGGCAGGGGCACAAGTGCTGGCTAGGCATAAGGAAGGGGCACAAGTGCGGGCTAGGCATAAGGCAGGGGCACAAGTGCGGGCTAGGCATAAGGCAGGGGCACAAGTGCGGGCTAGGCATAAGGCAGGGGCACAAGTGCGGGCTAGGCATAAGGCAGGGGCACAAGTGCGGGCTAGGCATAAGGCAGGGGCACAAGTGCGGGCTAGGCATAAGGCAGGGGCACACGTGCGGGCTAGGCATAAGGCAGGGGCACACGTGCGGGCTAGGCATAAGGCAGGGGCACACGTGCTGGCTAGGCATAAGGCAGGGGCACACGTGCTGGCTAGGCATAAGGCAGGGGCACACGTGCTGGCTAGGCATAAGGCAGGGGCACACGTGCTGGCTAGGCATAAGGCAGGGGCACACGTGCTGGCTAGGCATAAGGCAGGGGCACAAGTGCAGGCTAGGCCATAAGGCAGGGGCACAAGTGCGGGCTAGGCATAAGGCAGGGGCACAAGTGCTGACTAGACATAAGGCAGGGGCACAAGTGCTGGCTAGGCATAAGGCAGGGGCACAAGTGCTGGCTAGGCATCAGGCAGGGGCACAAGTGCTGGCTAGGCATAAGGCAGGGCACAAGTGCTGGCTAGGCATAAGGCAGGGGCACAAGTGCTGGCTAGGCATAAGGCAGGGGCACAATTGCTGGCTAGACTTAAGGCAGGGACACAAGTGCTGGCTAGACTTAAGGCAGGGGCACAAGTGCTGGCTAGGCATAAGGCAGGGGCACAAGTGCGGGCTAGCCATAAGGCAGGGGCACAAGTGCAGGCTAGGCATAAGGCAGGGGCACAAGTGCAGGCTAGGCATAAGGCAGGGGCACAAGTGCAGGCTAGGCATAAGGCAGGGGCACAAGTGCAGGCTAGGCATAAGGCAGGGGCACAAGTGCAAACTAAGCATAAGGCAGAGGCACAAGTGCAGCTAGGCATAAGGCAGGGGCACAAGTGCAGGCTAGGCATAAGGCAGGGGCACAAGTGCTGGCTAGGCATAAGGCAGGGGCACAAGTGCTGGCTAGGCATAAGGCAGGGGCACAAGTGCTGGCTAGACATAAGGCAGGGGCACAAGTGCTGGCTAGGCATAAGGCAGGGGCACAAGTGCAGGCTAGGCATAAGGCAGGGGCACAAGTGCTGGCTAGGCATAAGGCAGGGGCACAAGTGCTGGCTAGGCATAAGGCAGGGGCACAAGTGCTGGCTAGACATAAGGCAGGGGCACAAGTGCTGGCTAGGCATAAGGCAGGGGCACAAGTGCTGGCTAGGCATAAGGCAGGGGCATAAGGCAGGGGCACAAGTGCAGGCTAGGCATAAGGCAGGGGCACAAGTGCTGGCTAGGCATAAGGAAGGGGCACAAGTGCGGGCTAGGCATAAGGCAGGGGCACAAGTGCAGGCTAGGCATAAAGCAGGGGCATAAGGCAGGGGCACAAGTGCAGGCTAGGCATAAGGCAGGGGCACAAGTGCTGGCTAGGCATAAGGCAGGGGCACAAGTGCGGGCTAGGCATAAGGCAGGGGCACAAGTGCGGGCTAGGCATAAGGCAGGGGCACAAGTAAGGGCTAGGCATAAGGCAGGGGCACAAGTGCGGGCTAGGCATAAGGCAGGGGCACAAGTGCGGGCTAGGCATAAGGCAGGGGCACAAGTGCGGGCTAGGCATAAGGCAGGGGCACAAGTGCGGGCTAGGCATAAGGCAGGGGCACAAGTGCGGGCTAGGCATAAGGCAGGGGCACAAGTGCGGGCTAGGCATAAGGCAGGGGCACAAGTGCGGGCTAGGCATAAGGCAGGGGCACAAGTGCGGGCTAGGCATAAGGCAGGGGCACAAGTGCGGCCTAGGCATAAGGCAGGGGCACAAGTGCGGGCTAGGCATAAGGCAGGGGCACAAGTGCGGGCTAGGCATAAGGCAGGGGCACAAGTGCGGGCTAGGCATAAGGCAGGGGCACAAGTGCGGGCTAGGCATAAGGCAGGGGCACAAGTGCGGGCTAGGCATAAGGCAGGGGCACAAGTGCGGGCTAGGCATAAGGCAGGGGCACAAGTGCGGGCTAGGCATAAGGCAGGGGCACAAGTGCGGGCTAGGCATAAGGCAGGGGCACAAGTGCGGGCTAGGCATAAGGCAGGGGCACACGTGCTGGCTAGGCATAAGGCAGGGGCACAAGTGCTGGCTAGGCATAAGGCAGGGGCACAAGTGCTGGCTAGGCATAAGGCAGGGGCACAAGTGCTGGCTAGGCATAAGGCAGGGGCACAAGTGCTGGCTAGGCATAAGGCAGGGGCACAAGTGCTGGCTAGGCATAAGGCAGGGGCACAAGTGCTGGCTAGGCATAAGGCAGGGGCACACGTGCTGGCTAGGCATAAGGCAGGGGCACAAGTGCTGGCTAGGCATAAGGCAGGGGCACAAGTGCTGGCTAGGCATAAGGCAGGGGCACAAGTGCTGGCTAGGCATAAGGCAGGGGCACAAGTGCTGGCTAGGCATAAGGCAGGGGCACAAGTGCTGGCTAGGCATAAGGCAGGGGCACAAGTGCTGGCTAGGCATAAGGCAGGGGCACAAGTGCTGGCTAGGCATAAGGCAGGGGCACAAGTGCTGGCTAGGCATAAGGCAGGGGCACAAGTGCTGGCTAGGCATAAGGCAGGGGCACAAGTGCTGGCTAGGCATAAGGCAGGGGCACAAGTGCTGGCTAGGCATAAGGCAGGGGCACAAGTGCTGGCTAGGCATAAGGCAGGGGCACAAGTGCTGGCTAGGCATAAGGCAGGGGCACAAGTGCTGGCTAGGCATAAGGCAGGGGCACAAGTGCTGGCTAGGCATAAGGCAGGGGCACAAGTGCTGGCTAGGCATAAGGCAGGGGCACAAGTGCTGGCTAGGCATAAGGCAGGGGCACAAGTGGTGGCTAGGCATAAGGCAGGGGCACAAGTGCTGGCTAGGCATAAGGCAGGGGCACAAGTGCTGGCTAGGCATAAGGCAGGGGCACAAGTGCTGGCTAGGCATAAGGCAGGGGCACAAGTGCGGGCTAGGCATAAGGCAGGGGCACAAGTGCTGGCTAGGCATAAGGCAGGGGCACAAGTGCGGGCTAGGCATAAGGCAGGGGCACAAGTGCGGGCTAGGCATAAGTCAGGGGCACAAGTGCGGGCTAGGCATAAGTCAGGGGCACAAGTGCGGGCTAGGCATAAGGCAGGGGCACAAGTGCGGGCTAGGCATAAGGCAGGGGCACAAGTGCGGGCTAGGCATAAGGCAGGGGCACAAGTGCGGGCTAGGCATAAGGCAGGGGAACAAGTGCGGACTAGGCATAAGGCAGGGGCACAAGTGCAGGCTAGGTATAAGGCAGGGGCACAAGTGCTGGCTAGGCTTAAGGCAAGGGCACAAGTGCTGGCTAGGCATAAGGCAGGGGCACAAGTGCTGGCTAGGCATAAGGCAGGGGCACAAGTGCGGGCTAGACTTTAGGCAGGGGCACAAGAGCAAACTAAGCATAAGGCAGAGGCACAAGTGCAAGCTAGGCATAAGGCAGGGGCACCTATGCAGGCTAGGCTTAAGGCAGGGGCACAAGTGATGGCTACACATAAGGCATACGGCTAACTCTTTGCACTCTTTGCATAAAGGGATAGGCACCCTTAGGGGTGAAGAGCTAGCTTTCACCCCTCTACTCTGTACTTTGTTGTACAGTGCGGAGCCACTCCATAACCCCCATGCTCCAAGCGACCAGGCACATCTTGTCTGTCCTCCGTAAATGGGTAATGCCTTCGTCCCCAATTACAGTCGTGCATGTGCATTCAGACGGGACAAGAGCGAAGAGCGTAAAGCCTGCCCTGTGTGCATAACCAACATGAAGCTAAAGACAAAAAAACAATACAAGGGGCTCAAAAGTGCTGGCTAGGCATAAGGCAGGGGCTCAAAAGTGCTGGCTAGACATAAGGCAGGGGCACAAGTGCTGGCTAGGCATAAGGCAGGGGCACAAGTGCTGGCTAGGCATAAGGCAGGGGCACAAGTGCTGGCTAGGCAT
Source organism: Ranitomeya imitator (assembly GCF_032444005.1). Classification (NCBI taxonomy): domain Eukaryota; kingdom Metazoa; phylum Chordata; class Amphibia; order Anura; family Dendrobatidae; genus Ranitomeya; species Ranitomeya imitator. The sequence continues at coordinate 105,406,792 of NC_091285.1, read as the reverse complement.
AAGGCAGGGGCACAAGTGCTGGCTAGGCATAAGGCAGGGGCACAAGTGCTGGCTAGGCATAAGGCAGGGGCACAAGTGCTGGCTAGGCATAAGGCAGGGGCACAAGTGCTGGCTAGGCATAAGGCAGGGGCACAAGTGCTGGCTAGGCATAAGGCAGGGGCACAAGTGCTAACTAGGCATAAGGCAGGGGCACAAGTGCTGGCTAGGCATAAGGCAGGGGCACCTATGCGGGCTAGGCATAAGGCAGGGGCACCTATGCGGGCTAGGCATAAGGCAGGGGCACAAGTGCGGGCTAAGCATAAGGCAGGGGCACAAGTGCGGGCTAGGCATAAGGCAGGGGCACAAGTGCGGGCTAGGCATAAGGCAGGGGCACAAGTGCGGGCTAGGCATAAGGCAGGGGCACAAGTGAGGGCTAGGCATAAGGCAGGGGCACAAGTGCAGGCTAGGCATAAGGCAGGGGCACAAGTGCTGGCTAGACTTAAGGCAGGGGCACACGTTCTGGCTAGGCATAAGGCAGGGGCACACGTTCTGGCTAGGCATAAGGCAGGGGCACACGTGCTGGCTAGGCATAAGGCAGGGGCACAAGTGCTGGCTAGGCATAAGGCAGGGGCACAAGTGTTGGCTAGACTTAAGGCAGGGGCACAAGTGCTGGCTAGGCATAAGGCAGGGGCACAAGTGCTGGCTAGGCATAAGGCAGGGGCACAAGTGCGGGCTAGGCATAAGGCAGGGGCACAAGTGCGGGCTAGGCATAAGGCAGGGGCACAAGTGCGGGCTAGGCATAAGGCAGGGGCAAACGTGCGGGCTAGGCATAAGGCAGGGGCACAAGTGCGGGCTAGGCATAAGGCAGGGGCACAAGTGCGGGCTAGGCATAAGGCAGGGGCACAAGTGAGGGCTAGGCATAAGGCAGGGGCACAAGTGCGGGCTAGGCATAAGGCAGGGGCACAAGTGCGGGCTAGGCATAAGGCAGGGGCAAACGTGCGGGCTAGGCATAAGGCAGGGGCACAAGTGCTGGCTAGGCATAAGGCAGGGGCACAAGTGCGGGCTAGGCATAAGGCAGGGGCACAAGTGCGGGCTAGGCATAAGGCAGGGGCACAAGTGCGGGCTAGGCATAAGGCAGGGGCAAACGTGCGGGCTAGGCATAAGGCAGGGGCACAAGTGCGGGCTAGGCATAAGGCAGGGGCACAAGTGCGGGCTAGGCATAAGGCAGGGGCACAAGTGCGGGCTAGGCATAAGGCAGGGGCACAAGTGAGGGCTAGGCATAAGGCAGGGGCACAAGTGAGGGCTAGGCATAAGGCAGGGGCACAAGTGCGGGCTAGGCATAAGGCAGGGGCACAAGTGCTGGCTAGGCATAAGGCAGGGGCACAAGTGCTGGCTAGGCATAAGGCAGGGGCACAAGTGCTGGCTAGGCATAAGGCAGGGGCACAAGTGCTGGCTAGGCATAAGGCAGGGGCACAAGTGCTGGCTAGGCATAAGGCAGGGGCACACGTGCTGGCTAGGCATAAGGCAGGGGCACACGTGCTGGCTAGGCATAAGGCAGGGGCACACGTGCTGGCTAGGCATAAGGCAGGGGCACACGTGCTGGCTAGGCATAAGGCAGGGGCACACGTGCTGGCTAGGCATAAGGCAGGGGCACACGTGCTGGCTAGGCATAAGGCAGGGGCACACGTGCTGGCTAGGCATAAGGCAGGGGCACACGTGCTGGCTAGGCATAAGGCAGGGGCACACGTGCTGGCTAGGCATAAGGCAGGGGCACACGTGCTGGCTAGGCATAAGGCAGGGGCACACGTGCTGGCTAGGCATAAGGCAGGGGCACACGTGCTGGCTAGGCATAAGGCAGGGGCACACGTGCTGGCTAGGCATAAGGCAGGGGCACACGTGCTGGCTAGGCATAAGGCAGGGGCACACGTGCTGGCTAGGCATAAGGCAGGGGCACACGTGCTGGCTAGGCATAAGGCAGGGGCACACGTGCTGGCTAGGCATAAGGCAGGGGCACACGTGCTGGCTAGGCATAAGGCAGGGGCACACGTGCTGGCTAGGCATAAGGCAGGGGCACACGTGCTGGCTAGGCATAAGGCAGGGGCACACGTGCTGGCTAGGCATAAGGCAGGGGCACACGTGCTGGCTAGGCATAAGGCAGGGGCACACGTGCTGGCTAGGCATAAGGCAGGGGCACACGTGCTGGCTAGGCATAAGGCAGGGGCACACGTGCTGGCTAGGCATAAGGCAGGGGCACACGTGCTGGCTAGGCATAAGGCAGGGGCACACGTGCTGGCTAGGCATAAGGCAGGGGCACACGTGCGGGCTAGGCATAAGGCAGGGGCACAAGTGCGGGCTAGGCATAAGGCAGGGGCACAAGTGCGGGCTAGGCATGAGGCAGGGGCACAAGTGCGGGCTAGGCATGAGGCAGGGGCACAAGTGCGGGCTAGGCATGAGGCAGGGGCACAAGTGCGGGCTAGGCATGAGGCAGGGGCACAAGTGCGGGCTAGGCATGAGGCAGGGGCACAAGTGCGGGCTAGGCATGAGGCAGGGGCACAAGTGCGGGCTAGGCATGAGGCAGGGGCACAAGTGCGGGCTAGGCATGAGGCAGGGGCACAAGTGCGGGCTAGGCATGAGGCAGGGGCACAAGTGCGGGCTAGGCATGAGGCAGGGGCACAAGTGCGGGCTAGGCATGAGGCAGGGGCACAAGTGCGGGCTAGGCATGAGGCAGGGGCACAAGTGCGGGCTAGGCATGAGGCAGGGGCACAAGTGCGGGCTAGGCATAAGGCAGGGGCACAAGTGCGAGCTAGGCATAAGGCAGGGGCACACGTGCGAGCTAGGCATAAGGCAGGGGCACACGTGCGAGCTAGGCATAAGGCAGGGGCACACGTGCGAGCTAGGCATAAGGCAGGGGCACAAGTGCGGGCTAGGCATAAGGCAGGGGCACAAGTGCGGGCTAGGCATAAGGCAGGGGCACAAGTGCGGGCTAGGCATAAGGCAGGGGCACAAGTGCGGGCTAGGCATAAGGCAGGGGCACAAGTGCGGGCTAGGCATAAGGCAGGGGCACAAGTGCGGGCTAGGCATAAGGCAGGGGCACAAGTGCGGCTAGGCATAAGGCAGGGGCCCAAGTGCGGCTAGGCATAAGGCAGGGGCACACGTGCTGGCTAGGCATAAGGCAGGGGCACACGTGCTGGCTAGGCATAAGGCAGGGGCACACGTGCGGGCTAGGCATAAGGCAGGGGCAAACGTGCGGGCTAGGCATAAGGCAGGGGCAAACGTGCGGGCAAGGCATAAGGCAGGGGCACAAGTGCGGGCTAGGCATAAGGCAGGGGCACACGTGCGGGCTAGGCATAAGGCAGGGGCACAAGTGCGGGCTAGGCATAAGGCAGGGGCACAAGTGCGGGCTAGGCATAAGGCAGGGGCACAAGTGAGGGCTAGGCATAAGGCAGGGGCACACGTGCGGGCTAGGCATAAGGCAGGGGCACAAGTGCGGGCTAGGCATAAGGCAGGGGCACACGTGCGGGCTAGGCATAAGGCAGGGGCACACGTGCGGGCTAGGCATAAGGCAGGGGCACACGTGCGGGCTAGGCATAAGGCAGGGGCACACGTGCGGGCTAGGCATAAGGCAGGGGCACACGTGCGGGCTAGGCATAAGGCAGGGGCACACGTGCGGGCTAGGCATAAGGCAGGGGCACACGTGCGGGCTAGGCATAAGGCAGGGGCACACGTGCGGGCTAGGCATAAGGCAGGGGCACACGTGCGGGCTAGGCATAAGGCAGGGGCACACGTGCGGGCTAGGCATAAGGCAGGGGCACACGTGCGGGCTAGGCATAAGGCAGGGGCACACGTGCGGGCTAGGCATAAGGCAGGGGCACACGTGCTGGCTAGGCATAAGGCAGGGGCACACGTGCTGGCTAGGCATAAGGCAGAGGCACACGTGCTGGCTAGGCATAAGGCAGGGGCACACGTGCTGGCTAGGCATAAGGCAGGGGCACACGTGCTGGCTAGGCATAAGGCAGGGGCACACGTGCTGGCTAGGCATAAGGCAGGGGCACACGTGCTGGCTAGGCATAAGGCAGGGGCACACGTGCTGGCTAGGCATAAGGCAGGGGCACACGTGCTGGCTAGGCATAAGGCAGGGGCACACGTGCTGGCTAGGCATAAGGCAGGGGCACACGTGCTGGCTAGGCATAAGGCAGGGGCACACGTGCTGGCTAGGCATAAGGCAGGGGCACACGTGCTGGCTAGGCATAAGGCAGGGGCACACGTGCTGGCTAGGCATAAGGCAGGGGCACACGTGCTGGCTAGGCATAAGGCAGGGGCACACGTGCTGGCTAGGCATAAGGCAGGGGCACACGTGCTGGCTAGGCATAAGGCAGGGGCACACGTGCGGGCTAGGCATAAGGCAGGGGCACACGTGCTGGCTAGGCATAAGGCAGGGGCACACGTGCTGGCTAGGCATAAGGCAGGGGCACAAGTGCGGGCTAGGCATAAGGCAGGGGCACACGTGCGGGCTAGGCATAAGGCAGGGGCACACGTGCGGGCTAGGCATAAGGCAGGGGCACAAGTGCGGGCTAGGCATAAGGCAGGGGCACACGTGCGGGCTAGGCATAAGGCAGGGGCACAAGTGCGGGCTAGGCATAAGGCAGGGGCACAAGTGCGGGCTAGGCATAAGGCAGGGGCACAAGTGCGGGCTAGGCATAAGGCAGGGGCACAAGTGCGGGCTAGGCATAAGGCAGGGGCACAAGTGCGGGCTAGGCATAAGGCAGGGGCACAAGTGCGGGCTAGGCATAAGGCAGGGGCACAAGTGCGGGCTAGGCATAAGGCAGGGGCACAAGTGCGGGCTAGGCATAAGGCAGGGGCACAAGTGCGGGCTAGGCATAAGGCAGGGGCACAAGTGCGGGCTAGGCATAAGGCAGGGGCACAAGTGCGGGCTAGGCATAAGGCAGGGGCACAAGTGCGGGCTAGGCATAAGGCAGGGGCACAAGTGCGGGCTAGGCATAAGGCAGGGGCACAAGTGCGGGCTAGGCATAAGGCAGGGGCACAAGTGCGGGCTAGGCATAAGGCAGGGGCACAAGTGCGGGCTAGGCATAAGGCAGGGGCACAAGTGCGGGCTAGGCATAAGGCAGGGGCACAAGTGCGGGCTAGGCATAAGGCAGGGGCACAAGTGCGGGCTAGGCATAAGGCAGGGGCACAAGTGCGGGCTAGGCATAAGGCAGGGGCACAAGTGCGGGCTAGGCATAAGGCAGGGGCACAAGTGCGGGCTAGGCATAAGGCAGGGGCACAAGTGCGGGCTAGGCATAAGGCAGGGGCACAAGTGCGGGCTAGGCATAAGGCAGGGGCACAAGTGCGGGCTAGGCATAAGGCAGGGGCACAAGTGCGGGCTAGGCATAAGGCAGGGGCACAAGTGCGGGCTAGGCATAAGGCAGGGGCACAAGTGCGGGCTAGGCATAAGGCAGGGGCACAAGTGCGGCTAGGCATAAGGCAGGGGCCCAAGTGCGGGCTAGGCATAAGGCAGGGGCACACGTGCGGGCTAGGCATAAGGCAGGGGCACACGTGCGGGCTAGGCATAAGGCAGGGGCACACGTGCGGGCTAGGCATAAGGCAGGGGCACAAGTGCGGGCTAGGCATAAGGCAGGGGCACAAGCGCGGGCTAGGCATAAGGCAGGGGCACAAGCGCGGGCTAGGCATAAGGCAGGGGCACAAGCGCGGGCTAGGCATAAGGCAGGGGCACAAGCGCGGGCTAGGCATAAGGCAGGGGCACAAGTGCGGGCTAGGCATAAGGCAGGGGCACAAGTGCGGGCTAGGCATAAGGCAGCGGCACAAGTGCTGGCTAGGCATAAGGCAGGGGCACAAGTGCTGGCTAGGCATAAGGCAGGGGCACAAGTGCTGGCTAGGCATAAGGCAGGGCCACAAGTGCTGGCTAGGCATAAGGCAGGGCCACAAGTGCAGGCTAGGCATAAGGCAGGGCCACAAGTGCAGGCTAGGCATAAGGCAGGGGCACAAGTGCTGGCTAGGCATAAGGCAGGGGCACAAGTGCTGGCTAGGCATAAGGCAGGGGCTCAAGTGCTGGCTAGGCATAAGGCAGGGGCACAAGTGCTGGCTAGGCATAAGGCAGGGGCACAAGTGCTGGCTAGGCATAAGGCAGGGGCACAAGTGTGGGCTAGACTTTAGGCAGGGGCACAAGAGCAAACTAAGCATAAGGCAGAGGCACAAGTGCAAGCTAGGCATAAGGCAGGGGCACCTATGCAGGCTAGGCTTAAGGCAGGGGCACAAGTGATGGCTACACATAAGGCATATGGCTAACTCTTTGCACTCTTTGCATAAAGGGATAGGCACCCTTAGGGGTGAAGAGCTAGCTTTCACCCCTCTACTCTGTACTTTGTTGTACAGTGCGGAGCCACTCCATAACCCCCATGCTCCAAGCGACCAGGCACATCTTGTCTGTCCTCCGTAAATGGGTAATGCCTTCGTCCCCAATTACAGTCGTGCATGTGCATTCAGACGGGACAAGAGCGAAGAGCGTAAAGCCTGCCCTGTGTGCATAACCAACATGAAGCTAAAGACAAAAAAACAATAATACAAGGGGCTCAAAAGTGCTGGCTAGGCATAAGGCAGGGGCACAAGTGCTGGCTAGGCATAAGGCAGGGGCACAAGTGCTGGCTAGGCATAAGGCAGGGGCACAAGTGCTGGCTAGGCATAAGGCAGGGGCACAAGTGCTGGCTAGGCATAAGGCAGGGGCACAAGTGCTGGCTAGGCATAAGGCAGGGGCACAAGTGCGGGCTAGGCATAAGGCAGGGGCACAAGTGCGGGCTAGGCATAAGGCAGGGGCACACGTGCGGGCTAGGCATAAGGCAGGGGCACACGTGCTGGCTAGGCATAAGGCAGGGGCACACGTGCTGGCTAGGCATAAGGCAGGGGCACAAGTGCGGGCTAGGCATAAGGCAGGGGCACAAGTGCGGGCTAGGCATAAGGCAGGGCCACAAGTGCAGGCTAGGCATAAGGCAGGGGCACAAGTGCTGGCTAGGCATAAGGCAAGGGCACAAGTGCTGGCTAGGCATAAGGCAAGGGCACAAGTGCTGGCTAGGCATAAGGCAGGGGCACAAGTGCTGGCTAGGCATAAGGCAGGGGCACAAGTGCGGGCTAGACTTTAGGCAGGGGCACAAGAGCAAACTAAGCATAAGGCAGAGGCACAAGTGCAAGCTAGGCATAAGGCAGGGGCACCTATGCAGGCTAGGCTTAAGGCAGGGGCACAAGTGATGGCTACACATAAGGCATATGGCTAACTCTTTGCACTCTTTGCATAAAGGGATAGGCACCCTTAGGGGTGAAGAGCTAGCTTTCACCCCTCTACTCTGTACTTTGTTGTACAGTGCGGAGCCACTCCATAACCCCCATGCTCCAAGCGACCAGGCACATCTTGTCTGTCCTCCGTAAATGGGTAATGCCTTCGTCCCCAATTACAGTCGTGCATGTGCATTCAGACGGGACAAGAGCGAAGAGCGTAAAGCCTGCCCTGTGTGCATAACCAACATGAAGCTAAAGACAAAAAAACAATAATACAAGGGGCTCAAAAGTGCTGGCTAGGCATAAGGCAGGGGCACAAGTGCTGGCTAGGCATAAGGCAGGGGCACAAGTGCTGGCTAGGCATAAGGCAGGGGCACAAGTGCTGGCTAGGCATAAGGCAGGGGCACAAGTGCTGGCTAGGCATAAGGCAGGGGCACAAGTGCTGGCTAGGCATAAGGCAGGGGCACAAGTGCTGGCTAGGCATAAGGCAGGGGCACAAGTGCGGGCTAGGCATAAGGCAGGGGCACAAGTGCGGGCTAGGCATAAGGCAGGGGCACACGTGCGGGCTAGGCATAAGGCAGGGGCACACGTGCTGGCTAGGCATAAGGCAGGGGCACACGTGCTGGCTAGGCATAAGGCAGGGGCACAAGTGCGGGCTAGGCATAAGGCAGGGGCACAAGTGCGGGCTAGGCATAAGGCAGGGCCACAAGTGCAGGCTAGGCATAAGGCAGGGGCACAAGTGCTGGCTAGGCATAAGGCAAGGGCACAAGTGCTGGCTAGGCATAAGGCAAGGGCACAAGTGCTGGCTAGGCATAAGGCAGGGGCACAAGTGCTGGCTAGGCATAAGGCAGGGGCACAAGTGCGGGCTAGACTTTAGGCAGGGGCACAAGAGCAAACTAAGCATAAGGCAGAGGCACAAGTGCAAGCTAGGCATAAGGCAGGGGCACCTATGCAGGCTAGGCTTAAGGCAGGGGCACAAGTGATGGCTACACATAAGGCATACGGCTAACTCTTTGCACTCTTTGCATAAAGGGATAGGCACCCTTAGGGGTGAAGAGCTAGCTTTCACCCCTCTACTCTGTACTTTGTTGTACAGTGCGGAGCCACTCCATAACTGCCATGCTCCAAGCGACCAGGCACATCTTGTCTGTCCTCCGTAAATGGGTAATGCCTTCGTCCCCAATTACAGTCGTGCATGTGCATTCAGACGGGACAAGAGCGAAGAGCGTAAAGCCTGCCCTGTGTGCATAACCAACATGAAGCTAAAGACAAAAAAACAATAATACAAGGGGCTCAAAAGTGCTGGCTAGGCATAAGGCAGGGGCACAAGTGCTGGCTAGGCATAAGGCAGGGGCACAAGTGCTGGCTAGGCATAAGGCAGGGGCACAAGTGCTGGCTAGGCATAAGGCAGGGGCACAAGAGCTGGCTAGGCATAAGGCAGGGGCACAAGCGCTGGCTAGGCATAAGGCAGGGGCACAAGCGCTGGCTAGGCATAAGGCAGGGGCACAAGTGCTGGCTAGGCATAAGGCAGGGGCACAAATGCGGGCTAGGCATAAGGCAGGGGCACAAGTGCGGGCTAGGCATAAGGCAGGGGCACACGTGCGGGCTAGGCATAAGGCAGGGGCACACGTGCTGGCTAGGCATAAGGCAGGGGCACACGTGCTGGCTAGGCATAAGGCAGGGGCACAAGTGCGGGCTAGGCATAAGGCAGGGGCACAAGTGCGGGCTAGGCATAAGGCAGGGGCACAAGTGCAGGCTAGGTATAAGGCAGGGGCACAAGTGCTGGCTAGGCATAAGGCAAGGGCACAAGTGCTGGCTAGGCATAAGGCAAGGGCACAAGTGCTGGCTAGGCATAAGGCAGGGGCACAAGTGCGGGCTAGACGTTAGGCAGGGGCACAAGAGAAAACTAAGCATAAGGCAGAGGCACAAGTGCAAGCTAGGCATAAGGCAGGGGCACCTATGCAGGCTAAGCTTAAGGCAGGGGCACAAGTGATGGCTACACATAAGGCATACGGCTAACTCTTTGCACTCTTTGCATAAAGGGATAGGCACCCTTAGGGGTGAAGAGCTAGCTTTCACCCCTCTACTCTGTACTTTGTTGCACAGTGCGGAGCCACTCCATAACTGCCATGCTCCAAGCGACCAGGCACATCTTGTCTGTCCTCCGTAAATGGGTAATGCCTTCGTCCCCAATTACAGTCGTGCATGTGCATTCAGACGGGACAAGAGCGAAGAGCGTAAAGCCTGCCCTGTGTGCATAACCAACATGAAGCTAAAGACAAAAAAACAATAATACAAGGGGCTCAAAAGTGCTGGCTAGGCATAAGGCAGGGGCACAAGTGCTGGCTAGGCATAAGGCAGGGGCACAAGTGCTGGCTAGGCATAAGGCAGGGGCACAAGTGCTAACTAGGCATAAGGCAGGGGCACAAGTGCTGGCTAGGCTTAAGGCAGGGGCACAAGTGCTGGCTAGGCATAAGGCAGGGGCACAAGTGCTGGCTAGGCATAAGGCAGGGGCACAAGTGCTGGCTAGGCATAAGGCAGGGGCACAAGTGCTGGCTAGACATAAGGCAGGGGCACAAGTGCTGGCTAGGCATAAGGCAGGGGCACAAGTGCTGGCTAGGCATAAGGCAGGGGCACAAGTGCTGGCTAGGCATAAGGCAGGGGCACAAGTGCTGGCTAGGCATAAGGCAGGGGCACAAGTGCTGGCTAGGCATAAGGCAGGGGCACAAGTGCTGGCTAGGCATAAGGCAGGGGCACAAGTGCTGGCTAGGCATAAGGCAGGGGCACAAGTGCTGGCTAGGCATAAGGCAGGGGCACAAGTGCTGGCTAGGCATAAGGCAGGGGCACAAGTGCTGGCTAGGCATAAGGCAGGGGCACAAGTGCTGGCTAGGCATAAGGCAGGGGCACAAGTGCTGGCTAGGCATAAGGCAGGGGCACAAGTGCTGGCTAGGCATAAGGCAGGGGCACAAGTGCTGGCTAGGCATAAGGCAGGGGCACAAGTGCTGGCTAGGCATAAGGCAGGGGCACAAGTGCTGGCTAGGCATAAGGCAGGGGCACAAGTGCTTGCTAGGCATAAGGCAGGGGCACAAGTGCTGGCTAGGCATAAGGCAGGGGCACAAGTGCTTGCTAGGCATAAGGCAGGGGCACAAGTGCTTGCTATGCATAAGGCAGGGGCACAAAAGCTGGCTAGGCATAAGGCAGGGGCACAAGTGCAGGCTAGGCATAAGGCAGGGGCACAAGTGCTGGCTAGGCATAAGGCAGGGGCACAAGTGCTGGCTAGGCTTAAGGCAGGGGCACAAGTGCTGGCTAGGCTTAAGGCAGGGGCACAAGTGCTGGCTAGGCTTAAGGCAGGGGCACAAGTGCAGTCTAGGCATAAGGCAGGGGCACAAGTGCAGTCTAGGCATAAGGCAGGGGCACAAGTGCAGTCTAGGCATAAGGCAGGGGCACAAGTGCAGTCTAGGCATAAGGCAGGGGCACAAGTGCAGTCTAGGCATAAGGCAGGGGCACCTATGCGGGCTAGGCATAAGGCAGGGGCACCTATGCGGGCTAGGCATAAGGCAGGGGCACCTATGCGGGCTAGGCATAAGGCAGGGGCACCTATGCGGGCTAGGCATAAGGCAGGGGCACAAGTGCGGGCTAGGCATACGGCAGGGGCACAAGTGCGGGATAGGCATAAGGCAGGGGCACAAGTGCGGGCTAGGCATAAGGCAGGGGCACAAGTGCGGGCTAGCCATAAGGCAGGGGCACAAGTGCGGGCTAGGCATAAGGCAGGGGCACAAGTGCGGGCTAGGCATAAGGCAGGGGCACAAGTGCGGGCTAGGCATAAGGCAGGGGCACAAGTGCGGCTAGGCATAAGGCAGGGGCACACGTGCTGGCTAGGCATAAGGCAGGGGCACACGTGCGGGCTAGGCATAAGGCAGGGGCACACGTGCGGGCTAGGCATAAGGCAGGGGCACACGTGCGGGCTAGGCATAAGGCAGGGGCACACGTGCGGGCTAGGCATAAGGCAGGGGCACACGTGCGGGCTAGGCATAAGGCAGGGGCACAAGTGCGGGCTAGGCATAAGGCAGGGGCACAAGTGCGGGCTAGGCATAAGGCAGGGGCACAAGTGCTGGCTAGGCATAAGGCAGGGGCACAAGTGCTGGCTAGGCATAAGGCAGGGGCACAAGTGCTGGCTAGGCATAAGGCAGGGGCACAAGTGCTGGCTAGGCATAAGGCAGGGGCACAAGTGCTGGCTAGGCATAAGGCAGGGGCACAAGTGCTGGCTAGGCATAAGGCAGGGGCACAAGTGCTGGCTAGGCATAAGGCAGGGGCACAAGTGCTGGCTAGGCATAAGGCAGGGGCACAAGTGCTGGCTAGTCATAAGGCAGGGGCACAAGTGCTGGCTAGGCATAAGGCAGGGGCACAAGTGCTGGCTAGGCATAAGGCAGGGGCACAAGTGCTGGCTAGGCATAAGGCAGGGGCACAAGTGCTGGCTAGGCATAAGGCAGGGGCACAAGTGCTGGCTAGGCATAAGGCAGGGGCACAAGTGCTGGCTAGGCATAAGGCAGGGGCACAAGTGCTGGCTAGGCATAAGGCAGGGGCACAAGTGCTGGCTAGGCATAAGGCAGGGGCACAAGTGCTGGCTAGGCATAAGGCAGGGGCACAAGTGCTGGCTAGGCATAAGGCAGGGGCACAAGTGCTGGCTAGGCATAAGGCAGGGGCACAAGTGCTGGCTAGGCATAAGGCAGGGGCACAAGTGCTGGCTAGGCATAAGGCAGGGGCACAAGTGCTGGCTAGGCATAAGGCAGGGGCACAAGTGCTGGCTAGGCATAAGGCAGGGGCACAAGTGCTGGCTAGGCATAAGGCAGGGGCACAAGTGCTGGCTAGGCATAAGGCAGGGGCACAAGTGCTGGCTAGGCATAAGGCAGGGGCACAAGTGCTGGCTAGGCATAAGGCAGGGGCACAAGTGCTGGCTAGGCATAAGGCAGGGGCACAAGTGCTGGCTAGGCATAAGGCAGGGGCACAAGTGCTGGCTAGGCATAAGGCAGGGGCACAAGTGCTGGCTAGGCATAAGGCAGGGGCACAAGTGCTGGCTAGGCATAAGGCAGGGGCACAAGTGCTGGCTAGGCATAAGGCAGGGGCACAAGTGCTGGCTAGGCATAAGGCAGGGGCACAAGTGCTGGCTAGGCATAAGGCAGGGGCACAAGTGCGGGCTAGGCATAAGGCAGGGGCACAAGTGCGGGCTAGGCATAAGGCAGGGGCACAAGTGCGGGCTAGGCATAAGGCAGGGGCACAAGTGCGGGCTAGGCATAAGGCAGGGGCACAAGTGCGGGCTAGGCATAAGGCAGGGGCACAAGTGCGGGCTAGGCATAAGGCAGGGGCACAAGTGCGGGCTAGGCATAAGGCAGGGGCACAAGTGCGGGCTAGGCATAAGGCAGGGGCACAAGTGCGGGCTAGGCATAAGGCAGGGGCACAAGTGCGGGCTAGGCATAAGGCAGGGGCACAAGTGCGGGCTAGGCATAAGGCAGGGGCACAAGTGCGGGCTAGGCATAAGGCAGGGGCACAAGTGCGGGCTAGGCATAAGGCAGGGGCACAAGTGCGGGCTAGGCATAAGGCAGGGGCACAAGTGCGGGCTAGGCATAAGGCAGGGGCACAAGTGCGGGCTAGGCATAAGGCAGGGGCACAAGTGCGGGCTAGGCATAAGGCAGGGGCACAAGTGCGGGCTAGGCATAAGGCAAGGCACAGGTGCTGGCTAGGCATAAGGCAGGGGCACAAGTGCTGGCTAGGCATAAGGCAGGGGCACAAGTGCTTGCTAGGCATAAGGCAGGGGCACAAAAGCTGGCTAGGCATAAGGCAGGGGCACAAGTGCAGGGTAGGCATAAGGCAGGGGCACAAGTGCTGGCTAGGCATAAGGCAGGGGCACAAGTGCTGGCTAGGCTTAAGGCAGGGGCACAAGTGCTGGCTAGGCTTAAGGCAGGGGCACAAGTGCTGGCTAGGCATAAGGCAGGGGCACAAGTGCAGTCTAGGCATAAGGCAGGGGCACAAGTGCAGTCTAGGCATAAGGCAGGGGCACAAGTGCAGTCTAGGCATAAGGCAGGGGCACAAGTGCAGTCTAGGCATAAGGCAGGGGCACAAGTGCAGTCTAGGCATAAGGCAGGGGCACAAGTGCAGTCTAGGCATAAGGCAGGGGCACAAGTGCTGGCTAGGCATAAGGCAGGGGCACAAGTGCTGGCTAGACATAAGGCAGGGGCACAAGTGCTGGCTAGGCATAAGGCAGGGGCACAAGTGCTGGCTAGGCATAAGGCAGGGGCACAAGTGCTGGCTAGGCATAAGGCAGGGGCACAAGTGCTGGCTAGGCATAAGGCAGGGGCACAAGTGCTGGCTAGGCATAAGGCAGGGGCACAAGTGCTGGCTAGGCATAAGGCAGGGGCACAAGTGCTGGCTAGGCATAAGGCAGGGGCACAAGTGCGGGCTAGGCATAAGGCAGGGGCACAAGTGCGGGCTAGGCATAAGGCAGGGGCACAAGTGCGGGCTAGGCATAAGGCAGGGGCACAAGTGCGGGCTAGGCATAAGGCAGGGGCACAAGTGCGGGCTAGGCATAAGGCAGGGGCACAAGTGCTGGCTAGGCATAAGGCAGGGGCACAAGTGCTGGCTAGGCATAAGGCAGGGGCACAAGTGCTGGCTAGGCATAAGGCAGGGGCACAAGTGCGGGCTAGGCATAAGGCAGGGGCACAAGTGCGGGCTAGGCATAAGGCAGGGGCACAAGTGCGGGCTAGGCATAAGGCAGGGGCACAAGTGCGGGCTAGGCATAAGGCAGGGGCACAAGTGCGGGCTAGGCATAAGGCAGGGGCACAAGTGCGGGCTAGGCATAAGGCAGGGGCACAAGTGCGGGCTAGGCATAAGGCAGGGGCACAAGTGCGGGCTAGGCATAAGGCAGGGGCACAAGTGCGGGCTAGGCATAAGGCAGGGGCACAAGTGCGGGCTAGGCATAAGGCAGGGGCACAAGTGCTGGCTAGGCATAAGGCAGGGCACAAGTGCTGGCTAGGCATAAGGCAGGGGCACAAGTGCTTGCTAGGCATAAGGCAGGGGCACAAGTGCTTGCTAGGCATAAGGCAGGGGCACAAAAGCTGGCTAGGCATAAGGCAGGGGCACAAGTGCAGGCTAGGCATAAGGCAGGGGCACAAGTACTGGCTAGGCATAAGGCAGGGGCACAAGTGCTGGCTAGGCTTAAGGCAGGGGCACAAGTGCTGGCTAGGCATAAGGCAGGGGCACAAGTGCAGTCTAGGCATAAGGCAGGGGCACAAGTGCAGTCTAGGCATAAGGCAGGGGCACAAGTGCAGTCTAGGCATAAGGCAGGGGCACAAGTGCAGTCTAGGCATAAGGCAGGGGCACAAGTGCAGTCTAGGCATAAGGCAGGGGCACAAGTGCAGTCTAGGCATAAGGCAGGGGCACAAGTGCAGTCTAGGCATAAGGCAGGGGCACAAGTGCGGGCTAGGCATAAGGCAGGGGCACAAGTGCGGGCTAGGCATAAGGCAGGGGCACAAGTGCGGGCTAGGCATAAGGCAGGGGCACAAGTGCGGGCTAGGCATAAGGCAGGGGCACAAGTGCTGGCTAGGCATAAGGCAGGGCACAAGTGCTGGCTAGGCATAAGGCAGGGGCACAAGTGCTTGCTAGGCATAAGGCAGGGGCACAAGTGCTTGCTAGGCATAAGGCAGGGGCACAAAAGCTGGCTAGGCATAAGGCAGGGGCACAAGTGCAGGCTAGGCATAAGGCAGGGGCACAAGTGCTGGCTAGGCATAAGGCAGGGGCACAAGTGCTGGCTAGGCTTAAGGCAGGGGCACAAGTGCTGGCTAGGCATAAGGCAGGGGCACAAGTGCAGTCTAGGCATAAGGCAGGGGCACAAGTGCAGTCTAGGCATAAGGCAGGGGCACAAGTGCAGTCTAGGCATAAGGCAGGGGCACAAGTGCAGTCTAGGCATAAGGCAGGGGCACAAGTGCAGTCTAGGCATAAGGCAGGGGCACAAGTGCAGTCTAGGCATAAGGCAGGGGCACAAGTGCAGTCTAGGCATAAGGCAGGGGCACCTATGCGGGCTAGGCATAAGGCAGGGGCACCTATGCGGGCTAGGCATAAGGCAGGGGCACCTATGCGGGCTAGGCATAAGGCAGGGGCACCTATGCGGGCTAGGCATAAGGCAGGGGCACCTATGCGGGCTAGGCATAAGGCAGGGGCACAAGTGCTGGCTAGGCATAAGGCAGGGGCACAAGTGCTGGCTAGGCATAAGGCAGGGGCACAAGTGCTGGCTAGGCATAAGGCAGGGGCACAAGTGCTGGCTAGGCATAAGGCAGGGGCACAAGTGCTGGCTAGGCATAAGGCAGGGGCACAAGTGCTGGCTAGGCATAAGGCAGGGGCACAAGTGCTGGCTAGGCATAAGGCAGGGGCACAAGTGCTGGCTAGGCATAAGGCAGGGGCACAAGTGCTGGCTAGGCATAAGGCAGGGGCACAAGTGCTGGCTAGGCATAAGGCAGGGGCACAAGTGCTGGCTAGGCATAAGGCAGGGGCACAAGTGCTGGCTAGGCATAAGGCAGGGGCACAAGTGCTGGCTAGGCATAAGGCAGGGGCACAAGTGCTGGCTAGGCATAAGGCAGGGGCACAAGTGCTGGCTAGGCATAAGGCAGGGGCACAAGTGCTGGCTAGGCATAAGGCAGGGGCACAAGTGTTGGCTAGGCATAAGGCAGGGGCACAAGTGCTGGCTAGGCATAAGGCAAGGGCACAACTGCTGGCTAGGCATAAGGCAGGGGCACAAGTGCTGGCTAGGCATAAGGCAGGGGCACAAGTGCTGGCTAGGCATAAGGCAGGGGCACAAGTGCTGGCTAGGCATAAGGCAGGGGCACAAGTGCAGTCTAGGCATAAGGCAGGGGCACAAGTGCTGGCTAGGCATAAGGCAGGGGCACAAGTGCTGGCTAGACATAAGGCAGGGGCACAAGTGCTGGCTAGGCATAAGGCAGGGGCACAAGTGCTGGCTAGGCATAAGGCAGGGGCACAAGTGCAGTCTAGGCATAAGGCAGGGGCACAAGTGCTGGCTAGGCATAAGGCAGGGGCACAAGTGCAGTCTAGGCATAAGGCAGGGGCACAAGTGCTGGCTAGACATAAGGCAGGGGCACAAGTGCTGGCTAGGCATAAGGCAGGGGCACAAGTGCGGGCTAGGCATAAGGCAGGGGCACAAGTGCAGTCTAGGCATAAGGCAGGGGCACAAGTGCTGGCTAGGCATAAGGCAGGGGCACAAGTGCTGGCTAGACATAAGGCAGGGGCACAAGTGCTGGCTAGGCATAAGGCAGGGGCACAAGTGCTGGCTAGGCATAAGGCAGGGGCACAAGTGCTGGCTAGGCATAAGGCAGGGGCACAAGTGCTGGCTAGGCATAAGGCAGGGGCACAAGTGCAGTCTAGGCATAAGGCAGGGGCACAAGTGCTGGCTAGACATAAGGCAGGGGCACAAGTGCTGGCTAGGCATAAGGCAGGGGCACAAGTGCGGGCTAGGCATAAGGCAGGGGCACAAGTGCAGTCTAGGCATAAGGCAGGGGCACAAGTGCTGGCTAGGCATAAGGCAGGGGCACAAGTGCTGGCTAGACATAAGGCAGGGGCACAAGTGCTGGCTAGGCATAAGGCAGGGGCACAAGTGCTGGCTAGGCATAAGGCAGGGGCACAAGTGCAGTCTAGGCATAAGGCAGGGGCACAAGTGCAGTCTAGGCATAAGGCAGGGGCACAAGTGCTGGCTAGGCATAAGGCAGGGGCACAAGTGCTGGCTAGACATAAGGCAGGGGCACAAGTGCTGGCTAGGCATAAGGCAGGGGCACAAGTGCTGGCTAGGCATAAGGCAGGGGCACAAGTGCTGGCTAGGCATAAGGCAGGGGCACAAGTGCTGGCTAGGCATAAGGCAGGGGCACAAGTGCTGGCTAGGCATAAGGCAGGGGCACAAGTGCTGGCTAGGCATAAGGCAGGGGCACAAGTGCGGGCTAGGCATAAGGCAGGGGCACAAGTGCGGGCTAGGCATAAGGCAGGGGCACAAGTGCGGGCTAGGCATAAGGCAGGGGCACAAGTGCGGGCTAGGCATAAGGCAGGGGCACAAGTGCGGGCTAGGCATAAGGCAGGGGCACAAGTGCTGGCTAGGCATAAGGCAGGGGCACAAGTGCTGGCTAGGCATAAGGCAGGGGCACAAGTGCTGGCTAGGCATAAGGCAGGGGCACAAGTGCGGGCTAGGCATAAGGCAGGGGCACAAGTGCGGGCTAGGCATAAGGCAGGGGCACAAGTGCGGGCTAGGCATAAGGCAGGGGCACAAGTGCGGGCTAGGCATAAGGCAGGGGCACAAGTGCGGGCTAGGCATAAGGCAGGGGCACAAGTGCGGGCTAGGCATAAGGCAGGGGCACAAGTGCGGGCTAGGCATAAGGCAGGGGCACAAGTGCGGGCTAGGCATAAGGCAGGGGCACAAGTGCGGGCTAGGCATAAGGCAGGGGCACAAGTGCGGGCTAGGCATAAGGCAGGGGCACAAGTGCTGGCTAGGCATAAGGCAGGGCACAAGTGCTGGCTAGGCATAAGGCAGGGGCACAAGTGCTTGCTAGGCATAAGGCAGGGGCACAAGTGCTTGCTAGGCATAAGGCAGGGGCACAAAAGCTGGCTAGGCATAAGGCAGGGGCACAAGTGCAGGCTAGGCATAAGGCAGGGGCACAAGTACTGGCTAGGCATAAGGCAGGGGCACAAGTGCTGGCTAGGCTTAAGGCAGGGGCACAAGTGCTGGCTAGGCATAAGGCAGGGGCACAAGTGCAGTCTAGGCATAAGGCAGGGGCACAAGTGCAGTCTAGGCATAAGGCAGGGGCACAAGTGCAGTCTAGGCATAAGGCAGGGGCACAAGTGCAGTCTAGGCATAAGGCAGGGGCACAAGTGCAGTCTAGGCATAAGGCAGGGGCACAAGTGCAGTCTAGGCATAAGGCAGGGGCACAAGTGCAGTCTAGGCATAAGGCAGGGGCACAAGTGCAGTCTAGGCATAAGGCAGGGGCACAAGTGCAGTCTAGGCATAAGGCAGGGGCACAAGTGCGGGCTAGGCATAAGGCAGGGGCACAAGTGCGGGCTAGGCATAAGGCAGGGGCACAAGTGCGGGCTAGGCATAAGGCAGGGGCACAAGTGCTGGCTAGGCATAAGGCAGGGCACAAGTGCTGGCTAGGCATAAGGCAGGGGCACAAGTGCTTGCTAGGCATAAGGCAGGGGCACAAGTGCTTGCTAGGCATAAGGCAGGGGCACAAAAGCTGGCTAGG
This sequence comes from Ranitomeya imitator, assembly GCF_032444005.1. NCBI lineage: Eukaryota > Metazoa > Chordata > Amphibia > Anura > Dendrobatidae > Ranitomeya > Ranitomeya imitator. The sequence goes on along the minus strand of NC_091285.1, from coordinate 105,388,244 downwards.
CATAAGGCAGGGGCACAAGTGCAGGCTAGGCATAAGGCAGGGGCACAAGTGCTGGCTAGGCATAAGGCAGGGGCACAAGTGCTGGCTAGGCTTAAGGCAGGGGCACAAGTGCTGGCTAGGCATAAGGCAGGGGCACAAGTGCAGTCTAGGCATAAGGCAGGGGCACAAGTGCAGTCTAGGCATAAGGCAGGGGCACAAGTGCAGTCTAGGCATAAGGCAGGGGCACAAGTGCAGTCTAGGCATAAGGCAGGGGCACAAGTGCAGTCTAGGCATAAGGCAGGGGCACAAGTGCAGTCTAGGCATAAGGCAGGGGCACAAGTGCAGTCTAGGCATAAGGCAGGGGCACCTATGTGGGCTAGGCATAAGGCAGGGGCACCTATGCGGGCTAGGCATAAGGCAGGGGCACCTATGCGGGCTAGGCATAAGGCAGGGGCACCTATGCGGGCTAGGCATAAGGCAGGGGCACCTATGCGGGCTAGGCATAAGGCAGGGGCACAAGTGCTGGCTAGGCATAAGGCAGGGGCACAAGTGCTGGCTAGGCATAAGGCAGGGGCACAAGTGCTGGCTAGGCATAAGGCAGGGGCACAAGTGCTGGCTAGGCATAAGGCAGGGGCACAAGTGCTGGCTAGGCATAAGGCAGGGGCACAAGTGCTGGCTAGGCATAAGGCAGGGGCACAAGTGCTGGCTAGGCATAAGGCAGGGGCACAAGTGCTGGCTAGGCATAAGGCAGGGGCACAAGTGCTGGCTAGGCATAAGGCAGGGGCACAAGTGCTGGCTAGGCATAAGGCAGGGGCACAAGTGCTGGCTAGGCATAAGGCAGGGGCACAAGTGCTGGCTAGGCATAAGGCAGGGGCACAAGTGCTGGCTAGGCATAAGGCAGGGGCACAAGTGCTGGCTAGGCATAAGGCAGGGGCACAAGTGCTGGCTAGGCATAAGGCAGGGGCACAAGTGCTGGCTAGGCATAAGGCAGGGGCACAAGTGCTGGCTAGGCATAAGGCAGGGGCACAAGTGTTGGCTAGGCATAAGGCAGGGGCACAAGTGCTGGCTAGGCATAAGGCAAGGGCACAACTGCTGGCTAGGCATAAGGCAGGGGCACAAGTGCTGGCTAGGCATAAGGCAGGGGCACAAGTGCTGGCTAGGCATAAGGCAGGGGCACAAGTGCTGGCTAGGCATAAGGCAGGGGCACAAGTGCTGGCTAGGCATAAGGCAGGGGCACAAGTGCTGGCTAGGCATAAGGCAGGGGCACAAGTGCTGGCTAGGCATAAGGCAGGGGCACAAGTGCTGGCTAGGCATAAGGCAGGGGCACAAGTGCTTGCTAGGCATAAGGCAGGGGCACAAGTGCTTGCTAGGCATAAGGCAGGGGCACAAGTGCTTGCTAGGCATAACGCAGGGGCACAAGTGCTGGCTAGGCATAAGGCAGGGGCACAAGTGCTGGCTAGGCATAAGGCAGGGGCACAAGTGCTTGCTAGGCATAAGGCAGGGGCACAAGTGCTTGCTAGTCATAAGGCAGGGGCACAAGTGCAGTCTAGGCATAAGGCAGGGGCACAAGTGCAGTCTAGGCATAAGGCAGGGGCACAAGTGCAGTCTAGGCATAAGGCAGGGGCACAAGTGCAGTCTAGGCATAAGGCAGGGGCACCTATGGGGGCTAGGCATAAGGCAGGGGCACCTATGCGGGCTAGGCATAAGGCAGGGGCAAAAGTGCGGGCTAGGCATAAGGCAGGGGCACAAGTGCGGGCTAGGCATAATGCAGGGGCACAAGTGCGGGCTAGGCATAAGGCAGGGGCACAAGTGCTGGCTAGGCATAAGGCAGGGGCACAAGTGCTGGCTAGGCATAAGGCAGGGGCACAAGTGCGGGCTAGGCATAAGGCAGGGGCACAAGTGCGGGCTAGGCATAAGGCAGGGGCACAAGTGCGGGCTAGGCATAAGGCAGGGGCACAAGTGCTGGCTAGGCATAAGGCAGGGCACAAGTGCTGGCTAGGCATAAGGCAGGGGCACAAGTGCTTGCTAGGCATAAGGCAGGGGCACAAGTGCTTGCTAGGCATAAGGCAGGGGCACAAAAGCTGGCTAGGCATAAGGCAGGGCACAAGTGCAGTCTAGGCATAAGGCAGGGGCACAAGTGCAGTCTAGGCATAAGGCAGGGGCACAAGTGCAGTCTAGGCATAAGGCAGGGGCACAAGTGCAGTCTAGGCATAAGGCAGGGGCACCTATGTGGGCTAGGCATAAGGCAGGGGCACCTATGTGGGCTAGGCATAAGGCAGGGGCACAAGTGCTGGCTAGGCATAAGGCAGGGGCACAAGTGCAGTCTAGGCATAAGGCAGGGGCACAAGTGCTGGCTAGGCATAAGGCAGGGGCACAAGTGCAGTCTAGGCATAAGGCAGGGGCACAAGTGCAGTCTAGGCATAAGGCAGGGGCACAAGTGCAGTCTAGGCATAAGGCAGGGGCACAAGTGCGGGCTAGGCATAAGGCAGGGGCACAAGTGCTGGCTAGACTTAAGGCAGGGGCAAACGTTCTGGCTTGGCATAAGGCAGGGGCACAAGTGCAGTCTAGGCATAAGGCAGGGGCACCTATGCGGGCTAGGCATAAGGCAGGGGCACAAGTGCAGTCTAGGCATAAGGCAGGGGCACAAGTGCAGTCTAGGCATAAGGCAGGGGCACAAGTGCAGGCTAGGCATAAGGCAGGGCCACAAGTGCAGGCTAGGCATAAGGCAGGGCCACAAGTGCAGGCTAGGCATAAGGCAGGGGCACAAGTGCTGGCTAGGCATAAGGCAGGGGCACAAGTGCTGGCTAGGCATAAGGCAGAGGCTCAAGTGCTGGCTAGGCATAAGGCAGGGGCACAAGTGCTGGCTAGGCATAAGGCAGGGGCACAAGTGCTGGCTAGGCATAAGGCAAGGGCACAAGTGCTGGCTAGGCATAAGGCAGGGGCACAAGTGCTGGCTAGGCATAAGGCAGGGGCACAAGTGCGGGCTAGACTTTAGGCAGGGGCACAAGAGCAAACTAAGCATAAGGCAGAGGCACAAGTGCAAGCTAGGCATAAGGCAGGGGCACCTATGCAGGCTAGGCTTAAGGCAGGGGCACAAGTGATGGCTACACATAAGGCATACGGCTAACTCTTTGCACTCTTTGCATAAAGGGATAGGCACCCTTAGGGGTGAAGAGCTAGCTTTCACCCCTCTACTCTGTACTTTGTTGTACAGTGCGGAGCCACTCCATAACCCCCATGCTCCAAGCGACCAGGCACATCTTGTCTGTCCTCCGTAAATGGGTAATGCCTTCGTCCCCAATTACAGTCGTGCATGTGCATTCAGACGGGACAAGAGCGAAGAGCGTAAAGCCTGCCCTGTGTGCATAACCAACATGAAGCTAAAGACAAAAAAACAATAATACAAGGGGCTCAAAAGTGCTGGCTAGGCATAAGGCAGGGGCACAAGTGCTGGCTAGGCATAAGGCAGGCGCACAAGTGCTGGCTAGGCATAAGGCAGGGGCACAAGTGCTGGTTAGGCATAAGGCAGGGGCACAAGTGCGGGCTAGGCATAAGGCAGGGGCACAAGTGCGGGCTAGGCATAAGGCAGGGGCACAAGTGCGGGCTAGGCATAAGGCAGGGGCACACGTGCGGGCTAGGCATAAGGCAGGGGCACAAGTGCGGGCTAGGCATAAGGCAGGGGCACAAGTGCGGGCTAGGCATAAGGCAGGGGCACAAGTGCGGGCTAGGCATAAGGCAGGGGCACAAGTGCGGGCTAGGCATAAGGCAGGGGCACAAGTGCGGGCTAGGCATAAGGCAGGGGCACAAGTGCGGGCTAGGCATAAGGCAGGGGCACAAGTGCGGGCTAGGCATAAGGCAGGGGCACAAGTGCGGGCTAGGCATAAGGCAGGGGCACAAGTGCGGGCTAGGCATAAGGCAGGGGCACAAGTGCGGGCTAGGCATAAGGCAGGGGCACAAGTGCGGGCTAGGCATAAGGCAGGGGCACAAGTGCGGGCTAGGCATAAGGCAGGGGCACAAGTGCGGGCTAGGCATAAGGCAGGGGCACAAGTGCGGGCTAGGCATAAGGCAGGGGCACAAGTGCTGGCTAGGCATAAGGCAGGGCACAAGTGCTGGCTAGGCATAAGGCAGGGGCACAAGTGCTGGCTAGGCATAAGGCAGGGGCACAAGTGCTGGTTAGGCATAAGGCAGGGGCACAAGTGCGGGCTAGGCATAAGGCAGGGGCACAAGTGCGGGCTAGGCATAAGGCAGGGGCACAAGTGCTTGCTAGGCATAAGGCAGGGGCACAAAAGCTGGCTAGGCATAAGGCAGGGGCACAAGTGCAGGCTAGGCATAAGGCAGGGGCACAAGTGCTGGCTAGGCATAAGGCAGGGGCACAAGTGCTGGCTAGGCTTAAGGCAGGGGCACAAGTGCTGGCTAGGCTTAAGGCAGGGGCACAAGTGCTGGCTAGGCATAAGGCAGGGGCACAATTGCAGTCTAGGCATAAGGCAGGGGCACAAGTGCAGTCTAGGCATAAGGCAGGGGCACAAGTGCAGTCTAGGCATAAGGCAGGGGCACAAGTGCAGTCTAGGCATAAGGCAGGGGCACAAGTGCAGTCTAGGCATAAGGCAGGGGCACAAGTGCAGTCTAGGCATAAGGCAGGGGCACAAGTGCAGTCTAGGCATAAGGCAGGGGCACCTATGCGGGCTAGGCATAAGGCAGGGGCACCTATGCGGGCTAGGCATAAGGCAGGGGCACCTATGCGGGCTAGGCATAAGGCAGGGGCACAAGTGCGGGCTAGGCATAAGGCAGGGGCACAAGTGCGGGCTAGGCATAAGGCAGGGGCACAAGTGCGGGCTAGGCATAAGGCAGGGGCACAAGTGCGGGCTAGGCATAAGGCAGGGGCACAAGTGCGGGCTAGGCATAAGGCAGGGGCACAAGTGCTGGCTAGACTTAAGGCAGGGGCACACGTTCTGGCTAGGCATAAGGCAGGGGCACACGTGCTGGCTAGGCATAAGGCAGGGGCACAAGTGCTGGCTAGGCATAAGGCAGGGGCACAAGTGCTGGCTAGACTTAAGGCAGGGGCACAAGTGCTGGCTAGGCATAAGGCAGGGGCACAAGTGCTGGCTAGGCATAAGGCAGGGGCACAAGTGCTGGCTAGGCATAAGGCAGGGGCACAAGTGCTGGCTAGACATAAGGCAGGGGCACAAGTGCTGGCTAGGCATAAGGCAGGGGCACAAGTGCTGGCTAGGCATAAGGCAGGGGCACAAGTGCAGGCTAGGCATAAGGCAGGGGCACAAGTGCAGGCTAGGCCATAAGGCAGGGGCACAAGTGCAGGCTAGGCATAAGGCAGGGGCACAAGTGCAGGCTAGGCATAAGGCAGGGGCACAAGTGCAGGCTAGGCATAAGGCAGGGGCACAAGTGCAGGCTAGGCATAAGGCAGGGGCACAAGTGCAGGCTAGGCATAAGGCAGGGGCACAAGTGCAGGCTAGGCATAAGGCAGGGGCACAAGTGCAGGCTAGGCATAAGGCAGGGGCACAAGTGCAGGCTAGGCATAAGGCAGGGGCACAAGTGCAGGCTAGGCATAAGGCAGGGGCACACGTGCTGGCTAGGCATAAGGCAGGGGCACACATTCTGGCTAGGCATAAGGCAGGGGCACACGTGCTGGCTAGGCATAAGGCAGGGGCACACGTGCTGGCTAGGCATAAGGCAGGGGCACACGTGCTGGCTAGGCATAAGGCAGGGGCACACGTGCTGGCTAGGCATAAGGCAGGGGCACACGTGCGGGCTAGGCATAAAGCAGGGGCACAAGTGCGGGCTAGGCATAAGGCAGGGGCACAAGTGCGGGCTAGGCATAAGGCAGGGGCACAAGTGCGGGCTAGGCATAAGGCAGGGACACAAGTGCGGGCTAGGCATAAGGCAGGGGCACAAGTGCGGGCTAGGCATAAGGCAGGGGCACAAGTGCGGGCTAGGCATAAGGCAGGGGCACAAGTGCGGGCTAGGCATAAGGCAGGGGCACAAGTGCGGGCTAGGCATAAGGCAGGGGCACAAGTGCGGGCTAGGCATAAGGCAGGGGCACAAGTGCGGGCTAGGCATAAGGCAGGGGCACAAGTGCGGGCTAGGCATAAGGCAGGGGCACAAGTGCGGCTGGGCATAAGGCAGGGGCCCAAGTGCGGGATAGGCATAAGGCAGGGGCACACGTGCTGGCTAGGCATAAGGCAGGGGCACACGTGCGGGCTAGGCATAAGGCAGGGGCACACGTGCGGGCTAGGCATAAGGCAGGGGCACACGTGCGGGCTAGGCATAAGGCAGGGGCACACGTGCGGGCTAGGCATAAGGCAGGGGCACAAGTGCGGGCTAGGCATAAGGCAGGGGCACAAGTGCGGGCTAGGCATAAGGCAGGGGCACAAGTGCGGGCTAGGCATAAGGCAGGGGCACAAGTGCGGGCTGGGCACAAGTGCGGGCTAGGCATAAGGCAGGGGCACAAGTGCGGGCTAGGCATAAGGCAGGGGCACAAGTGCGGGCTAGGCATAAGGCAGGGGCACAAGTGCGGGCTAGGCATAAGGCAGGGGCACAAGTGCGGGCTAGGCATAAGGCAGGGGCACAAGTGCGGGCTAGGCATAAGGCAGGGGCACAAGTGCGGGCAAGGCATAAGGCAGGGGCACAAGTGCGGGCAAGGCATAAGGCAGGGGCAGAAGTGCGGGCAAGGCATAAGGCAGGGGCACAAGTGCGGGCTAGGCATAAGGCAGGGGCACAAGTGCGGGCTAGGCATAAGGCAGGGGCACAAGTGCGGGCTAGGCATAAGGCAGGGGCACAAGTGCGGGCTAGGCATAAGGCAGGGGCACAAGTGCAGGCTAGGCATAAGGCAGGGGCACAAGTGCAGGCTAGGCATAAGGCAGGGGCACAAGTGCAGGCTAGGCATAAGGCAGGGGCACAAGTGCAGCTAGGCATAAGGCAGGGGCACAAGTGCAGGCTAGGCATAAGGCAGGGGCCCAAGTGCGGGCTAGGCATAAGGCAGGGGCACAAGTGCGGGCTAGGCATAAGGCAGGGGCACAAGTGCGGGCTGGGCACAAGTGCGGGCTAGGCATAAGGCAGGGGCACAAGTGCGGGCTAGGCATAAGGCAGGGGCACAAGTGCGGGCTGGGCACAAGTGCGGGCTAGGCATAAGGCAGGGGCACAAGTGCGGGCTAGGCATAAGGCAGGGGCACAAGTGCGGGCTAGGCATAAGGCAGGGGCACAAGTGCGGGCTAGGCATAAGGCAGGGGCACAAGTGCGGGCTAGGCATAAGGCAGGGGCACAAGTGCGGGCTAGGCATAAGGCAGGGGCACAAGTGCGGGCAAGGCATAAGGCAGGGGCACAAGTGCGGGCAAGGCATAAGGCAGGGGCACAAGTGCGGGCAAGGCATAAGGCAGGGGCACAAGTGCGGGCTAGGCATAAGGCAGGGGCACAAGTGCGGGCTAGGCATAAGGCAGGGGCACAAGTGCGGGCTAGGCATAAGGCAGGGGCACAAGTGCGGGCTAGGCATAAGGCAGGGGCACAAGTGCGGGCTAGGCATAAGGCAGGGGCACAAGTGCAGGCTAGGCATAAGGCAGGGGCACAAGTGCAGGCTAGGCATAAGGCAGGGGCACAAGTGCAGCTAGGCATAAGGCAGGGGCACAAGTGCAGGCTAGGCATAAGGCAGGGGCCCAAGTGCGGGCTAGGCATAAGGCAGGGGCACACGTGCTGGCTAGGCATAAGGCAGGGGCACACGTGCGGGCTAGGCATAAGGCAGGGGCACACGTGCTGGCTAGGCATAAGGCAGGGGCACAAGTGCTAACTAGGCATAAGGCAGGGGCACAAGTGCTGGCTAGGCTTAAGGCAGGGGCACAAGTGCTGGCTAGACATAAGGCAGGGGCACAAGTGCTGGCTAGACATAAGGCAGGGGCACAAGTGCTGGCTAGGCATAAGGCAGGGGCACAAGTGCTGGCTAGACATAAGGCAGGGGCACAAGTGCTGGCTAGGCATAAGGCAGGGGCACAAGTGCTGGCTAGGCATAAGGCAGGGGCACAAGTGCTGGCTAGGCATAAGGCAGGGGCATAAGGCAGGGGCACAAGTGCAGGCTAGGCATAAGGCAGGGGCACAAGTGCTGGCTAGGCATAAGGAAGGGGCACAAGTGCGGGCTAGGCATAAGGCAGGGGCACAAGTGCAGGCTAGGCATAAAGCAGGGGCATAAGGCAGGGGCACAAGTGCAGGCTAGGCATAAGGCAGGGGCACAAGTGCTGGCTAGGCATAAGGAAGGGGCACAAGTGCGGGCTAGGCATAAGGCAGGGGCACAAGTGCGGGCTAGGCATAAGGCAGGGGCACAAGTGCGGGCTAGGCATAAGGCAGGGGCACAAGTGCGGGCTAGGCATAAGGCAGGGGCACAAGTGCGGGCTAGGCATAAGGCAGGGGCACAAGTGCGGGCTAGGCATAAGGCAGGGGCACACGTGCGGGCTAGGCATAAGGCAGGGGCACACGTGCGGGCTAGGCATAAGGCAGGGGCACACGTGCTGGCTAGGCATAAGGCAGGGGCACACGTGCTGGCTAGGCATAAGGCAGGGGCACACGTGCTGGCTAGGCATAAGGCAGGGGCACACGTGCTGGCTAGGCATAAGGCAGGGGCACACGTGCTGGCTAGGCATAAGGCAGGGGCACAAGTGCAGGCTAGGCCATAAGGCAGGGGCACAAGTGCGGGCTAGGCATAAGGCAGGGGCACAAGTGCTGACTAGACATAAGGCAGGGGCACAAGTGCTGGCTAGGCATAAGGCAGGGGCACAAGTGCTGGCTAGGCATAAGGCAGGGGCACAAGTGCTGGCTAGGCATAAGGCAGGGCACAAGTGCTGGCTAGGCATAAGGCAGGGGCACAAGTGCTGGCTAGGCATAAGGCAGGGGCACAATTGCTGGCTAGACTTAAGGCAGGGACACAAGTGCTGGCTAGACTTAAGGCAGGGGCACAAGTGCTGGCTAGGCATAAGGCAGGGGCACAAGTGCGGGCTAGCCATAAGGCAGGGGCACAAGTGCAGGCTAGGCATAAGGCAGGGGCACAAGTGCAGGCTAGGCATAAGGCAGGGGCACAAGTGCAGGCTAGGCATAAGGCAGGGGCACAAGTGCAGGCTAGGCATAAGGCAGGGGCACAAGTGCAAACTAAGCATAAGGCAGAGGCACAAGTGCAGCTAGGCATAAGGCAGGGGCACAAGTGCAGGCTAGGCATAAGGCAGGGGCACAAGTGCTGGCTAGGCATAAGGCAGGGGCACAAGTGCTGGCTAGGCATAAGGCAGGGGCACAAGTGCTGGCTAGACATAAGGCAGGGGCACAAGTGCTGGCTAGGCATAAGGCAGGGGCACAAGTGCAGGCTAGGCATAAGGCAGGGGCACAAGTGCTGGCTAGGCATAAGGCAGGGGCACAAGTGCTGGCTAGGCATAAGGCAGGGGCACAAGTGCTGGCTAGACATAAGGCAGGGGCACAAGTGCTGGCTAGGCATAAGGCAGGGGCACAAGTGCTGGCTAGGCATAAGGCAGGGGCATAAGGCAGGGGCACAAGTGCAGGCTAGGCATAAGGCAGGGGCACAAGTGCTGGCTAGGCATAAGGAAGGGGCACAAGTGCGGGCTAGGCATAAGGCAGGGGCACAAGTGCAGGCTAGGCATAAAGCAGGGGCATAAGGCAGGGGCACAAGTGCAGGCTAGGCATAAGGCAGGGGCACAAGTGCTGGCTAGGCATAAGGCAGGGGCACAAGTGCGGGCTAGGCATAAGGCAGGGGCACAAGTGCGGGCTAGGCATAAGGCAGGGGCACAAGTAAGGGCTAGGCATAAGGCAGGGGCACAAGTGCGGGCTAGGCATAAGGCAGGGGCACAAGTGCGGGCTAGGCATAAGGCAGGGGCACAAGTGCGGGCTAGGCATAAGGCAGGGGCACAAGTGCGGGCTAGGCATAAGGCAGGGGCACAAGTGCGGGCTAGGCATAAGGCAGGGGCACAAGTGCGGGCTAGGCATAAGGCAGGGGCACAAGTGCGGGCTAGGCATAAGGCAGGGGCACAAGTGCGGGCTAGGCATAAGGCAGGGGCACAAGTGCGGCCTAGGCATAAGGCAGGGGCACAAGTGCGGGCTAGGCATAAGGCAGGGGCACAAGTGCGGGCTAGGCATAAGGCAGGGGCACAAGTGCGGGCTAGGCATAAGGCAGGGGCACAAGTGCGGGCTAGGCATAAGGCAGGGGCACAAGTGCGGGCTAGGCATAAGGCAGGGGCACAAGTGCGGGCTAGGCATAAGGCAGGGGCACAAGTGCGGGCTAGGCATAAGGCAGGGGCACAAGTGCGGGCTAGGCATAAGGCAGGGGCACAAGTGCGGGCTAGGCATAAGGCAGGGGCACACGTGCTGGCTAGGCATAAGGCAGGGGCACAAGTGCTGGCTAGGCATAAGGCAGGGGCACAAGTGCTGGCTAGGCATAAGGCAGGGGCACAAGTGCTGGCTAGGCATAAGGCAGGGGCACAAGTGCTGGCTAGGCATAAGGCAGGGGCACAAGTGCTGGCTAGGCATAAGGCAGGGGCACAAGTGCTGGCTAGGCATAAGGCAGGGGCACAAGTGCTGGCTAGGCATAAGGCAGGGGCACAAGTGCTGGCTAGGCATAAGGCAGGGGCACAAGTGCTGGCTAGGCATAAGGCAGGGGCACAAGTGCTGGCTAGGCATAAGGCAGGGGCACAAGTGCTGGCTAGGCATAAGGCAGGGGCACAAGTGCTGGCTAGGCATAAGGCAGGGGCACAAGTGCTGGCTAGGCATAAGGCAGGGGCACAAGTGCTGGCTAGGCATAAGGCAGGGGCACAAGTGCTGGCTAGGCATAAGGCAGGGGCACAAGTGCTGGCTAGGCATAAGGCAGGGGCACAAGTGCTGGCTAGGCATAAGGCAGGGGCACAAGTGCTGGCTAGGCATAAGGCAGGGGCACAAGTGCTGGCTAGGCATAAGGCAGGGGCACAAGTGCTGGCTAGGCATAAGGCAGGGGCACAAGTGCTGGCTAGGCATAAGGCAGGGGCACAAGTGCTGGCTAGGCATAAGGCAGGGGCACAAGTGCTGGCTAGGCATAAGGCAGGGGCACAAGTGCTGGCTAGGCATAAGGCAGGGGCACAAGTGCTGGCTAGGCATAAGGCAGGGGCACAAGTGGTGGCTAGGCATAAGGCAGGGGCACAAGTGCTGGCTAGGCATAAGGCAGGGGCACAAGTGCTGGCTAGGCATAAGGCAGGGGCACAAGTGCTGGCTAGGCATAAGGCAGGGGCACAAGTGCGGGCTAGGCATAAGGCAGGGGCACAAGTGCTGGCTAGGCATAAGGCAGGGGCACAAGTGCGGGCTAGGCATAAGGCAGGGGCACAAGTGCGGGCTAGGCATAAGTCAGGGGCACAAGTGCGGGCTAGGCATAAGTCAGGGGCACAAGTGCGGGCTAGGCATAAGGCAGGGGCACAAGTGCGGGCTAGGCATAAGGCAGGGGCACAAGTGCGGGCTAGGCATAAGGCAGGGGCACAAGTGCGGGCTAGGCATAAGGCAGGGGAACAAGTGCGGACTAGGCATAAGGCAGGGGCACAAGTGCAGGCTAGGTATAAGGCAGGGGCACAAGTGCTGGCTAGGCTTAAGGCAAGGGCACAAGTGCTGGCTAGGCATAAGGCAGGGGCACAAGTGCTGGCTAGGCATAAGGCAGGGGCACAAGTGCGGGCTAGACTTTAGGCAGGGGCACAAGAGCAAACTAAGCATAAGGCAGAGGCACAAGTGCAAGCTAGGCATAAGGCAGGGGCACCTATGCAGGCTAGGCTTAAGGCAGGGGCACAAGTGATGGCTACACATAAGGCATACGGCTAACTCTTTGCACTCTTTGCATAAAGGGATAGGCACCCTTAGGGGTGAAGAGCTAGCTTTCACCCCTCTACTCTGTACTTTGTTGTACAGTGCGGAGCCACTCCATAACCCCCATGCTCCAAGCGACCAGGCACATCTTGTCTGTCCTCCGTAAATGGGTAATGCCTTCGTCCCCAATTACAGTCGTGCATGTGCATTCAGACGGGACAAGAGCGAAGAGCGTAAAGCCTGCCCTGTGTGCATAACCAACATGAAGCTAAAGACAAAAAAACAATACAAGGGGCTCAAAAGTGCTGGCTAGGCATAAGGCAGGGGCTCAAAAGTGCTGGCTAGACATAAGGCAGGGGCACAAGTGCTGGCTAGGCATAAGGCAGGGGCACAAGTGCTGGCTAGGCATAAGGCAGGGGCACAAGTGCTGGCTAGGCATAAGGCAGGGGCACAAGTGCTGGCTAGGCATAAGGCAGGGGCACAAGTGCTGGCTAGGCATAAGGCAGGGGCACAAGTGCTGGCTAGGCATAAGGCAGGGGCACAAGTGCTGGCTAGGCATAAGGCAGGGGCACAAGTGCTGGCTAGGCATAAGGCAGGGGCACAAGTGCTGGCTAGGCATAAGGCAGGGGCACAAGTGCTGGCTAGGCATAAGGCAGGGGCACAAGTGCTAACTAGGCATAAGGCAGGGGCACAAGTGCTGGCTAGGCATAAGGCAGGGGCACCTATGCGGGCTAGGCATAAGGCAGGGGCACCTATGCGGGCTAGGCATAAGGCAGGGGCACAAGTGCGGGCTAAGCATAAGGCAGGGGCACAAGTGCGGGCTAGGCATAAGGCAGGGGCACAAGTGCGGGCTAGGCATAAGGCAGGGGCACAAGTGCGGGCTAGGCATAAGGCAGGGGCACAAGTGAGGGCTAGGCATAAGGCAGGGGCACAAGTGCAGGCTAGGCATAAGGCAGGGGCACAAGTGCTGGCTAGACTTAAGGCAGGGGCACACGTTCTGGCTAGGCATAAGGCAGGGGCACACGTTCTGGCTAGGCATAAGGCAGGGGCACACGTGCTGGCTAGGCATAAGGCAGGGGCACAAGTGCTGGCTAGGCATAAGGCAGGGGCACAAGTGTTGGCTAGACTTAAGGCAGGGGCACAAGTGCTGGCTAGGCATAAGGCAGGGGCACAAGTGCTGGCTAGGCATAAGGCAGGGGCACAAGTGCGGGCTAGGCATAAGGCAGGGGCACAAGTGCGGGCTAGGCATAAGGCAGGGGCACAAGTGCGGGCTAGGCATAAGGCAGGGGCAAACGTGCGGGCTAGGCATAAGGCAGGGGCACAAGTGCGGGCTAGGCATAAGGCAGGGGCACAAGTGCGGGCTAGGCATAAGGCAGGGGCACAAGTGCGGGCTAGGCATAAGGCAGGGGCACAAGTGAGGGCTAGGCATAAGGCAGGGGCACAAGTGCGGGCTAGGCATAAGGCAGGGGCACAAGTGCGGGCTAGGCATAAGGCAGGGGCAAACGTGCGGGCTAGGCATAAGGCAGGGGCACAAGTGCTGGCTAGGCATAAGGCAGGGGCACAAGTGCGGGCTAGGCATAAGGCAGGGGCACAAGTGCGGGATAGGCATAAGGCAGGGGCACAAGTGCGGGCTAGGCATAAGGCAGGGGCACAAGTGCGGGCTAGGCATAAGGCAGGGGCAAACGTGCGGGCTAGGCATAAGGCAGGGGCACAAGTGCGGGCTAGGCATAAGGCAGGGGCACAAGTGCGGGCTAGGCATAAGGCAGGGGCACAAGTGCGGGCTAGGCATAAGGCAGGGGCACAAGTGCGGGCTAGGCATAAGGCAGGGGCACAAGTGAGGGCTAGGCATAAGGCAGGGGCACAAGTGAGGGCTAGGCATAAGGCAGGGGCACAAGTGCTGGCTAGGCATAAGGCAGGGGCACAAGTGCTGGCTAGGCATAAGGCAGGGGCACAAGTGCTGGCTAGGCATAAGGCAGGGGCACAAGTGCTGGCTAGGCATAAGGCAGGGGCACAAGTGCTGGCTAGGCATAAGGCAGGGGCACACGTGCTGGCTAGGCATAAGGCAGGGGCACACGTGCTGGCTAGGCATAAGGCAGGGGCACACGTGCTGGCTAGGCATAAGGCAGAGGCACACGTGCTGGCTAGGCATAAGGCAGGGGCACACGTGCTGGCTAGGCATAAGGCAGGGGCACACGTGCTGGCTAGGCATAAGGCAGGGGCACACGTGCTGGCTAGGCATAAGGCAGGGGCACACGTGCTGGCTAGGCATAAGGCAGGGGCACACGTGCTGGCTAGGCATAAGGCAGGGGCACACGTGCTGGCTAGGCATAAGGCAGGGGCACACGTGCTGGCTAGGCATAAGGCAGGGGCACACGTGCTGGCTAGGCATAAGGCAGGGGCACACGTGCTGGCTAGGCATAAGGCAGGGGCACACGTGCTGGCTAGGCATAAGGCAGGGGCACACGTGCTGGCTAGGCATAAGGCAGGGGCACACGTGCTGGCTAGGCATAAGGCAGGGGCACACGTGCTGGCTAGGCATAAGGCAGGGGCACACGTGCTGGCTAGGCATAAGGCAGGGGCACACGTGCTGGCTAGGCATAAGGCAGGGGCACACGTGCTGGCTAGGCATAAGGCAGGGGCACACGTGCTGGCTAGGCATAAGGCAGGGGCACACGTGCTGGCTAGGCATAAGGCAGGGGCACACGTGCTGGCTAGGCATAAGGCAGGGGCACACGTGCTGGCTAGGCATAAGGCAGGGGCACACGTGCTGGCTAGGCATAAGGCAGGGGCACACGTGCTGGCTAGGCATAAGGCAGGGGCACACGTGCTGGCTAGGCATAAGGCAGGGGCACACGTGCTGGCTAGGCATAAGGCAGGGGCACACGTGCTGGCTAGGCATAAGGCAGGGGCACACGTGCGGGCTAGGCATAAGGCAGGGGCACAAGTGCGGGCTAGGCATGAGGCAGGGGCACAAGTGCGGGCTAGGCATGAGGCAGGGGCACAAGTGCGGGCTAGGCATGAGGCAGGGGCACAAGTGCGGGCTAGGCATGAGGCAGGGGCACAAGTGCGGGCTAGGCATGAGGCAGGGGCACAAGTGCGGGCTAGGCATGAGGCAGGGGCACAAGTGCGGGCTAGGCATGAGGCAGGGGCACAAGTGCGGGCTAGGCATGAGGCAGGGGCACAAGTGCGGGCTAGGCATGAGGCAGGGGCACAAGTGCGGGCTAGGCATGAGGCAGGGGCACAAGTGCGGGCTAGGCATGAGGCAGGGGCACAAGTGCGGGCTAGGCATGAGGCAGGGGCACAAGTGCGGGCTAGGCATGAGGCAGGGGCACAAGTGCGGGCTAGGCATAAGGCAGGGGCACAAGTGCGAGCTAGGCATAAGGCAGGGGCACAAGTGCGAGCTAGGCATAAGGCAGGGGCACACGTGCGAGCTAGGCATAAGGCAGGGGCACACGTGCGAGCTAGGCATAAGGCAGGGGCACACGTGCGAGCTAGGCATAAGGCAGGGGCACAAGTGCGGGCTAGGCATAAGGCAGGGGCACAAGTGCGGGCTAGGCATAAGGCAGGGGCACAAGTGCGGGCTAGGCATAAGGCAGGGGCACAAGTGCGGGCTAGGCATAAGGCAGGGGCACAAGTGCGGGCTAGGCATAAGGCAGGGGCACAAGTGCGGGCTAGGCATAAGGCAGGGGCACAAGTGCGGCTAGGCATAAGGCAGGGGCCCAAGTGCGGCTAGGCATAAGGCAGGGGCACACGTGCTGGCTAGGCATAAGGCAGGGGCACACGTGCTGGCTAGGCATAAGGCAGGGGCACACGTGCGGGCTAGGCATAAGGCAGGGGCACACGTGCGGGCTAGGCATAAGGCAGGGGCAAACGTGCGGGCAAGGCATAAGGCAGGGGCACAAGTGCGGGCTAGGCATAAGGCAGGGGCACACGTGCGGGCTAGGCATAAGGCAGGGGCACAAGTGCGGGCTAGGCATAAGGCAGGGGCACAAGTGCGGGCTAGGCATAAGGCAGGGGCACAAGTGAGGGCTAGGCATAAGGCAGGGGCACACGTGCGGGCTAGGCATAAGGCAGGGGCACAAGTGCGGGCTAGGCATAAGGCAGGGGCACACGTGCGGGCTAGGCATAAGGCAGGGGCACACGTGCGGGCTAGGCATAAGGCAGGGGCACACGTGCGGGCTAGGCATAAGGCAGGGGCACACGTGCGGGCTAGGCATAAGGCAGGGGCACACGTGCGGGCTAGGCATAAGGCAGGGGCACACGTGCGGGCTAGGCATAAGGCAGGGGCACACGTGCGGGCTAGGCATAAGGCAGGGGCACACGTGCGGGCTAGGCATAAGGCAGGGGCACACGTGCTGGCTAGGCATAAGGCAGGGGCACACGTGCTGGCTAGGCATAAGGCAGAGGCACACGTGCTGGCTAGGCATAAGGCAGGGGCACACGTGCTGGCTAGGCATAAGGCAGGGGCACACGTGCTGGCTAGGCATAAGGCAGGGGCACACGTGCTGGCTAGGCATAAGGCAGGGGCACACGTGCTGGCTAGGCATAAGGCAGGGGCACACGTGCTGGCTAGGCATAAGGCAGGGGCACACGTGCTGGCTAGGCATAAGGCAGGGGCACACGTGCTGGCTAGGCATAAGGCAGGGGCACACGTGCTGGCTAGGCATAAGGCAGGGGCACACGTGCTGGCTAGGCATAAGGCAGGGGCACACGTGCTGGCTAGGCATAAGGCAGGGGCACACGTGCTGGCTAGGCATAAGGCAGGGGCACACGTGCTGGCTAGGCATAAGGCAGGGGCACACGTGCTGGCTAGGCATAAGGCAGGGGCACACGTGCGGGCTAGGCATAAGGCAGGGGCACACGTGCTGGCTAGGCATAAGGCAGGGGCACACGTGCTGGCTAGGCATAAGGCAGGGGCACAAGTGCGGGCTAGGCATAAGGCAGGGGCACACGTGCGGGCTAGGCATAAGGCAGGGGCACACGTGCGGGCTAGGCATAAGGCAGGGGCACAAGTGCGGGCTAGGCATAAGGCAGGGGCACACGTGCGGGCTAGGCATAAGGCAGGGGCACAAGTGCGGGCTAGGCATAAGGCAGGGGCACAAGTGCGGGCTAGGCATAAGGCAGGGGCACAAGTGCGGGCTAGGCATAAGGCAGGGGCACAAGTGCGGGCTAGGCATAAGGCAGGGGCACAAGTGCGGGCTAGGCATAAGGCAGGGGCACAAGTGCGGGCTAGGCATAAGGCAGGGGCACAAGTGCGGGCTAGGCATAAGGCAGGGGCACAAGTGCGGGCTAGGCATAAGGCAGGGGCACAAGTGCGGGCTAGGCATAAGGCAGGGGCACAAGTGCGGGCTAGGCATAAGGCAGGGGCACAAGTGCGGGCTAGGCATAAGGCAGGGGCACAAGTGCGGGCTAGGCATAAGGCAGGGGCACAAGTGCGGGCTAGGCATAAGGCAGGGGCACAAGTGCGGGCTAGGCATAAGGCAGGGGCACAAGTGCGGGCTAGGCATAAGGCAGGGGCACAAGTGCGGGCTAGGCATAAGGCAGGGGCACAAGTGCGGGCTAGGCATAAGGCAGGGGCACAAGTGCGGGCTAGGCATAAGGCAGGGGCACAAGTGCGGGCTAGGCATAAGGCAGGGGCACAAGTGCGGGCTAGGCATAAGGCAGGGGCACAAGTGCGGGCTAGGCATAAGGCAGGGGCACAAGTGCGGGCTAGGCATAAGGCAGGGGCACAAGTGCGGGCTAGGCATAAGGCAGGGGCACAAGTGCGGGCTAGGCATAAGGCAGGGGCACAAGTGCGGGCTAGGCATAAGGCAGGGGCACAAGTGCGGGCTAGGCATAAGGCAGGGGCACAAGTGCGGGCTAGGCATAAGGCAGGGGCACAAGTGCGGGCTAGGCATAAGGCAGGGGCACAAGTGCGGGCTAGGCATAAGGCAGGGGCACAAGTGCGGGCTAGGCATAAGGCAGGGGCACAAGTGCGGGCTAGGCATAAGGCAGGGGCACAAGTGCGGGCTAGGCATAAGGCAGGGGCACAAGTGCGGGCTAGGCATAAGGCAGGGGCACAAGTGCGGGCTAGGCATAAGGCAGGGGCACAAGTGCGGGCTAGGCATAAGGCAGGGGCACAAGTGCGGGCTAGGCATAAGGCAGGGGCACAAGTGCGGGCTAGGCATAAGGCAGGGGCACAAGTGCGGGCTAGGCATAAGGCAGGGGCACAAGTGCGGGCTAGGCATAAGGCAGGGGCACAAGTGCGGCTAGGCATAAGGCAGGGGCCCAAGTGCGGGCTAGGCATAAGGCAGGGGCACACGTGCGGGCTAGGCATAAGGCAGGGGCACACGTGCGGGCTAGGCATAAGGCAGGGGCACACGTGCGGGCTAGGCATAAGGCAGGGGCACAAGCGCGGGCTAGGCATAAGGCAGGGGCACAAGCGCGGGCTAGGCATAAGGCAGGGGCACAAGCGCGGGCTAGGCATAAGGCAGGGGCACAAGTGCGGGCTAGGCATAAGGCAGGGGCACAAGTGCGGGCTAGGCATAAGGCAGGGGCACAAGTGCGGCTAGGCATAAGGCAGGGGCCCAAGTGCGGGCTAGGCATAAGGCAGAGGCACAAGTGCGGGCTAGGCATAAGGCAGGGGCACACGTGCGGGCTAGGCATAAGGCAGGGGCACACGTGCGGGCTAGGCATAAGGCAGGGGCACAAGCGCGGGCTAGGCATAAGGCAGGGGCACAAGCGCGGGCTAGGCATAAGGCAGGGGCACAAGCGCGGGCTAGGCATAAGGCAGGGGCACAAGTGCGGGCTAGGCATAAGGCAGGGGCACAAGTGCGGGCTAGGCATAAGGCAGGGGCACAAGTGCGGGCTAGGCATAAGGCAGCGGCACAAGTGCTGGCTAGGCATAAGGCAGGGGCACAAGTGCTGGCTAGGCATAAGGCAGGGGCACAAGTGCTGGCTAGGCATAAGGCAGGGCCACAAGTGCAGGCTAGGCATAAGGCAGGGCCACAAGTGCAGGCTAGGCATAAGGCAGGGGCACAAGTGCTGGCTAGGCATAAGGCAGGGGCACAAGTGCTGGCTAGGCATAAGGCAGGGGCTCAAGTGCTGGCTAGGCATAAGGCAGGGGCACAAGTGCTGGCTAGGCATAAGGCAGGGGCACAAGTGCTGGCTAGGCATAAGGCAGGGGCACAAGTGTGGGCTAGACTTTAGGCAGGGGCACAAGAGCAAACTAAGCATAAGGCAGAGGCACAAGTGCAAGCTAGGCATAAGGCAGGGGCACCTATGCAGGCTAGGCTTAAGGCAGGGGCACAAGTGATGGCTACACATAAGGCATATGGCTAACTCTTTGCACTCTTTGCATAAAGGGATAGGCACCCTTAGGGGTGAAGAGCTAGCTTTCACCCCTCTACTCTGTACTTTGTTGTACAGTGCGGAGCCACTCCATAACCCCCATGCTCCAAGCGACCAGGCACATCTTGTCTGTCCTCCGTAAATGGGTAATGCCTTCGTCCCCAATTACAGTCGTGCATGTGCATTCAGACGGGACAAGAGCGAAGAGCGTAAAGCCTGCCCTGTGTGCATAACCAACATGAAGCTAAAGACAAAAAAACAATAATACAAGGGGCTCAAAAGTGCTGGCTAGGCATAAGGCAGGGGCACAAGTGCTGGCTAGGCATAAGGCAGGGGCACAAGTGCTGGCTAGGCATAAGGCAGGGGCACAAGTGCTGGCTAGGCATAAGGCAGGGGCACAAGTGCTGGCTAGGCATAAGGCAGGGGCACAAGTGCTGGCTAGGCATAAGGCAGGGGCACAAGTGCTGGCTAGGCATAAGGCAGGGGCACAAGTGCGGGCTAGGCATAAGGCAGGGGCACAAGTGCGGGCTAGGCATAAGGCAGGGGCACAAGTGCGGGCTAGGCATAAGGCAGGGGCACACGTGCGGGCTAGGCATAAGGCAGGGGCACACGTGCTGGCTAGGCATAAGGCAGGGGCACACGTGCTGGCTAGGCATAAGGCAGGGGCACAAGTGCGGGCTAGGCATAAGGCAGGGGCACAAGTGCGGGCTAGGCATAAGGCAGGGCCACAAGTGCAGGCTAGGCATAAGGCAGGGGCACAAGTGCTGGCTAGGCATAAGGCAAGGGCACAAGTGCTGGCTAGGCATAAGGCAAGGGCACAAGTGCTGGCTAGGCATAAGGCAGGGGCACAAGTGCTGGCTAGGCATAAGGCAGGGGCACAAGTGCGGGCTAGACTTTAGGCAGGGGCACAAGAGCAAACTAAGCATAAGGCAGAGGCACAAGTGCAAGCTAGGCATAAGGCAGGGGCACCTATGCAGGCTAGGCTTAAGGCAGGGGCACAAGTGATGGCTACACATAAGGCATATGGCTAACTCTTTGCACTCTTTGCATAAAGGGATAGGCACCCTTAGGGGTGAAGAGCTAGCTTTCACCCCTCTACTCTGTACTTTGTTGTACAGTGCGGAGCCACTCCATAACCCCCATGCTCCAAGCGACCAGGCACATCTTGTCTGTCCTCCGTAAATGGGTAATGCCTTCGTCCCCAATTACAGTCGTGCATGTGCATTCAGACGGGACAAGAGCGAAGAGCGTAAAGCCTGCCCTGTGTGCATAACCAACATGAAGCTAAAGACAAAAAAACAATAATACAAGGGGCTCAAAAGTGCTGGCTAGGCATAAGGCAGGGGCACAAGTGCTGGCTAGGCATAAGGCAGGGGCACAAGTGCTGGCTAGGCATAAGGCAGGGGCACAAGTGCTGGCTAGGCATAAGGCAGGGGCACAAGTGCTGGCTAGGCATAAGGCAGGGGCACAAGTGCTGGCTAGGCATAAGGCAGGGGCACAAGTGCTGGCTAGGCATAAGGCAGGGGCACAAGTGCTGGCTAGGCATAAGGCAGGGGCACAAGTGCGGGCTAGGCATAAGGCAGGGGCACAAGTGCGGGCTAGGCATAAGGCAGGGGCACACGTGCGGGCTAGGCATAAGGCAGGGGCACACGTGCTGGCTAGGCATAAGGCAGGGGCACACGTGCTGGCTAGGCATAAGGCAGGGGCACAAGTGCGGGCTAGGCATAAGGCAGGGGCACAAGTGCGGGCTAGGCATAAGGCAGGGCCACAAGTGCAGGCTAGGCATAAGGCAGGGGCACAAGTGCTGGCTAGGCATAAGGCAAGGGCACAAGTGCTGGCTAGGCATAAGGCAAGGGCACAAGTGCTGGCTAGGCATAAGGCAGGGGCACAAGTGCTGGCTAGGCATAAGGCAGGGGCACAAGTGCGGGCTAGACTTTAGGCAGGGGCACAAGAGCAAACTAAGCATAAGGCAGAGGCACAAGTGCAAGCTAGGCATAAGGCAGGGGCACCTATGCAGGCTAGGCTTAAGGCAGGGGCACAAGTGATGGCTACACATAAGGCATACGGCTAACTCTTTGCACTCTTTGCATAAAGGGATAGGCACCCTTAGGGGTGAAGAGCTAGCTTTCACCCCTCTACTCTGTACTTTGTTGTACAGTGCGGAGCCACTCCATAACTGCCATGCTCCAAGCGACCAGGCACATCTTGTCTGTCCTCCGTAAATGGGTAATGCCTTCGTCCCCAATTACAGTCGTGCATGTGCATTCAGACGGGACAAGAGCGAAGAGCGTAAAGCCTGCCCTGTGTGCATAACCAACATGAAGCTAAAGACAAAAAAACAATAATACAAGGGGCTCAAAAGTGCTGGCTAGGCATAAGGCAGGGGCACAAGTGCTGGCTAGGCATAAGGCAGGGGCACAAGTGCTGGCTAGGCATAAGGCAGGGGCACAAGTGCTGGCTAGGCATAAGGCAGGGGCACAAGTGCTGGCTAGGCATAAGGCAGGGGCACAAGCGCTGGCTAGGCATAAGGCAGGGGCACAAGCGCTGGCTAGGCATAAGGCAGGGGCACAAGTGCTGGCTAGGCATAAGGCAGGGGCACAAATGCGGGCTAGGCATAAGGCAGGGGCACAAGTGCGGGCTAGGCATAAGGCAGGGGCACACGTGCGGGCTAGGCATAAGGCAGGGGCACACGTGCTGGCTAGGCATAAGGCAGGGGCACACGTGCTGGCTAGGCATAAGGCAGGGGCACAAGTGCGGGCTAGGCATAAGGCAGGGGCACAAGTGCGGGCTAGGCATAAGGCAGGGGCACAAGTGCAGGCTAGGTATAAGGCAGGGGCACAAGTGCTGGCTAGGCATAAGGCAAGGGCACAAGTGCTGGCTAGGCATAAGGCAAGGGCACAAGTGCTGGCTAGGCATAAGGCAGGGGCACAAGTGCGGGCTAGACTTTAGGCAGGGGCACAAGAGAAAACTAAGCATAAGGCAGAGGCACAAGTGCAAGCTAGGCATAAGGCAGGGGCACCTATGCAGGCTAGGCTTAAGGCAGGGGCACCTATGCAGGCTAGGCTTAAGGCAGGGGCACAAGTGATGGCTACACATAAGGCATACGGCTAACTCTTTGCACTCTTTGCATAAAGGGATAGGCACCCTTAGGGGTGAAGAGCTAGCTTTCACCCCTCTACTCTGTACTTTGTTGCACAGTGCGGAGCCACTCCATAACTGCCATGCTCCAAGCGACCAGGCACATCTTGTCTGTCCTCCGTAAATGGGTAATGCCTTCGTCCCCAATTACAGTCGTGCATGTGCATTCAGACGGGACAAGAGCGAAGAGCGTAAAGCCTGCCCTGTGTGCATAACCAACATGAAGCTAAAGACAAAAAAACAATAATACAAGGGGCTCAAAAGTGCTGGCTAGGCATAAGGCAGGGGCACAAGTGCTGGCTAGGCATAAGGCAGGGGCACAAGTGCTGGCTAGGCATAAGGCAGGGGCACAAGTGCTAACTAGGCATAAGGCAGGGGCACAAGTGCTGGCTAGGCTTAAGGCAGGGGCACAAGTGCTGGCTAGGCATAAGGCAGGGGCACAAGTGCTGGCTAGGCATAAGGCAGGGGCACAAGTGCTGGCTAGGCATAAGGCAGGGGCACAAGTGCTGGCTAGACATAAGGCAGGGGCACAAGTGCTGGCTAGGCATAAGGCAGGGGCACAAGTGCTGGCTAGGCATAAGGCAGGGGCACAAGTGCTGGCTAGGCATAAGGCAGGGGCACAAGTGCTGGCTAGGCATAAGGCAGGGGCACAAGTGCTGGCTAGGCATAAGGCAGGGGCACAAGTGCTGGCTAGGCATAAGGCAGGGGCACAAGTGCTTGCTAGGCATAAGGCAGGGGCACAAGTGCTGGCTAGGCATAAGGCAGGGGCACAAGTGCTTGCTAGGCATAAGGCAGGGGCACAAGTGCTTGCTATGCATAAGGCAGGGGCACAAAAGCTGGCTAGGCATAAGGCAGGGGCACAAGTGCAGGCTAGGCATAAGGCAGGGGCACAAGTGCTGGCTAGGCATAAGGCAGGGGCACAAGTGCTGGCTAGGCTTAAGGCAGGGGCACAAGTGCTGGCTAGGCTTAAGGCAGGGGCACAAGTGCTGGCTAGGCTTAAGGCAGGGGCACAAGTGCAGTCTAGGCATAAGGCAGGGGCACAAGTGCAGTCTAGGCATAAGGCAGGGGCACAAGTGCAGTCTAGGCATAAGGCAGGGGCACAAGTGCAGTCTAGGCATAAGGCAGGGGCACAAGTGCAGTCTAGGCATAAGGCAGGGGCACCTATGCGGGCTAGGCATAAGGCAGGGGCACCTATGCGGGCTAGGCATAAGGCAGGGGCACCTATGCGGGCTAGGCATAAGGCAGGGGCACCTATGCGGGCTAGGCATAAGGCAGGGGCACAAGTGCGGGCTAGGCATACGGCAGGGGCACAAGTGCGGGATAGGCATAAGGCAGGGGCACAAGTGCGGGCTAGGCATAAGGCAGGGGCACAAGTGCGGGCTAGCCATAAGGCAGGGGCACAAGTGCGGGCTAGGCATAAGGCAGGGGCACAAGTGCGGGCTAGGCATAAGGCAGGGGCACAAGTGCGGGCTAGGCATAAGGCAGGGGCACAAGTGCGGCTAGGCATAAGGCAGGGGCACACGTGCTGGCTAGGCATAAGGCAGGGGCACACGTGCGGGCTAGGCATAAGGCAGGGGCACACGTGCGGGCTAGGCATAAGGCAGGGGCACACGTGCGGGCTAGGCATAAGGCAGGGGCACACGTGCGGGCTAGGCATAAGGCAGGGGCACACGTGCGGGCTAGGCATAAGGCAGGGGCACAAGTGCGGGCTAGGCATAAGGCAGGGGCACAAGTGCGGGCTAGGCATAAGGCAGGGGCACAAGTGCTGGCTAGGCATAAGGCAGGGGCACAAGTGCTGGCTAGGCATAAGGCAGGGGCACAAGTGCTGGCTAGGCATAAGGCAGGGGCACAAGTGCTGGCTAGGCATAAGGCAGGGGCACAAGTGCTGGCTAGGCATAAGGCAGGGGCACAAGTGCTGGCTAGGCATAAGGCAGGGGCACAAGTGCTGGCTAGGCATAAGGCAGGGGCACAAGTGCTGGCTAGGCATAAGGCAGGGGCACAAGTGCTGGCTAGGCATAAGGCAGGGGCACAAGTGCTGGCTAGGCATAAGGCAGGGGCACAAGTGCTGGCTAGGCATAAGGCAGGGGCACAAGTGCTGGCTAGGCATAAGGCAGGGGCACAAGTGCTGGCTAGGCATAAGGCAGGGGCACAAGTGCTGGCTAGGCATAAGGCAGGGGCACAAGTGCTGGCTAGGCATAAGGCAGGGGCACAAGTGCTGGCTAGGCATAAGGCAGGGGCACAAGTGCTGGCTAGGCATAAGGCAGGGGCACAAGTGCTGGCTAGGCATAAGGCAGGGGCACAAGTGCTGGCTAGGCATAAGGCAGGGGCACAAGTGCTGGCTAGGCATAAGGCAGGGGCACAAGTGCTGGCTAGGCATAAGGCAGGGGCACAAGTGCTGGCTAGGCATAAGGCAGGGCACAAGTGCTGGCTAGGCATAAGGCAGGGGCACAAGTGCTGGCTAGGCATAAGGCAGGGGCACAAGTGCTGGCTAGGCATAAGGCAGGGGCACAAGTGCTGGCTAGGCATAAGGCAGGGGCACAAGTGCTGGCTAGGCATAAGGCAGGGGCACAAGTGCGGGCTAGGCATAAGGCAGGGGCACAAGTGCTGGCTAGGCATAAGGCAGGGGCACAAGTGCGGGCTAGGCATAAGGCAGGGGCACAAGTGCGGGCTAGGCATAAGGCAGGGGCACAAGTGCGGGCTAGGCATAAGGCAGGGGCACAAGTGCGGGCTAGGCATAAGGCAGGGGCACAAGTGCGGGCTAGGCATAAGGCAGGGGCACAAGTGCGGGCTAGGCATAAGGCAGGGGCACAAGTGCGGGCTAGGCATAAGGCAGGGGCACAAGTGCGGGCTAGGCATAAGGCAGGGGCACAAGTGCGGGCTAGGCATAAGGCAGGGGCACAAGTGCGGGCTAGGCATAAGGCAGGGGCACAAGTGCGGGCTAGGCATAAGGCAGGGGCACAAGTGCGGGCTAGGCATAAGGCAGGGGCACAAGTGCGGGGCTAGGCATAAGGCAGGGGCACAAGTGCGGGCTAGCATAAGGCAGGGGGCACAAGTGCGGGCTAGGCATAAGGCAGGGGCACAAGTGCGGGCTAGGCATAAGGCAGGGGCACAAGTGCGGGCTAGGCATAAGGCAGGGGCACAAGTGCGGGCTAGGCATAAGGCAGGGGCACAAGTGCGGGCTAGGCATAAGGCAAGGCACAGGTGCTGGCTAGGCATAAGGCAGGGGCACAAGTGCTGGCTAGGCATAAGGCAGGGGCACAAGTGCTTGCTAGGCATAAGGCAGGGGCACAAAAGCTGGCTAGGCATAAGGCAGGGGCACAAGTGCAGGGTAGGCATAAGGCAGGGGCACAAGTGCTGGCTAGGCATAAGGCAGGGGCACAAGTGCTGGCTAGGCTTAAGGCAGGGGCACAAGTGCTGGCTAGGCTTAAGGCAGGGGCACAAGTGCTGGCTAGGCATAAGGCAGGGGCACAAGTGCAGTCTAGGCATAAGGCAGGGGCACAAGTGCAGTCTAGGCATAAGGCAGGGGCACAAGTGCAGTCTAGGCATAAGGCAGGGGCACAAGTGCAGTCTAGGCATAAGGCAGGGGCACAAGTGCAGTCTAGGCATAAGGCAGGGGCACAAGTGCAGTCTAGGCATAAGGCAGGGGCACAAGTGCTGGCTAGGCATAAGGCAGGGGCACAAGTGCTGGCTAGACATAAGGCAGGGGCACAAGTGCTGGCTAGGCATAAGGCAGGGGCACAAGTGCTGGCTAGGCATAAGGCAGGGGCACAAGTGCTGGCTAGGCATAAGGCAGGGGCACAAGTGCTGGCTAGGCATAAGGCAGGGGCACAAGTGCTGGCTAGGCATAAGGCAGGGGCACAAGTGCTGGCTAGGCATAAGGCAGGGGCACAAGTGCTGGCTAGGCATAAGGCAGGGGCACAAGTGCGGGCTAGGCATAAGGCAGGGGCACAAGTGCGGGCTAGGCATAAGGCAGGGGCACAAGTGCGGGCTAGGCATAAGGCAGGGGCACAAGTGCGGGCTAGGCATAAGGCAGGGGCACAAGTGCGGGCTAGGCATAAGGCAGGGGCACAAGTGCGGGCTAGGCATAAGGCAGGGGCACAAGTGCTGGCTAGGCATAAGGCAGGGGCACAAGTGCTGGCTAGGCATAAGGCAGGGGCACAAGTGCGGGCTAGGCATAAGGCAGGGGCACAAGTGCGGGCTAGGCATAAGGCAGGGGCACAAGTGCGGGCTAGGCATAAGGCAGGGGCACAAGTGCGGGCTAGGCATAAGGCAGGGGCACAAGTGCGGGCTAGGCATAAGGCAGGGGCACAAGTGCGGGCTAGGCATAAGGCAGGGGCACAAGTGCGGGCTAGGCATAAGGCAGGGGCACAAGTGCGGGCTAGGCATAAGGCAGGGGCACAAGTGCGGGCTAGGCATAAGGCAGGGGCACAAGTGCTGGCTAGGCATAAGGCAGGGCACAAGTGCTGGCTAGGCATAAGGCAGGGGCACAAGTGCTTGCTAGGCATAAGGCAGGGGCACAAGTGCTTGCTAGGCATAAGGCAGGGGCACAAAAGCTGGCTAGGCATAAGGCAGGGGCACAAAAGCTGGCTAGGCATAAGGCAGGGGCACAAGTGCAGGCTAGGCATAAGGCAGGGGCACAAGTGCTGGCTAGGCATAAGGCAGGGGCACAAGTGCTGGCTAGGCTTAAGGCAGGGGCACAAGTGCTGGCTAGGCATAAGGCAGGGGCACAAGTGCAGTCTAGGCATAAGGCAGGGGCACAAGTGCAGTCTAGGCATAAGGCAGGGGCACAAGTGCAGTCTAGGCATAAGGCAGGGGCACAAGTGCAGTCTAGGCATAAGGCAGGGGCACAAGTGCAGTCTAGGCATAAGGCAGGGGCACAAGTGCAGTCTAGGCATAAGGCAGGGGCACAAGTGCAGTCTAGGCATAAGGCAGGGGCACAAGTGCGGGCTAGGCATAAGGCAGGGGCACAAGTGCGGGCTAGGCATAAGGCAGGGGCACAAGTGCGGGCTAGGCATAAGGCAGGGGCACAAGTGCTGGCTAGGCATAAGGCAGGGCACAAGTGCTGGCTAGGCATAAGGCAGGGGCACAAGTGCTTGCTAGGCATAAGGCAGGGGCACAAGTGCTTGCTAGGCATAAGGCAGGGGCACAAAAGCTGGCTAGGCATAAGGCAGGGGCACAAGTGCAGGCTAGGCATAAGGCAGGGGCACAAGTGCTGGCTAGGCATAAGGCAGGGGCACAAGTGCTGGCTAGGCTTAAGGCAGGGGCACAAGTGCTGGCTAGGCATAAGGCAGGGGCACAAGTGCAGTCTAGGCATAAGGCAGGGGCACAAGTGCAGTCTAGGCATAAGGCAGGGGCACAAGTGCAGTCTAGGCATAAGGCAGGGGCACAAGTGCAGTCTAGGCATAAGGCAGGGGCACAAGTGCAGTCTAGGCATAAGGCAGGGGCACAAGTGCAGTCTAGGCATAAGGCAGGGGCACAAGTGCAGTCTAGACATAAGGCAGGGGCACCTATGCGGGCTAGGCATAAGGCAGGGGCACCTATGCGGGCTAGGCATAAGGCAGGGGCACCTATGCGGGCTAGGCATAAGGCAGGGGCACCTATGCGGGCTAGGCATAAGGCAGGGGCACCTATGCGGGCTAGGCATAAGGCAGGGGCACAAGTGCTGGCTAGGCATAAGGCAGGGGCACAAGTGCTGGCTAGGCATAAGGCAGGGGCACAAGTGCTGGCTAGGCATAAGGCAGGGGCACAAGTGCTGGCTAGGCATAAGGCAGGGGCACAAGTGCTGGCTAGGCATAAGGCAGGGGCACAAGTGCTGGCTAGGCATAAGGCAGGGGCACAAGTGCTGGCTAGGCATAAGGCAGGGGCACAAGTGCTGGCTAGGCATAAGGCAGGGGCACAAGTGCTGGCTAGGCATAAGGCAGGGGCACAAGTGCTGGCTAGGCATAAGGCAGGGGCACAAGTGCTGGCTAGGCATAAGGCAGGGGCACAAGTGCTGGCTAGGCATAAGGCAGGGGCACAAGTGCTGGCTAGGCATAAGGCAGGGGCACAAGTGCTGGCTAGGCATAAGGCAGGGGCACAAGTGCTGGCTAGGCATAAGGCAGGGGCACAAGTGCTGGCTAGGCATAAGGCAGGGGCACAAGTGTTGGCTAGGCATAAGGCAGGGGCACAAGTGCTGGCTAGGCATAAGGCAAGGGCACAACTGCTGGCTAGGCATAAGGCAGGGGCACAAGTGCTGGCTAGGCATAAGGCAGGGGCACAAGTGCTGGCTAGGCATAAGGCAGGGGCACAAGTGCTGGCTAGGCATAAGGCAGGGGCACAAGTGCTGGCTAGGCATAAGGCAGGGGCACAAGTGCTGGCTAGGCATAAGGCAGGGGCACAAGTGCTGGCTAGGCATAAGGCAGGGGCACAAGTGCTGGCTAGGCATAAGGCAGGGGCACAAGTGCTTGCTAGGCATAAGGCAGGGGCACAAGTGCTTGCTAGGCATAAGGCAGGGGCACAAGTGCTTGCTAGGCATAACGCAGGGGCACAAGTGCTGGCTAGGCATAAGGCAGGGGCACAAGTGCTGGCTAGGCATAAGGCAGGGGCACAAGTGCTTGCTAGGCATAAGGCAGGGGCACAAGTGCTTGCTAGTCATAAGGCAGGGGCACAAGTGCAGTCTAGGCATAAGGCAGGGGCACAAGTGCAGTCTAGGCATAAGGCAGGGGCACAAGTGCAGTCTAGGCATAAGGCAGGGGCACAAGTGCAGTCTAGGCATAAGGCAGGGGCACCTATGGGGGCTAGGCATAAGGCAGGGGCACCTATGCGGGCTAGGCATAAGGCAGGGGCAAAAGTGCGGGCTAGGCATAAGGCAGGGGCACAAGTGCGGGCTAGGCATAATGCAGGGGCACAAGTGCGGGCTAGGCATAAGGCAGGGGCACAAGTGCTGGCTAGGCATAAGGCAGGGGCACAAGTGCTGGCTAGGCATAAGGCAGGGGCACAAGTGCGGGCTAGGCATAAGGCAGGGGCACAAGTGCGGGCTAGGCATAAGGCAGGGGCACAAGTGCGGGCTAGGCATAAGGCAGGGGCACAAGTGCGGGCTAGGCATAAGGCAGGGCACAAGTGCTGGCTAGGCATAAGGCAGGGGCACAAGTGCTTGCTAGGCATAAGGCAGGGGCACAAGTGCTTGCTAGGCATAAGGCAGGGGCACAAAAGCTGGCTAGGCATAAGGCAGGGCACAAGTGCAGTCTAGGCATAAGGCAGGGGCACAAGTGCAGTCTAGGCATAAGGCAGGGGCACAAGTGCAGTCTAGGCATAAGGCAGGGGCACAAGTGCAGTCTAGGCATAAGGCAGGGGCACCTATGTGGGCTAGGCATAAGGCAGGGGCACCTATGTGGGCTAGGCATAAGGCAGGGGCACAAGTGCTGGCTAGGCATAAGGCAGGGGCACAAGTGCAGTCTAGGCATAAGGCAGGGGCACAAGTGCTGGCTAGGCATAAGGCAGGGGCACAAGTGCAGTCTAGGCATAAGGCAGGGGCACAAGTGCAGTCTAGGCATAAGGCAGGGGCACAAGTGCAGTCTAGGCATAAGGCAGGGGCACAAGTGCGGGCTAGGCATAAGGCAGGGGCACAAGTGCTGGCTAGACTTAAGGCAGGGGCAAACGTTCTGGCTTGGCATAAGGCAGGGGCACAAGTGCAGTCTAGGCATAAGGCAGGGGCACCTATGCGGGCTAGGCATAAGGCAGGGGCACAAGTGCAGTCTAGGCATAAGGCAGGGGCACAAGTGCAGTCTAGGCATAAGGCAGGGGCACAAGTGCAGGCTAGGCATAAGGCAGGGCCACAAGTGCAGGCTAGGCATAAGGCAGGGCCACAAGTGCAGGCTAGGCATAAGGCAGGGGCACAAGTGCTGGCTAGGCATAAGGCAGGGGCACAAGTGCTGGCTAGGCATAAGGCAGAGGCTCAAGTGCTGGCTAGGCATAAGGCAGGGGCACAAGTGCTGGCTAGGCATAAGGCAGGGGCACAAGTGCTGGCTAGGCATAAGGCAAGGGCACAAGTGCTGGCTAGGCATAAGGCAGGGGCACAAGTGCTGGCTAGGCATAAGGCAGGGGCACAAGTGCGGGCTAGACTTTAGGCAGGGGCACAAGAGCAAACTAAGCATAAGGCAGAGGCACAAGTGCAAGCTAGGCATAAGGCAGGGGCACCTATGCAGGCTAGGCTTAAGGCAGGGGCACAAGTGATGGCTACACATAAGGCATACGGCTAACTCTTTGCACTCTTTGCATAAAGGGATAGGCACCCTTAGGGGTGAAGAGCTAGCTTTCACCCCTCTACTCTGTACTTTGTTGTACAGTGCGGAGCCACTCCATAACCCCCATGCTCCAAGCGACCAGGCACATCTTGTCTGTCCTCCGTAAATGGGTAATGCCTTCGTCCCCAATTACAGTCGTGCATGTGCATTCAGACGGGACAAGAGCGAAGAGCGTAAAGCCTGCCCTGTGTGCATAACCAACATGAAGCTAAAGACAAAAAAACAATAATACAAGGGGCTCAAAAGTGCTGGCTAGGCATAAGGCAGGGGCACAAGTGCTGGCTAGGCATAAGGCAGGCGCACAAGTGCTGGCTAGGCATAAGGCAGGGGCACAAGTGCTGGTTAGGCATAAGGCAGGGGCACAAGTGCGGGCTAGGCATAAGGCAGGGGCACAAGTGCGGGCTAGGCATAAGGCAGGGGCACAAGTGCGGGCTAGGCATAAGGCAGGGGCACACGTGCGGGCTAGGCATAAGGCAGGGGCACAAGTGCTGGCTAGGCATAAGGCAGGGGCACAAGTGCTGGCTAGGCATAAGGCAGGGGCACACGTGCTGGCTAGGCATAAGGCAGGGGCACACGTGCTGGCTAGGCATAAGGCAGGGGCACAAGTGCGGGCTAGGCATAAGGCAGGGGCACAAGTGCGGGCTAGGCATAAGGCAGGGGCACAAGTGCGGGCTAGGCATAAGGCAGGGGCACAAGTGCGGGCTAGGCATAAGGCAGGGGCACAAGTGCGGGCTAGGCATAAGTCAGGGGCACAAGTGCGGGCTAGGCATAAGGCAGGGGCACAAGTGCGGGCTAGGCTTAAGGCCTGGGCACAAGTGCGGGCTAGGCTTAAGGCCTGGGCACAAGTGCAGTTCTGGCTAGGATCAAGGCAGGGGGCACAAGTGCCGGCTAGGCTTAAGGCATGGGCACAAGTGCCAGCTAGGCTTAAGGCCTGGGCACAAGTGCGGGCTAGGCATAAGGCAGGAGCACAAGTGCTGGCTGGGCATAAGGCAGGAGCACAAGTGCTGGCTGGGCATAAGGCAGGAGCACAAGTGCTGGCTGAGCATAAGGCAGGAGCACATGTGCTGGCTAGGCTTAAGGCTGAGGCTTAAATGCTGGCTAGGTAGTAGACAGAGGCACAAGTTTAAACCAGGCATAAGGAAGGGGCACAAGTGATGGCTAACTTTGTGTAAATGGTGAGGCACCCATAGGAATGAAGAGCTAGTTTTCAACCCTCTGCTCTGTACTTGAACATTTAGGACTTGATACTTTGTAGAAAAGTGAGGAGCCACTACACAACTCCATGCTCCAAATGAGCATGCACTTCTGTCCTCTTACCTGTCAACACAGCATTTCCCATACAGATTAAAATATAAGCAATAGAAAACAGACAAGCTGTTCATGGCTAAAAATATTTTATTCAGGCCATAATATGTTCTAATACAATTTAAAAAAAATTAATTTGGTAATTTAAATGATGGTAAAATCCCAAACCATGGACAAGGCTTTATAACCCCTACATAGCGCAGGCAATGCAGAGGGTCCCCCCCACAGAGCGCAGGCAATGTAGAGTCCCCCCCACAGAGCGCAGGCAATGCAGTGCCCCCCTCCCACAGAGCGCTGACAATGCAGAGGGTCCCTCCCACAGAGCGCTGACAATGCAGAGGGTCCCCCCCACAGAGATCAGGCAATGCAGAGGGTCCCACCCCACAGAGCGCAGGCAATGCAGAGGGTCCCCCCCCCCCCACAGAGCGCAGGCAATGCAGAGGGTTCCCCCCCAGAGCGCAGGCAATGCAGAGGGCCCCCCCCTACAGAGTGCAGGCAATGCAGAGGGTTCCCCCCCCCCCCCGGAGCGCAGGCAATGCAGAGGGTTCCCCCCCCCCCCCGGAGCGCAGGCAATGCAGAGGGTCCCCCCCACAGAGCGCAGGCAATGCAGAGGGTCCCCCCCACAGAGCGCAGGCAATGCAGAGGGTCCCCCCCACAGAGCGCAGGCAATGCAGAGGGTCCCCCCCACAGAGCGCAGGCAATGCAGAGGGTCCGCTTCAGAGCGCAGGCAATGCAGAGGGTCCCCCCCACAGAGCGCAGGCAATGCAGAGGGTCCCCCCCACAGAGCGCAGGCAATGCAGAGGGTCCCCCCCACAGAGCGCAGGCAATGCAGAGGGTCCCCCCCCCCCCACAGAGCGCAGGCAATGCAGAGGGTCCCCCCCCCACAGAGCGCAGGCAATGCAGAGGGTCCCCCCCACAGAGCGCAGGCAATGCAGAGGGTCCCCCCCACAGAGCGCAGGCAATGCAGAGGGTCCCCCCCACAGAGCGCAGGCAATGCAGAGGGTCCCCCCCACAGAGCGCAGGCAATGCAGGGTCCCCCCCCACAGAGCGCAGGCAATGCAGAGGGTCCCCCCCACAGAGCGCAGGCAATGCAGAGGGTCCCCACACAGAGCGCAGGCAATGCAGAGGGTCCCCCCACAGAGCGCAGGCAATGCAGAGGGTCCCCCCACAGAGCGCAGGCAATGCAGAGGGTCCCCCCACAGAGCGCAGGCAATGCAGAGGGTCCCCCCACAGAGCGCAGGCAATGCAGAGGGTCCCCCCACAGAGCGCAGGCAAAGCAGAGGGTCCCCCCACAGAGCGCAGGCAATGCAGAGGGTCTCCCCACAGAGCGCAGGCAATGCAGAGGGTCCCCCCCCCACAGCGCAGGCAATGCAGAGGGTCCCCCCCACAGAGCGCAGGCAATGCAGAGGGTCCCCCACAGAGCGCAGGCAATGCAGAGGGTCCCCCCCACAGAGCACAGGCAATGCAGAGGGTCCCCCCCCACAGAGTGCAGGCAATGCAGAGGGTCCCCCCCAGAGCGCAGGCAATGCAGAGGGTCCCCCCCACAGAGCGCAGGCAATGCAGAGGGTCCCCCCCACAGAGCGCAGGCAATGCAGAGGGTCCCCTTCAGAGCGCAGGCAATGCAGAGGGTCCCCCCCCACAGAGCGCAGGCATTGCAAAGGGCCCCCCCCCCCCCCCCCACAGAGTGCAGGCAATGCAGAGGGTCCCCCCCACAGAGCGCAGGCAATGCAGAGTCCCGCCCACAGAGCGCAGGCAATGCAGAGGGTCCTTCACACAGAGCGCAGGCAATGCAGAGGGTCCCCACACAGAGCGCAGACAATGCATAGGGTCCCCACACAGAGCGCAGGCAATGCAGAGGGTCCCCCCACAGAGCGCAGGCAATGCAGAGGGTCCCCCCACAGAGCGCAGGCAATGCAGAGGGTCCCCCCACAGAGCACAGGCAATGCAGAGGGTCCCCCCCACAGAGCGCAGGCAATGCAGAGGGTCCCCCCCACAGAGCGCAGGCAATGCAGAGGGTCCCCCCCACAGAGCGCAGGCAATGCAGAGGGTTCCCCCCCACAGAGCGCAGGCAATGCAGAGGGCCCCCCCACAGAGCGCAGGCAATGCAGAGGGTCCCCCCCACAGAGCGCAGGCAATGCAGAGGGTCCCCTTCAGAGCGCAGGCAATGCAGAGGGTCCCCCCCACAGAGCGCAGGCAATGCAGAGGGTCCACCCCACAGAGCGCAAGCAATGCAGAGGGTCCACCCCACAGAGCGCAGGCAATGCAGAGGGTCCACCCCACAGAGCGCAGGCAATGCAGAGGGTCCCCACACAGAGCGCAGGCAATGCAGAGGGTCCCCACAGCACGCAGGCAATGCAGAGGGTCCCCCCACAGAGCGCAGGCAATGCAGGGGCACAAGTGCGGGCTAGGCATAACGCAGGGGCACAAGTGCTGGCTAGGCATAAGGCAGGGGCACAAGTGCTGGCTAGGCATAAGGCAGGAGCACAAGTGCTGGCTGAGCATAAGGCTGAGGCTTAAATGCTGGCTAGGTAGTAGACAGAGGCACAAGTTTAAACCAGGCATAAGGAAGGGGCACAAGTGCTGGCTAGGCATAAGGCAGGGGCACAAGTGCTGGCTGAGCATAAGGCAGGGGCCCAAGTGCGGGCTAGGCATAAGGCAGGGGCACACGTGCGGGCTAGGCATAAGGCAGGGGCACACGTGCGGGCTAGGCATAAGGCAGGGGCACACGTGCGGGCTAGGCATAAGGCAGGGGCACAAGTGCGGGCTAGGCATAAGGCAGGGGCACAAGCGCGGGCTAGGCATAAGGCAGCGGCACAAGCGCGGGCTAGGCATAAGGCAGGGGCACACGTGCGGGCTAGGCATAAGGCAGGGGCACACGTGCTGGCTAGGCATAAGGCAGGGGCACACGTGCTGGCTAGGCATAAGGCAGGGGCACAAGTGCGGGCTAGGCATAAGGCAGGGGCACAAGTGCGGGCTAGGCATAAGGCAGGGGCACAAGTGCAGGCTAGGTATAAGGCAGGGGCACAAGTGCTGGCTAGGCATAAGGCAAGGGCACAAGTGCTGGCTAGGCATAAGGCAGGGGCACAAGTGCTGGCTAGGCATAAGGCAGGGGCACAAGTGCGGGCTAGACTTTAGGCAGGGGCACAAGAGCAAACTAAGCATAAGGCAGAGGCACAAGTGCAAGCTAGGCATAAGGCAGGGGCACCTATGCAGGCTAGGCTTAAGGCAGGGGCACAAGTGATGGCTACACATAAGGCATACGGCTAACTCTTTGCACTCTTTGCATAAAGGGATAGGCACCCTTAGGGGTGAAGAGCTAGCTTTCACCCCTCTACTCTGTACTTTGTTGTACAGTGCGGAGCCACTCCATAACTGCCATGCTCCAAGCGACCAGGCACATCTTGTCTGTCCTCCGTAAATGGGTAATGCCTTCGTCCCCAATTACAGTCGTGCATGTGCATTCAGACGGGACAAGAGCGAAGAGCGTAAAGCCTGCCCTGTGTGCATAACCAACATGAAGCTAAAGACAAAAAAACAATAATACAAGGGGCTCAAAAGTGCTGGCTAGGCATAAGGCAGGGGCACAAGTGCTGGCTAGGCATAAGGCAGGGGCACAAGTGCTGGCTAGGCATAAGGCAGGGGCACAAGTGCTGGCTAGGCATAAGGCAGGGGCACAAGTGCTGGCTAGGCATAAGGCAGGGGCACAAGCGCTGGCTAGGCATAAGGCAGGGGCACAAGTGCTGGCTAGGCATAAGGCAGGGGCACAAGTGCGGGCTAGGCATAAGGCAGGGGCACAAGTGCGGGCTAGGCATAAGGCAGGGGCACACGTGCTGGCTAGGCATAAGGCAGGGGCACACGTGCTGGCTAGGCATAAGGCAGGGGCACAAGTGCGGGCTAGGCATAAGGCAGGGGCACAAGTGCGGGCTAGGCATAAGGCAGGGGCACAAGTGCAAGCTAGGTATAAGGCAGGGGCACAAGTGCTGGCTAGGCATAAGGCAAGGGCACAAGTGCTGGCTAGGCATAAGGCAGGGGCACAAGTGCTGGCTAGGCATAAGGCAGGGGCACAAGTGCGGGCTAGACTTTAGGCAGGGGCACAAGAGCAAACTAAGCATAAGGCAGAGGCACAAGTGCAAGCTAGGCATAAGGCAGGGGCACCTATGCAGGCTAGGCTTAAGGCAGGGGCACAAGTGATGGCTACACATAAGGCATACGGCTAACTCTTTGCACTCTTTGCATAAAGGGATAGGCACCCTTAGGGGTGAAGAGCTAGCTTTCACCCCTCTACTCTGTACTTTGTTGTACAGTGCGGAGCCACTCCATAACTGCCATGCTCCAAGCGACCAGGCACATCTTGTCTGTCCTCCGTAAATGGGTAATGCCTTCGTCCCCAATTACATTCGTGCATGTGCATTCAGACGGGACAAGAGCGAAGAGCGTAAAGCCTGCCCTGTGTGCATAACCAACATGAAGCTAAAGACAAAAAAACAATAATACAAGGGGCTCAAAAGTGCTGGCTAGGCATAAGGCAGGGGCACAAGTGCTGGCTAGGCATAAGGCAGGGGCACAAGTGCTGGCTAGGCATAAGGCAGGGGCACAAGTGCTAACTAGGCATAAGGCAGGGGCACAAGTGCTGGCTAGGCTTAAGGCAGGGGCACAAGTGCTGGCTAGGCATAAGGCAGGGGCACAAGTGCTGGCTAGGCATAAGGCAGGGGCACAAGTGCTGGCTAGGCATAAGGCAGGGGCACAAGTGCTGGCTAGACATAAGGCAGGGGCACAAGTGCTGGCTAGGCATAAGGCAGGGGCACAAGTGCTGGCTAGGCATAAGGCAGGGGCACAAGTGCTGGCTAGGCATAAGGCAGGGGCACAAGTGCTGGCTAGGCATAAGGCAGGGGCACAAGTGCTGGCTAGGCATAAGGCAGGGGCACAAGTGCTGGCTAGGCATAAGGCAGGGGCACAAGTGCTGGCTAGGCATAAGGCAGGGGCACAAGTGCTGGCTAGGCATAAGGCAGGGGCACAAGTGCTGGCTAGGCATAAGGCAGGGGCACAAGTGCTGGCTAGGCATAAGGCAGGGGCACAAGTGCTGGCTAGGCATAAGGCAGGGGCACAAGTGCTGGCTAGGCATAAGGCAGGGGCACAAGTGCTGGCTAGGCATAAGGCAGGGGCACAAGTGCTGGCTAGGCATAAGGCAGGGGCACAAGTGCTGGCTAGGCATAAGGCAGGGCCACAAGTGCAGGCTAGGCATAAGGCAGGGGCACAAGTGCTGGCTAGGCATAAGGCAGGGGCACAAGTGCTGGCTAGGCATAAGGCAGGGGCTCAAGTGCTGGCTAGGCATAAGGCAGGGGCACAAGTGCTGGCTAGGCATAAGGCAGGGGCACAAGTGCTGGCTAGGCATAAGGCAGGGGCACAAGTGTGGGCTAGACTTTAGGCAGGGGCACAAGAGCAAACTAAGCATAAGGCAGAGGCACAAGTGCAAGCTAGGCATAAGGCAGGGGCACCTATGCAGGCTAGGCTTAAGGCAGGGGCACAAGTGATGGCTACACATAAGGCATACGGCTAACTCTTTGCACTCTTTGCATAAAGGGATAGGCACCCTTAGGGGTGAAGAGCTAGCTTTCACCCCTCTACTCTGTACTTTGTTGTACAGTGCGGAGCCACTCCATAACCCCCATGCTCCAAGCGACCAGGCACATCTTGTCTGTCCTCCGTAAATGGGTAATGCCTTCGTCCCCAATTACAGTCGTGCATGTGCATTCAGACGGGACAAGAGCGAAGAGCGTAAAGCCTGCCCTGTGTGCATAACCAACATGAAGCTAAAGACAAAAAAACAATAATACAAGGGGCTCAAAAGTGCTGGCTAGGCATAAGGCAGGGGCACAAGTGCTGGCTAGGCATAAGGCAGGGGCACAAGTGCTGGCTAGGCATAAGGCAGGGGCACAAGTGCTGGCTAGGCATAAGGCAGGGGCACAAGTGCGGGCTAGGCATAAGGCAGGGGCACAAGTGCGGGCTAGGCATAAGGCAGGGGCACAAGTGCGGGCTAGGCATAAGGCAGGGGCACACGTGCGGGCTAGGCATAAGGCAGGGGCACACGTGCTGGCTAGGCATAAGGCAGGGGCACACGTTCTGGCTAGGCATAAGGCAGGGGCACAAGTGCGGGCTAGGCATAAGGCAGGGGCACAAGTGCGGGCTAGGCATAAGGCAGGGGCACAAGTGCAGGCTAGGTATAAGGCAGGGGCACAAGTGCTGGCTAGGCATAAGGCAAGAGCACAAGTGCTGGCTAGGCATAAGGCAAGGGCACAAGTGCTGGCTAGGCATAAGGCAGGGGCACAAGTGCAGTCTAGGCATAAGGCAGGGGCACCTATGCGGGCTAGGCATAAGGCAGGGGCACCTATGCGGGCTAGGCATAAGGCAGGGGCACAAGTGCGGGCTAGGCATAAGGCAGGGGCACAAAAGCTGGCTAGGCATAAGGCAGGGGCACAAGTGCAGGCTAGGCATAAGGCAGGGGCACAAGTGCTGGCTAGGCATAAGGCAGGGGCACAAGTGCTGGCTAGGCTTAAGGCAGGGGCACAAGTGCTGGCTAGGCATAAGGCAGGGGCACAAGTGCTGGCTAGGCATAAGGCAGGGGCACAAGTGCTGGCTAGGCATAAGGCAGGGGCACAAGTGCGGGCTAGGCATAAGGCAGGGGCACAAGTGCGGGCTAGGCATAAGGCAGGGGCACAAGTGCGGGCTAGGCATAAGGCAGGGACACAAGTGCTGGCTAGGCATAAGGCAGGGCACAAGTGCTGGCTAGGCATAAGGCAGGGGCACAAGTGCTTGCTAGGCATAAGGCAGGGGCACAAAAGCTGGCTAGGCATAAGGCAGGGGCACAAGTGCAGGCTAGGCATAAGGCAGGGGCACAAGTGCTGGCTAGGCATAAGGCAGGGGCACAAGTGCTGGATAGGCTTAAGGCAGGGGCACAAGTGCTGGCTAGGCTTAAGGCAGGGGCACAAGTGCTGGCTAGGCTTAAGGCAGGGGCACAAGTGCAGTCTAGGCATAAGGCAGGGGCACAAGTGCAGTCTAGGCATAAGGCAGGGGCACAAGTGCAGTCTAGGCATAAGGCAGGGGCACAAGTGCAGTCTAGGCATAAGGCAGGGGCACAAGTGCAGTCTAGGCATAAGGCAGGGGCACCTATGCGGGCTAGGCATAAGGCAGGGGCACCTATGCGGGCTAGGCATAAGGCAGGGGCACCTATGCGGGCTAGGCATAAGGCAGGGGCACCTATGCGGGCTAGGCATAAGGCAGGGGCACAAGTGCGGGCTAGGCATAAGGCAGGGGCACAAGTGCGGGATAGGCATAAGGCAGGGGCACAAGTGCGGGCTAGGCATAAGGCAGGGGCACAAGTGCGGGCTAGCCATAAGGCAGGGGCACAAGTGCGGGCTAGGCATAAGGCAGGGGCACAAGTGCTGGCTAGGCAT
Organism: Ranitomeya imitator; assembly: GCF_032444005.1. Classification (NCBI taxonomy): domain Eukaryota; kingdom Metazoa; phylum Chordata; class Amphibia; order Anura; family Dendrobatidae; genus Ranitomeya; species Ranitomeya imitator. The sequence goes on along the minus strand of NC_091285.1, from coordinate 105,348,949 downwards.
AAGGCAGGGGCACAAGTGCGGGCTAGACTTTAGGCAGGGGAACAAGAGCAAACTAAGCATAAGGCAGAGGCACAAGTGCAAGCTAGGCATAAGGCAGGGGCACCTATGCAGGCTAGGCTTAAGGCAGGGGCACAAGTGATGGCTACACATAAGGCATACGGCTAACTCTTTGCACTCTTTGCATAAAGGGATAGGCACCCTTAGGGGTGAAGAGCTAGCTTTCACCCCTCTACTCTGTACTTTGTTGTACAGTGCGGAGCCACTCCATAACTGCCATGCTCCAAGCGACCAGGCACATCTTGTCTGTCCTCCGTAAATGGGTAATGCCTTCGTCCCCAATTACAGTCGTGCATGTGCATTCAGACGGGACAAGAGCGAAGAGCGTAAAGCCTGCCCTGTGTGCATAACCAACATGAAGCTAAAGACAAAAAAACAATAATACAAGGGGCTCAAAAGTGCTGGCTAGGCATAAGGCAGGGGCACAAGTGCTGGCTAGGCATAAGGCAGGGGCACAAGTGCTGGCTAGGCATAAGGCAGGGGCACAAGTGCTGGCTAGGCATAAGGCAGGGGCACAAGTGCTGGCTAGGCATAAGGCAGGGGCACAAGCGCTGGCTAGGCATAAGGCAGGGGCACAAGTGCTGGCTAGGCATAAGGCAGGGGCACAAGTGCTGGCTAGGCATAAGGCAGGGGCACAAGCGCTGGCTAGGCATAAGGCAGGGGCACAAGTGCTGGCTAGGCATAAGGCAGGGGCACAAATGCGGGCTAGGCATAAGGCAGGGGCACAAGTGCGGGCTAGGCATAAGGCAGGGGCACACGTGCGGGCTAGGCATAAGGCAGGGGCACACGTGCTGGCTAGGCATAAGGCAGGGGCACACGTGCTGGCTAGGCATAAGGCAGGGGCACAAGTGCGGGCTAGGCATAAGGCAGGGGCACAAGTGCGGGCTAGGCATAAGGCAGGGGCACAAGTGCTGGCTAGGCATAAGGCAAGGGCACAAGTGCTGGCTAGGCATAAGGCAAGGGCACAAGTGCTGGCTAGGCATAAGGCAGGGGCACAAGTGCTGGCTAGGCATAAGGCAGGGGCACAAGTGCGGGCTAGACTTTAGGCAGGGGCACAAGAGAAAACTAAGCATAAGGCAGAGGCACAAGTGCAAGCTAGGCATAAGGCAGGGGCACCTATGCAGGCTAGGCTTAAGGCAGGGGCACAAGTGATGGCTACACATAAGGCATACGGCTAACTCTTTGCACTCTTTGCATAAAGGGATAGGCACCCTTAGGGGTGAAGAGCTAGCTTTCACCCCTCTACTCTGTACTTTGTTGCACAGTGCAGAGCCACTCCATAACTGCCATGCTCCAAGCGACCAGGCACATCTTGTCTGTCCTCCGTAAATGGGTAATGCCTTCGTCCCCAATTACAGTCGTGCATGTGCATTCAGACGGGACAAGAGCGAAGAGCGTAAAGCCTGCCCTGTGTGCATAACCAACATGAAGCTAAAGACAAAAAAACAATAATACAAGGGGCTCAAAAGTGCTGGCTAGGCATAAGGCAGGGGCACAAGTGCTGGCTAGGCATAAGGCAGGGGCACAAGTGCTGGCTAGGCATAAGGCAGGGGCACAAGTGCTAACTAGGCATAAGGCAGGGGCACAAGTGCTGGCTAGGCTTAAGGCAGGGGCACAAGTGCTGGCTAGGCATAAGGCAGGGGCACAAGTGCTGGCTAGGCATAAGGCAGGGGCACAAGTGCTGGCTAGGCATAAGGCAGGGGCACAAGTGCTGGCTAGGCATAAGGCAGGGGCACAAGTGCTGGCTAGGCATAAGGCAGGGGCACAAGTGCTGGCTAGGCATAAGGCAGGGGCACAAGTGCTGGCTAGGCATAAGGCAGGGGCACAAGTGCTGGCTAGGCATAAGGCAGGGGCACAAGTGCTGGCTAGGCATAAGGCAGGGGCACAAGTGCTGGCTAGGCATAAGGCAGGGGCACAAGTGCTGGCTAGGCATAAGGCAGGGGCACAAGTGCTGGCTAGGCATAAGGCAGGGGCACAAGTGCTGGCTAGGCATAAGGCAGGGGCACAAGTGCTGGCTAGGCATAAGGCAGGGGCACAAGTGCTGGCTAGGCATAAGGCAGGGGCACAAGTGCTGGCTAGGCATAAGGCAGGGGCACAAGTGCTGGCTAGGCATAAGGCAGGGGCACAAGTGCTGGCTAGGCATAAGGCAGGGGCACAAGTGCTGGCTAGGCATAAGGCAGGGGCACAAGTGCTGGCTAGGCATAAGGCAGGGGCACAAGTGCTGGCTAGGCATAAGGCAGGGGCACAAGTGCTTGCTAGGCATAAGGCAGGGGCACAAGTGCTTGCTAGGCATAAGGCAGGGGCACAAAAGCTGGCTAGGCATAAGGCAGGGGCACAAGTGCAGGCTAGGCATAAGGCAGGGGCACAAGTGCTGGCTAGGCATAAGGCAGGGGCACAAGTGCTGGCTAGGCTTAAGGCAGGGGCACAAGTGCTGGCTAGGCTTAAGGCAGGGGCACAAGTGCTGGCTAGGCTTAAGGCAGGGGCACAAGTGCAGTCTAGGCATAAGGCAGGGGCACAAGTGCAGTCTAGGCATAAGGCAGGGGCACAAGTGCAGTCTAGGCATAAGGCAGGGGCACAAGTGCAGTCTAGGCATAAGGCAGGGGCACAAGTGCAGTCTAGGCATAAGGCAGGGGCACCTATGCGGGCTAGGCATAAGGCAGGGGCACCTATGCGGGCTAGGCATAAGGCAGGGGCACCTATGCGGGCTAGGCATAAGGCAGGGGCACCTATGCGGGCTAGGCATAAGGCAGGGGCACCTATGCGGGCTAGGCATAAGGCAGGGGCACAAGTGCGGGCTAGGCATACGGCAGGGGCACAAGTGCGGGATAGGCATAAGGCAGGGGCACAAGTGCGGGCTAGGCATAAGGCAGGGGCACAAGTGCGGGCTAGCCATAAGGCAGGGGCACAAGTGCGGGCTAGGCATAAGGCAGGGGCACAAGTGCGGGCTAGGCATAAGGCAGGGGCACAAGTGCGGGCTAGGCATAAGGCAGGGGCACAAGTGCGGGCTAGGCATAAGGCAGGGGCACAAGTGCGGCTAGGCATAAGGCAGGGGCACACGTGCTGGCTAGGCATAAGGCAGGGGCACACGTGCGGGCTAGGCATAAGGCAGGGGCACACGTGCGGGCTAGGCATAAGGCAGGGGCACACGTGCGGGCTAGGCATAAGGCAGGGGCACACGTGCGGGCTAGGCATAAGGCAGGGGCACAAGTGCGGGCTAGGCATAAGGCAGGGGCACAAGTGCGGGCTAGGCATAAGGCAGGGGCACAAGTGCTGGCTAGGCATAAGGCAGGGGCACAAGTGCTGGCTAGGCATAAGGCAGGGGCACAAGTGCTGGCTAGGCATAAGGCAGGGGCACAAGTGCTGGCTAGGCATAAGGCAGGGGCACAAGTGCTGGCTAGGCATAAGGCAGGGGCACAAGTGCTGGCTAGGCATAAGGCAGGGGCACAAGTGCTGGCTAGGCATAAGGCAGGGGCACAAGTGCTGGCTAGGCATAAGGCAGGGGCACAAGTGCTGGCTAGTCATAAGGCAGGGGCACAAGTGCTGGCTAGGCATAAGGCAGGGGCACAAGTGCTGGCTAGGCATAAGGCAGGGGCACAAGTGCTGGCTAGGCATAAGGCAGGGGCACAAGTGCTGGCTAGGCATAAGGCAGGGGCACAAGTGCTGGCTAGGCATAAGGCAGGGGCACAAGTGCTGGCTAGGCATAAGGCAGGGGCACAAGTGCTGGCTAGGCATAAGGCAGGGGCACAAGTGCTGGCTAGGCATAAGGCAGGGGCACAAGTGCTGGCTAGGCATAAGGCAGGGGCACAAGTGCTGGCTAGGCATAAGGCAGGGGCACAAGTGCTGGCTAGGCATAAGGCAGGGGCACAAGTGCTGGCTAGGCATAAGGCAGGGGCACAAGTGCTGGCTAGGCATAAGGCAGGGGCACAAGTGCTGGCTAGGCATAAGGCAGGGGCACAAGTGCTGGCTAGGCATAAGGCAGGGGCACAAGTGCTGGCTAGGCATAAGGCAGGGGCACAAGTGCTGGCTAGGCATAAGGCAGGGGCACAAGTGCTGGCTAGGCATAAGGCAGGGGCACAAGTGCTGGCTAGGCATAAGGCAGGGGCACAAGTGCTGGCTAGGCATAAGGCAGGGGCACAAGTGCTGGCTAGGCATAAGGCAGGGGCACAAGTGCTGGCTAGGCATAAGGCAGGGGCACAAGTGCTGGCTAGGCATAAGGCAGGGGCACAAGTGCTGGCTAGGCATAAGGCAGGGGCACAAGTGCTGGCTAGGCATAAGGCAGGGGCACAAGTGCTGGCTAGGCATAAGGCAGGGGCACAAGTGCTGGCTAGGCATAAGGCAGGGGCACAAGTGCTGGCTAGGCATAAGGCAGGGGCACAAGTGCTGGCTAGGCATAAGGCAGGGGCACAAGTGCTGGCTAGGCATAAGGCAGGGGCACAAGTGCGGGCTAGGCATAAGGCAGGGGCACAAGTGCGGGCTAGGCATAAGGCAGGGGCACAAGTGCGGGCTAGGCATAAGGCAGGGGCACAAGTGCGGGCTAGGCATAAGGCAGGGGCACAAGTGCGGGCTAGGCATAAGGCAGGGGCACAAGTGCGAGCTAGGCATAAGGCAGGGGCACAAGTGCGGGCTAGGCATAAGGCAGGGGCACAAGTGCGGGCTAGGCATAAGGCAGGGGCACAAGTGCGGGCTAGGCATAAGGCAGGGGCACAAGTGCGGGCTAGGCATAAGGCAGGGGCACAAGTGCGGGCTAGGCATAAGGCAGGGGCACAAGTGCGGGCTAGGCATAAGGCAGGGGCACAAGTGCGGGCTAGGCATAAGGCAGGGGCACAAGTGCGGGCTAGGCATAAGGCAGGGGCACAAGTGCGGGCTAGGCATAAGGCAGGGGCACAAGTGCGGGCTAGGCATAAGGCAGGGGCACAAGTGCGGGCTAGGCATAAGGCAGGGGCACAAGTGCGGGCTAGGCATAAGGCAGGGGCACAAGTGCGGGCTAGGCATAAGGCAGGGGCACAAGTGCGGGCTAGGCATAAGGCAGGGGCACAAGTGCTGGCTAGGCATAAGGCAGGGGCACAAGTGCTTGCTAGGCATAAGGCAGGGGCACAAAAGCTGGCTAGGCATAAGGCAGGGGCACAAGTGCAGGGTAGCCATAAGGCAGGGGCACAAGTGCTGGCTAGGCATAAGGCAGGGGCACAAGTGCTGGCTAGGCTTAAGGCAGGGGCACAAGTGCTGGCTAGGCATAAGGCAGGGGCACAAGTGCTGGCTAGGCATAAGGCAGGGGCACAAGTGCTTGCTAGGCATAAGGCAGGGGCACAAGTGCTTGCTAGGCATAAGGCAGGGGCACAAGTGCTTGCTAGGCATAACGCAGGGGCACAAGTGCTGGCTAGGCATAAGGCAGGGGCACAAGTGCTGGCTAGGCATAAGGCAGGGGCACAAGTGCTTGCTAGGCATAAGGCAGGGGCACAAGTGCTTGCTAGTCATAAGGCAGGGGCACAAGTGCAGTCTAGGCATAAGGCAGGGGCACAAGTGCAGTCTAGGCATAAGGCAGGGGCACAAGTGCAGTCTAGGCATAAGGCAGGGGCACAAGTGCAGTCTAGGCATAAGGCAGGGGCACCTATGCGGGCTAGGCATAAGGCAGGGGCAAAAGTGCGGGCTAGGCATAAGGCAGGGGCACAAGTGCGGGCTAGGCATAAGGCAGGGGCACAAGTGCGGGCTAGGCATAAGGCAGGGGCACAAGTGCTGGCTAGGCATAAGGCAGGGGCACAAGTGCTGGCTAGGCATAAGGCAGGGGCACAAGTGCTGGCTAGGCATAAGGCAGGGGCACAAGTGCGGGCTAGGCATAAGGCAGGGGCACAAGTGCGGGCTAGGCATAAGGCAGGGGCACAAGTGCGGGCTAGGCATAAGGCAGGGGCACAAGTGCTGGCTAGGCATAAGGCAGGGCACAAGTGCTGGCTAGGCATAAGGCAGGGGCACAAGTGCTTGCTAGGCATAAGGCAGGGGCACAAGTGCTTGCTAGGCATAAGGCAGGGGCACAAAAGCTGGCTAGGCATAAGGCAGGGGCACAAGTGCAGTCTAGGCATAAGGCAGGGGCACAAGTGCAGTCTAGGCATAAGGCAGGGGCACAAGTGCAGTCTAGGCATAAGGCAGGGGCACAAGTGCAGTCTAGGCATAAGGCAGGGGCACAAGTGCAGTCTAGGCATAAGGCAGGGGCACCTATGTGGGCTAGGCATAAGGCAGGGGCACAAGTGCTGGCTAGGCATAAGGCAGGGGCACAAGTGCAGTCTAGGCATAAGGCAGGGGCACAAGTGCTGGCTAGGCATAAGGCAGGGGCACAAGTGCAGTCTAGGCATAAGGCAGGGGCACAAGTGCAGTCTAGGCATAAGGCAGGGGCACAAGTGCAGTCTAGGCATAAGGCAGGGGCACAAGTGCGGGCTAGGCATAAGGCAGGGGCACAAGTGCTGGCTAGACTTAAGGCAGGGGCAAACGTTCTGGCTTGGCATAAGGCAGGGGCACAAGTGCAGTCTAGGCATAAGGCAGGGGCACCTATGCGGGCTAGGCATAAGGCACGGGCACAAGTGCAGTCTAGGCATAAGGCAGGGGCACAAGTGCAGTCTAGGCATAAGGCAGGGGCACAAGTGCAGGCTAGGCATAAGGCAGGGCCACAAGTGCAGGCTAGGCATAAGGCAGGGCCACAAGTGCAGGCTAGGCATAAGGCAGGGGCACAAGTGCTGGCTAGGCATAAGGCAGGGGCACAAGTGCTGGCTAGGCATAAGGCAGAGGCTCAAGTGCTGGCTAGGCATAAGGCAGGGGCACAAGTGCTGGCTAGGCATAAGGCAGGGGCACAAGTGCTGGCTAGGCATAAGGCAAGGGCACAAGTGCTGGCTAGGCATAAGGCAGGGGCACAAGTGCTGGCTAGGCATAAGGCAGGGGCACAAGTGCGGGCTAGACTTTAGGCAGGGGCACAAGAGCAAACTAAGCATAAGGCAGAGGCACAAGTGCAAGCTAGGCATAAGGCAGGGGCACCTATGCAGGCTAGGCTTAAGGCAGGGGCACAAGTGATGGCTACACATAAGGCATACGGCTAACTCTTTGCACTCTTTGCATAAAGGGATAGGCACCCTTAGGGGTGAAGAGCTAGCTTTCACCCCTCTACTCTGTACTTTGTTGTACAGTGCGGAGCCACTCCATAACCCCCATGCTCCAAGCGACCAGGCACATCTTGTCTGTCCTCCGTAAATGGGTAATGCCTTCGTCCCCAATTACAGTCGTGCATGTGCATTCAGACGGGACAAGAGCGAAGAGCGTAAAGCCTGCCCTGTGTGCATAACCAACATGAAGCTAAAGACAAAAAAACAATAATACAAGGGGCTCAAAAGTGCTGGCTAGGCATAAGGCAGGGGCACAAGTGCTGGCTAGGCATAAGGCAGGCGCACAAGTGCTGGCTAGGCATAAGGCAGGGGCACAAGTGCTGGTTAGGCATAAGGCAGGGGCACAAGTGCTGGCTAGGCATAAGGCAGGGGCACAAGTGCGGGCTAGGCATAAGGCAGGGGCACAAGTGCGGGCTAGGCATAAGGCAGGGGCACAAGTGCGGGCTAGGCATAAGGCAGGGGCACACGTGCGGGCTAGGCATAAGGCAGGGGCACACGTGCTGGCTAGGCATAAGGCAGGGGCACACGTGCTGGCTAGGCATAAGGCAGGGGCACACGTGCTGGCTAGGCATAAGGCAGGGGCACAAGTGCGGGCTAGGCATAAGGCAGGGGCACAAGTGCGGGCTAGGCATAAGGCAGGGGCACAAGTGCGGGCTAGGCATAAGGCAGGGGCACAAGTGCGGGCTAGGCATAAGTCAGGGGCACAAGTGCGGGCTAGGCATAAGGCAGGGGCACAAGTGCGGGCTAGGCTTAAGGCCTGGGCACAAGTGCGGGCTAGGCTTAAGGCCTGGGCACAAGTGCAGTTCTGGCTAGGATCAAGGCAGGGGGCACAAGTGCCGGCTAGGCTTAAGACATGGGCACAAGTGCCAGCTAGGCTTAAGGCCTGGGCACAAGTGCGGGCTAGGCATAAGGCAGGAGCACAAGTGCTGGCTGGGCATAAGGCAGGAGCACAAGTGCTGGCTGGGCATAAGGCAGGAGCACAAGTGCTGGCTGAGCATAAGGCAGGAGCACATATGCTGGCTAGGCTTAAGGCTGAGGCTTAAATGCTGGCTAGGTAGTAGACAGAGGCACAAGTTTAAACCAGGCATAAGGAAGGGGCACAAGTGATGGCTAACTTTGTGTAAATGGTGAGGCACCCATAGGAATGAAGAGCTAGTTTTCAACCCTCTGCTCTGTACTTGAACATTTAGGACTTGATACTTTGTAGAAAAGTGAGGAGCCACTACACAACTCCATGCTCCAAATGAGCATGCACTTCTGTCCTCTTACCTGTCAACACAGCATTTCCCATACAGATTAAAATATAAGCAATAGAAAACAGACAAGCTGTTCATGGCTAAAAATATTTTATTCAGGCCATAATATGTTCTAATACAATTTAAAAAAAATTAATTTGGTAATTTAAATGATGGTAAAATCCCAAACCATGGACAAGGCTTTATAACCCCTACATAGCGCAGGCAATGCAGAGGGTCCCCCCCACAGAGCGCAGGCAATGTAGAGTCCCCCCCACAGAGCGCAGGCAATGCAGTGCCCCCCTCCCACAGAGCGCTGACAATGCAGAGGGTCCCTCCCACAGAGCGCTGACAATGCAGAGGGTCCCCCCCACAGAGATCAGGCAATGCAGAGGGTCCCACCCCACAGAGCGCAGGCAATGCAGAGGGTCCCCCCCCCCCACAGAGCGCAGGCAATGCAGAGGGTTCCCCCCCAGAGCGCAGGCAATGCAGAGGGCCCCCCCCTACAGAGTGCAGGCAATGCAGAGGGTTCCCCCCCCCCCCCCGGAGCGCAGGCAATGCAGAGGGTCCCCCCCACAGAGCGCAGGCAATGCAGAGGGTCCCCCCCACAGAGCGCAGGCAATGCAGAGGGTCCTTCACACAGAGCGCAGGCAATGCAGAGGGTCCCCACACAGAGCGCAGGCAATGCAGAGGGTCCCCCCACAGAGCGCAGGCAATGCAGAGGGTCCCCCCACAGAGCGCAGGCAATGCAGAGGGTCCCCCCACAGAGCGCAGGCAATGCAGAGGGTCCCCCCCACAGAGCGCAGGCAATGCAGAGGGTCCCCCCCACAGAGCGCAGGCAATGCAGAGGGTCCCCCCCACAGAGCGCAGGCAATGCAGAGGGTCCCCCCCACAGAGCGCAGGCAATGCAGAGGGTTCCCCCCCACAGAGCGCAGGCAATGCAGAGGGTCCCCCCCCAGAGCGCAGGCAATGCAGAGGGCCCCCCCGCAGAGCGCAGGCAATGCAGAGGGTCCCCCCCACAGAGCGCAGGCAATGCAGAGGGTCCCCTTCAGAGCGCAGGCAATGCAGAGGGTCCCCCCCACAGAGCGCAGGCAATGCAGAGGGTCCACCCCACAGAGCGCAAGCAATGCAGAGGGTCCACCCCACAGAGCGCAGGCAATGCAGAGGGTCCACCCCACAGAGCGCAGGCAATGCAGAGGGTCCCCACACAGAGCGCAGGCAATGCAGAGGGTCCCCACAGCACGCAGGCAATGCAGAGGGTCCCCCCACAGAGCGCAGGCAATGCAGGGGCACAAGTGCGGGCTAGGCATAACGCAGGGGCACAAGTGCTGGCTAGGCATAAGGCAGGGGCACAAGTGCTGGCTAGGCATAAGGCAGGGGCACAAGTGCTGGCTGAGCATAAGGCAGGAGCACAAGTGCTGGCTGAGCATAAGGCTGAGGCTTAAATGCTGGCTAGGTAGTAGACAGAGGCACAAGTTTAAACCAGGCATAAGGAAGGGGCACAAGTGCTGGCTAGGCATAAGGCAGGGGCACAAGTGCTGGCTGAGCATAAGGCAGGGGCCCAAGTGCGGGCTAGGCATAAGGCAGGGGCACACGTGCGGGCTAGGCATAAGGCAGGGGCACACGTGCGGGCTAGGCATAAGGCAGGGGCACACGTGCGGGCTAGGCATAAGGCAGGGGCACAAGTGCGGGCTAGGCATAAGGCAGGGGCACAAGCGCGGGCTAGGCATAAGGCAGGGGCACAAGCGCGGGCTAGGCATAAGGCAGGGGCACACGTGCGGGCTAGGCATAAGGCAGGGGCACACGTGCTGGCTAGGCATAAGGCAGGGGCACACGTGCTGGCTAGGCATAAGGCAGGGGCACAAGTGCGGGCTAGGCATAAGGCAGGGGCACAAGTGCGGGCTAGGCATAAGGCAGGGGCACAAGTGCAGGCTAGGTATAAGGCAGGGGCACAAGTGCTGGCTAGGCATAAGGCAAGGGCACAAGTGCTGGCTAGGCATAAGGCAGGGGCACAAGTGCTGGCTAGGCATAAGGCAGGGGCACAAGTGCGGGCTAGACTTTAGGCAGGGGCACAAGAGCAAACTAAGCATAAGGCAGAGGCACAAGTGCAAGCTAGGCATAAGGCAGGGGCACCTATGCAGGCTAGGCTTAAGGCAGGGGCACAAGTGATGGCTACACATAAGGCATACGGCTAACTCTTTGCACTCTTTGCATAAAGGGATAGGCACCCTTAGGGGTGAAGAGCTAGCTTTCACCCCTCTACTCTGTACTTTGTTGTACAGTGCGGAGCCACTCCATAACTGCCATGCTCCAAGCGACCAGGCACATCTTGTCTGTCCTCCGTAAATGGGTAATGCCTTCGTCCCCAATTACAGTCGTGCATGTGCATTCAGACGGGACAAGAGCGAAGAGCGTAAAGCCTGCCCTGTGTGCATAACCAACATGAAGCTAAAGACAAAAAAACAATAATACAAGGGGCTCAAAAGTGCTGGCTAGGCATAAGGCAGGGGCACAAGTGCTGGCTAGGCATAAGGCAGGGGCACAAGTGCTGGCTAGGCATAAGGCAGGGGCACAAGTGCTGGCTAGGCATAAGGCAGGGGCACAAGTGCTGGCTAGGCATAAGGCAGGGGCACAAGCGCTGGCTAGGCATAAGGCAGGGGCACAAGTGCTGGCTAGGCATAAGGCAGGGGCACAAGTGTGGGCTAGGCATAAGGCAGGGGCACAAGTGCGGGCTAGGCATAAGGCAGGGGCACACGTGCTGGCTAGGCATAAGGCAGGGGCACACGTGCTGGCTAGGCATAAGGCAGGGGCACAAGTGCGGGCTAGGCATAAGGCAGGGGCACAAGTGCGGGCTAGGCATAAGGCAGGGGCACAAGTGCAAGCTAGGTATAAGGCAGGGGCACAAGTGCTGGCTAGGCATAAGGCAAGGGCACAAGTGCTGGCTAGGCATAAGGCAAGGGCACAAGTGCTGGCTAGGCATAAGGCAGGGGCACAAGTGCTGGCTAGGCATAAGGCAGGGGCACAAGTGCGGGCTAGACTTTAGGCAGGGGCACAAGAGCAAACTAAGCATAAGGCAGAGGCACAAGTGCAAGCTAGGCATAAGGCAGGGGCACCTATGCAGGCTAGGCTTAAGGCAGGGGCACAAGTGATGGCTACACATAAGGCATACGGCTAACTCTTTGCACTCTTTGCATAAAGGGATAGGCACCCTTAGGGGTGAAGAGCTAGCTTTCACCCCTCTACTCTGTACTTTGTTGTACAGTGCGGAGCCACTCCATAACTGCCATGCTCCAAGCGACCAGGCACATCTTGTCTGTCCTCCGTAAATGGGTAATGCCTTCGTCCCCAATTACATTCGTGCATGTGCATTCAGACGGGACAAGAGCGAAGAGCGTAAAGCCTGCCCTGTGTGCATAACCAACATGAAGCTAAAGACAAAAAAACAATAATACAAGGGGCTCAAAAGTGCTGGCTAGGCATAAGGCAGGGGCACAAGTGCTGGCTAGGCATAAGGCAGGGGCACAAGTGCTGGCTAGGCATAAGGCAGGGGCACAAGTGCTAACTAGGCATAAGGCAGGGGCACAAGTGCTGGCTAGGCTTAAGGCAGGGGCACAAGTGCTGGCTAGGCATAAGGCAGGGGCACAAGTGCTGGCTAGGCATAAGGCAGGGGCACAAGTGCTGGCTAGACATAAGGCAGGGGCACAAGTGCTGGCTAGGCATAAGGCAGGGGCACAAGTGCTGGCTAGGCATAAGGCAGGGGCACAAGTGCTGGCTAGGCATAAGGCAGGGGCACAAGTGCTGGCTAGGCATAAGGCAGGGGCACAAGTGCTGGCTAGGCATAAGGCAGGGGCACAAGTGCTGGCTAGGCATAAGGCAGGGGCACAAGTGCTGGCTAGGCATAAGGCAGGGGCACAAGTGCTGGCTAGGCATAAGGCAGGGGCACAAGTGCTGGCTAGGCATAAGGCAGGGGCACAAGTGCTGGCTAGGCATAAGGCAGGGGCACAAGTGCTGGCTAGGCATAAGGCAGGGGCACAAGTGCTGGCTAGGCATAAGGCAGGGGCACAAGTGCTGGCTAGGCATAAGGCAGGGGCACAAGTGCTGGCTAGGCATAAGGCAGGGGCACAAGTGCTGGCTAGGCATAAGGCAGGGCCACAAGTGCAGGCTAGGCATAAGGCAGGGGCACAAGTGCTGGCTAGGCATAAGGCAGGGGCACAAGTGCTGGCTAGGCATAAGGCAGGGGCTCAAGTGCTGGCTAGGCATAAGGCAGGGGCACAAGTGCTGGCTAGGCATAAGGCAGGGGCACAAGTGCTGGCTAGGCATAAGGCAGGGGCACAAGTGATGGCTACACATAAGGCATACGGCTAACTCTTTGCACTCTTTGCATAAAGGGATAGGCACCCTTAGGGGTGAAGAGCTAGCTTTCACCCCTCTACTCTGTACTTTGTTGTACAGTGCGGAGCCACTCCATAACCCCCATGCTCCAAGCGACCAGGCACATCTTGTCTGTCCTCCGTAAATGGGTAATGCCTTCGTCCCCAATTACAGTCGTGCATGTGCATTCAGACGGGACAAGAGCGAAGAGCGTAAAGCCTGCCCTGTGTGCATAACCAACATGAAGCTAAAGACAAAAAAACAATAATACAAGGGGCTCAAAAGTGCTGGCTAGGCATAAGGCAGGGGCACAAGTGCTGGCTAGGCATAAGGCAGGGGCACAAGTGCTGGCTAGGCATAAGGCAGGGGCACAAGTGCTGGCTAGGCATAAGGCAGGGGCACAAGTGCGGGCTAGGCATAAGGCAGGGGCACAAGTGCGGGCTAGGCATAAGGCAGGGGCACAAGTGCGGGCTAGGCATAAGGCAGGGGCACACGTGCGGGCTAGGCATAAGGCAGGGGCACACGTGCTGGCTAGGCATAAGGCAGGGGCACACGTTCTGGCTAGGCATAAGGCAGGGGCACAAGTGCGGGCTAGGCATAAGGCAGGGGCACAAGTGCGGGCTAGGCATAAGGCAAGAGCACAAGTGCTGGCTAGGCATAAGGCAAGGGCACAAGTGCTGGCTAGGCATAAGGCAGGGGCACCTATGCGGGCTAGGCATAAGGCAGGGGCACCTATGCGGGCTAGGCATAAGGCAGGGGCACAAGTGCGGGCTAGGCATAAGGCAGGGGCACAAAAGCTGGCTAGGCATAAGGCAGGGGCACAAGTGCAGGCTAGGCATAAGGCAGGGGCACAAGTGCTGGCTAGGCATAAGGCAGGGGCACAAGTGCTGGCTAGGCTTAAGGCAGGGGCACAAGTGCTGGCTAGGCATAAGGCAGGGGCACAAGTGCTGGCTAGGCATAAGGCAGGGGCACAAGTGCTGGCTAGGCATAAGGCAGGGGCACAAGTGCGGGCTAGGCATAAGGCAGGGGCACAAGTGCGGGCTAGGCATAAGGCAGGGGCACAAGTGCGGGCTAGGCATAAGGCAGGGACACAAGTGCTGGCTAGGCATAAGGCAGGGCACAAGTGCTGGCTAGGCATAAGGCAGGGGCACAAGTGCTTGCTAGGCATAAGGCAGGGGCACAAGTGCTTGCTAGGCATAAGGCAGGGGCACAAAAGCTGGCTAGGCATAAGGCAGGGGCACAAGTGCAGGCTAGGCATAAGGCAGGGGCACAAGTGCTGGCTAGGCATAAGGCAGGGGCACAAGTGCTGGATAGGCTTAAGGCAGGGGCACAAGTGTTGGCTAGGCTTAAGGCAGGGGCACAAGTGCTGGCTAGGCTTAAGGCAGGGGCACAAGTGCAGTCTAGGCATAAGGCAGGGGCACAAGTGCAGTCTAGGCATAAGGCAGGGGCACAAGTGCAGTCTAGGCATAAGGCAGGGGCACAAGTGCAGTCTAGGCATAAGGCAGGGGCACAAGTGCAGTCTAGGCATAAGGCAGGGGCACCTATGCGGGCTAGGCATAAGGCAGGGGCACCTATGCGGGCTAGGCATAAGGCAGGGGCACCTATGCGGGCTAGGCATAAGGCAGGGGCACCTATGCGGGCTAGGCATAAGGCAGGGGCACAAGTGCGGGCTAGGCATAAGGCAGGGGCACAAGTGCGGGATAGGCATAAGGCAGGGGCACAAGTGCGGGCTAGGCATAAGGCAGGGGCACAAGTGCGGGCTAGCCATAAGGCAGGGGCACAAGTGCGGGCTAGGCATAAGGCAGGGGCACAAGTGCGGGCTAGGCATAAGGCAGGGGCACAAGTGCGGCCTAGGCATAAGGCAGGGGCACAAGTGCGGCTAGGCATAAGGCAGGGGCCCAAGTGCGGGCTAGGCATAAGGCAGGGGCACACGTGCTGGCTAGGCATAAGGCAGGGGCACACGTGCTGGCTAGGCATAAGGCAGGGGCACACGTGCGGGCTAGGCATAAGGCAGGGGCACACGTGCGGGCTAGGCATAAGGCAGGGGCACACGTGCGGGCTAGGCATAAGGCAGGGGCACAAGTGCGGGCTAGGCATAAGGCAGGGGCACAAGTGCGGGCTAGGCATAAGGCAGGGGCACAAGTGCGGGCTAGGCATAAGGCAGGGGCACAAGTGCTGGCTAGGCATAAGGCAGGGGCACAAGTGCTGGCTAGGCATAAGGCAGGGGCACAAGTGCTGGCTAGGCATAAGGCAGGGGCACAAGTGCTGGCTAGGCATAAGGCAGGGGCACAAGTGCTGGCTAGGCATAAGGCAGGGGCACAAGTGCTGGCTAGGCATAAGGCAGGGGCACAAGTGCTGGCTAGGCATAAGGCAGGGGCACAAGTGCTGGCTAGGCATAAGGCAGGGGCACAAGTGCGGGCTAGGCATAAGGCAGGGGCACAAGTGCTGGCTAGTCATAAGGCAGGGGCACAAGTGCTGGCTAGGCATAAGGCAGGGGCACAAGTGCTGGCTAGTCATAAGGCAGGGGCACAAGTGCTGGCTAGGCATAAGGCAGGGGCACAAGTGCTGGCTAGGCATAAGGCAGGGGCACAAGTGCTGGCTAGGCATAAGGCAGGGGCACAAGTGCTGGCTAGGCATAAGGCAGGGGCACAAGTGCTGGCTAGGCATAAGGCAGGGGCACAAGTGCTGGCTAGGCATAAGGCAGGGGCACAAGTGCTGGCTAGGCATAAGGCAGGGGCACAAGTGCTGGCTAGGCATAAGGCAGGGGCACAAGTGCTGGCTAGGCATAAGGCAGGGGCACAAGTGCTGGCTAGGCATAAGGCAGGGGCACAAGTGCTGGCTAGGCATAAGGCAGGGGCACAAGTGCTGGCTAGGCATAAGGCAGGGGCACAAGTGCTGGCTAGGCATAAGGCAGGGGCACAAGTGCTGGCTAGGCATAAGGCAGGGGCACAAGTGCTGGCTAGGCATAAGGCAGGGGCACAAGTGCTGGCTAGGCATAAGGCAGGGGCACAAGTGCTGGCTAGGCATAAGGCAGGGGCACAAGTGCTGGCTAGGCATAAGGCAGGGGCACAAGTGCGGGCTAGGCATAAGGCAGGGGCACAAGTGCGGGCTAGGCATAAGGCAGGGGCACAAGTGCGGGCTAGGCATAAGGCAGGGGCACAAGTGCGGGCTAGGCATAAGGCAGGGGCACAAGTGCGGGCTAGGCATAAGGCAGGGGCACAAGTGCGGGCTAGGCATAAGGCAGGGGCACAAGTGCGGGCTAGGCATAAGGCAGGGGCACAAGTGCGGGCTAGGCATAAGGCAGGGGCACAAGTGCGGGCTAGGCATAAGGCAGGGGCACAAGTGCGGGCTAGGCATAAGGCAGGGGCACAAGTGCGGGCTAGGCATAAGGCAGGGGCACAAGTGCGGGCTAGGCATAAGGCAGGGGCACAAGTGCGGGCTAGGCATAAGGCAGGGGCACAAGTGCGGGCTAGGCATAAGGCAGGGGCACAAGTGCGGGCTAGGCATAAGGCAGGGGCACAAGTGCGGGCTAGGCATAAGGCAGGGGCACAAGTGCGGGCTAGGCATAAGGCAGGGGCACAAGTGCGGGCTAGGCATAAGGCAGGGGCACAAGTGCGGGCTAGGCATAAGGCAGGGGCACAAGTGCGGGCTAGGCATAAGGCAGGGGCACAAGTGCTGGCTAGGCATAAGGCAAGGCACAGGTGCTGGCTAGGCATAAGGCAGGGGCACAAGTGCAGGCTAGGCATAAGGCAGGGGCACAAGTGCAGTCTAGGCATAAGGCAGGGGCACAAGTGCAGTCTAGGCATAAGGCAGGGGCACAAGTGCAGTCTAGGCATAAGGCAGGGGCACAAGTGCTGGCTAGGCATAAGGCAGGGGCACAAGTGCTGGCTAGGCATAAGGCAGGGGCACAAGTGCTTGCTAGGCATAAGGCAGGGGCACAAGTGCTTGCTAGGCATAAGGCAGGGGCACAAGTGCTTGCTAGGCATAAGGCAGGGGCACAAGTGCTGGCTAGGCATAAGGCAGGGGCACAAGTGCTGGCTAGGCATAAGGCAGGGGCACAAGTGCTTGCTAGGCATAAGGCAGGGGCACAAGTGCTTGCTAGGCATAAGGCAGGGGCACAAAAGCTGGCTAGGCATAAGGCAGGGGCACAAGTGCAGTCTAGGCATAAGGCAGGGGCACAAGTGCAGTCTAGGCATAAGGCAGGGGCACAAGTGCAGTCTAGGCATAAGGCAGGGGCACAAGTGCAGTCTAGGCATAAGGCAGGGGCACAAGTGCAGTCTAGGCATAAGGCAGGGGCACCTATGGGGGCTAGGCATAAGGCAGGGGCACCTATGCGGGCTAGGCATAAGGCAGGGGCACAAGTGCGGGCTAGGCATAAGGCAGGGGCACAAGTGCAGGCTAGGCATAAGGCAGGGGCACAAGTGCGGGCTAGGCATAAGGCAGGGGCACAAGTGCTGGCTAGGCATAAGGCAGGGGCACAAGTGCTGGCTAGGCATAAGGCAGGGGCACAAGTGCGGGCTAGGCATAAGGCAGGGGCACAAGTGCGGGCTAGGCATAAGGCAGGGGCACAAGTGCGGGCTAGGCATAAGGCAGGGGCACAAGTGCTGGCTAGGCATAAGGCAGGGCACAAGTGCTGGCTAGGCATAAGGCAGGGGCACAAGTGCTTGCTAGGCATAAGGCAGGGGCACAAGTGCTTGCTAGGCATAAGGCAGGGGCACAAAAGCTGGCTAGGCATAAGGCAGGGGCACAAGTGCAGTCTAGGCATAAGGCAGGGGCACAAGTGCAGTCTAGGCATAAGGCAGGGGCACAAGTGCTGGCTAGGCATAAGGCAGGGGCACAAGTGCAGTCTAGGCATAAGGCAGGGGCACAAGTGCAGTCTAGGCATAAGGCAGGGGCACAAGTGCAGTCTAGGCATAAGGCAGGGGCACAAGTGCGGGCTAGGCATAAGGCAGGGGCACAAGTGCTGGCTAGACTTAAGGCAGGGGCAAACGTTCTGGCTTGGCATAAGGCAGGGGCACAAGTGCAGTCTAGGCATAAGGCAGGGGCACCTATGCGGGCTAGGCATAAGGCAGGGGCACAAGTGCAGTCTAGGCATAAGGCAGGGGCACAAGTGCAGTCTAGGCATAAGGCAGGGGCACAAGTGCAGTCTAGGCATAAGGCAGGGCCACAAGTGCAGGCTAGGCATAAGGCAGGGCCACAAGTGCAGGCTAGGCATAAGGCAGGGCCACAAGTGCAGGCTAGGCATAAGGCAGGGGCACAAGTGCTGGCTAGGCATAAGGCAGGGGCACAAGTGCTGGCTAGGCATAAGGCAGAGGCTCAAGTGCTGGCTAGGCATAAGGCAGGGGCACAAGTGCTGGCTAGGCATAAGGCAGGGGCACAAGTGCTGGCTAGGCATAAGGCAAGGGCACAAGTGCTGGCTAGGCATAAGGCAGGGGCACAAGTGCTGGCTAGGCATAAGGCAGGGGCACAAGTGAGGGCTAGACTTTAGGCAGGGGCACAAGAGCAAACTAAGCATAAGGCAGAGGCACAAGTGCAAGCTAGGCATAAGGCAGGGGCACCTATGCAGGCTAGGCTTAAGGCAGGGGCACAAGTGATGGCTACACATAAGGCATATGGCTAACTCTTTGCACTCTTTGCATAAAGGGATAGGCACCCTTAGGGGTGAAGAGCTAGCTTTCACCCCTCTACTCTGTACTTTGTTGTACAGTGCGGAGCCACTCCATAACCCCCATGCTCCAAGCGACCAGGCACATCTTGTCTGTCCTCCGTAAATGGGTAATGCCTTCGTCCCCAATTACAGTCGTGCATGTGCATTCAGACGGGACAAGAGCGAAGAGCGTAAAGCCTGCCCTGTGTGCATAACCAACATGAAGCTAAAGACAAAAAAACAATAATACAAGGGGCTCAAAAGTGCTGGCTAGGCATAAGGCAGGGGCACAAGTGCTGGCTAGGCATAAGGCAGGCGCACAAGTGCTGGCTAGGCATAAGGCAGGGGCACAAGTGCTGGTTAGGCATAAGGCAGGGGCACAAGTGCTGGCTAGGCATAAGGCAGGGGCACAAGTGCTGGCTAGGCATAAGGCAGGGGCACAAGTGCTGGCTAGGCATAAGGCAGGGGCACAAGTGCTGGCTAGGCATAAGGCAGGGGCACAAGTGCGGGCTAGGCATAAGGCAGGGGCACAAGTGCGGGCTAGGCATAAGGCAGGGGCACACGTGCGGGCTAGGCATAAGGCAGGGGCAAACGTGCGGGCTAGGCATAAGGCAGGGGCACACGTGCTGGCTAGGCATAAGGCAGGGGCACACGTGCTGGCTAGGCATAAGGCAGGGGCACAAGTGCGGGCTAGGCATAAGGCAGGGGCACAAGTGCGGGCTAGGCATAAGGCAGGGGCACAAGTGCGGGCTAGGCATAAGGCAGGGGCACAAGTGCGGGCTAGGCATAAGTCAGGGGCACAAGTGCTGGCTAGGCATAAGGCAAGGCACAGGTGCTGGCTAGGCATAAGGCAGGGGCACAAGTGCAGGCTAGGCATAAGGCAGGGGCACAAGTGCAGTCTAGGCATAAGGCAGGGGCACAAGTGCAGTCTAGGCATAAGGCAGGGGCACAAGTGCAGTCTAGGCATAAGGCAGGGGCACAAGTGCTGGCTAGGCATAAGGCAGGGGCACAAGTGCTGGCTAGGCATAAGGCAGGGGCACAAGTGCTTGCTAGGCATAAGGCAGGGGCACAAGTGCTTGCTAGGCATAAGGCAGGGGCACAAGTGCTTGCTAGGCATAAGGCAGGGGCACAAGTGCTGGCTAGGCATAAGGCAGGGGCACAAGTGCTGGCTAGGCATAAGGCAGGGGCACAAGTGCTTGCTAGGCATAAGGCAGGGGCACAAGTGCTTGCTAGGCATAAGGCAGGGGCACAAAAGCTGGCTAGGCATAAGGCAGGGGCACAAGTGCAGTCTAGGCATAAGGCAGGGGCACAAGTGCAGTCTAGGCATAAGGCAGGGGCACAAGTGCAGTCTAGGCATAAGGCAGGGGCACAAGTGCAGTCTAGGCATAAGGCAGGGGCACAAGTGCAGTCTAGGCATAAGGCAGGGGCACAAGTGCAGTCTAGGCATAAGGCAGGGGCACCTATGGGGGCTAGGCATAAGGCAGGGGCACCTATGCGGGCTAGGCATAAGGCAGGGGCACAAGTGCGGGCTAGGCATAAGGCAGGGGCACAAGTGCAGGCTAGGCATAAGGCAGGGGCACAAGTGCGGGCTAGGCATAAGGCAGGGGCACAAGTGCTGGCTAGGCATAAGGCAGGGGCACAAGTGCTGGCTAGGCATAAGGCAGGGGCACAAGTGCGGGCTAGGCATAAGGCAGGGGCACAAGTGCGGGCTAGGCATAAGGCAGGGGCACAAGTGCGGGCTAGGCATAAGGCAGGGGCACAAGTGCTGGCTAGGCATAAGGCAGGGCACAAGTGCTGGCTAGGCATAAGGCAGGGGCACAAGTGCTTGCTAGGCATAAGGCAGGGGCACAAGTGCTTGCTAGGCATAAGGCAGGGGCACAAAAGCTGGCTAGGCATAAGGCAGGGGCACAAGTGCAGTCTAGGCATAAGGCAGGGGCACAAGTGCAGTCTAGGCATAAGGCAGGGGCACAAGTGCTGGCTAGGCATAAGGCAGGGGCACAAGTGCTGGCTAGGCATAAGGCAGGGGCACAAGTGCAGTCTAGGCATAAGGCAGGGGCACAAGTGCAGTCTAGGCATAAGGCAGGGGCACAAGTGCAGTCTAGGCATAAGGCAGGGGCACAAGTGCGGGCTAGGCATAAGGCAGGGGCACAAGTGCTGGCTAGACTTAAGGCAGGGGCAAACGTTCTGGCTTGGCATAAGGCAGGGGCACAAGTGCAGTCTAGGCATAAGGCAGGGGCACCTATGCGGGCTAGGCATAAGGCAGGGGCACAAGTGCAGTCTAGGCATAAGGCAGGGGCACAAGTGCAGTCTAGGCATAAGGCAGGGGCACAAGTGCAGTCTAGGCATAAGGCAGGGCCACAAGTGCAGGCTAGGCATAAGGCAGGGCCACAAGTGCAGGCTAGGCATAAGGCAGGGGCACAAGTGCTGGCTAGGCATAAGGCAGGGGCACAAGTGCTGGCTAGGCATAAGGCAGAGGCTCAAGTGCTGGCTAGGCATAAGGCAGGGGCACAAGTGCTGGCTAGGCATAAGGCAGGGGCACAAGTGCTGGCTAGCCATAAGGCAAGGGCACAAGTGCTGGCTAGGCATAAGGCAGGGGCACAAGTGCTGGCTAGGCATAAGGCAGGGGCACAAGTGAGGGCTAGACTTTAGGCAGGGGCACAAGAGCAAACTAAGCATAAGGCAGAGGCACAAGTGCAAGCTAGGCATAAGGCAGGGGCACCTATGCAGGCTAGGCTTAAGGCAGGGGCACAAGTGATGGCTACACATAAGGCATACGGCTAACTCTTTGCACTCTTTGCATAAAGGGATAGGCACCCTTAGGGGTGAAGAGCTAGCTTTCACCCCTCTACTCTGTACTTTGTTGTACAGTGCGGAGCCACTCCATAACCCCCATGCTCCAAGCGACCAGGCACATCTTGTCTGTCCTCCGTAAATGGGTAATGCCTTCGTCCTTAATTACAGTCGTGCATGTGCATTCAGACGGGACAAGAGCGAAGAGCGTAAAGCCTGCCCTGTGTGCATAACCAACATGAAGCTAAAGACAAAAAAACAATAATACAAGGGGCTCAAAAGTGCTGGCTAGGCATAAGGCAGGGGCACAAGTGCTGGCTAGGCATAAGGCAGGCGCACAAGTGCTGGCTAGGCATAAGGCAGGGGCACAAGTGCTGGCTAGGCATAAGGCAGGGGCACAAGTGCTGGTTAGGCATAAGGCAGGGGCACAAGTGCTGGCTAGGCATAAGGCAGGGGCACAAGTGCTGGCTAGGCATAAGGCAGGGGCACAAGTGCTGGCTAGGCATAAGGCAGGGGCACAAGTGCTGGCTAGGCATAAGGCAGGGGCACAAGTGCGGGCTAGGCATAAGGCAGGGGCACAAGTGCGGGCTAGGCATAAGGCAGGGGCACACGTGCGGGCTAGGCATAAGGCAGGGGCACACGTGCGGGCTAGGCATAAGGCAGGGGCACACGTGCTGGCTAGGCATAAGGCAGGGGCACACGTGCTGGCTAGGCATAAGGCAGGGGCACAAGTGCGGGCTAGGCATAAGGCAGGGGCACAAGTGCGGGCTAGGCATAAGGCAGGGGCACAAGTGCGGGCTAGGCATAAGGCAGGGGCACAAGTGCGGGCTAGGCATAAGGCAGGGGCACAAGTGCGGGCTAGGCATAAGTCAGGGGCACAAGTGCGGGCTAGGCATAAGGCAGGGGCACAAGTGCGGGCTAGGCTTAAGGCCTGGGCACAAGTGCGGGCTAGGCTTAAGGCCTGGGCACAAGTGCAGTTCTGGCTAGGATCAAGGCAGGGGGCACAAGTGCCGGCTAGGCTTAAGGCATGGGCACAAGTGCCAGCTAGGCTTAAGGCCTGGGCACAAGTGCGGGCTAGGCATAAGGCAGGAGCACAAGTGCTGGCTGGGCATAAGGCAGGAGCACAAGTGCTGGCTGGGCATAAGGCAGGAGCACAAGTGCTGGCTGAGCATAAGGCAGGAGCACATGTGCTGGCTAGGCTTAAGGCTGAGGCTTAAATGCTGGCTAGGTAGTAGACAGAGGCACAAGTTTAAACCAGGCATAAGGAAGGGGCACAAGTGATGGCTAACTTTGTGTAAATGGTGAGGCACCCATAGGAATGAAGAGCTAGTTTTCAACCCTCTGCTCTGTACTTGAACATTTAGGACTTGATACTTTGTAGAAAAGTGAGGAGCCACTACACAACTCCAGGCTCCAAATGAGCATGCACTTCTGTCCTCTTACCTGTCAACACAGCATTTCCCATACAGATTAAAATATAAGCAATAGAAATCAGACAAGCTGTTCATGGCTAAAAATATTTTATTCAGGCCATAATATGTTCTAATACAATTTAAAAAAAATTAATTTGGTAATTTAAATGATGGTAAAATCCCAAACCATGGACAAGGCTTTATAACCCCTACATAGCGCAGGCAATGCAGAGGGTCCCCCCCACAGAGCGCAGGCAATGTAGAGTCCCCCCCACAGAGCGCAGGCAATGCAGTGCCCCCCTCCCACAGAGCGCTGACAATGCAGAGGGTCCCTCCCACAGAGCGCTGACAATGCAGAGGGTCCCCCCCACAGAGATCAGGCAATGCAGAGGGTCCCACCCCACAGAGCGCAGGCAATGCAGAGGGTCCCCCCCCCCCCCCACAGAGCGCAGGCAATGCAGAGGGTTCCCCCCCAGAGCGCAGGCAATGCAGAGGGCCCCCCCCTACAGAGTGCAGGCAATGCAGAGGGTTCCCCCCCCCACAGAGCGCAGGCAATGCAGAGGGTTCCCCCCCAGAGCGCAGGCAATGCAGAGGGCCCCCCCCTACAGAGTGCAGGCAATGCAGAGGGTTCCCCCCCCCCCGGAGCGCAGGCAATGCAGAGGGTCCCCCCCACAGAGCGCAGGCAATGCAGAGGGTCCCCCCACAGCGCAGGCAATGCAGAGGGTCCCCCCCCCACAGAGCGCAGGCAATGCAGAGGGTCCCCCCCACAGAGCGCAGGCAATGCAGAGGGTCCCCCCACAGCGCAGGCAATGCAGAGGGTCCCCCCACAGCGCAGGCAATGCAGAGGGTCCCCCCCCCACAGAGCGCAGGCAATGCAGAGGGTCCCCCCCACAGAGCGCAGGCAATGCAGAGGGTCCGCTTCAGAGCGCAGGCAATGCAGAGGGTCCCCCCCACAGAGCGCAGGCAATGCAGAGGGTCCCCCCCACAGAGCGCAGGCAATGCAGAGGGTCCCCCCCACAGAGCGCAGGCAATGCAGAGGGTCCCCCCCCCACAGAGCGCAGGCAATGCAGAGGGTCCCCCCCCCCACAGAGCGCAGGCAATGCAGAGGGTCCCCCCCCCCACAGAGCGCAGGCAATGCAGAGGGTCCCCCCCCCCCACAGAGCGCAGGCAATGCAGAGGGTCCCCCCCCCCCACAGAGCGCAGGCAATGCAGAGGGTCCCCCCCCCCACAGAGCGCAGGCAATGCAGAGGGTCCCCCCCCCCCACAGAGCGCAGGCAATGCAGAGGGTCCCCCCCCCCACAGAGCGCAGGCAATGCAGAGGGTCCCCCCCCCCACAGAGCGCAGGCAATGCAGAGGGTCCCCCCCCCCCACAGAGCGCAGGCAATGCAGAGGGTCCCCCCCCCCACAGAGCGCAGGCAATGCAGAGGGTCCCCCCCCCACAGAGCGCAGGCAATGCAGAGGGTCCCCCCCACAGAGCGCAGGCAATGCAGAGGGTCCCCCCCACAGAGCGCAGGCAATGCAGAGGGTCCCCCCCACAGAGCGCAGGCAATGCAGAGGGTCCCCCCCACAGAGCGCAGGCAATGCAGAGGGTCCCCCCCACAGAGCGCAGGCAATGCAGAGGGTCCCCACACAGAGCGCAGGCAATGCAGAGGGTCCCCACACAGAGCGCAGGCAATGCAGAGGGTCCCCACACAGAGCGCAGGCAATGCAGAGGGTCCCCCCACAGAGCGCAGGCAATGCAGAGGGTCCCCCCACAGAGCGCAGGCAATGCAGAGGGTCCCCCCACAGAGCGCAGGCAATGCAGAGGGTCCCCCCACAGAGCGCAGGCAATGCAGAGGGTCCCCCCACAGAGCGCAGGCAATGCAGAGGGTCCCCCCACAGAGCGCAGGCAATGCAGAGGGTCCCCCCACAGAGCGCAGGCAATGCAGAGGGTCCCCCCACAGAGCGCAGGCAATGCAGAGGGTCCCCCCCCCACAGCGCAGGCAATGCAGAGGGTCCCCCCCACAGAGCGCAGGCAATGCAGAGGGTCCCCCACAGAGCGCAGGCAATGCAGAGGGTCCCCCACAGAGCGCAGGCAATGCAGAGGGTCCCCCCCACAGAGCACAGGCAATGCAGAGGGTCCCCCCCACAGAGTGCAGGCAATGCAGAGGGTCCCCCCCAGAGCGCAGGCAATGCAGAGGGTCCCCCCACAGAGCGCAGGCAATGCAGAGGGTCCCCCCCACAGAGAACAGGCAATGCAGAGGGTCCCCTTCAGAGCGCAGGCAATGCAGAGGGTCCCCCCCCCCACAGAGCGCAGGCATTGCAAAGGGCCCCCCCCCCCACAGAGTGCAGGCAATGCAGAGGGTCCCCCCCACAGAGCGCAGGCAATGCAGAGTCCCGCCCACAGAGCGCAGGCAATGCAGAGGGTCCTTCACACAGAGCGCAGGCAATGCAGAGGGTCCCCACACAGAGCGCAGACAATGCATAGGGTCCCCACACAGAGCGCAGGCAATGCAGAGGGTCCCCCCACAGAGCGCAGGCAATGCAGAGGGTCCCCCCACAGAGCGCAGGCAATGCAGAGGGTCCCCCCCACAGAGCGCAGGCAATGCAGAGGGTCCCCCCCACAGAGCGCAGGCAATGCAGAGGGTCCCCCCCACAGAGCGCAGGCAATGCAGAGGGTCCCCCCCACAGAGCGCAGGCAATGCAGGGGCACAAGTGCGGGCTAGGCATAAGGCAGGGGCACAAGTGCTGGCTGGGCATAAGGCAGGAGCACAAGTGCTGGCTAGGCATAACGCAGGGGCACAAGTGCTGGCTAGGCATAAGGCAGGGGCACAAGTGCTGGCTAGGCATAAGGCAGGGGCACAAGTGCTGGCTGAGCATAAGGCAGGAGCACAAGTGCTGGCTGAGCATAAGGCTGAGGCTTAAATGCTGGCTAGGTAGTAGACAGAGGCACAAGTTGAAACCAGGCATAAGGAAGGGGCACAAGTGATGGCTAACTTTGTGTAAATGGTGAGGCACCCATAGGAATGAAGAGCTAGTTTTCAACCCTCTGCTCTGTACTTGAACATTTAGGACTTGATACTTTGTAGAAAAGTGAGGAGCCACTACACAACTCCATGCTCCAAATGAGCATGCACTTCTGTCCTCTTACCTGACTTACCTGTCAACACAGCATTTCCCATACAGATTAAAATATAAGCAATAGAAAACAGACAAGCTGTTCATGGCCAAAAATGTTTTATTCAGGCCATAATATGTTCTAATACAATTTTAAAAACAAATTAATTTGGTAATTTAAATGATGGTAAAATCCCAAACCATGGACAAGGTTTTATAACCCCCCACATAGCGCAGGCAATGCAGAGGGTCCCCCCCCCCACAGAGCGCAGGCAATGCAGAGGGTCCCCCCCCCCACAGAGCGGAGGCAATGCAGAGGGTCCCCCCCACAGAGCGCAGGCAATGCAGAGGGTCCCCCCCCCCACAGAGCGCAGGCAATGCAGAGGGTCCCCTTCAGAGCGCAGGCAATGCAGAGGGTCCCCCCCCACAGAGCGCAGGCAATGCAGAGGGTCCACCCCACAGAGCGCAGGCAATGCAGAGGGTCCACCCCACAGTGCGCAGGCAATGCAGAGGGTCCCCACACAGAGCGCAGGCAATGCAGGGGCACAAGTGCGGGCTGGGCACAAGTGCTGGCTGGGCATAAGGCAGGGGCTTAAGTGCTGGCTAGGCATAAGGCAGGGGCACCTATGCAGGCTAGGCTTAAGGCAGGGGCACAAGTGATGGCTACACATAAGGCATACGGCTAACTCTTTGCACTCTTTGCATAAAGGGATAGGCACCCTTAGGGGTGAAGAGCTAGCTTTCACCCCTCTACTCTGTACTTTGTTGTACAGTGCGGAGCCACTCCATAACCCCCATGCTCCAAGCGACCAGGCACATCTTGTCTGTCCTCCGTAAATGGGTAATGCCTTCGTCCCCAATTACAGTCGTGCATTCAGACGGGACAAGAGCGAAGAGCGTAAAGCCTGCCCTGTGTGCATAACCAACATGAAGCTAAAGACAAAAAAACAATAATGCAAGGGGCTCAAAAGTGCTGGCTAGGCATAAGGCAGGGGCACAAGTGGTGGCTAGGCATAAGGCAGGGGCAAAAGTGGTGGCTAGGCATAAGGCAGGGGCACAAGTGCTGGCTAGGCATAAGGCAGGGGCACAAGTGCTGGCTAGGCATAAGGCAGGGGCACAAGTGCTGGCTAGACTTAAGGCAGGGGCACAAGTGCTGGCTAGACTTAAGGCAGGGGCACAAGTGCTGGCTAGGCATAAGGCAGGGGCACAAGTGCAGGCTAGGCCATAAGGCAGGGGCACAAATGCAGGCTAGGCATAAGGCAGGGGCACAAGTGCAGGCTAGGCATAAGGCAGGGGCACAAGTGCAGGCTAGGGATAAGGCAGGGGCACAAGTGCAAACTAAGCATAAGGCAGAGGCACAAGTGCAGCTAGGCATAAGGCAGGGGCACAAGTGCAGGCTAGGCATAAGGCAGGAGCACAAGTGCAGGCTAGGCATAAGGCAGGGGCACAAGTGCGGGCTAGGCAAAAAGGCAGGGGCACAAGTGCGGGCTAGGCATAAGGCAGGGGCACAAGTGCGGGCTAGGCATAAGGCAGGGGCACAAGTGCGGGCTAGGCATAAGGCAGGGGCACAAGTGCGGGCTAGGCATAAGGCAGGGGCACAAGTGCGGGCTAGGCATAAGGCAGGGGCACAAGTGCGGGCTAGGCATAAGGCAGGGGCACAAGTGCGGGCTAGGCATAAGGCAGGGGCACAAGTGCGGGCTAGGCTTAAGGCAGGGGCACAAGTGCTGGCTAGGCATAAGGCAGGGGCACAAGTGCTGGCTAGGCATAAGGCAGGGGCACAAGTGCTGGCTAGGCATAAGGCAGGGGCACAAGTGCTGGCTAGGCATAAGGCAGGGGCACAAGTGCAGGCTAGGCCATAAGGCAGGGGCACAAATGCAGGCTAGGCATAAGGCAGGGGCACAAGTGCAGGCTAGGCATAAGGCAGGGGCACAAGTGCAGGCTAGGGATAAGGCAGGGGCACAAGTGCAAACTAAGCATAAGGCAGAGGCACAAGTGCAGCTAGGCATAAGGCAGGGGCACAAGTGCAGGCTAGGCATAAGGCAGGAGCACAAGTGCGGGCTAGGCATAAGGCAGGGGCACAAGTGCGGGCTAGGCAAAAAGGCAGGGGCACAAGTGCGGGCTAGGCATAAGGCAGGGGCACAAGTGCGGGCTAGGCATAAGGCAGGGGCACAAGTGCGGGCTAGGCATAAGGCAGGGGCACAAGTGCGGGCTAGGCATAAGGCAGGGGCACAAGTGCGGGCTAGGCATAAGGCAGGGGCACAAGTGCGGGCTAGGCATAAGGCAGGGGCACAAGTGCGGGCTAGGCATAAGGCAGGGGCACAAGTGCGGGCTAGGCATAAGGCAGGGGCACAAGTGCGGGCTAGGCATAAGGCAGGGGCACAAGTGCGGGCTAGGCATAAGGCAGGGGCACAAGTGCGGGCTAGGCATAAGGCAGGGGCACAAGTGCTGGCTAGGCATAAGGCAGGGGCACAAGTGCTGGCTAGGCATAAGGCAGGGGCACAAGTGCTGGCTAGGCATAAGGCAGGGGCACAAGTGCTGGCTAGGCATAAGGCAGGGGCACAAGTGCTGGCTAGGCATAAGGCAGGGGCACAAGTGCTGGCTAGGCATAAGGCAGGGGCACAAGTGCTGGCTAGGCATAAGGCAGGGGCACAAGTGCTGGCTAGGCATAAGGCAGGGGCACAAGTGCTGGCTAGGCATAAGGCAGGGGCACAAGTGCGGGCTAGGCATAAGGCAGGGGCACAAGTGCTGGCTAGGCATAAGGCAGGGCACAAGTACTGGCTAGGCATAAGGCAGGGCACAAGTGCTGGCTAGGCATAAGGCAGGGGCACAAGTGCTGGCTAGGCATAAGGCAGGGGCACAAGTGCAGGCTAGGCATAAGGCAGGGGCACAAGTGCTGGCTAGGCTTAAGGCAGGGGCACAAGTGCGGGCTAGGCATAAGGCAGGGGCACAAGTGCAGGCTAGGCATAAGGCAGGGGCACAAGTGCTGGCTAGGCTTAAGGCAGGGGCACAAGTGCGGGCTAGGCTTAAGGCAGGGGCACAAGTGCTGGCTAGGCATAAGGCAGGGGCACAAGTGCAGTCTAGGCATAAGGCAAGGGCACAAGTGCAGTCTAGGCATAAGGCAGGGGCACAAGTGCAGTCTAGGCATAAGGCAGGGGCACAAGTGCAGTCTAGGCATAAGGCAGGGGCACCTATGCAGGCTAGGCATAAGGCAGGGGCACCTATGCAAGCTAGGCATAAGGCAGGGGCACCTATGCGGGCTAGGCATAAGGCAGGGGCACAAGTGCGGGCTAGGCATAAGGCAGGGGCACAAGTGCGGGCTAGGCATAAGGCAGGGGCACAAGTGCGGGCTAGGCATAAGGCAGGGGCACAAGTGCGGGCTAGGCATAAGGCAGGGGCACAAGTGCGGGCTAGGCATGAGTCAGGGGCACAAGTGCGGGCTAGGCATAAGGCAGGGGCACAAGTGCTGGCTAGGCATAAGGCAGGGGCACAAGTGCTGGATAGGCTTAAGGCAGGGGCACAAGTGTTGGCTAGGCTTAAGGCAGGGGCACAAGTGCTGGCTAGGCTTAAGGCAGGGGCACAAGTGCAGTCTAGGCATAAGGCAGGGGCACAAGTGCAGTCTAGGCATAAGGCAGGGGCACAAGTGCAGTCTAGGCATAAGGCAGGGGCACAAGTGCAGTCTAGGCATAAGGCAGGGGCACAAGTGCAGTCTAGGCATAAGGCAGGGGCACCTATGCGGGCTAGGCATAAGGCAGGGGCACCTATGCGGGCTAGGCATAAGGCAGGGGCACCTATGCGGGCTAGGCATAAGGCAGGGGCACCTATGCGGGCTAGGCATAAGGCAGGGGCACAAGTGCGGGCTAGGCATAAGGCAGGGGCACAAGTGCGGGCTAGGCATAAGGCAGGGGCACAAGTGCGGGCTAGGCATAAGGCAGGGGCACAAGTGCGGGCTAGCCATAAGGCAGGGGCACAAGTGCGGGCTAGGCATAAGGCAGGGGCACAAGTGCGGGCTAGGCATAAGGCAGGGGCACAAGTGCGGCCTAGGCATAAGGCAGGGGCACAAGTGCGGCTAGGCATAAGGCAGGGGCCCAAGTGCGGACTAGGCATAAGGCAGGGGCACACGTGCTGGCTAGGCATAAGGCAGGGGCACACGTGCTGGCTAGGCATAAGGCAGGGGCACACGTGCGGGCTAGGCATAAGGCAGGGGCACACGTGCGGGCTAGGCATAAGGCAGGGGCACACGTGCGGGCTAGGCATAAGGCAGGGGCACAAGTGCTGGCTAGGCATAAGGCAGGGGCACAAGTGCTGGCTAGGCATAAGGCAGGGGCACAAGTGCGGGCTAGGCATAAGGCAGGGGCACAAGTGCGGGCTAGGCATAAGGCAGGGGCACAAGTGCGGGCTAGGCATAAGGCAGGGGCACAAGTGCGGGCTAGGCATAAGGCAGGGGCACAAGTGCGGGCTAGGCATAAGGCAGGGGCACAAGTGCGGGCTAGGCATAAGGCAGGGGCACAAGTGCGGGCTAGGCATAAGGCAGGGGCACAAGTGCGGGCTAGGCATAAGGCAGGGGCACAAGTGCGGGCTAGGCATAAGGCAGGGGCACAAGTGCGGGCTAGGCATAAGGCAGGGGCACAAGTGCGGGCTAGGCATAAGGCAGGGGCACAAGTGCGGGCTAGGCATAAGGCAGGGGCACAAGTGCGGGCTAGGCATAAGGCAGGGGCACAAGTGCGGGCTAGGCATAAGGCAGGGGCACAAGTGCGGGCTAGGCATAAGGCAGGGGCACAAGTGCTGGCTAGGCATAAGGCAAGGCACAGGTGCTGGCTAGGCATAAGGCAGGGGCACAAGTGCAGGCTAGGCATAAGGCAGGGGCACAAGTGCAGTCTAGGCATAAGGCAGGGGCACAAGTGCAGTCTAGGCATAAGGCAGGGGCACAAGTGCAGTCTAGGCATAAGGCAGGGGCACAAGTGCTGGCTAGGCATAAGGCAGGGGCACAAGTGCTGGCTAGGCATAAGGCAGGGGCACAAGTGCTTGCTAGGCATAAGGCAGGGGCACAAGTGCTTGCTAGGCATAAGGCAGGGGCACAAGTGCTTGCTAGGCATAAGGCAGGGGCACAAGTGCTGGCTAAGCATAAGGCAGGGGCACAAGTGCTGGCTAGGCATAAGGCAGGGGCACAAGTGCTTGCTAGGCATAAGGCAGGGGCACAAGTGCTTGCTAGGCATAAGGCAGGGGCACAAAAGCTGGCTAGGCATAAGGCAGGGGCACAAGTGCAGTCTAGGCATAAGGCAGGGGCACAAGTGCAGTCTAGGCATAAGGCAGGGGCACAAGTGCAGTCTAGGCATAAGGCAGGGGCACAAGTGCAGTCTAGGCATAAGGCAGGGGCACAAGTGCAGTCTAGGCATAAGGCAGGGGCACCTATGGGGGCTAGGCATAAGGCAGGGGCACCTATGCGGGCTAGGCATAAGGCAGGGGCACAAGTGCGGGCTAGGCATAAGGCAGGGGCACAAGTGCGGGCTAGGCATAAGGCAGGGGCACAAGTGCGGGCTAGGCATAAGGCAGGGGCACAAGTGCTGGCTAGGCATAAGGCAGGGGCACAAGTGCTGGCTAGGCATAAGGCAGGGGCACAAGTGCGGGCTAGGCATAAGGCAGGGGCACAAGTGCGGGCTAGGCATAAGGCAGGGGCACAAGTGCGGGCTAGGCATAAGGCAGGGGCACAAGTGCTGGCTAGGCATAAGGCAGGGCACAAGTGCTGGCTAGGCATAAGGCAGGGGCACAAGTGCTTGCTAGGCATAAGGCAGGGGCACAAGTGCTTGCTAGGCATAAGGCAGGGGCACAAAAGCTGGCTAGGCATAAGGCAGGGGCACAAGTGCAGTCTAGGCATAAGGCAGGGGCACAAGTGCAGTCTAGGCATAAGGCAGGGGCACAAGTGCTGGCTAGGCATAAGGCAGGGGCACAAGTGCAGTCTAGGCATAAGGCAGGGGCACAAGTGCAGTCTAGGCATAAGGCAGGGGCACAAGTGCAGTCTAGGCATAAGGCAGGGGCACAAGTGCGGGCTAGGCATAAGGCAGGGGCACAAGTGCTGGCTAGACTTAAGGCAGGGGCAAACGTTCTGGCTTGGCATAAGGCAGGGGCACAAGTGCAGTCTAGGCATAAGGCAGGGGCACCTATGCGGGCTAGGCATAAGGCAGGGGCACAAGTGCAGTCTTGGCATAAGGCAGGGGCACAAGTGCAGTCTTGGCATAAGGCAGGGGCACAAGTGCAGTCTAGGCATAAGGCAGGGGCACAAGTGCAGTCTAGGCATAAGGCAGGGCCACAAGTGCAGGCTAGGCATAAGGCAGGGCCACAAGTGCAGGCTAGGCATAAGGCAGGGGCACAAGTGCTGGCTAGGCATAAGGCAGGGGCACAAGTGCTGGCTAGGCATAAGGCAGAGGCTCAAGTGCTGGCTAGGCATAAGGCAGGGGCACAAGTGCTGGCTAGGCATAAGGCAGGGGCACAAGTGCTGGCTAGGCATAAGGCAAGGGCACAAGTGCTGGCTAGGCATAAGGCAGGGGCACAAGTGCTGGCTAGGCATAAGGCAGGGGCACAAGTGAGGGCTAGACTTTAGGCAGGGGCACAAGAGCAAACTAAGCATAAGGCAGAGGCACAAGTGCAAGCTAGGCATAAGGCAGGGGCACCTATGCAGGCTAGGCTTAAGGCAGGGGCACAAGTGATGGCTACACATAAGGCATACGGCTAACTCTTTGCACTCTTTGCATAAAGGGATAGGCACCCTTAGGGGTGAAGAGCTAGCTTTCACCCCTCTACTCTGTACTTTGTTGTACAGTGCGGAGCCACTCCATAACCCCCATGCTCCAAGCGACCAGGCACATCTTGTCTGTCCTCCGTAAATGGGTAATGCCTTCGTCCCCAATTACAGTCGTGCATGTGCATTCAGACGGGACAAGAGCGAAGAGCGTAAAGCCTGCCCTGTGTGCATAACCAACATGAAGCTAAAGACAAAAAAACAATAATACAAGGGGCTCAAAAGTGCTGGCTAGGCATAAGGCAGGGGCACAAGTGCTGGCTAGGCATAAGGCAGGCGCACAAGTGCTGGCTAGGCATAAGGCAGGGGCACAAGTGCTGGTTAGGCATAAGGCAGGGGCACAAGTGCTGGCTAGGCATAAGGCAGGGGCACAAGTGCTGGCTAGGCATAAGGCAGGGGCACAAGTGCTGGCTAGGCATAAGGCAGGGGCACAAGTGCTGGCTAGGCATAAGGCAGGGGCACAAGTGCGGGCTAGGCATAAGGCAGGGGCACAAGTGCGGGCTAGGCATAAGGCAGGGGCACACGTGCGGGCTAGGCATAAGGCAGGGGCAAACGTGCGGGCTAGGCATAAGGCAGGGGCACACGTGCTGGCTAGGCATAAGGCAGGGGCACAAGTGCGGGCTAGGCATAAGGCAGGGGCACAAGTGCGGGCTAGGCATAAGGCAGGGGCACAAGTGCGGGCTAGGCATAAGGCAGGGGCACAAGTGCGGGCTAGGCATAAGTCAGGGGCACAAGTGCTGGCTAGGCATAAGGCAAGGCACAGGTGCTGGCTAGGCATAAGGCAGGGGCACAAGTGCAGGCTAGGCATAAGGCAGGGGCACAAGTGCAGTCTAGGCATAAGGCAGGGGCACAAGTGCAGTCTAGGCATAAGCCAGGGGCACAAGTGCAGTCTAGGCATAAGGCAGGGGCACAAGTGCTGGCTAGGCATAAGGCAGGGGCACAAGTGCTGGCTAGGCATAAGGCAGGGGCACAAGTGCTTGCTAGGCATAAGGCAGGGGCACAAGTGCTTGCTAGGCATAAGGCAGGGGCACAAGTGCTTGCTAGGCATAAGGCAGGGGCACAAGTGCTGGCTAGGCATAAGGCAGGGGCACAAGTGCTGGCTAGGCATAAGGCAGGGGCACAAGTGCTTGCTAGGCATAAGGCAGGGGCACAAGTGCTTGCTAGGCATAAGGCAGGGGCACAAAAGCTGGCTAGGCATAAGGCAGGGGCACAAGTGCAGTCTAGGCATAAGGCAGGGGCACAAGTGCAGTCTAGGCATAAGGCAGGGGCACAAGTGCAGTCTAGGCATAAGGCAGGGGCACAAGTGCAGTCTAGGCATAAGGCAGGGGCACAAGTGCAGTCTAGGCATAAGGCAGGGGCACAAGTGCAGTCTAGGCATAAGGCAGGGGCACCTATGGGGGCTAGGCATAAGGCAGGGGCACCTATGCGGGCTAGGCATAAGGCAGGGGCACAAGTGCGGGCTAGGCATAAGGCAGGGGCACAAGTGCAGGCTAGGCATAAGGCAGGGGCACAAGTGCGGGCTAGGCATAAGGCAGGGGCACAAGTGCTGGCTAGGCATAAGGCAGGGGCACAAGTGCTGGCTAGGCATAAGGCAGGGGCACAAGTGCGGGCTAGGCATAAGGCAGGGGCACAAGTGCGGGCTAGGCATAAGGCAGGGGCACAAGTGCTGGCTAGGCATAAGGCAGGGCACAAGTGCTGGCTAGGCATAAGGCAGGGGCACAAGTGCTTGCTAGGCATAAGGCAGGGGCACAAGTGCTTGCTAGGCATAAGGCAGGGGCACAAAAGCTGGCTAGGCATAAGGCAGGGGCACAAGTGCAGGCTAGGCATAAGGCAGGGGCACAAGTGCAGGCTAGGGATAAGGCAGGGGCACAAGTGCAAACTAAGCATAAGGCAGAGGCACAAGTGCAGCTAGGCATAAGGCAGGGGCACAAGTGCAGGCTAGGCATAAGGCAGGAGCACAAGTGCGGGCTAGGCATAAGGCAGGGGCACAAGTGCGGGCTAGGCAAAAAGGCAGGGGCACAAGTGCGGGCTAGGCATAAGGCAGGGGCACAAGTGCGGGCTAGGCATAAGGCAGGGGCACAAGTGCGGGCTAGGCATAAGGCAGGGGCACAAGTGCGGGCTAGGCATAAGGCAAGGGCACAAGTGCGGGCTAGGCATAAGGCAGGGGCACAAGTGCGGGCTAGGCATAAGGCAGGGGCACAAGTGCTGGCTAGGCATAAGGTAGGGGCACAAGTGCTGGCTAGGCATAAGGCAGGGGCACAAGTGCTGGCTAGACTTAAGGCAGGGGCACAAGTGCTGGCTAGACTTAAGGCAGGGGCACAAGTGCTGGCTAGGCATAAGGCAGGGGCACAAGTGCAGGCTAGGCCATAAGGCAGGGGCACAAATGCAGGCTAGGCATAAGGCAGGGGCACAAGTGCAGGCTAGGCATAAGGCAGGGGCACAAGTGCAGGCTAGGGATAAGGCAGGGGCACAAGTGCAAACTAAGCATAAGGCAGAGGCACAAGTGCAGCTAGGCATAAGGCAGGGGCACAAGTGCAGGCTAGGCATAAGGTAGGAGCACAAGTGCGGGCTAGGCATAAGGCAGGGGCACAAGTGCGGGCTAGGCAAAAAGGCAGGGGCACAAGTGCGGGCTAGGCATAAGGCAGGGGCACAAGTGCGGGCTAGGCATAAGGCAGGGGCACAAGTGCGGGCTAGGCATAAGGCAGGGGCACAAGTGCGGGCTAGGCATAAGGCAGGGGCACAAGTGCGGGCTAGGCATAAGGCAGGGGCACAAGTGCGGGCTAGGCATAAGGCAGGGGCACAAGTGCGGGCTAGGCATAAGGCAGGGGCACAAGTGCGGGCTAGGCATAAGGCAGGGGCACAAGTGCGGGCTAGGCATAAGGCAAGGGCACAAGTGCGGGCTAGGCATAAGGCAGGGGCACAAGTGCGGGCTAGGCATAAGGCAGGGGCACAAGTGCTGGCTAGGCATAAGGCAGGGGCACAAGTGCTGGCTAGGCATAAGGCAGGGGCACAAGTGCTGGCTAGGCATAAGGCAGGGGCACAAGTGCTGGCTAGGCATAAGGCAGGGGCACAAGTGCTGGCTAGGCATAAGGCAGGGGCACAAGTGCTGGCTAGGCATAAGGCAGGGGCACAAGTGCTGGCTAGGCATAAGGCAGGGGCACAAGTGCTGGCTAGGCATAAGGCAGGGGCACAAGTGCTGGCTAGGCATAAGGCAGGGGCACAAGTGCTGGCTAGGCATAAGGCAGGGGCACAAGTGCTGGCTAGGCATAAGGCAGGGGCACAAGTGCTGGCTAGGCATAAGGCAGGGGCACAAGTGCTGGCTAGGCATAAGGCAGGGGCACAAGTGCTGGCTAGGCATAAGGCAGGGGCACAAGTGCTGGCTAGGCATAAGGCAGGGGCACAAGTGCTGGCTAGGCATAAGGCAGGGGCACAAGTGCTGGCTAGGCATAAGGCAGGGGCACAAGTGCTGGCTAGGCATAAGGCAGGGGCACAAGTGCTGGCTAGGCATAAGGCAGGGGCACAAGTGCTGGCTAGGCATAAGGCAGGGGCACAAGTGCTGGCTAGGCATAAGGCAGGGGCACAAGTGCTGGCTAGGCATAAGGCAGGGGCACAAGTGCTGGCTAGGCATAAGGCAGGGGCACAAGTGCTGGCTAGGCATAAGGCAGGGGCACAAGTGCTGGCTAGGCATAAGGCAGGGGCACAAGTGCTGGCTAGGCATAAGGCAGGGGCACAAGTGCTGGCTAGGCATAAGGCAGGGGCACAAGTGCTGGCTAGGCATAAGGCAGGGGCACAAGTGCTGGCTAGGCATAAGGCAGGGGCACAAGTGCTGGCTAGGCATAAGGCAGGGGCACAAGTGCTGGCTAGGCATAAGGCAGGGGCACAAGTGCTGGCTAGGCATAAGGCAGGGGCACAAGTGCTGGCTAGGCATAAGGCAGGGGCACAAGTGCTGGCTAGGCATAAGGCAGGGGCACAAGTGCTGGCTAGGCATAAGGCAGGGGCACAAGTGCTGGCTAGGCATAAGGCAGGGGCACAAGTGCTGGCTAGGCATAAGGCAGGGGCACAAGTGCGGGCTAGGCATAAGGCAGGGGCACAAGTGCGGGCTAGGCATAAGGCAGGGGCACAAGTGCGGGCTAGGCATAAGGCAGGGGCACAAGTGCGGGCTAGGCATAAGGCAGGGGCACAAGTGCGGGCTAGGCATAAGGCAGGGGCACAAGTGCGGGCTAGGCATAAGGCAGGGGCACAAGTGCGGGCTAGGCATAAGGCAGGGGCACAAGTGCTGGCTAGGCATAAGGCAGGGGCACAAGTGCGGGCTAGGCATAAGGCAGGGGCACAAGTGCGGGCTAGGCATAAGGCAGGGGCACAAGTGCGGGCTAGGCATAAGGCAGGGGCACAAGTGCGGGCTAGGCATAAGGCAGGGGCACAAGTGCTGGCTAGGCATAAGGCAGGGAACAAGTACTGGCTAGGCATAAGGCAGGGCACAAGTGCTGGCTAGGCATAAGGCAGGGGCACAAGTGCTGGCTAGGCTTAAGGCAGGGGCACAAAAGCTGGCTAGGCATAAGGCAGGGGCACAAGTGCAGGCTAGGCATAAGGCAGGGGCACAAGTGCTGGCTAGGCTTAAGGCAGGGGCACAAGTGCGGGCTAGGCATAAGGCAGGGGCACAAGTGCAGGCTAGGCATAAGGCAGGGGCACAAGTGCTGGCTAGGCTTAAGGCAGGGGCACAAGTGCGGGCTAGGCTTAAGGCAGGGGCACAAGTGCTGGCTAGGCATAAGGCAGGGGCACAAGTGCAGTCTAGGCATAAGGCAGGGGCACAAGTGCAGTCTAGGCATAAGGCAGGGGCACAAGTGCAGTCTAGGCATAAGGCAGGGGCACAAGTGCAGTCTAGGCATAAGGCAGGGGCACCTATGCAGGCTAGGCATAAGGCAGGGGCACCTATGCAAGCTAGGCATAAGGCAGGGGCACCTATGCGGGCTAGGCATAAGGCAGGGGCACAAGTGCGGGCTAGGCATAAGGCAGGGGCACAAGTGCGGGCTAGGCATAAGGCAGGGGCACAAGTGCGGGCTAGGCATAAGGCAGGGGCACAAGTGCGGGCTAGGCATAAGGCAGGGGCACAAGTGCGGGCTAGGCATGAGTCAGGGGCACAAGTGCGGGCTAGGCATAAGGCAGGGGCACAAGTGCGGGCTAGGCATAAGGCAGGGGCACAAGTGCGGGCTAGGCATAAGGCAGGGGCACAAGTGCTGGCTAGGCATAAGGCAGGGGCACAAGTGCGGGCTAGGCTTAAGGCCTGGGCACAAGTGCAGTTCTGGCTAGGATCAAGGCAGGGGGCACAAGTGCCGGCTAGGCTTAAGGCATGGGCACAAGTGCCAGCTAGGCTTAAGGCCTGGGCACAAGTGCGGGCTAGGCATAAGGCAGGAGCACAAGTGCTGGCTGGGCATAAGGCAGGAGCACAAGTGCTGGCTGGGCATAAGGCAGGAGCACAAGTGCTGGCTGAGCATAAGGCAGGAGCACAAGTGCTGGCTGAGCATAAGGCTGAGGCTTAAATGCTGGCTAGGTAGTAGACAGAGGCACAAGTTTAAACCA
Organism: Ranitomeya imitator; assembly: GCF_032444005.1. Lineage (NCBI taxonomy): Eukaryota > Metazoa > Chordata > Amphibia > Anura > Dendrobatidae > Ranitomeya > Ranitomeya imitator. Next base: position 105,310,832 of record NC_091285.1, on the reverse strand, counting down.
GGCATAAGGAAGGGGCACAAGTGATGGCTAACTTTGTGTAAATGGTGAGGCACCCATAGGAATGAAGAGCTAGTTTTCAACCCTCTGCTCTGTACTTGAACATTTAGGACTTGATACTTTGTAGAAAAGTGAGGAGCCACTACACAACTCCATGCTCCAAATGAGCATGCACTTCTGTCCTCTTACCTGACTTACCTGTCAACACAGCATTTCCCATACAGATTAAAATATAAGCAATAGAAAACAGACAAGCTGTTCATGGCTAAAAATGTTTTATTCAGGCCACAATATGTTCTAATACAATTTTAAAAAAGAAATTAATTTGGTAATTTAAATGATGGTAAAATCCCAAACCATGGACAAGGCTTTATAACCCCTACATAGCGCAGGCAATGCAGAGGGTCCCCCCCACAGAGCGCAGGCAATGTAGAGTCCCCCCCACAGAGCGCAGGCAATGCAGTGCCCCCCTCCCACAGAGCGCTGACAATGCAGAGGGTCCCCCCCACAGAGCGCAGGCAATGCAGAGGGTTCCCCCCCCCACAGAGCGCAGGCAATGCAGAGGGTCCCCCCCCCACAGAGCGCAGGCAATGCAGAGGGTCCCCCACACAGAGCGCAGGCAATGCAGAGGGTCCCCCACACAGAGCGCAGGCAATGCAGAGGGTCCCCCACACAGAGCGCAGGCAATGCATAGGGTCCCCACACAGAGCGCAGGCAATGCAGAGGGTCCCCCCACAGAGCGCAGGCAATGCAGAGGGTCCCCCCACAGAGCGCAGGCAATGCAGAGGGTCCCCCCCCACAGAGCGCAGGCAATGCAGAGGGTCCCCCCCCACAGAGCGCAGGCAATGCAGAGGGTCCCCCCCCCACAGAGCGCAGGCAATGCAGAGGGTCCCCCCAGAGCGCAGGCAATGCAGAGGGCCCCCCCCCACAGAGCACAGGCAATGCAGAGGGTCCCCCCCACAGAGCGCAGGCAATGCAGAGGGTCCCCCCCACAGAGCGCAGGCAATGCAGAGGGTCCCCCCCACAGAGCGCAGGCAATGCAGAGGGTCCCCTTCAGAGCGCAGGCAATGCAGAGGGTCCCCCCCACAGAGCGCAGGCAATGCAGAGGGTCCACCCCACAGAGCGCAGGCAATGCAGAGGGTCCCCACACAGAGCGCAGGCAATGCAGAGGGTCCCCACACAGAGCGCAGGCAATGCAGAGGGTCCCCCCACAGAGCGCAGGCAATGCAGGGGCACAAGTGCGGGCTAGGCATAAGGCAGGGGCACAAGTGCTGGCTGGGCATAAGGCAGGAGCACAAGTGCTGGCTAGGCATAACGCAGGGGCACAAGTGCTGGCTAGGCATAAGGCAGGGGCACAAGTGCTGGCTAGGCATAAGGCAGGGGCACAAGTGCTGGCTGAGCATAAGGCTGAGGCTTAAATGCTGGCTAGGTAGTAGACAGAGGCACAAGTTTAAACCAGGCATAAGGAAGGGGCACAAGTGATGGCTAACTTTGTGTAAATGGTGAGGCACCCATAGGAATGAAGAGCTAGTTTTCAACCCTCTGCTCTGTACTTGAACATTTAGGACTTGATACTTTGTAGAAAAGTGAGGAGCCACTACACAACTCCATGCTCCAAATGAGCATGCACTTCTGTCCTCTTACCTGACTTACCTGTCAACACAGCATTTCCCATACAGATTAAAATATAAGCAATAGAAAACAGACAAGCTGTTCATGGCTAAAAATGTTTTATTCAGGCCATAATATGTTCTAATACAATTTTAAAAACAAATTAATTTGGTAATTTAAATGATGGTAAAATTCCAAACCATGGACAAGGTTTTATAACCCCCCACATAGCGCAGGCAATGCAGAGGGTCCCCCCCCCCCCCCCCCACAGAGCGCAGGCAATGCAGAGGGTCCCCCCCCACAGAGCGCAGGCAATGCAGAGGGTCCCCCCCCCCACAGAGCGCAGGCAATGCAGAGGGTCCCCACAGCATAGACATTTTTAACAGAGCCCCCACAGCATAGACATTTTTAATAGAGCCCCCACAGCATAGACATTTTTAACAGAGCCCCCACAGCATAGACATTTTTAACAGAGCCCCCACAGCATAGACATTTTTAACAGAGCCCCCACAGCATAGACATTTTTAACAGAGCCCCCACAGCATAGACATTTTTAACAGAGCCCCCACAGCATAGACATTTTTAACAGAGCCCCCACAGCATAGACATTTTTAACAGAGCCCCCACAGCATAGACATTTTTAACAGAGCCCCCACAGCATAGACATTTTTAACAGAGCCCCCACAGCATAGACATTTTTAACAGAGCCCCCACAGCATAGACATTTTTAACAGAGCCCCCACAGCATAGACATTTTTAACAGAGGCCCCCACTGCGCATAGACATATTTAGCAGAAGCCCCCACAGCATAGACATTTTTAACAGAGGCCCCCACTGCGCATAGACATATTTAACAGAGCCCCCACAGCATAGACATTTTTAACAGAGCCCCCACAGCATAGACATATTTAGCAGAAGCCCCCACAGCATAGACATTTTTAACAGAGCCCCCACAGCATAGACATTTAGCAGAAGCCCCCACGGCACAGACATATTTAGCAGAAGCCCCCACGGGGCATAGACATATTTAGCAGAAGCCCCCACGGGGCATAGACATAATGAACAAGGTAGCCTTGGCACAGTTGTAAACACAGTTTAAAAAATAAATTAAGTACAATTCTCACCTATTCCTCCCCCCCACCCCCCTGCTCCTCAGCAGCGTGGGGCATAATGAATGCAGAGGGTCCCCACAGAGCCGTCCCCGACCCACACAGTACACAATGCAGAGCCAGCAATACGGGGCTCCCTGCAGAGCTAATGTACAGCCCTCCCCCCCCCCAGAGCAAAATACTAAGGCTTAAGGAAGAACACAATGCAGAGACCCCACGCACACGGAGTACACACTGCAGAACCTACACACAGTGCACACTGCAGAACCTACACACACCGCCTTCCAGGTAGAGAACACAATGAAGTAATAAAAAAAAAAAAAAACACATTGCTCTCCTATCCCCCATTTCCCCGCTTCTCCTCAACAGTGTGGCGCGCAATGACTGACGTGCATAGACGTCACCGGAAGCTCTCCTCCATCATGGATTTCATCTGTGGGGGCAAGCATCACGCTGATACAGTTGAATGCATGATGGAAGCTGGCAACGGGCCCTAGAGAAATGTCAAGCTTCCCAAACCAATCACGGCGTACAACAGCTCTTACCTTGCTCTGACGTACGATTGGCGCGCTTTTAGCCAGCATGACGATGCACGTGGCAGGTATTTATAGAGCGCGGGTGGACCGGAAGTGCGTCATCTTCAGTACCGTATCACGTGGGTGATCACCAGTTATCATGGCCGTGGGTAGATGCTGGCGCATGCGCAGGTGCAGTTATGTAGGAGGCGTGTAGAAGGAGCAGGAGCAATGTCAACTTTGTCATTGACAGCGGGCGAACGCCCGCGCATGCGTGCGTGGAACTGAGCGGAAGCTCTGCACTGTAGAGGCTCCGCTCTTCCCGTGACGTCATCCCTCTAAGGCTCAGCACCAGTCTAGACAAGAGCAGCTGATTGGTACTGGTGAGGATACGGTTGTGGCTAAATCCCAGTCGGCTAAACGCCCTGGTCCTTCTGTGCACTGGGATTTAGCTTTCTCACACAGAGTCAGCTATTTCCTAGTTGGCAGAGGGACCAGGTCCTTTAGCCGGCTTGGATTTATCCTGCTCTATATAAGAATGCTAAATTCCAGTAGATAGAATGACACTTATTGTATATAGATATATATCAATACTGTCATGTCATTTTTTGAGCTGCAGCCTAGATCTGACATCTGATTACACATTTATTTATACTTGACAATTATACACAAGAATTTTCCCCTTAATCCCAGTGTGTACAATATTCTGCGCCAATCTGATCCGCGTCCCATTTTATTTACTGGTGATCATATTTGTAGATTACACTACCACAGATTTTTTCCATGCATGCACCTAGGATTGTTTTAACCCTCAGGCCATTTTCCATTTTTTAACATTTTTTTTCCTTCCCATAACTTATTTTTTCATCCACATCGCCTTTTGGTATTTTTTTTTTTATTTTGGCGGGACGTTCTTATTGCTACCATTTTGGCGAGGATACCATGTTTTGATCACCTCCTATTTCATTTTATTGCAATGTTGTGGCAACCAAAAAAAGTCATCATGGCGTTTCGAGTTTTTTTCTCTTTGTGCCATTTACTGATCAGATTATTTTACATTTTGATTGGTCAGACCTTTCTGAACACGTCAGTTCCAAATTTCCAATTTATTTTTTTTAAATGGAGCAAAAGTGATATTATTTTTTCTTATATTTTTATGATATATGACGTAACTACATCATGCGTTGTGAAGGGGTCAATACTATAACTATTGGCCAAATGGACCTAATCCTTCTGCCGACTTGGATTTAGCCTGCTCTCTGTGAGAAAGCTAAATCCCAGTCGGCTAAAGGTCCAGGTGCCTGTGAGTGTTTTAATACTAGATCTAGTAGGTTAAAGGACCAGGTCCCTCTGTGCACTGGGATTTAGCTTTCTCAGGCCAGTCTCACACGTCCAGATAATTCCGGTACCGGAATTATCTGTGTCCGTGTGCCGGTGCGTTTCTGTAGCACATCAGTGTGGCACACGTGCGGCACACGTGTGCCCACTGGGTACCACACGCACCGTGCCGGAGACAGCGCTAAAGTTTAGCGCTGTCCCCTGCATCGTGCTGAAGCCCCATTCATATCTTCCCTGCAGCAGCGTTTGCTGTGGAGAAGATATGAATAATAGTGTGTAAAATCCAGATCCAGGTCCCCACCCCTGTGCGCCCCCCCTCGCTGTGATTAAAATACTCACCCAACTCGCGGCTCCCTCGCAGCGTCCTGTCCTGGCCGCACCTTGTACTGTATGAGCGGTCACGTGGGGCCGCTCATTTACAGTAATGAATATGCGGCTCCACCTCCCATAGGGATCTGGATTTTACACACTATTATTCATATCTTCTCTACAGCAAACGCTGCTGCAGGGAAGATATGAATGGCGGATTCAGCACCAGTAGGGGGGACAGCGCTTAATGTAGCGCTGTCCACTGCACGGCACACGGACGGCACACGGACAACGTCCGTTGTGCTGTACGTGTTTTACATGGACCCGTTGACTTTAATGGGTCCGAGTAATCCGTGCGCTCCCACGAACACTGACATGTCTCCGTGTTTGGCACATGGAGACACGGTCCGCAAAAAATCAATGACATCTGCACAGATGCATTGATTTTAATGTGTGTACATGTGTCAGTGGCTCCGGTACGTGAGGAAACTGTCACCTCACATACCGGAGCCACTGACGTGTGAAACCGGCCTCACACAGAGTCCGCTATTTCCTGGTTGTCAGAGGGACCAGGTCCTTTAGCCGACTTGGATTTATCCTGCTCTATATACGAATGCTAAATCCCAGTAGATAGAAGGACCTTTATTGTATATAGATATATATGAATCCTGTCATGTGCTTTTTTTGCAGTAATATTGAGCCGCAGACTAAATATGACATCTGATTACACATTTATTTATATGTGACATTTATATGCAAGAATTTTCCCCTTAATCCCAGTGTGTACAATATTCTGCGCCAATCTCTTCTGCGTCCCGTTTTATTTACTGGTGATCATTTTTGTAGATCAGACAACCACAGATTTTTTCCATGCATGCACCTAGGAGTGTTTTAACCCTCGGGCGGTTTTCCTTTTTTTTTTTTTTTTTTTAATTTCCTTCCCATAACTTATTTATTTTTTTATCCACATCGCCGTTGGGAATTTTTTTTGTTTTGGCGGGACGTTCTTATGCCATTTTGGCGTGGATACCATGTTTTGATCACCTTTTATTTCACGCTCCGCTCTTGAGTGACAGTGGCAATGCCGGGTATTACCATGCGAGACTCGGACGCATTTCTCGCGTGTGTGATCCCGGCCTTTATTGCAATGTTGCGGCGACCAAAAAAAAAGTCATTATGGTGTTTCAAGTTTTTTTCTCGTTATGCCGTTTACCAATCAGATTATTTGACATTTTGATTGGTCAGACCTTTCTGAACACGTCAATTCCAAATTTGTGTATTTTTTTTTAATTGCGCAAAAGCAATATTTTTTTTCTTATATTTCTATGATATATGACATAACTGCATCATGCGTTGTGAAGGGGTTAATACTATAATTATTGGCCAAATGGACCAGGTCCTTCTGCCAACTTGGATTTAGCCTGCTCTCTGTGAGAAAGCTAAATCACGGTCGGCTAAAGGACCAGGTCCCTGTGAGTGTTTTAATACTAGATCTAGCAGGCTAAAGGACCAGGCAGTGGCCCATGAGTAGTGGCTCATCCTTAAAGGGGTTGTCGGATCTTATGCTACATGTCTACAGTCACTATGTGTGAATCCTCATATCGTGTGCACTGTGCGCTGTGAAGATTCTCTGGTGCCGTCAACAGGTGGTTTTGTGACCACAAGCATGCAATATATATATTACCAGACACATTTCGACTAGACTGTTTTGGCCTTGTTCAATACAGTTGCATTAGGCCATGCAAGTCTACTCGGCATGTGACCGCATGTATGCAAATCACAAACTTGCAGCCAGACACCCACCAAATAACAACAGCTCTGTGAGCAATGTGAGAAGCACAAGTCTGCAGTCACATAGAATGACACAGAGTGAATGCACCAATGACACACACACACACGCACAGCCCCACTGTATAATGACACACACGCACAGCCCCACTGCATAATGACACACAGACACGCACAGCCCCAATGTATAATGACATACACACACGCAGCTCACACACACGCACACAGCTCACACACACGCACACAGCTCACACACACGCACACAGCTCACATGCACACGCAGCTCACACGCACACGCAGCTCACACGCACACGCAGCTCACACGCACACGCAGCTCACACACACACGCAGCTCACACACACAAACACGCAGCTCACACACACACACGCATCACACATACACATGCAGCAACAAGTATAAAATGAACAGCACTCCATCCAGGTGTAGAAATCTTGAAAAAATAAGCTTTATTCAGCCATGTCACAGCAACGTTTCGACCAGCACCTGGTCTTTATCAAGCGTACGTATGCTTGATAAAGACCAGATGCTGGTCGAAACGTTGCTGTGACATGGCTGAATAAAGCTTATTTTTTCAAGATTTCTACACCTGGATGGAGCGCTGTTCATTTTATACTTGTTGATTTGGCTATATCTGGGACGGTTCCCTGGATGTCGAACGGGCGCCCCAATGCTGTGAGTGCTGTCAGTTTTCGCTTTTTCTACATACACATGCAGCATCACACATGTAGCTCACACACACATGCAGCTCTGACACAAATGCAGTTCAAATTTCGTGTTTCAAGTTTGCATGTTTCAGCGCTGCAGTGTGCTGCCTTATTTACTTAACTATATACGAGTTGGCGACTCTAGGTTCAGCACCTGTTTACACTTAGTCTATGTTGGATGTGCCGGTCAGGTTTTTGAAATGTATTCTTTAGCCTTCTGATCGTGCACTCCGCCTCCTAGCCACAGGTGTTTTAATTACAGCAGGTCCATTACCCCTCCACAGAGAGAGAGAATTTTAGTCTAGGAAGAGGTTTCACAAGTGCCCATTCAGATGGAGACGTTTATTCTCAGCGAGGTAAGGCAAGTGTAGGACCTGGTATAAGAGAGATGCCGTAAAGTAGCTACCAGGTACACATAAAATTGGCCATTTTTATGCGCTAAACGCTCTCATTTTTCATATTTCTAGTGCAGTAATGCAGTTCAAATTTCGTGTTTCAAGTTTGCATGTTTCAGCGCTGCAGTGTGCTGCCTTATTTACTTAACTATATACGAGTTGGCGACTCTAGGTTCAGCACCTGTTTACACTTAGTCTATGTTGGATGTGCCGGTCAGGTTTTTGAAATGTATTCTTTAGCCTTCTGATCGTGCACTCCGCCTCCTAGCCACAGGTGTTTTAATTTCAGCAGGTCCATTACCCCTCCACAGAGAGAGAGAATTTTAGTCTAGGAAGAGGTTTCACATGTACCCATTCAGATGGAGACGTTTATTGTTGTGAATTCTGTGGCAGAGCTCCCTCCTGTGGTCACAAGTGGTACTTCGGCTGGTTCTCTCTGTGAGCTTCCGTTGGTGGAGGAAAGTGGTACTGCGGCTTCTGAGTTTCCTTCCTCAGGTGTGTGGTGAAGTCGTTAGGTGCTTCTCTATTTAACTCCACCTAGTGCTTTGATCCTGGCCTCCAGTCAATGTTCTAGTATTGGACCTGTTTCCTCCTTGATCGTTCCTGTGGCCTGCTGCTCTGCATAGCTAAGTTCCTCTTTGCTATTTGTTTGCTGTTTTTTTCTGTCCAGCTTGTCAATTTGTATTTTTCTGCTTGCTGGAAGCTCTGGGACGCAGAGGGTGTACCTCCGTGCTGTTAGTTCGGTACGGAGGGTCTTTTTGCCCCCTTTGCGTGGTTTTTGTAGGGTTTTGTGTTGACCGCAAAGTTACCTTTCCTATCCTCGCTCTGTTCAGAAAGTTGGGCCTCACTTTGCTAAGTCTATTTCATCTCTACGTTTGTCTTTTCATCTTAACTCACAGTCATTATATGTGGGAGCTGCCTTTTCCTTTGGGGTATTTCTCTGAGGCAAGGTAGGCTTATTTTCTATCTTCAGGCTAGCTAGTTTCTCAGGCCGTGCCGAGTTGCATAGGCAGCGTTAGGCGCAATCCACGGCTGCCTTTATTGTGGTTGGAGAGGATTAGGGATTGCGGTCAACAGAGTTCCCACGTCTCAGAGCTCGTTCTTGTTTTTTGGGTTATTGCCAGGTCACTGTATGTGCGCTGACCTCTATGTCCATTGTGGTACTGAATTACCTTTCATAACAGTACTGGAGGCCAAAAGTACTAATGCTTCTCAATAGAGGGAAAAAAGAAGTTCTGAGACCATTTTTTTTTCTTTGCACTGTGTTTTGCCTTTTTTTTCCCCTAGACATTTGGGTGGTTCAGGACACAGGTGTAGTGATGGACATTAAAGGTCTGTCTTCATGTGTGGATCTTCTCACTGCAAAAGTACAAAATATTCAAGACTTTGTGGTTCAGAATTCTATGTTAGAACCAAGAATTCCTATTCCTGATTTGTTTTCTGGAGATAGAGCTACATTTCTGAGTTTCAAAAATAATTGTAAACTATTTCTGGCTTTGAAACCTCGCTCCTCTGGTGACCCAGTTCAACAAGTTAGGATCGTTATTTCTTTTTTGCGTGGCGATCCTCAGGACTGGGCATTTTCCCTTGCGCCAGGGGATCCTGCATTAAGTAATATCGATGCATTTTTCCTGGCGCTCGGATTGCTGTACGATGAGCCTAATTCTGTGGATCAGGCAGAGAAGAATTTGCTGGCTCTGTGTCAGGGTCAGGATGAAAGAGGTATATTGTCAGAAATTTAGAAAGTGGTCCGTACTCACTCAGTGGAATGAAGGTGCGCTCGCAGCTATTTTCAGAAAAGGTCTCTCTGAAGCCCTTAAGGATGTCATGGTGGGATTTCCTATGCCTGCTGGTCTGAATGAGCCTATGTCTTTGGCCATTCAGATCGGTCGACGCTTGCGCGAGCGTAAATCTGTGCACCATTTGGCGGTATTACCTGAGCTTAAACCTGAGCCTATGCAGTGCGATAGGACTTTGACCAGAGTTGAACGGCAAGAGCACAGGCGTCTGAATGGGCTGTGTTTCTACTGTGGTGATTCCACTCATGCTATCTCTGATTGTCCTAAGCGCACTAAGCGATTCGCTAGGTCTGCCACCATTGGTATGGTACAGTCAAAATTTCTTCTGTCTGTTACCTTGATCTGCTCTTTGTCATCGTATTCTGTCATGGCATTTGTGGACTCAGGCGCTGCTCTGAATTTGATGGACTTGGAGTATGCTAGGCGTTGTGGGTTTTTCTTGGAGCCCTTGCAGTGTCCTATTCCATTGAGAGGAAATGATGCTACGCCTTTGGCCAAGAATAAGCCTCAGTACTGGACCCAGCTGGCCATGTGCATGGCTCCTGCACATCAGGAGGTTATTCGCTTTCTGGTGTTGCATAATCTGCATGATGTGGTCGTGTTGGGGTTGCCATGGCTACAAGTCCATAATCCAGTTTTAGATTGGAAATCCATGTCTGTGTCCAGCTGGGGTTGTCAGGGGGTACATGGTGATGTCCCATTTCTGACTATTTCGTCATCCACCCCTTCTGAGGTTCCTGAGTTCTTGTCTGATTACCGGGATTTATTTGATGAGCCCAAGTCCGATACCCTACCTCCGCATAGGGATTGTGATTGTGCTATCAATTTGATTCCTGGTAGTAAATTCCCAAAAGGTTGACTGTTTAATTTATCTGTGCCTGAGCACGCCGCTATGCGGAGTTATGTGAAGGAGTCTTTGGAGAAGGGGCATATTCGCCCGTCATCGTCGCCATTGGGAGCAGGATTCTTTTTTGTAGCCAAGAAGGATGGTTCACTGAGACCTTGTATAGATTACCACCTTCTAAATAAGATCACGGTTAAATTTCAGTACCCCTTGCCATTGTTATCTGATTTGTTTGCTCGGATTAAGGGGGCTAGTTGGTTCACCAAGATAGATCTTCGTGGTGCGTATAATCTTGTGCGTATTTAGCGAGGCGATGAGTGGAAAACTGCATTTAATACGCCCGAGGGCCATTTTGAGTATCTAGTAATGCCATTCGGACTTGCCAATGCTCCATCAGTGTTTCAGTCCTTTATGCATGACATCTTCCTAGAGTACCTGGATAAATTCCTGATTGTGTATTTAGATGACATTTTGATCTTCTCGGATGATTGGGAGTCTCATGTGAAGCAGGTCAGAACGGTGTTTCAGGTCCTGCGTGCTAATTCTTTGTTTGTGAAGGGATCAAAGTGTCTCTTTGGTGTTCAGAAGGTTTCATTTTTGGGGTTCATCTTTTCCCCTTCTACTATCGAGATGGATCCTGTTAAGGTCCAAGCCATCCATAATTGGACTCAGCCGACATCTCTGAAAAGTCTGCAAAAGTTCCTGGGCTTTGCTAATTTTTATCGTCGCTTCATCTCTAATTTTTCTAGTATTGCTAAACCATTGACCGATTTGACCAAGAAAGGTGCTGATTTGGTCAATTGGTCTTCTGCTGCGGTGGAAGCTTTTCAAGAGTTGAAGCGTCGTTTTTCTTCTGCCCCTGTGTTGTGTCAACCAGATGTTTCGCTTCCGTTCCAGGTCGAGGTTGATGCTTCTGAGATTGGAGCAGGGGCTGTTTTGTCGCAGAGAAGTTCTGATTGCTCGGTGATGAAACCATGCGCCTTCTTTTCCAGGACGTTTTCACCTGCTGAGCGTAATTATGATGTGGGCAATCGAGAGTTGCTGGCCATGAAGTGGGCATTCGAGGAGTGGCGTCATTGGCCTGAAGGAGCTAAGCATCGCGTGGTGGTCTTGACTGATCATAAGAACTTGACTTATCTCGAGTCCGCCAAGCGGTTGAATCCTAGACAAGCTCGTTGGTCGTTGTTTTTTGCCCGTTTTGACTTTGTGATTTCATACCTTCCGGGCTCTAAAAATGTGAAGGCGGATGCTCTGTCTAGGAGTTTTGTGCCCGACTCTCCGGGTGTATCTGACCCGGCGGGTATCCTCAAAGAGGGAGTAATTGTGTCTGCCATCTCCCCTGATTTGCGGCGGGTGCTGCAAAAATTTCAGGCTAATAAACCTGATCGTTGCCCAGCGGAGAAACTGTTTGTCCCTGATAGGTGGACGAATAAAGTTATCTCTGAGGTTCATTGTTCGGTGTTGGCTGGTCATCCTGGAATCTTTGGTACCAGAGAGTTAGTGGCTAGATCCTTTTGGTGGCCATCTCTGTCGCGGGATGTGCGTACTTTTGTGCAGTCCTGTGGGATTTGTGCTCGGGCTAAGCCCTGCTGTTCTCTTGCCAGTGGGTTGCTTTTGCCCTTGCCGTTCCCGAAGAGGCCTTGGACACATATCTCTATGGATTTTATTTCAGATCTTCCCGTCTCTTAAAAGATGTCAGTCATTTGGGTGGTCTGTGATCGCTTCTCTAAGATGGTCCATTTGGTACCCTTGTCTAAATTGCCTTCCTCCTCTGATTTGGTGCCATTGTTTTTCCAGCATGTGGTTCGTTTACATGGCATTCCAGAGAATATCGTTTCTGACAGAGGTTCCCAGTTTGTTTCGAGGTTTTGGCGAGCCTTTTGTGGTAGGATGGGCATTGACTTGTCTTTTTCCTCGGCTTTCCATCCTCAGACTAATGGCCAGACCGAACGAACCAATCAGACCTTGGAAACATATCTGAGATGCTTTGTTTCTGCTGATCAGGATGACTGGGTGTCCTTTTTGCCTTTGGCTGAGTTCGCCATTAATAATCGGGCCAGCTCGGCTACCTTGGTTTCACCATTTTTCTGCAACTCTGGGTTCCATCCTCGTTTCTCTTCAGGGCAGGTTGAGTCTTCGGACTGTCCTGGTGTGGATACTGTGGTGGACAGGTTGCAGCAGATTTGGACTCATGTAGTGGACAATTTGACTTTGTCCCAGGAGAAGGCTCAACGTTTCGCTAATCGCAGACGCTGTGTGGGTCCCCGACTTCGGGTTGGGGACTTGGTTTAGTTATCTTCTCGTCATATTCCTATTAAGGTGTCCTCTCCTAAGTTTAAACCTCGTTTTATTGGTCCGTATAGGATTTCTGAGGTTCTTAATCCTGTGTCTTTTCATCTGACCCTTCCAGATTCATTTTCCATACATAACGTATTCCATAGGTCATTGTTGCGGAGATACGTGGCACCTATGGTTCCATCTGTTGATCCTCCTGCCCCGGTTTTGGTGGAGGGGGAGTTGGAGTATATTGTGGAGAAGATTTTGGATTCTCATGTTTCAAGGCGGAAACTCCAGTATCTGGTTAAGTGGAAGGGTTATGCTCAGGAAGATAATTCCTGGGTCTTTGCCTCTGATGTCCATGCTCCCGATCTTGTTCGTGCCTTTCATATGGCTCATCCTGGTCGTCCTGGGAGCTCTGGTGAGGGTTCGGTGACCCCTCCTCAAGGGGGGGGTACTGTTGTGAATTCTGTGGCAGAGCTCCCTCCTGTGGTCACAAGTGGTACTTCGGCTGGTTCTCTCTGTGAGCTTCCGTTGGTGGAGGAAACTGGTACTGCGGCTTCTGAGTTTCCTTCCTCAGGTGATGTGGTGAAGTCGTTAGGTGCTTCTCTATTTAACTCCACCTAGTGCTTTGATCCTGGCCTCCAGTCAATGTTCTAGTATTGGACCTTTTTCCTCCTGGATCGTTCCTGTGGCTTGCTGCTCTGCATAGCTTAGTTCCTCTTTGCTATTTCTTTGCTGTTTTTTTTCGTCCAGCTTGTCAATTTGTTTTTTTTTGCTTGCTGGAAGCTCTAGGACGCAGAGGGTGTACCTCCGTGCCGTTAGTTCGGTACGGAGTGTCTTTTTGCCCCCTTTGCGTGGTTTTTGTAGGGTTTTGTGTTGACCGCAAATTTACCTTTCCTATCCTCGCTCTGTTCAGAAAGTTGGGCCTCACTTTGCTAAATCTATTTCATCTCTACGTTTGTCTTTTCATCTTTACTCACAGTCATTATATGTGGGGGCTGCCTTTTCCTTTGGGGTATTTCTCTGAGGCAAGGTAGGCTTATTTTCTATCTTCAGGCTAGCTAGTTTCTCAGGCCGTGCCGAGTTGCATAGGCAGCGTTAGGCGCAATCCACGGCTGCCTCTAGTGTGGTTGGAGAGGATTAGGGATTGCGGTCAACAGAGTTCCCACGTCTCAGAGCTCGTTCTTGTTTTTTGGGTTATTGCCAGGTCACTGTATGTGCGCTGACCTCTATGTCCATTGTGGTACTGAATTACCTTTCATAACAGTTTATTCTCAGCAAGGTAAGGCAAGTGTAGGACCTGGTATAAGAGAGATGCCGTAAAGTGGCTACCAGGTACACATAAAATTGGCCATTTTTATTCGCTAAACGCTCTCATTTTTCATATTTCTAGTGCAGTAATGCAGTTCAAATTTCTTGTTTCAAGTTTGCATGTTTCAGCGCTGCAGTGTGCTGCCTTATTTACTTAACTATATACGAGTTGGCGACTCTAGGTTCAGCACCTGTTTACACTTAGTCTATGTTGGATGTGCCGGTCAGGTTTTTGAAATGTATTATTTATTTTTCCATCCACATCGCCGTTGGGAATTTTTTTTGTTTTGGCGGGACGTTCTTATGCCATTTTGGCGTGGATACCATGTTTTGATCACCTTTTATTTCATTTTGGCCGGGATCACACATGCGAGAAATATGTCCGTGTCTCGCATGGTAATACCCGGCATTGCCGCCGTCACTCAGGAGCGGAGAGTGCGGCCGCATAGCAATACATGCGGCCGCACGCTCCGCTCCTGAGTGACAGTGGCAATGCCGGGTATTACCCAGCGAGACTCGGACGTATTTCTCGCATGTGTGATCCCGGCCTTTAGTGCAATGTTGCGGCGACCAAAAAAAAAAGTCATTATGGTGTTTCAAGTTTTTTTCTCGTTATGCCGTTTACCAATCAGATTATTTGACATTTTGATTGGTCAGACCTTTCTGAACACGTCAATTCCAAATTTGTGTATTTTTTTTTAATTGCGCAAAAGCAATATTTTTTTTTCTTATATTTCTATGATATATGACGTAACTGCATTATGCGTTGTGAAGGGGTTAATACTATAATTATTGGCCAAATGGACCAGGTCCTTCTGCCAACTTGGATTTAGCCTGCTCTCTGTGAGAAAGCTAAATCACGGTCGGCTAAAGGACCAGGTCCCTGTGAGTGTTTTAATACTAGATCTAGCAGGCTAAAGGACCAGGTCAGGGGCTGACTGGCAAATTTTGGCCTGGGGGGCAAGCACACAGCAGTGGCCCATGAGTAGTGGCTCATCCTTAAAGGGGTTGTCGGATCTTATGCTACATGTCTACAGTCATTATGTGTGAATCCTCATATCGTGTGCACTGTGCGCTGTGAAGATTCTCTGGTGCCGTCAACAGGTGGTCTTGTGACCACAAGCATGCAATATATATATTACCAGACACATTTCGACTAGTCTGTTTTGGCCTTGTTCAATACAGTTGCATTAGGCCATGCAAGTCTACTCGGCATGTGACCGCATGTATGCAAATCACAAACTTGCAGCCAGACACCCACCAAATAACAACAGCTCTGTGAGCAATGTGAGAAGCACAAGTCTGCAGTCACATAGAATGACACAGAGTGAATGCACCAATGACACACACACACACACACGCACAGCCCCACTGTATAATGACACACACGCACAGCCCCACTGCATAATGACACACACGCACAGCCCCACTGCATAATGACACACACGCACAGCCCCACTGTATAATGACACACACGCACAGCCCCACTGCATAATGACACACACGCACAGCCCCACTGCATAATGACACACACGCACAGCCCCACTGTATAATGACACACACGCACAGCCCCACTGTATAATGACACACACGCACAGCCCCACTGTATAATGACACGCACGCACAGCCCCACTGTATAATGACAGGCACACACAGCCCCACTGTATAATGACACACACACACGCACAGCCCCAATGTATAATGACATACACACACGCAGCTCACACACACGCACACAGCTCACACACACGCACACAGCTCACACGCAGCTCACACGCACACGCAGCTCACACGCACACGCAGCTCAAACGCACACGCAGCTCACACGCACACGCAGCTCACACACACAAACACGCAGCTCACACACGCATCACACATACACATGCAGCAACAAGTATAAAATGAACAGCGCTCCATCCAGGTGTAGAAATCTTGTAAAAATAAGCTTTATTCAGCCATGTCACAGCAACGTTTCGACCAGCACCTGGTCTTTATCAAGCATACGTATGCTTGATAAAGACCAGGTGCTGGTCGAAACGTTGCTGTGACATGGCTGAATAAAGCTTATTTTTTCAAGATTTCTACACCTGGATGGAGCGCTGTTCATTTTATACTTGTTGATTTGGCTATATCTGGGACGGTTCCCTGGATGTCGAACGGGCGCCCCAATGCTGTGAGTGCTGTCAGTTTTCGCTTTTTCTACATACACATGCAGCATCACACATGTAGCTCACACACACATGCAGCTCTGACACAAATGCAGTTCAAATTTCGTGTTTCAAGTTTGCATGTTTCAGTGCTGCAGTGTGCTGCCTTATTTACTTAACTATATACGAGTTGGCGACTCTAGGTTCAGCACCTGTTTACACTTAGTCTATATTGGATGTGCCGGTCAGGTTTTTGAAATGTATTCTTTAGCCTTCTGATCGTGCACTCCGCCTCCTAGCCACAGGTGTTTTAATTACAGCAGGTCCATTACCCCTCCACAGAGAGAGAGAATTTTAGTCTAGGAAGAGGTTTCACATGTGCCCATTCAGATGGAGACGCTTATTCTCAGCGAGGTAAGGCAAGTGTAGGACCTGGTATAAGAGAGATGCCGTAAAGTGGCTACCAGGTACACATAAAATTGGCCATTTTTATGCGCTAAACGCTTTCATTTTTCATATTTCTAGTGCAGTAATGCAGTTCAAATTTCGTGTTTCAAGTTTGCATGTTTCAGCGCTGCAGTGTGCTGCCTTATTTACTTAACTATATACGAGTTGGCGACTCTAGGTTCAGCACCTGTTTACACTTAGTCTATGCTGGATGTGCCGGTCAGGTTTTTGAAATGTATTCTTTAGCCTTCTGATCGTGCACTCCGCCTCCTAGCCACAGGTGTTTTAATTACAGCAGGTCCATTACCCCTCCACAGAGAGAGAGAATTTTAGTCTAGGAAGAGGTTTCACATGTACCCATGGAGACGTTTATTGTTGTGAATTCTGTGGCAGAGCTCCCTCCTGTGGTCACAAGTGGTACTTCGGCTGGTTCTCTCTGTGAGCTTCCGTTGGTGGAGGAAAGTGGTACTGCGGCTTCTGAGTTTCCTTCCTCAGGTGATGTGGTGCAGTCGTTAGGTGCTTCTCTATTTAACTCCACCTAGTGCTTTGATCCTGGCCTCCAGTCAATGTTCTAGTATTGGACCTGTTTCCTCGTGGATCGTTCCTGTGGCCTGCTGCTCTGCATAGCTAAGTTCCTCTTTGCTATTTGTTTGCTGTTTTTTTCTGTCCAGCTTGTCAATTTGTATTTTTCTGCTTGCTGGAAGCTCTGGGACGCAGAGGGTGTACCTCCGTGCCGTTAGTTCGGTACGGAGGGTCTTTTTGCCCCCTTTGCGTGGTTTTTATAGGGTTTTGTGTTGACCGCAAAGTTACCTTTCCTATCCTCGCTCTTTTCAGAAAGTTGGGCCTCACTTTGCTAAATCTATTTCATCTCTACGTTTGTCTTTTCATCTTAACTCACAGTCATTATATGTGGGGGCTGCTGTTATGATAGGCAATTCAGTATCACAATGGACATAGCGATCAGAGCACATACAGTGATCTGACAACAACCCAAAATAATAGAACGAGCTCTGAGACGTGGGAACTCTGCAGACCGCAATCCCTAATCCTCTCCAAACAACACTAGAGGCAGCCGTGGATTGCGCCTAACTCTGCCTATGCAACTCGGCACAGCCTGAGAAACTAACTAGCCTGAAGATAGAAAAATAAGCCTACCTTGCCTCAGAGAAATACCCCAAAGGAAAAGGCAGCCCCCCACATATAATGACTGTGAGTTAAGATGAAAAGACAATCGTAGAGATGAAATAGATTCAGCAAAGTGAGGCCCGACTTTCTTAACAGAGCGAGGATAGGAAAGATAACTTTGCGGTCCACACAAAACCCTAAAGAAAACCACGCAAAGGGGGCAAAAAGACCCTCCGTACCGAACTAACGGCACGGAGGTACACCCTTTGCGTCCCAGAGCTTCCAGCAAAACAAATAGACAACCTGGACAGAAAAAATAGCAAACAAATAGCAAAGAGGAACTTAGCTATGCAGAGCAGCAGGCCACAGGAATGATCCAGGGAAAAACAAGTCCAACACTGGCACATTGACAGGAAGCCTGGATCAAAGCATTAGGTGGATTTAAGTAGAGAAGCACCTAACGACCTCACCAGATCACCTGAGGGAGGAAACTCAGAAGCTGCAGTACCACTTTCCTCCACAAACGGAAGCTCCCAGAGAGAATCAGCCGAAGTACCACTTGTGACCACAGGGGTGAACTCTGCCACAGAATTCACAACAGGCTGCCTTTTCCTTTGGGGTATTTTTCTGAGGCAAGGTAGGCTTATTTTCTATCTTCAGGCTAGCTAGTTTCTCAGGCCGTGCCGAGTTGCATAGGCAGCGTTAGGCGCAATCCACGGCTGCCTTTAGTGTGGTTGGAGAGGATTAGGGATTGCTGTCAACAGAGTTCCCACGTCTCAGAGCTCGTTCTTGTTTTTTGGGTTATTGCCAGGTCACTGTATGTACGCTGACCTCTATGTCCATTGTGGTACTGAATTACCTTTCATAACAGTACTGGAGGCCAAAAGTACTAATGCTTCTCAATAGAGGGAAAAAAGAAGTTCTGAGACCATTTTTTTTTCTTTGCACTGTGTTTTGCCTTTTTTTTCCCCTAGACATTTGGGTGGTTCAGGACACAGGTGTAGTGATGGACATTAAAGGTCTGTCTTCATGTGTGGATCTTCTCACTGCAAAAGTACAAAATATTCAAGACTTTGTGGTTCAGAATTCTATGTTAGAACCAAGAATTCCTATTCCTGATTTGTTTTCTGGAGATAGAGCTAAATTTCTGAGTTTCAAAAATAATTGTAAACTATTTCTGGCTTTGAAACCTCGCTCCTCTGGTGACCCAGTTCAACAAGTTAGGATCGTTATTTCTTTTTTGCGTGGCGATCCTCAGGACTGGGCATTTTCCCTTGCGCCAGGGGATCCTGCATTAAGTAATATCGATGCATTTTTCCTGGCGCTCGGATTGCTGTACGATGAGCCTAATTCTGTGGATCAGGCAGAGAAGAATTTGCTGGCTCTGTGTCAGGGTCAGGATGAAATAGAGGTATATTGTCAGAAATTTAGAAAGTGGTCCGTACTCACTCAGTGGAATGAAGGTGCGCTCGCAGCTATTTTCAGAAAAGGTCTCTCTGAAGCCCTTAAGGATGTCATGGTGGGATTTCCTATGCCTGCTGGTCTGAATGAGTCTATGTCTTTGGCCATTCAGATCGGTCCACGCTTGCGCGAGCGTAAATCTGTGCACCATTTGGCGGTATTACCTGAGCTTAAACCTGAGCCTATGCAGTGCGATAGGACTTTGACCAGAGATGAACGGCAAGAGCACAGGCGTCTGAATGGGCTGTGTTTCTACTGTGGTGATTCCACTCATGCTATCTCTGATTGTCCTAAGCGCACTAAGCGGTTCGCTAGGTCTGCCACCATTGGTATGGTACAGTCAAAATTTCTTCTGTCTTTTACCTTGATCTGCTCTTTGTCATCGTATTCTGTCATGGCATTTGTGGACTCAGGCGCTGCTCTGAATTTGATGGACTTGGAGTATGCTAGGCGTTGTGGGTTTTTCTTGGAGCCCTTGCAGTGTCCTATTCCATTGAGAGGAATTGATGCTACGCCTTTGTCCAAGAATAAGCCTCAGTACTGGACCCAGCTGGCCATGTGCATGGCTCCTGCACATCAGGAGGTTATTCGCTTTCTGGTGTTGCATAATCTGCATGATGTGGTCGTGTTGGGGTTGCCATGGCTACAAGTCCATAATCCAGTTTTAGATTGGAAATCCATGTCTGTGTCCAGCTGGGGTTGTCAGGGGGTACATGGTGATGTCCCATTTCTGACTATTTCGTCATCCACCCCTTCTGAGGTTCCTGAGTTCTTGTCTGATTACCGGGATTTATTTGATGAGCCCAAGTCCGATACCCTACCTCCGCGTTGGGATTGTGATTGTGCTATCGATTTGATTCCTGGTAGTAAATTCCCAAAAGGTCGACTGTTTAATTTATCTGTGCCTGAGCACGCTGCTATGCGGAGTTATGTGAAGGAGTCTTTTGAGAAGGGGCATATTCGCCCGTCATCGTCGCCATTGGGAGCAGGGTTCTTTTTTGTAGCCAAGAAGGATGGTTCACTGAGACCTTGTATAGATTACCGCCTTCTAAATAAGATCACGGTTAAATTTCAGTACCCCTTGCCATTGTTATCTGATTTGTTTGCTCGGATTAAGGGGGCTAGTTGGTTCACCAAGATAGATCTTCGTGGTGCGTATAATCGTGTGCGTATTAAGCGAGGCGATGAGTGGAAAACTGCATTTAATACGCCCGAGGGCCATTTTGAGTATCTAGTAATGCCATTCGGACTTGCCAATGCTCCATCAGTGTTTCAGTCCTTTATGCATGACATCTTCCGAGAGTACCTGGATAAATTCCTGATTGTGTATTTAGATGACATTTTGATCTTCTCGGATGATTGGGAGTCTCATGTGAAGCAGGTCAGAACGGTGTTTCAGGTCCTGCGTGCTAATTCTTTGTTTGTGAAGGGATCAAAGTGTCTCTTTGGTGTTCAGAAGGTTTCATTTTTGGGGTTCATCTTTTCCCCTTCTACTATCGAGATGGATCCTGTTAAGGTCCAAGCCATCCATAATTGGACTCAGCCGACATCTCTGAAAAGTCTGCAAAAGTTCCTGGGCTTTGCTAATTTTTATCGTCGCTTCATCTGCAATTTTTCTAGTATTGCTAAACCATTGACCGATTTGACCAAGAAAGGTGCTGATTTGGTCAATTGGTCTTCTGCTGCTGTGGAAGCTTTTCAAGAGTTGAAGCGTCGTTTTTCTTCTGCCCCTGTGTTGTGTCAACCAGATGTTTCGCTTCCGTTCCAGGTCAAGGTTGATGCTTCTGAGATTGGAGCAGGGGCTGTTTTGTCGCAGAGAAGTTCTGATTGCTCGGTGATGAAACCATGCGCCTTCTTTTCCAGGAAGTTTTCGCCTGCTGAGCGTAATTATGATGTGGGCAATCGAGAGTTGCTGGCCATGAAGTGGGCATTCGAGGAGTGGCGTCATTGGCTTGAAGGAGCTAAGCATCGCGTGGTGGTCTTGACTGATCATAAGAACTTGACTTATCTCGAGTCCGCCAAGCGGTTGAATCCTAGACAAGCTCGTTGGTCGTTTTTTGCCCTTTTTGACTTTGTGATTTCATACCTTCCGGGCTCTAAAAATGTGAAGGCGGATGCTCTGTCTAGGAGTTTTGTGCCCGACTCTCCGGGTGTATCTGAGCCGGCGGGTATCCTCAAAGAGGGAGTAATTGTGTCTGCCATCTCCCCTGATTTGCGGCAGGTGCTGCAAAAATTTCAGGCTAATAAACCTGATCGTTGCCCAGCGGAGAAACTGTTTGTCCCTGATAGGTGGACGAATAAAGTTATCTCTGAGGTTCATTGTTCGGTGTTGGCTGGTCATCCTGGAATCTTTGGTACCAGAGAGTTAGTGGCTAGATCCTTTTGGTGGCCATCTCTGTCGCGGGATGTGCGTACTTTTGTGCAGTCCTGTGGGATTTGTGCTCGGTCTAAGCCCTGCTGTTCTTGTGCCAGTGGGTTGCTTTTGCCCTTGCCGGTCCCGAAGAGGCCTTGGACACATATCTCTATGGATTTTATTTCAGATCTTCCCGTCTCTCAAAAGATGTCAGTCATTTGGGTGGTCTGTGATCGCTTCTCTAAGATGGTCCATTTGGTACCCTTGTCTAAATTGCCTTCCTCCTCTGATTTGGTGCCATTGTTTTTCCAGCATGTGGTTCGTTTACATGGCATTCCAGAGAATATCGTTTCTGACAGAGGTTCCCAGTTTGTTTCGAGGTTTTGGCGAGCCTTTTGTGGTAGGATGAGCATTGACTTGTCTTTTTCCTCGGCTTTCCATCCTCAGACTAATGGCCAGACCGAACGAACCAATCAGACCTTGGAAACATATCTGAGATGCTTTGTTTCTGCTGATCAGGATGACTGGGTGTCCTTTTTGCCTTTGGCTGAGTTCACCCTTAATAATCGGGCCAGCTCGGCTACCTTGGTTTCACCGTTTTTCTGCAACTCTGGGTTCCATCCTCGTTTCTCTTCAGGGCAGGTTGAGTCTTCGGACTGTCCTGGTGTGGATACTGTGGTGGACAGGTTGCAGCAGGTTTGGACTCATGTAGTGGACAATTTGACTTTGTCCCAGGAGAAGGCTCAACGTTTCGCTAATCGCAGACGCTGTGTGGGTCCCCGACTTCGGGTTGGGGACTTGGTTTGGTTATCTTCTCGTCATATTCCTATGAAGGTGTCCTCTCCTAAGTTTAAACCTCGTTTTATTGGTCCGTATAGGATTTCTGAGGTTCTTAATCCTGTGTCTTTTCGTCTGACCCTTCCAGATTCATTTTCCATACATAACGTATTCCATAGGTCATTGTTGCGGAGATACGTGGCACCTATGGTTCTATCTGTTGATCCTCCTGCCCCGGTTTTGGTGGAGGGGGAGTTGGAGTATATTGTGGAGAAGATTTTGGATTCTCGTATTTCAAGGCGGAAACTCCAGTATCTGGTTAAGTGGAAGGGTTATGCTCAGGAAGATAATTCCTGGGTCTTTGCCTCTGATGTCCATGCTCCCGATCTTGTTCGTGCCTTTCATATGGCTCATCATGGTCGTCCTGGGAGCTCTGGTGAGGGTTCGGTGACCCCTCCTCAAGGGGGGGGTACTGTTGTGAATTCTGTGGCAGAGCTCCCTCCTGTAGTCACAAGTGGTACTTCGGCTGGTTCTCTCTGTGAGCTTCCGTTGGTGGAGGAAAGTGGTACTGCGGCTTCTGAGTTTTCTTCCTCAGGTGATGTGGTGAAGTCGTTAGGTGCTTCTCTATTTAACTCCACCTAGTGCTTTGATCCTGGCCTCCAGTCAATGTTCTAGTATTGGACCTGTTTCCTCCTGGATCGTTCCTGTGGCCTGCTGCTCTGCATAGCTAAGTTCCTCTTTGCTATTTGTTTGCTGTTTTTTTCTGTCCAGCTTGTCAATTTGTATTTTTCTGCTTGCTGGAAGCTCTGGGATGCAGAGGGTGTACCTCCGTGCCGTTAGTTCGGTACGGAGGGTCTTTTTGCCCCCTTTGCATGGTTTTTGTAGGGTTTTGTGTTGACCACAAAGTTACCTTTCCTATCCTCGCTCTGTTCAGAACGTTGGGCCTCACTTTGCTAAATCTATTTCATCTCTACGTTTGTCTTTTCATCTTAACTCACAGTCATTATATGTGGGGGCTGCCTTTTCCTTTGGGGTATTTCTCTGAGGCAAGGTAGGCTTATTTTCTATCTTCAGGCTAGCTAGCTTCTCAGGCCGTGCCGAGTTGCATAGGCAGCGTTAGGCGCAATCCACGGCTGCCTCTAGTGTGGTTGGAGAGGATTAGGGATTGCGGTCAACAGAGTTCCCACATCTCAGAGCTCGTTCTTGTTTTTTGGGTTATTGCCAGTTCACTGTATATGCGCTGACCTCTATGTCCATTGTGGTACTGAATTACCTTTCATAACAGTTTATTCTCAGCAAGGTAAGGCAAGTGTAGGACCTGGTATAAGAGAGATGCCGTAAAGTGGCTACCAGGTACACATAAAATTGGCCATTTTTATGCGCTAAACGCTCTCATTTTTCATATTTCTAGTGCAGTAATGCAGTTCAAATTTCTTGTTTCAAGTTTGCATGTTTCAGCGCTGCAGTGTGCTGCCTTATTTACTTAACTATATACGAGTTGGCGACTCTAGGTTCAGCACCTGTTTACACTTAGTCTATGTTGGATGTGCCGGTCAGGTTTTTGAAATGTATTATTTATTTTTCCATCCACATCGCCGTTGGGAATTTTTTTTGTTTTGGCGGGACGTTCTTATGCCATTTTGGCGTGGATACCATGTTTTGATCACCTTTTATTTCATTTTGGCCGGGATCACACATGCGAGAAATATGTCCGTGTCTCGCATGGTAATACCCAGCATTGCCGCCGTCACTCAGGAGCGGAGAGTGTGGCCGCATAGCAATACATGCGGCCGCACACTCCGCTCCTGAGTGACAGTGGCAATGCCGGGTATTACCATGCGAGACTCGGACGTATTTCTCGCATGTGTGATCCCGGCCTTTATTGCAATGTTGCGGCGACCAAAAAAAAGTCATTATGGTGTTTCAAGTTTTTTTCTCGTTATGCCGTTTACCAATCAGATTATTTGATATTTTGATTGGTCAGACCTTTCTGAACACGTCAATTCCAAATTTGTGTATTTTTTTTTAATTGCGCAAAAGCAATATTTTTTTTTCTTATATTTCTATGATATATGACGTAACTGCATCATGTGTTGTGAAGGGGTTAATACTATAATTATTGGCCAAATGGACCAGGTCCTTCTGCCAACTTGGATTTAGCCTGCTCTCTGTGAGAAAGCTAAATCACGGTCGGCTAAAGGACCAGGTCCCTGTGAGTGTTTTAATACTAGATCTAGCAGGCTAAAGGACCAGGTCAGGGGCTGACTGGCAAATTTTGGCCTGGGGGGCAAGCACACAGCAGTGGCCCATGAGTAGTGGCTCATCCTTAAAGGGGTTGTCGGATCTTATGCTACATGTCTACAGTCACTATGTGTGAATCCTCATATCGTGTGCACTGTGCGCTGTGAAGATTCTCTGGTGCCGTCAACAGGTGGTCTTGTGACCACAAGCATGCAATATATATATTACCAGACACATTTCGACTAGACTGTTTTGGCCTTGTCCAATACAGTTGCATTAGGCCATGCAAGTCTACTCGGCATGTGACCGCATGTATGCAAATCACAAACTTGCAGCCAGACACCCACCAAATAACAACAGCTCTGTGAGCAATGTGAGAAGCACAAGTCTGCAGTCACATAGAATGACACAGAGTGAATGCACCAATGACACACACACACGCACAGCCCCACTGTATAATGACACACACGCACAGCCCCACTGCATAATGACACACACGCACAGCCCCACTGTATAATGACACACACGCACAGCCCCACTGCATAATTACACACACGCACAGCCCCACTGTATAATGACACACACGCACAGCCCCACTGCATAATGACACACACGCACAGCCCCACTGTATAATGACACACACGCACAGCCCCACTGCATAATGACACACACGCACAGCACCACTGTATAATGACACACACGCACAGCCCCACTGCATAATTACACACACGCACAGCCCCACTGTATAATGACAGGCACACACAGCCCCACTGTATAATGACACACACGCACAGCCCCAATGTATAATGACATACACACACGCAGCTCACATACACACACGCAGCTCACACACACGCACGCAGCTCACACGCACACGCAGCTCACACGCACACGCAGCTCACAAGCACACGCAGCTCACACACACAAACACACAGTTCACACACACATGCAGCATCACACACGTAGCTCACACACACATGCAGCTCTGACACAAATGCATCACACACACGCAGCTCACACACACACACACACGCAGCTCTGACACAAATGGATCACACACATGCAGCCATCACACACATGCAGCCATCACACACACGCAGCCATCACACACATGCAGTCATCACACACACGCAGCCATCACATACACACCAGATACCTCATACACACATCACACACATGCAGCATCACACACACACACACCAGATACTTCATACACACATCACACAATCTCCTATGTGGTGCAGGGGCAGCTTATGTCCACATGCAGCTCTTCAGTTTCTCCTGCTCACAGCTCTGCACTGTCCCGGCACCTCCCCCGTCTCTCCTTCTCTGCTGGGATAACAGATAAGAGCAGGAGAAGCTGGAGCTCCATGCACACACAGGCCGGTATGCTGACCTCTCATCTTGATTATTGCTGGCTCTGTCCCTCAGAGTGGCAGTGCCGCACAGGAGCCTGCTCATCACATACTGCTGCAGCCTACATGTCGAGGCTGCTAGCGAGATGATGCCGACCCGTGCACTACAGGTGCGCTATGTATTACAATCACTGCTAGTCCTCCAGCGGCCCTGTGCAGCTGCTTAGGCAGCGGCCCGGGGGGCATGAGCATTCCTGCCACCCGGCCCAGTCCGCCCCTGGACCAGGTCCTTCTGCCAACTTGGATTTAGCCTGCTCTCTGTGAGAAAGCTAAATCCCAGTTGGCTAACGGACCAGGTCCCTGTGAGTGTCTTAATACTAGATCTAGCAAGCTAAAGGACCAGGTTCTTCTGCCAACTTGGATTTAGCCTGCTCTGTGAGAAAGCTAAATCCCAGTCACCTAAAGGACCAGGTCCTTCTGCCAACTTGGATTTAGCTTGCTCTCTGTGAGAAAGCTAAATCCCAGTTGGCTAAAGGACCAGGTCCCTGTGAGTGTTTTAATACTAGATCTAGCAGGCTAAAGGACCAGGTCCTTCTGCCAACTTGGATTTAGCCTGCTCTCTGTGAGAAAGCTAAATCCCAGTCACCTAAAGGACCAGGTCCTTCTGCCAATTTGGATTTAGCTTGCTCTGTGAGAAAGCTAAATCCCAGTCACCTAAAGGACCAGGTCCTTCTGCCAACTTGGATTTAGCTTGCTCTCTGTGAGAAAGCTAAATCCCAGTTGGCTAAAGGACCAGGTCCCTGTGAGTGTTTTAATACTAGATCTAGCAGGCTAAAGGACCAGGTCCTTCTGCCAACTTGGATTTAGCCTGCTCTCTGTGAGAAAGCTAAATCCCAGTCACCTAAAGGACCAGGTCCTTCTGCCAATTTGGATTTAGCTTGCTCTCTGTGAGAAAGCTAAATCCCATTTGGCTAAGGCCTCTTTCACACTTCCTTTTTTTGCAATCTGTCATTTTGGGCAAAAAATGGATCCTGCAAATGTGCTCGCAGGATGTGTTTTTTTGCCCATAAACTTGTATTAACGACGGATCGCGACGGATTGCCACACGTCGCGTCCGTCGTGCGATGGAGCCATCGTGTTTTGGCAGACCGTCGTCACAAAAAAAGTTCAATGTAACGTTTTTTTGGACGTCGCGGCCGAAACTCCGTCCCCTCCTTTCCGGACTGCAGAATGGGCAGCGGATGCGTCGAAAAACTGTATCCGCTGCCCACGTCGTGCAAAACTTTCACAACGTCTGTCGGTACGTCGGCCCGACGCATTGCGACGAAAGATGATCTAGATCTAGCAGGCTAAAGGACCAGGTCCTTCTGCCAACTTGGATTTAGCCTGCTCACTGTGAGAAAGCTAAATCCAAGTGGGATAAAGGACCAAGTCCCTTGAAGTGGTTTAATACCAGACTTAGTAAGCTAAAACACCAGGTCCTTCTGCCCACTTAGATTTAGCTTGCTGTATATAACAAATTCTAGTGGGCAATTCCAGTCCAACAGTGATTCACCAATCTGATGCACTGTAATGATTCCACTGGTTCACTGTCGGACTTCCGTACTGTAGTGCCCGTGTGTCACGCAGGGGGCAGTCCGGCAATCCAACCTACTACAATGTTTCCGCCAGGTTATGTGTATTGCCGGTCACTGTGCTCCTTGAGTTCACCTCAAGTGACAGTTGACAGCTCAGAGGGTACTGTGAAAACCGCAAACTGTAATCTCCAGTGACCTCACAGGTGGCGGCTTCCATGCCACCCTTAGTGTGTGTACGGCGGACACGGGGAGGGGTCACATTTTATGTCACTGTGGCTTCTGTATGTCTTGGAGCAGGGGATCGTCTTGGGACCTCGATGTGGATTACGTTGGACCTTGTGGATCTCTTTGAACCTGCAGGTGGTTTTTTTTTGGTAAATGGGTGAAAGAGGGTGTCTGTTTTTATATTTTAATTACATGTTTTTAATCTGTGTTTCTTTATTTTTACTTACAGTGTAAACGGGGTGTTTCATAGACACTTCTCTATTACTAACCCTGGGCTTGATGTCAGCTGTGATTTTTGACAAATCACAGTTGTAATTATACTTACAGCCCTGGCAAAAATTAAGAGACCACTGCAAAATGTCCAGGTTGTCTGATTTTTCTCTTTATAGGTATAAACTTCCTGTCTGGTGCCGGTACCCAAGACTTCTTCTCCTGCAACCCTAAATGACTATCGTCCTGTAGCCTTAACATCTCACGCTATGAAGGCCTTGGAAAGATTAGTGCTTGCTCACTTAAGACCAAGGGTCAATGCTTTTATCGATCCCCTTCAGTTTGCCTACCGACATAGATTGGGGGTGGATGATGCTATTCTTTCTCTGTTACATAGGGTACACTCATTTCTGGAGATTGACGGAACCATGGTGCGAGCGATGTTCTTTGATTTCTCGAGTGCATTTAACTCCCTGCAGCCACTTTTACTACACAAAAAGATGACTGATATGAAGGTTGAGGAGGGGATGAGAAATTGGATAACTGACTACCTATCAGATCGGCCACAGTTTGTACAGATGGGAGCAGTGGTGTCAAGCAGATTACTGAGCAGTGTAGGTGCCCCCCAGGGAACGGTGCTTGCGCTCTTTCTATTCACACTGTATACTTCAGACTTTCAGTATAAATCTGAACTTTGCCACCTTCAAAAATTTTCGGATGACTCCGTGGTTGTGGGATGTATTAGGGGAGATCAGGGGGATGAGGAATACAGAAGGGTGGTGTCGAATTTCGTGGATTGGTGCAATGGTAACTATCTACAACTAAATGTTAAGAAAACCAAGGAGTTGGTGGCCAACTATAGAAGGATTAAGTTGGAATGCTTACCGATCACTATTGCTGGTCAGGAGGTAGAGCAGGTGGAGAGTTACAAATATTTGGGGGTCCATTTGGATAGCAAACTGGACTGGAGATGCCACTCAGAGTTTGTCTACAAGAAGGGTATGAGCAGATTGTATTTCCTAAGGAAACTGAGGTCTTTTAATGTGTGCAGCAAAATGTTAGAAATGTTCTACCAGTCTGTGGTGGCAAGTGCCATCTTTTTTGCAATAACATGCTGGGGTAGTAGTGTGCGGGCCTCTGATGCTAATAAGCTGAATAAGATTATTAAGAAGGCAAGTTCTGCTGTGGGCTGTAATCTGGACTCTTTTGGGGAGGTAGTGGAGAAAAGAACTCTGAGAAAGTGTATGGCAATTATGAACAATAATGCACATCCACTATATGAGCTATTCATGAGACAGAAAAGCACCTTCAGTAACCGGCTAATACTTCTGAGGTGTAAGAAGGAAAAATATAGGAAATCGTTTGTGCCAACTGCCATGGGAATGTACAACAATAACATTAGGGTTAAACCACCAAGGTGAATGTCTACTTATTTCTCTACATTTCAGTTCACTCGTTGTGTATGTCCTATTCTAATGTATAATGTATAATGTTCTTCTGTCAACTCCACTGTCATGTCAACTATGTAATTCTTTATGATTTTTATGATTTGATTTAAGTTGTGCTGCTGTGATACCATAATTTCCCATGGGATCAATAAAGTGTATCACGAGTGCGGGCTAGGCTTAAGGCCAGGGCACGAGTGCGAGCTAGGCTTAAGGCCTGGGCTCAAAAGTGCGGGCTAGGCTTAAGGCCTGGGCACAAGTGCAGGCTAGGCTTAAGGCCTGGGCACAAGTGCGGGCTAGGCTTAAAGCCTGGGCACAAGTGCAGTGCTGGCTAGGATTAAGGCAGGGGGCACAAGTGCAGACTAGGCTTAAGGCCTGGGCACAAGTGCGAGCTAGGCTTAAGGCCTGGGCACAAGTGCAGGCTAGGCTTAAGGCCTGGGCACACGTGCGGGCTAGGCTTAAGGCCTGGGCACACGTGCGGGCTAGGCTTAAGGCCTGGGCACAAGTGCGGGCTAGGCTTAAGGCCTGGGCACAAGTGCGGGCTTGGCTTAACGCCTGGGCACAAGTGCGGGCTAGGCTTAAGGCCTGGGCACAAGTGCGGGCTAGGCTTAAGGCCTGGGCACAAGTGCGGGCTAGGCTTAAGGCCTGGGCACAAGTGCGGGCTAGGCTTAAGGCCTGGGCACAAGTGCGGGCTAGGCTTAAGGCCTGGGCACAAGTGCGGGCTAGGCTTAAGGCCTGGGCACAAGTGCGGGCTAGGCTTAAGTCCTGGGCACAAGTGCGGGCTAGGCTTCAGTCCTGGGCACAAGTGCAGGCTAGGCTTAAGTCCTGGGCACAAGTGCAGGCTAGGCTTAAGGCCTGGGCACAAGTGCAGTGCTGGCTAGGATCAAGGCAGGGGGCACAAGTGCTGGCTAGGCTAAAGGCATGGGCACAAGTGCAGGCTAGGCTTAAGGCCTGGGAACAAGTGCGGGCTTGGCTTAAGGCCTGGGCACAAGTGCGGGCTAGGCTTAAGGCCTGGGCACAAGTGCGGGCTAGGCTTAAGGCCTGGGCACAAGTGTGGGCTAGGCTTAAGTCCTGGGCACAAGTGCAGGCTAGGCTTAAGTCCTGGGCACAAGTGCAGGCTAGGCTTAAGGCCTGGGCACAAGTGCAGTGCTGGCTAGGATCAAGGCAGGGGGCACAAGTGCTGGCTAGGCTTAAGGCATGGGCACAAGTGCGGGCAAGGCTTAAAGCCTGGGCACAAGTGCGGGCTAGGCTTAAGGCCTGGGCACAAGTGCAGTGCTGGCTAGGATCAAGGCAGGGGGCACAAGTGCTGGCTAGGCTTAAGGCATGGGCACAAGTGCGGGCTAGGCTTAGGGCCTGGGCTCAAAAGTGCGGGCTAGGCTTAAGTCCTGGGCACAAGTGCGGGCTAGGCTTAAGTCCTGGGCACAAGTGCAGGCTAGGCTTAAGGCCTGGGCACAAGTGCAGTGCTGGCTAGGATCAAGGCAGGGGGCACAAGTGCTGGCTAGGCTTAAGGCATGGGCACAAGTGCGGGCTAGGCTTAAGGCCTGGGATCAAAAGTGCGAGCTAGGCTTAAGGCCTGGGCTCAAAAGTGCGGGCTAGGCTTAAGGCCTGGGCTCAAAAGTGCGGGCTAGGCTTAAGGCCTGGGCACAAGTGGAGGCTAGGCTTAAGGCCTGGGCACAAGTGCGGGTGAGGCTTAAAGCCTGGGCACAAGTGCCGTGCTGGCTAGGATTAAGGCAGGGGGCACAAGTGCTGACTAGGCTTAAGGCCTGGGCACAAGTGCGAGCTAGGCTTAAGGCCTGGGCACAAGTGCAGGCTAGGCTTAAGGCCTGGGCACACGTGCGGGCTAGGCTTATGGCCTGGACACAAGTGCGGGCTAGGCTTACGTCCTGGGCACAAGTGCGGGCTAGGCTTAAGTCCTGGGCACAAGTGCGGGCTAGGCTTAAGTCCTGGGCACAAGTGCAGGCTAGGCTTAAGTCCTGGGCACAAGTGCAGGCTAGGCTTAAGGCCTGGGCACAAGTGCTGACTAGGCTTAAGGCCTGGGCACAAGAGCGGGCTAGGCTTAAGTCCTGGGCACAAGTGCTGACTAGGCTTAAGGCCTGGGCACAAGTGCGAGCTAGGCTTAAGGCCTGGGCACAAGTGCGAGCTAGGCTTAAGGCCTGGGCACAAGTGCGGGCTAGGCTTAAGGCCTGGGCACACGTGCGGGCTAGGCTTAAGGCCTGGGCACAAGTGCGGGCTAGGCTTAAGGCCAGGGCACAAGTGCGGGCTAGGCTTAACGCCTGGGCACAAGTGCGGGCTAGGCTTAAGGCCTGGGCTCAAAAGTGCGGGCTAGGCTTAAGTCCTGGGCACAAGTGCAGGCTAGGCTTAAGGCCTGGGCACAAGTGCAGTGCTGGCTAGGATCAAGGCAGGGGGCACAAGTGCTGGCTAGGCTTAAGGCATGGGCACAAGTGCGGGCTAGGCTTAAGGCCTGGGCTCAAAAGTGCGGGCTAGGCTTAAGGCCTGGGCTCAAAAGTGCGGGCTAGGCTTAAGGCCTGGGCACAAGTGCAGGCTAGGCTTAAGGCCTGGGCACAAGTGCGGGCTAGGCTTAAGGCCTGGGCACAAGTGCGGGCTAGGCTTAAAGCCTGGGCACAAGTGCAGTGCTGGCTAGGATTAAGGCAGGGGGCACAAGTGCTGACTAGGCTTAAGGCCTGGGCACAAGTGCGAGCTAGGCTTAAGGCCTGGGCACAAGTGCAGGCTAGGCTTAAGGCCTGGGCACATGTGCAGGCTAGGCTTAAGGCCTGGGCACACGTGCGGGCTAGGCTTAAGGCCTGGGCACAAGTGCTGACTAGGCTTAAGGCCTGGGCACAAGTGCGAGCTAGGCTTAAGGCCTGGGCACAAGTGCGAGCTAGGCTTAAGGCCTGGGCACAAGTGCGGGCTAGGCTTAAGGCCTGGGCACACGTGCGGGCTAGGCTTAAGGCCTGGGCACAAGTGCGGGCTAGGCTTAAGGGCAGGGCACAAGTGCGGGCTAGGCTTAACGCCTGGGCACATTTGCGGGCTAGGCTTAAGGCCTGGGCTCAAAAGTGCGGGCTAGGCTTAAGTCCTGGGCACAAGTGCAGGCTAGGCTTAAGGCCTGGGCACAAGTGCAGTGCTGGCTAGGATCAAGGCAGGGGGCACAAGTGCTGGCTAGGCTTAAGGCATGGGCACAAGTGCGGGCTAGGCTTAAGGCCTGGGCTCAAAAGTGCGGGCTAGGCTTAAGTCCTGGGCACAAGTGCAGGCTAGGCTTAAGGCCTGATCACAAGTGCAGTGCTGGCTAGGATCAAGGCAGGGGGCACAAGTGCTGGCTAGGCTTAAGGCCTGGGCACAAGTGCGAGCTAGGCTTAAGGCCTGGGCACAAGTGCAGGCAAGGCTTAAGGCCTGGGCACACGTGCGGGCTAGGCTTAAGGCCTGGGCACAAGTGCGGGCTAGGCTTAAGGCCTGGGCACAAGTGCGGGCTAGGCTTAAGGCCTGGGCACAAGTGCGGGCTAGGCTTAACGCCTGGGCACAAGTGCAAGCTAGGCTTAACACCTGGGCACAAGTGCGGGCTAGGCTTAAGGCCTG
This sequence comes from Ranitomeya imitator, assembly GCF_032444005.1. Taxonomy (NCBI): domain Eukaryota; kingdom Metazoa; phylum Chordata; class Amphibia; order Anura; family Dendrobatidae; genus Ranitomeya; species Ranitomeya imitator. The sequence continues at coordinate 105,277,878 of NC_091285.1, read as the reverse complement.
GGCACAAGTGCTGACTAGGCTTAAGGCCTGGGCACAAGAGCGGGCTAGGCTTAAGTCCTGGGCACAAGTGCTGACTAGGCTTAAGGCCTGGGCACAAGTGCGAGCTAGGCTTAAGGCCTGGGCACAAGTGCGGGCTAGGCTTAAGGCCTGGGCACACGTGCCGGCTAGGCTTAAGGCCTGGGCACAAGTGCGGGCTAGGCTTAAGGCCAGGGCACAAGTGCGGGCTAGGCTTAACGCCTGGGCACAAGTGCGGGCTAGGCTTATGGCCTGGGCTCAAAAGTGCGGGCTAGGCTTAAGTCCTGGGCACAAGTGCTGACTAGGCTTAAGGCCTGAGCACAAGTGCGAGCTAGGCTTAAGGCCTGGGCACAAGTGCAGGCTAGGCTTAAGGCCTGGGCACACGTGCGGGCTAGGCTTAAGGCCTGGACACAAGTGCGGGCTAGGCTTAAGGCCTGGGCACAAGTGCGGGCTAGGCTTAACGCCTGGGCACAAGTGCGGGCTAGGCTTAACGCCTGGGCACAAGTGCGGGCTAGGCTTAAGGCCTGGGCACAAGTGCGGGCTAGGCTTAAGTCCTGGGCACAAGTGCGGGCTAGGCTTAAGTCCTGGGCACAAGTGCGGGCTAGGCTTAAGTCCTGGGCACAAGTGCAGGCTAGGCTTAAGGCCTGGGCACAAGTGCTGACTAGGCTTAAGGCCTGGGCACAAGAGCGGGCTAGGCTTATGTCTTGGGCACAAGTGCTGACTAGGCTTAAGGCCTGGGCACAAGTGCGAGCTAGGCTTAAGGCCTGGGCACAAGTGCGAGCTAGGCTTAAGGCCTGGGCACAAGTGCGGGCTAGGCTTAAGGCCTGGGCACACGTGCGGGCTAGGCTTAAGGCCTGGGCACAAGTGCGGGCTAGGCTTAAGGCCAGGGCACAAGTGCGGGCTAGGCTTAACGCCTGGGCACAAGTGCGGGCTAGGCTTAAGGCCTGGGCTCAAAAGTGCGGGCTAGGCTTAAGTCCTGGGCACAAGTGCAGTCTAGGCTTAAGGCCTGGGCACAAGTGCAGTGCTGGCTAGGATCAAGGCAGGGGGCACAAGTGCTGGCTAGGCTTAAGGCATGGGCACAAGTGCGGGCTAGGCTTAAGGCCTGGGCTCAAAAGTGCGGGCTAGGCTTAAGGCCTGGGCACAAGTGCAGGCTAGGCTTAAGGCCTGGGCACAAGTGCGGGCTAGGCTTAAAGCCTGGGCACAAGTGCAGTGCTGGCTAGGATTAAGGCAGGGGGCACAAGTGCTGACTAGGCTTAAGGCCTGAGCACAAGTGCGAGCTAGGCTTAAGGCCTGGGCACAAGTGCAGGCAAGGCTTAAGGCCTGGGCACACGTGCTGGCTAGGCTTAAGGCCTGGGCACAAGTGCGGGCTAGGCTTAAGGCCTGGGCACAAGTGCGGGCTAGGCTTAAGGCCTGGGCACAAGTGCGGGCTAGGCTTAACGCCTGGGCACAAGTGCGGGCTAGGCTTAACGCCTGGGCACAAGTGCGGGCTAGGCTTAAGGCCTGGGCACAAGTGCGGGCTAGGCTTAAGTCCTGGGCACAAGTGCGGGCTAGGCTTAAGTCCTGGGCACAAGTGCGGGCTAGGCTTAAGTCCTGGGCACAAGTGCGGGCTAGGCTTAAGTCCTGGGCACAAGTGCGGGCTAGGCTTAAGGCCTGGGCACAAGTGCTGACTAGGCTTAAGGCCTGGGCACAAGAGCGGGCTAGGCTTAAGTCCTGGGCACAAGTGCTGACTAGGCTTAAGGCCTGGGCACAAGTGCGAGCTAGGCTTAAGGCCTGGGCACAAGTGCGAGCTAGGCTTAAGGCCTGGGCACAAGTGCGAGCTAGGCTTAAGACCTGGGCACAAGTGCGGGCTAGGCTTAAGGCCTGGGCACACGTGCGGGCTAGGCTTAAGGCCTGGGCACACGTGCGGGCTAGGCTTAAGGCCTGGGCACAAGTGCGGGCTAGGCTTAAGGCCTGGGCACAAGTGCAGGCTAGGCTTAACGCCTGGGCACAAGTGCAGGCTAGGCTTAAGGCCTGGGCTCAAAAGTGCGGGCTAGGCTTAAGTCCTGGGCACAAGTGCAGGCTAGGCTTAAGGCCTGGGCACAAGTGCAGTTCTGGCTAGGATCAAGGCAAGGGGCACAAGTGCTGGCTAGGCATAAGGCAGGGGCACAAGTGCTGGCTAGGCATAAGGCAGGGGCACGAGTGCTGGCTAGGCATAAGGCAGGGGCACAAGTGATGGCTAGGCATAAGGCAGGGGCACAAGTGCTGGCTAGGCATAAGGCAGGGGCACAAGTGCTGGCTAGGCATAAGGCAGGGGCACAAGTGCTGGCTAGGCATAAGGCAGGGGCACAAGTGCTGGCTAGGCATAAGGCAGGGGCACAAGTGCTGGCTAGGCATAAGGCAGGGGCACAAGTGCTGGCTACACATTAGGCATACGGCTAACTCTTTGCACTCTTTGCATAAAGGGATAGGCACCCTTAGGGGTGAAGAGCTAGCTTTCACCCCTCTACTCTGTACTTTTTTGTACAGTGTAGAGCCACTCCATAACCCCCATGCTCCAAGCGACCAGGCACATCTTGTCTGTCCTCTGTAAATGGGTAATGCCTTTGTCCCCAATTACAGTCGTGCATGTGCATTCAGACGGGACAAGAGCTTAGAGCGTAAAGCCTGCCCTGTGTACATAACCAACATGAAGCTAAAGACAAAAAAACAATAATGCAAGGGGCTCAAAAGTGCTGGCTAGGCATAAGGCAGGGGCACAAGTGCTGGCTAGGCATAAGGCAGGGGCACAAGTGCTGGCTAGGCATAAGGCAGGGGCACAAGTGCTGGCTAGGCTTAAGGCCTGGGCACAAGTGCGAGCTAGGCTTAAGGCCTGGGCACAAGTGCAGGCTAGGCTTAAGGCCTGGGCACACGTGCGGGCTAGGCTTATGGCCTGGACACAAGTGCGGGCTAGGCTTACGTCCTGGGCACAAGTGCGGGCTAGGCTTAAGTCCTGGGCACAAGTGCGGGCTAGGCTTAAGTCCTGGGCACAAGTGCAGGCTAGGCTTAAGTCCTGGGCACAAGTGCAGGCTAGGCTTAAGGCCTGGGCACAAGTGCAGGCTAGGCTTAAGGCCTGGGCACAAGTGCTGACTAGGCTTAAGGCCTGGGCACAAGAGCGGGCTAGGCTTAAGTCCTGGGCACAAGTGCTGACTAGGCTTAAGGCCTGGGCACAAGTGCGAGCTAGGCTTAAGGCCTGGGCACAAGTGCGAGCTAGGCTTAAGGCCTGGGCACAAGTGCGGGCTAGGCTTATGGCCTGGGCTCAAAAGTGCGGGCTAGGCTTAAGTCCTGGGCACAAGTGCAGGCTAGGCTTAAGGCCTGGGCACAAGTGCAGTGCTGGCTAGGATCAAGGCAGGGGGCACAAGTGCTGGCTAGACTAAAGGCATGGGCACAAGTGCAGGCTAGGCTTAAGGCCTGGGCACAAGTGCGGGCTTGGCTTAAGCCCTGGGCACAAGTGCGGGCTAGGCTTAAGGCCTGGGCACAAGTGCGGGCTAGGCTTAAGGCCTGGGCACAAGTGTGGGCTAGGCTTAAGTCCTGGGCACAAGTGCAGGCTAGGCTTAAGTCCTGGGCACAAGTGCAGGCTAGGCTTAAGGCCTGGGCACAAGTGCAGTGCTGGCTAGGATCAAGGCAGGGGGCACAAGTGCTGGCTAGGCTTAAGGCATGGGCACAAGTGCGGGCAAGGCTTAAAGCCTGGACACAAGTGCAGGCTAGGCTTAAGGCCTGGGCACAAGTGCAGTGCTGGCTAGGATCAAGGCAGGGGGCACAAGTGCTGGCTAGGCTTAAGGCATGGGCACAAGTCCGGCTAGGCTTAGGGCCTGGGCTCAAAAGTGCGGGCTAGGTTTAAGTCCTGGGCACAAGTGCGGGCTAGGCTTAAGGCCTGGGCACAAGTGCAGTGCTGGCTAGGATCAAGGCAGAGGGCACAAGTGCTGGCTAGGCTTAAGGCATGGGCACAAGTGCGGGCTAGGCTTAAGGCCTGGGCTCAAAAGTGCGAGCTAGGCTTACGTCCTGGGCACAAGTGCGGGCTAGGCTTAAGTCCTGGGCACAAGTGCGGGCTAGGCTTAAGTCCTGGGCACAAGTGCAGGCTAGGCTTAAGTCCTGGGCACAAGTGCAGGCTAGGCTTAAGGCCTGGGCACAAGTGCAGGCTAGGCTTAAGGCCTGGGCACAAGTGCTGACTAGGCTTAAGGCCTGGGCACAAGAGCGGGCTAGGCTTAAGTCCTGGGCACAAGTGCTGACTAGGCTTAAGGCCTGGGCACAAGTGCGAGCTAGGCTTAAGGCCTGGGCACAAGTGCGAGCTAGGCTTAAGGCCTGGGCACAAGTGCGGGCTAGGCTTATGGCCTGGGCTCAAAAGTGCGGGCTAGGCTTAAGTCCTGGGCACAAGTGCAGGCTAGGCTTAAGGCCTGGGCACAAGTGCAGTGCTGGCTAGGATCAAGGCAGGGGGCACAAGTGCTGGCTAGGCTAAAGGCATGGGCACAAGTGCAGGCTAGGCTTAAGGCCTGGGCACAAGTGCGGGCTTGGCTGTAAATGGGTAATGCCTTTGTCCCCAATTACAGTCGTGCATGTGAATTCAGACGGGACAAGAGCTTAGAGCGTAAAGCCTGCCCTGTGTACATAACCAACATGAAGCTAAAGACAAAAAAACAATAATGCAAGGGGCTCAAAAGTGCTGGCTAGGCATAAGGCAGGGGCACAAGTGCTGGCTAGGCATAAGGCAGGGGCACAAGTGCTGGCTAGGCATAAGGCAGGGGCACAAGTGCTGGCTAGGCTTAAGGCCTGGGCACAAGTGCGAGCTAGGCTTAAGGCCTGGGCACAAGTGCAGGCTAGGCTTAAGGCCTGGGCACACGTGCGGGCTAGGCTTATGGCCTGGACACAAGTGCGGGCTAGGCTTACGTCCTGGGCACAAGTGCGGGCTAGGCTTAAGTCCTGGGCACAAGTGCAGGCTAGGCTTAAGTCCTGGGCACAAGTGCAGGCTAGGCTTAAGGCCTGGGCACAAGTGCAGTGCTGGCTAGGATCAAGGCAGGGGGCACAAGTGCTGGCTAGGCTTAAGGCATGGGCACAAGTGCGGGCAAGGCTTAAAGCCTGGACACAAGTGCAGGCTAGGCTTAAGGCCTGGGCACAAGTGCAGTGCTGGCTAGGATCAAGGCAGGGGGCACAAGTGCTGGCTAGGCTTAAGGCATGGGCACAAGTCCGGCTAGGCTTAGGGCCTGGGCTCAAAAGTGCGGGCTAGGCTTAAGTCCTGGGCACAAGTGCGGGCTAGGCTTAAGGCCTGGGCACAAGTGCAGTGCTGGCTAGGATCAAGGCAGAGGGCACAAGTGCTGGCTAGGCTTAAGGCATGGGCACAAGTGCGGGCTAGGCTTAAGGCCTGGGCTCAAAAGTGCGAGCTAGGCTTACGGCCTGGGCTCAAAAGTGCGGGCTAGGCTTAAGGCCTGGGCTCAAAAGTGCGGGCTAGGCTTAAGGCCTGGGCACAAGTGGAGGCTAGGCTTAAGGCCTGGGCACAAGTGCGGGTGAGGCTTAAAGCCTGGGCACAAGAGCAGTGCTGGCTAGGATTAAGGCAGGGGGCACAAGTGCTGACTAGGCTTAAGGCCTGAGCACAAGTGCGAGCTAGGCTTAAGGCCTGGGCACAAGTGCAGGCTAGGCTTAAGGCCTGGGCACACGTGCGGGCTAGGCTTAAGGCCTGGACACAAGTGCGGGCTAGGCTTAAGGCCTGGGCACAAGTGCGGGCTAGGCTTAACGCCTGGGCACAAGTGCGGGCTAGGCTTAACGCCTGGGCACAAGTGCGGGCTAGGCTTAAGGCCTGGGCACAAGTGCGGGCTAGGCTTAAGTCCTGGGCACAAGTGCGGGCTAGGCTTAAGTCCTGGGCACAAGTACGGGCTAGGCTTAAGTCCTGGGCACAAGTGCAGGCTAGGCTTAAGGCCTGGGCACAAGTGCTGACTAGGCTTAAGGCCTGGGCACAAGAGCGGGCTAGGCTTATGTCTTGGGCACAAGTGCTGACTAGGCTTAAGGCCTGGGCACAAGTGCGAGCTAGGCTTAAGGCCTGGGCACAAGTGCGAGCTAGGCTTAAGGCCTGGGCACAAGTGCGGGCTAGGCTTAAGGCCTGGGCACACGTGCGGGCTAGGCTTAAGGCCTGGGCACAAGTGCGGGCTAGGCTTAAGGCCAGGGCACAAGTGCGGGCTAGGCTTAACGCCTGGGCACAAGTGCGGGCTAGGCTTAAGGCCTGGGCTCAAAAGTGCGGGCTAGGCTTAAGTCCTGGGCACAAGTGCAGTCTAGGCTTAAGGCCTGGGCACAAGTGCAGTGCTGGCTAGGATCAAGGCAGGGGGCACAAGTGCTGGCTAGGCTTAAGGCATGGGCACAAGTGCGGGCTAGGCTTAAGGCCTGGGCTCAAAAGTGCGGGCTAGGCTTAAGGCCTGGGCACAAGTGCAGGCTAGGCTTAAGGCCTGGGCACAAGTGCGGGCTAGGCTTAAAGCCTGGGCACAAGTGCAGTGCTGGCTAGGATTAAGGCAGGGGGCACAAGTGCTGACTAGGCTTAAGGCCTGGGCACAAGTGCGAGCTAGGCTTAAGGCCTGGGCACAAGTGCAGGCAAGGCTTAAGGCCTGGGCACACGTGCTGGCTAGGCTTAAGGCCTGGGCACAAGTGCGGGCTAGGCTTAAGGCCTGGGCACAAGTGCGGGCTAGGCTTAAGGCCTGGGCACAAGTGCGGGCTAGGCTTAACGCCTGGGCACAAGTGCGGGCTAGGCTTAACGCCTGGGCACAAGTGCGGGCTAGGCTTAAGGCCTGGGCACAAGTGCGGGCTAGGCTTAAGTCCTGGGCACAAGTGCGGGCTAGGCTTAAGTCCTGGGCACAAGTGCGGGCTAGGCTTAAGTCCTGGGCACAAGTGCGGGCTAGGCTTAAGTCCTGGGCACAAGTGCGGGCTAAGCTTAAGGCCTGGGCACAAGTGCTGACTAGGCTTAAGGCCTGGGCACAAGAGCGGGCTAGGCTTAAGTCCTGGGCACAAGTGCTGACTAGGCTTAAGGCCTGGGCACAAGTGCGAGCTAGGCTTAAGGCCTGGGCACAAGTGCGAGCTAGGCTTAAGGCCTGGGCACAAGTGCGAGCTAGGCTTAAGACCTGGGCACAAGTGCGGGCTAGGCTTAAGGCCTGGGCACACGTGCGGGCTAGGCTTAAGGCCTGGGCACACGTGCGGGCTAGGCTTAAGGCCTGGGAACAAGTGCGGGCTAGGCTTAAGGCCTGGGCACAAGTGCAGGCTAGGCTTAACGCCTGGGCACAAGTGCAGGCTAGGCTTAAGGCCTGGGCTCAAAAGTGCGGGCTAGGCTTAAGTCCTGGGCACAAGTGCAGGCTAGGCTTAAGGCCTGGGCACAAGTGCAGTTCTGGCTAGGATCAAGGCAAGGGGCACAAGTGCTGGCTAGGCATAAGGCAGGGGCACAAGTGCTGGCTAGGCATAAGGCAGGGGCACGAGTGCTGGCTAGGCATAAGGCAGGGGCACAAGTGATGGCTAGGCATAAGGCAGGGGCACAAGTGCTGGCTAGGCATAAGGCAGGGGCACAAGTGCTGGCTAGGCATAAGGCAGGGGCACAAGTGCTGGCTAGGCATAAGGCAGGGGCACAAGTGCTGGCTAGGCATAAGGCAGGGGCACAAGTGCTGGCTAGGCATAAGGCAGGGGCACAAGTGCTGGCTACACATTAGGCATACGGCTAACTCTTTGCACTCTTTGCATAAAGGGATAGGCACCCTTAGGGGTGAAGAGCTAGCTTTCACCCCTCTACTCTGTACTTTTTTGTACAGTGTAGAGCCACTCCATAACCCCCATGCTCCAAGCGACCAGGCACATCTTGTCTGTCCTCTGTAAATGGGTAATGCCTTTGTCCCCAATTACAGTCGTGCATGTGCATTCAGACGGGACAAGAGCTTAGAGCGTAAAGCCTGCCCTGTGTACATAACCAACATGAAGCTAAAGACAAAAAAACAATAATGCAAGGGGCTCAAAAGTGCTGGCTAGGCATAAGGCAGGGGCACAAGTGCTGGCTAGGCATAAGGCAGGGGCACAAGTGCTGGCTAGGCATAAGGCAGGGGCACAAGTGCTGGCTAGGCTTAAGGCCTGGGCACAAGTGCGAGCTAGGCTTAAGGCCTGGGCACAAGTGCAGGCTAGGCTTAAGGCCTGGGCACACGTGCGGGCTAGGCTTATGGCCTGGACACAAGTGCGGGCTAGGCTTACGTCCTGGGCACAAGTGCGGGCTAGGCTTAAGTCCTGGGCACAAGTGCGGGCTAGGCTTAAGTCCTGGGCACAAGTGCAGGCTAGGCTTAAGTCCTGGGCACAAGTGCAGGCTAGGCTTAAGGCCTGGGCACAAGTGCAGGCTAGGCTTAAGGCCTGGGCACAAGTGCTGACTAGGCTTAAGGCCTGGGCACAAGAGCGGGCTAGGCTTAAGTCCTGGGCACAAGTGCTGACTAGGCTTAAGGCCTGGGCACAAGTGCGAGCTAGGCTTAAGGCCTGGGCACAAGTGCGAGCTAGGCTTAAGGCCTGGGCACAAGTGCGGGCTAGGCTTAAGGCCTGGGCACACGTGCGGGCTAGGCTTAAGGCCTGGGCACAAGTGCGGGCTAGGCTTAAGGCCAGGGCACAAGTGCGGGCTAGGCTTAACGCCTGGGCACAAGTGCGGGCTAGGCTTAAGGCCTGGGCTCAAAAGTGCGGGCTAGGCTTAAGTCCTGGGCACAAGTGCAGGCTAGGCTTAAGGCCTGGGCACAAGTGCAGTGCTGGCTAGGATCAAGGCAGGGGGCACAAGTGCTGGCTAGGCTTAAGGCATGGGCACAAGTGCGGGCTAGGCTTAAGGCCTGGGCTCAAAAGTGCGGGCTAGGCTTAAGGCCTGGGCTCAAAAGTGCGGGCTAGGCTTAAGGCCTGGGCACAAGTGCAGGCTAGGCTTAAGGCCTGGGCACAAGTGCGGGCTAGGCTTAAGGCCTGGGCACAAGTGCGGGCTAGGCTTAAAGCCTGGGCACAAGTGCAGTGCTGGCTAGGATTAAGGCAGGGGGCACAAGTGCTGACTAGGCTTAAGGCCTGGGCACAAGTGCGAGCTAGGCTTAAGGCCTGGGCACAAGTGCAGGCTAGGCTTAAGGCCTGGGCACACGTGCAGGCTAGGCTTAAGGCCTGGGCACACGTGCGGGCTAGGCTTAAGGCCTGGGCACAAGTGCTGACTAGGCTTAAGGCCTGGGCACAAGTGCGAGCTAGGCTTAAGGCCTGGGCACAAGTGCGAGCTAGGCTTAAGGCCTGGGCACAAGTGCGGGCTAGGCTTAAGGCCTGGGCACACGTGCGGGCTAGGCTTAAGGCCTGGGCACAAGTGCGGGCTAGGCTTAAGGGCAGGGCACAAGTGCGGGCTAGGCTTAACGCCTGGGCACATTTGCGGGCTAGGCTTAAGGCCTGGGCTCAAAAGTGCGGGCTAGGCTTAAGTCCTGGGCACAAGTGCAGGCTAGGCTTAAGGCCTGGGCACAAGTGCAGTGCTGGCTAGGATCAAGGCAGGGGGCACAAGTGCTGGCTAGGCTTAAGGCATGGGCACAAGTGCGGGCTAGGCTTAAGGCCTGGGCTCAAAAGTGCGGGCTAGGCTTAAGTCCTGGGCACAAGTGCAGGCTAGGCTTAAGGCCTGATCACAAGTGCAGTGCTGGCTAGGATCAAGGCAGGGGGCACAAGTGCTGGCTAGGCTTAAGGCCTGGGCACAAGTGCGAGCTAGGCTTAAGGCCTGGGCATAAGTGCAGGCAAGGCTTAAGGCCTGGGCACACGTGCGGGCTAGGCTTAAGGCCTGGGCACAAGTGCGGGCTAGGCTTAAGGCCTGGGCACAAGTGCGGGCTAGGCTTAAGGCCTGTGCACAAGTGCGGGCTAGGCTTAACGCCTGGGCACAAGTGCAAGCTAGGCTTAACGCCTGGGCACAAGTGCGGGCTAGGCTTAAGGCCTGGGCACAAGTGCTGACTAGGCTTAAGGCCTGGGCACAAGAGCGGGCTAGGCTTAAGTCCTGGGCACAAGTGCTGACTAGGCTTAAGGCCTGGGCACAAGTGCGAGCTAGGCTTAAGGCCTGGGCACAAGTGCGGGCTAGGCTTAAGGCCTGGGCACACGTGCCGGCTAGGCTTAAGGCCTGGGCACAAGTGCGGGCTAGGCTTAAGGCCAGGGCACAAGTGCGGGCTAGGCTTAACGCCTGGGCACAAGTGCGGGCTAGGCTTATGGCCTGGGCTCAAAAGTGCGGGCTAGGCTTAAGTCCTGGGCACAAGTGCAGGCTAGGCTTAAGGCCTGGGCACAAGTGCAGTGCTGGCTAGGATCAAGGCAGGGGGCACAAGTGCTGGCTAGGCTAAAGGCATGGGCACAAGTGCAGGCTAGGCTTAAGGCCTGGGCACAAGTGCGGGCTTGGCTTAAGGCCTGGGCACAAGTGCGGGCTAGACTTAAGGCCTGGGCACAAGTGCGGGCTAGGCTTAAGGCCTGGGCACAAGTGTGGGCTAGGCTTAAGTCCTGGGCACAAGTGCAGGCTAGGCTTAAGTCCTGGGCACAAGTGCAGGCTAGGCTTAAGGCCTGGGCACAAGTGCAGTGCTGGCTAGGATCAAGGCAGGGGGCACAAGTGCTGGCTAGGCTTAAGGCATGGGCACAAGTGCGGGCAAGGCTTAAAGCCTGGACACAAGTGCAGGCTAGGCTTAAGGCCTGGGCACAAGTGCAGTGCTGGCTAGGATCAAGGCAGGGGGCACAAGTGCTGGCTAGGCTTAAGGCATGGGCACAAGTCCGGCTAGGCTTAGGGCCTGGGCTCAAAAGTGCGGGCTAGGCTTAAGTCCTGGGCACAAGTGCGGGCTAGGCTTAAGGCCTGGGCACAAGTGCAGTGCTGGCTAGGATCAAGGCAGAGGGCACAAGTGCTGGCTAGGCTTAAGGCATGGGCACAAGTGCGGGCTAGGCTTAAGGCCTGGGCTCAAAAGTGCGAGCTAGGCTTACGGCCTGGGCTCAAAAGTGCGGGCTAGGCTTAAGGCCTGGGCTCAAAAGTGCAGGCTAGGCTTAAGGCCTGGGCACAAGTGGAGGCTAGGCTTAAGGCCTGGGCACAAGTGCGGGTGAGGCTTAAAGCCTGGGCACAAGAGCAGTGCTGGCTAGGATTAAGGCAGGGGGCACAAGTGCTGACTAGGCTTAAGGCCTGAGCACAAGTGCGAGCTAGGCTTAAGGCCTGGGCACAAGTGCAGGCTAGGCTTAAGGCCTGGGCACACGTGCGGGCTAGGCTTAAGGCCTGGACACAAGTGCGGGCTAGGCTTAAGGCCTGGGCACAAGTGCGGGCTAGGCTTAACGCCTGGGCACAAGTGCGGGCTAGGCTTAACGCCTGGGCACAAGTGCGGGCTAGGCTTAAGGCCTGGGCACAAGTGCGGGCTAGGCTTAAGTCCTGGGCACAAGTGCGGGCTAGGCTTAAGTCCTGGGCACAAGTGCGGGCTAGGCTTAAGTCCTGGGCACAAGTGCAGGCTAGGCTTAAGGCCTGGGCACAAGTGCTGACTAGGCTTAAGGCCTGGGCACAAGAGCGGGCTAGGCTTAAGTCTTGGGCACAAGTGCTGACTAGGCTTAAGGCCTGGGCACAAGTGCGAGCTAGGCTTAAGGCCTGGGCACAAGTGCGAGCTAGGCTTAAGGCCTGGGCACAAGTGCGGGCTAGGCTTAAGGCCTGGGCACACGTGCGGGCTAGGCTTAAGGCCTGGGCACAAGTGCGGGCTAGGCTTAAGGCCAGGGCACAAGTGCGGGCTAGGCTTAACGCCTGGGCACAAGTGCGGGCTAGGCTTAAGGCCTGGGCTCAAAAGTGCGGGCTAGGCTTAAGTCCTGGGCACAAGTGCAGTCTAGGCTTAAGGCCTGGGCACAAGTGCAGTGCTGGCTAGGATCAAGGCAGGGGGCACAAGTGCTGGCTAGGCTTAAGGCATGGGCACAAGTGCGGGCTAGGCTTAAGGCCTGGGCTCAAAAGTGCGGGCTAGGCTTAAGGCCTGGGCACAAGTGCGGGCTAGGCTTAAGGCCTGGGCACAAGTGCGGGCTAGGCTTAAAGCCTGGGCACAAGTGCAGTGCTGGCTAGGATTAAGGCAGGGGGCACAAGTGCTGACTAGGCTTAAGGCCTGGGCACAAGTGCGAGCTAGGCTTAAGGCCTGGGCACAAGTGCAGGCAAGGCTTAAGGCCTGGGCACACGTGCTGGCTAGGCTTAAGGCCTGGGCACAAGTGCGGGCTAGGCTTAAGGCCTGGGCACAAGTGCGGGCTAGGCTTAAGGCCTGGGCACAAGTGCGGGCTAGGCTTAACGCCTGGGCACAAGTGCGGGCTAGGCTTAACGCCTGGGCACAAGTGCGGGCTAGGCTTAAGGCCTGGGCACAAGTGCGGGCTAGGCTTAAGTCCTGGGCACAAGTGCGGGCTAGGCTTAAGTCCTGGGCACAAGTGCGGGCTAGGCTTAAGTCCTGGGCACAAGTGCGGGCTAGGCTTAAGTCCTGGGCACAAGTGCGGGCTAGGCTTAAGGCCTGGGCACAAGTGCTGACTAGGCTTAAGGCCTGGGCACAAGAGCGGGCTAGGCTTAAGTCCTGGGCACAAGTGCTGACTAGGCTTAAGGCCTGGGCACAAGTGCGAGCTAGGCTTAAGGCCTGGGCACAAGTGCGAGCTAGGCTTAAGGCCTGGGCACAAGTGCGAGCTAGGCTTAAGACCTGGGCACAAGTGCGGGCTAGGCTTAAGGCCTGGGCACACGTGCGGGCTAGGCTTAAGGCCTGGGCACACGTGCGGGCTAGGCTTAAGGCCTGGGCACAAGTGCGGGCTAGGCTTAAGGCCAGGGCACAAGTGCAGGCTAGGCTTAACGCCTGGGCACAAGTGCAGGCTAGGCTTAAGGCCTGGGCTCAAAAGTGCGGGCTAGGCTTAAGTCCTGGGCACAAGTGCAGGCTAGGCTTAAGGCCTGGGCACAAGTGCAGTGCTGGCTAGGATCAAGGCAAGGGGCACAAGTGCTGGCTAGGCATAAGGCAGGGGCACAAGTGCTGGCTAGGCATAAGGCAGGGGCACGAGTGCTGGCTAGGCATAAGGCAGGGGCACAAGTGATGGCTAGGCATAAGGCAGGGGCACAAGTGCTGGCTAGGCATAAGGCAGGGGCACAAGTGCTGGCTAGGCATAAGGCAGGGGCACAAGTGCTGGCTAGGCATAAGGCAGGGGCACAAGTGCTGGCTAGGCATAAGGCAGGGGCACAAGTGCTGGCTAGGCATAAGGCAGGGGCACAAGTGCTGGCTACACATTAGGCATACGGCTAACTCTTTGCACTCTTTGCATAAAGGGATAGGCACCCTTAGGGGTGAAGAGCTAGCTTTCACCCCTCTACTCTGTACTTTTTTGTACAGTGTAGAGCCACTCCATAACCCCCATGCTCCAAGCGACCAGGCACATCTTGTCTGTCCTCTGTAAATGGGTAATGCCTTCGTCCCCAATTACAGTCGTGCATGTGCATTCAGACGGGACAAGAGCTTAGAGCGTAAAGCCTGCCCTGTGTACATAACCAACATGAAGCTAAAGACAAAAAAACAATAATGCAAGGGGCTCAAAAGTGCTGGCTAGGCATAAGGCAGGGGCACAAGTGCTGGCTAGGCATAAGGCAGGGGCACAAGTGCTGGCTAGGCATAAGGCAGGGGCACAAGTGCTGGCTAGGCATAAGGCAGGGGCACAAGTGCTGGCTAGGCTTAAGGCAGGGGCACAAGTGCTGGCTAGGCTTAAGGCAGGGGCACAAGTGCTGGCTAGGCATAAGGCAGGGGCACAAGTGCTGGCTAGGCATAAGGCAGGGGCACAAGTGCTGGCTAGGCATAAGGCAGGGGCACAAGTGCTGGCTAGGCATAAGGCAGGGGCACAAGTGCAGGCTAGGCATAAGGCAGGGGCACAAGTGCGGGCTAGGCATACGGCAGGGGCACAAGTGCGGGCTAGGCATAAGGCAGGGGCACAAGTGCGGGCTAGGCATAAGGCAGGGGCACAAGTGCTGGCTAGGCATAAGGCAGGGGCACAAGTGCTGGCTAGGCATAAGGCAGGGCACAAGTGCTGGCTAGGCATAAGGCAGGGGCACAAGTGCTGGCTAGGCATAAGGCAGGGGCACAAAAGCTGGCTAGGCATAAGGCAGGGGCACAAGTGCAGGCTAGGCATAAGGCAAGGGCACAAGTGCTGGCTAGGCATAAGGCAGGGGCACAAGTGCTGGCTAGGCTTAAGGCAGGGGCACAAGTGCTGGCTAGGCTTAAGGCAGGGGCACAAGTGCTGGCTAGGCATAAGGCAGTGGCACAAATGCTGGCTAGGCATAAGGCAGGGGCACAAGTGCTGGCTAGGCATAAGGCAGGGGCACAAGTGCTGGCTAGGCATAAGGCAGGGGCACAAGTGCAGTCTAGGCATAAGGCAGGGGCACAAGTGCAGTCTAGGCATAAGGCAGGGGCACAAGTGCAGTCTAGGCATAAGGCAGGGGCACAAGTGCAGTCTAGGCATAAGGCAGGGGCACCTATGCAGGCTAGGCATAAGGCAGGGGCACCTATGCAGGCTAGGCATAAGGCAGGGGCACCTATGCAGGCTAGGCATAAGGCAGGGGCACAAGTGCTGGCTAGGCATAAGGCAGGGGCACAAGTGCTGGCTAGGCATAAGGCAGGGGCACAAGTGCTGGCTAGGCATAAGGCAGGGGCACAAGTGCTGGCTAGGCATAAGGCAGGGGCACAAGTGCTGGCTAGGCATAAGGCAGGGGCACAAGTGCTGGCTAGGCATAAGGCAGGGGCACAAGTGCTGGCTAGGCATAAGGCAGGGGCACAAGTGCTGGCTAGGCATAAGGCAGGGGCACAAGTGCTGGCTAGGCATAAGGCAGGGGCACAAGTGCTGGCTAGGCATAAGGCAGGGGCACAAGTGCAGGCTAGGCATAAGGCAGGGCCACAAGTGCAGGCTAGGCATAAGGCAGGGCCACAAGTGCAGGCTAGGCATAAGGCAGGGCCACAAGTGCAGGCTAGGCATAAGGCAGGGGCACAAGTGCTGGCTAGGCATAAGGCAGGGGCACAAGTGCTGGCTAGGCATAAGGCAGGGGCTCAAGTGCTGGCTAGGCATAAGGCAGGGGCCCAAGTGCTGGCTAGGCATAAGGCAGGGGCACAAGTGCTGGCTAGGCATAAGGCAGGGGCACAAGTGCTGGCTAGGCATAAGGCAGGGGCCCAAGTGCTGGCTAGGCATAAGGCAGGGGCACAAGTGCTGGCTAGGCATAAGGCAGGGGCACAAGTGCTGGCTTGGCTTTAGGCAGGGGCACAAGTGCGGGCTAGGCTTTAGGCAGGGGCACAAGTGCAAACTAAGCATAAGGCAGAGGCACAAGTGCAAGCTAGGCATAAGGCAGGGGCACCTATGCAGGCTAGGCTTAAGGCAGGGGCACAAGTGATGGCTACACATAAGGCATACGGCTAACTCTTTGCACTCTTTGCATAAAGGGATAGGCACCCTTAGGGGTGAAGAGCTAGCTTTCACCCCTCTACTCTGTACTATGTTGTACAGTGCGGAGCCACTCCATAACCCCCATGCTCCAAGCGACCAGGCACATCTTGTCTGTCCTCCGTAAATGGGTAATGCCTTCGTCCCCAATTACAGTCGTGCATGTGCATACAGACGGGACAAGAGCGAAGAGCGTAAAGCCTGCCCTGTGTGCATAACCAACATGAAGCTAAAGACAAAAAAACAATAATGCAAGGGGCTCAAAAGTGCTGGCTAGGCATAAGGCAGGGGCACAAGTGCTGGCTAGGCATAAGGCAGGGGCACAAGTGCTGGCTAGGCATAAGGCAGGGGCACAAGTGCTGGCTAGGCATAAGGCAGGGGCACAAGTGCTGGCTAGGCATAAGGCAGGGGCACAAGTGCTGGCTAGGCATAAGGCAGGGGCACAAGTGCTGGCTAGGCATAAGGCAGGGGCACAAGTGCAGGCTAGGCATAAGGCAGGGGCACAAGTGCAGGCTAGGCCATAAGGCAGGGGCACAAGTGCAGGCTAGGCCATAAGGCAGGGGCACAAGTGCAGGCTAGGCCATAAGGCAGGGGCACAAGTGCGGGCTAGGCCATAAGGCAGGGGCACAAGTGCGGGCTAGGCCATAAGGCAGGGGCACAAGTGCGGGCTAGGCATAAGGCAGGGGCACACGTGCTGGCTAGGCATAAGGCAGGTGCACACGTGCTGGCTAGGCATAAGGCAGGGGCACACGTGCTGGCTAGGCATAAGGCAGGGGCACACGTGCTGGCAAGGCATAAGGCAGGGGCACACGTGCTGGCTAGGCATAAGGCAGGGGCACAAGTGCTGGCTAGGCATAAGGCAGGGGCACACGTGCGGGCTAGGCATAAGGCAGGGGCACACGTGCGGGCTAGGCATAAGGCAGGGGCACAAGTGCGGGCTAGGCATAAGGCAGGGGCACAAGTGCGGGCTAGGCATAAGGCAGGGGCATAAGTGCTGGCTAGGCATAAGGCAGGGGCACAAGTGCGGGCTAGGCATAAGGCAGGGGCACAAGTGCTGGCTAGGCATAAGGCAGGGGCACAAGTGCGGGCTAGGCATAAGGCAGCGGCACAAGTGCGGGCTAGGCATAAGGCAGGGGCACAAGTGCGGGCTAGGCATAAGGCAGGGGCACAAGTGCGGGCTAGGCATAAGGCAGGGGCACAAGTGCGGGCTAGGCATAAGGCAGGGGCACAAGTGCGGGCTAGGCATAAGGCAGGGCACAAGTGCGGGCTAGGCATAATTCAGGGGCACAAGTGCGGGCTAGGCATAAGGCAGGGGCACAAGTGCGGGCTAGGCATAAGGCAGGGGCACAAGTGCGGGCTAGGCATAAGGCAGGGGCACAAGTGCGGGCTAGGCATAAGGCAGGGGCACAAGTGCGGTCTAGGCATAAGGCAGGGGCACAAGTGCGGGCTAGGCATAAGGCAGGGGCACAAGTGCGGGCTAGGCATAAGGCAGGGGCACAAGTGCGGGCTAGGCATAAGGCAGGGGCACAAGTGCGGGCTAGGCATAAGGCAGGGGCACAAGTGCGGGCTAGGCATAAGGCAGGGGCACAAGTGCGGGCTAGGCATAAGTCAGGGGCACAAGTGCGGGCTAGGCATAAGGCAGGGGCACAAGTGCGGGCTAGGCATAAGTCAGGGGCACAAGTGCGGGCTAGGCATAAGGCAGGGGCACAAGTGCAGGCTAGGCATAAGACGCTGTCTGTCCCCGGCGCTCTGCTTCTCTGCACTCCTCCTGTACTGGCTGTGAGCACAGCGGCCGGAAAGCAGAGCGGTGACGTCACCGCTCTGCTTTCCGGCTGACTGACGCTCACAGCCAGTACAGGAGGAGTGCAGAGCACAGCGCCGGGGACAGACAGCGGTAGGTAAGTATGTACTGTTTGTTTTTTTTACTTTTAGGATGGTAACCAGGGTAAACATCGGGTTACTAAGCGCGGCCCTGCGCTTAGTTACCCGATGTTTACCCTGGTTACCAGTGAAGACATCGCTGGATCGGTGTCACACATGCCGATCCAGCGATGTCCACGGGAGATCCAGCGACGAAATAAAGTTCTGGACTTTGTTCAGCGACCAACGATCTCCCAGCAGGGGCCTGATCATTGGTCGCTGTCACACATAGCGATTTCCTTAACGATATCGTTGCAACGTCACCAAAAGCAACGATATCGTTAACGATATCGTTATGTGTGAAGGTACCTTTACTTTAAATGTGCCATTCCAATTATTCTCACATGAATCGGAAATTGTGTTTTTTACTTTCTCTGTATGCTTTTTATGTTGTAATTTTTGTTGTTCTGCTTTCCATATGGTACAGTCTTTCTTTAAATGACCTTTTTTCTTACATCTGAAGCATTCTCTTGTCTCTTTATTATAGGGTTTTTGGAATTCTGTAGCTTTAAGAGCGTTTTCACTGTCCTTTTCAGTAGAAGAATCATTTCTTTGTCCTTTTCTTCTCTGATATTCATCTATTAGTCTTGTTTTCACAAAATCTAATGTAATGTCAGTTTCTGGTCTCGTCTCTAGGGCATTTATCAAGGCTGTATACGAATCTGGTAAACTGCACAACAATATAGCTGCTACATGACTTTCTTTAATATCTTCACCAATAGATCTTAGCTGTGATATCACTTCTATCATTGAGAATATGTGCTTCTGCATATCGTCATTTGCACTCAATCTCATACTGTACAGCTTTCTTAATAAAAACAACTTGTGATTCAAGCTAGGTCTTTCATACAGTTTTCTTAATGCTTCCCACATTCCCTTAGCTGTTTCTTCATTTCTTATATGTATTAATTGAGCATCATCCTCTAATAAGCTAATGGTGGCTCTCGCTTGCATATCCTTCTTATCCCATGTCTGATTATCTTGATCTGGTCTTGCTGTAACAATTACTTCCCATAGATCATCCTTAGATAACAACATCTCTACTTTGAATTTCCATAACTGATAATTTTCACTATTCAGTTTAGCTACTGTAAATTTCAGTTCTGTGTTACTCATCATCTTTATATAGTCTTACTTGTTTAGAGAGTTGTACTGAAGATATTCTCCTGTATGTCCTGTGAATTCTCTGCAATTATATCCAGCTCCTGGGATGCTGAATTCCTCTGTCACTCTGTATCTGGATTTAGTTCCTTCTGTTTACAGAGCTTATCTGTGTGCTCCGTTATCTGGGCTATAAACCAGGATCCTTCTGCCTGAGCTTGTAGTGCAGACCTGTAGTGTCTGGGGTGCCTGGGTTTATCTGGGGTGCCTGGGCCCATAACCTGTTGCAGAGTGCGTCTTCTTGCAGTCACCACTGTACTTAGGAGAGCTTCAATCAGCAAGATATCTTGAGTAAACAGTATTTACTTCATACTGGATAAACATGAGATACAATTCAGTGTCACACAGTCCGTGCACTGAAGACAACACATTCATGAAGAAAAGCAAAACCGAAAGTAAGAAAACAACCAACCACTGAGAGCTTCCCTCCCCACATTACAGCAAGTATATTACTTTACACACTATCGCCATCTGCTGTCTGGTTAGTATAAAGTCCTCCTTTCACTTATAATAAGTCCCAATCTGTTGCATATGCCAACAGATGGGAGGCGCCGGACCCGGACCAACAGCGGGAACGCCCCTGGGTGAGTATAATATAACGTCTTTTTCTCATCTTTTAGGTTACATCGGGGGCTTATCTACAGCATTCCAGAATGCTGTAGATAAGCCCCTGATGCCGGTGGGCTTGCCTCACCTGCGATTTTGGGGGTGACACGTTCCCTTTAACACCCTCCCATAGAAGTGAATGGTCCCCACAATACAGTCTGATGTTACTTACATATTACAGTGTCACCCGGGCTCAGTACATGGGGTGTCGCGCCTGTCACCCAGGCTCAGTACATGGGGTGTCGCGCCCGTCACCCGGGCTCAATACATGTGGTGTCTCGCCCGTCACTCGGGCTCAGTACATGTGGTGTCTCGCCCGTCACTTGGGCTCAGTACAGTCATGGTCAAAAGTATTGACACCCCTACAATTCTGTCAGATTATACTCAGTTTCTTCCTGAAAATGATTGCAAACACAAATTCTTTGGTATTATTATCTTCATTTAATTTGCCTTAAATGAAAAGATACAAAAGAGAATGAAGCAAAAAGCAAAACATTGATCATTTCACACAAAACTCCAAAAATGGGCCAGACAAAAGTATTGGCACCCTCAGCCTAATACTTGGTTGCACAACCTTTAGCCAAAATAACTGCGACCAACCGCTTCTGGTAACCATCAATGAGTTTCTTACAATGCTCTGCTGGTATTTTAGATAATTCTTCTTTGGCAAACTGCTCCAGGTCCCTGATATTTGAAGGGTGCCTTCTCCAAACTGCCATTTTTAGATCTCTCCACAGGTGTTCTATGGGATTCAGGTCTGGACTCATTGCTGGCCACCTTAGAAGTCTCCAGTGCTTTCTCTCAAACCATTTTCTAGTGCTTTTTGAAGTGTGTTTTGGGTCATTGTCCTGCTGGAAGACCCATGACCTTTGAGGGAGACCCAGCTTTCTCACACTGGGCCCTACATTGTGCTGCAAAATTTGTTGGTAGTCTTCAGACTTCATAATGCCATGAACACGGTCAAGCAGTCCAGTGCCAGAGGCAGCAAAGCAACCCCAAAACATCAGGGAACCTCCGCCATGTTTGACTGTAGGGACCGTGTTCTTTTCTTTGAATGCCTCTTTTTTTCTCCTGTAAACTCTATGTTGATGCCTTTGCCCAAAAAGCTCTACTTTTGTCTCATCTGACCAGAGAACATTCTTCCAAAACGTTTTAGGCTTTTTTAGGTAAGTTTTGGCAAACTCCAGCCTGGCTTTTTTATGTCTTGGGGTAAGAAGTGGGGTCTTCCTGGGTCTCCTACCATACAGTCCTTTTTCATTCGGATGCCGACGGATAGTACGGGTTGACACTGTTGTACCCTCGGACTGCAGGGCAGCTTGAACTTGTTTGGATGTTAGTCGAGGTTTTTTATCCAACATCCGCACGATCTTGCGTTGAAATCTCTTGTCAACTTTTCTTTTCCATCCATATCTAGGTAGGTTAGCCACAGTGCCATAAGCTTTAAACTTCTTGGTGACACTGCGCACGGTAGACACAGGAACATTCAGGTCTCTGGAGATGGACTTGTAGCTTTGAGATTGCTCATGCTTCCTCACAATTTGGTTTCTCAAGTCCTCAGACAGTTCTTTGGTCTTCTTTCTTTTCTCCATTCTCAATGTGGTACACACAAGGACACAGGACAGACGTGGCCATTATACAGTATGGAGCATCATGTGTGGCCATTATACAGTATGGAGAATCATGTGGGACCATTATACAGTATGGAGCATCATGTGTGGCCAATGGCCATTATACAGTATTGAGCATCATGTGTGGCCCTTATACAGTATTGAGCATCATGTGTGGCCATTATACAGTATGGAGCACTGTGTGGCCATTATACAGATACAGCCTAAGCGACAAATAATGTTGTACAAAAATGTTGCTACTGACATGGCACTCTTGTCTGGAACAGCTGTTGCTTCAGTCCATTTCGAGAAATGATCAGTGACAGCAACTATATATTTGTTGCCGTTTGATGTTTCCTGAAGAGGGCCGATCATATCAATCCCAACTAAGCTCCATACTTTTCCAGGCACCGGTATACTGTTGAGTGGTGGAGCTTCTTTGCTGATTTTGGGACAGGTGACAAAACATTTTTGACAGGCTTTGACATGTTGGTAAACATCATTCTTCACTCCCTTCCAGTAATAACGGTCAGAAATTTTGGCAAATGTTTTATCTCCTCCAAAATGGCCACCAGAAATTGAGTTGTCGTGACAGGCCTTCAGGATATTTGGCAGTCGGCTTTTAGTGAGAACCTCCTTTTTCCCATAGTAAATTATCCCTTTCTCTGATCGATATGGCTTAGATGTTTGTCTAAACTGGGACTTGGCATTTGAACGTTTCTCTGGAGGTAGATCGTAGATCCACTGGGGGTACTTTTGTTCTGTTGCAGTGTAGAATCTCAAAAGCTGATCAATATAGTTGGCTTTCCATTGTTGTCAAAATTGGAAAACTTTTTTTTGTTGGAGGTGTTCTAAGTTCACTTTATATACCTTATCAGGATAGAATAGGAACTCACAGTGAAGAACTTAAGGTGCATATTGTTAAGAGTTGAGTTCCCGCCGCTGCACAGGGGGAATCTTGAGCCGTGTCTGCTGCGGTCTCCCATTCTGCATCAGCCGCAGTGGAGCCTGCTCAGCGGAGACGTCGGTCCCAGCATCTCATTGGATCTGATACTGTGCAAAGGGTTACTGCTGCCTCTCCAGGCTCTGCTATTGTACCCTGCACTGGTCTGCGGCGAGCAGGCTTTTCTGGGACTAAGTCCTGCTTTGCACACACTGAGCATGCCCAGAGTAAGATCTCTCAGTGGAGGTCTAGGGTCACATGCTCAGGTACTGCAGCGACTTCCATTGGTCCTCTAGGAAGGCCCTGTACCTGATCAAGTTCTGTGGCAGCCTTCCATTGGTCCTTCTTGGAGGGTCTTGTACATGCTGCAGCTATAAAAGGTTCGCATGACCGCACAGCCATGCGCTAGTGTCAATTTATGTATGAGCTCAGCGCTAGTGTGGTCGTGTTTGTATGCAGTCAGGGACCTGGCTGAAATAAGCCCCTAGAATGCTGGCACCTTCGGCGAGGAGTTTCGTGTGTGTGTATTCAGGAACCCGGCTGAAATAAGCCCCTAGAATGCTTGCACCTCCGGCGAGGAGTTTCATGTGAGCGGATTCAGGGCTGGCGTATTGCCATTAGAATTCCGGCTCCACTGGAAAGGAGCTGCGTGTTTGCATTTGACTGTATGACCACTAACTGCTCTACTAAGTAGCTTTGTTCCTCTGTGAGCTAAACAGGGCACAGCGTTCTCTTTGCAGACTCTGTGAAGTAACAGAGTTTGTTTATAGTACTATATTGTACCGCCATACTTAGCAGCAGGTTCTTTCCTGCACGGTGGATCCCGGGTTGCGAACGCACCCACTACTACTAATAAATACGTATATTCGGTGCGTTCCGCCAACCCTAACACCTATCATAGAGAGCAGGGAGAAACATACATAACAAACAGTAGATGGTGCAGTTCCATGTAATGCCT
The DNA here is from genome assembly GCF_032444005.1 of Ranitomeya imitator. Taxonomy (NCBI): domain Eukaryota; kingdom Metazoa; phylum Chordata; class Amphibia; order Anura; family Dendrobatidae; genus Ranitomeya; species Ranitomeya imitator. The sequence continues at coordinate 105,255,251 of NC_091285.1, read as the reverse complement.
CCAACACATGCTATAAGTCTAGTCCACCCGTTCCCTTGCACTAGATTTGCTGCTGATTTTCAACAGGGAAAAATCAGCAGTCAATCTGCATCAAAATCCGCATCCCAACGATGTGGATTTTTTTGTGCAGAAGCACAGCAGATTTCTCCGTGTCACGTGGAAGAGGGAAATCTGCTGCAGACTGCATGAAAATCTGACAAAAGCCGCATGAAATGGTATATGGTTTGTGTATTATTATTATTCATTTATATAGCACCATTGATTCCATGGTGCTTTACATGAGACGGGGTTACATACAAGTTACAGATATCACTTACAGTAAACAAACTAACAATGACAGACTGATACAGAAGGGCGAGGACAGGGTCGGACTGGGGCACCGGGACACCGGAGAATCCTCCGGTGGGCCCCGCCCCCCATCTCCTGCCTCCTTCATTTGTAACTGCCCTGCATGCTCATAGCTTGCGCACAGTAGTGCGCACTTTATTGTATAGACGGCACAGCTGGCAGACTGCACAGGTGATGGGAAGTGCAGGAGCAGCTCCTTCACATCACCTGCTGCCGCTGCCATTCCTCTGCCAGGAGAGCGGTGTGCAGAGTGCCGACCCTCTCTTCAGCCAGCAGCACAGTCAAAGGAACAGCTGACTGTGAGGCTGAGAGCAGACAGCACACAGCAGCTGACCCGCAGTCACCTGTCTCCTGTGATGGGTATGATCTCTGCTCCTCTTCCACAATCCACAAAGCCCTGGGCAGCAGTGTAAACGCTGATTGGCTGCAATTCAGCCAATCAGCGTTAGTTTTCTTTGTGTGAGCTCACAGCACAGCTCAGGCAAGGAGCTGTGCTGTGATTGGTCAGCAGTCCTACCCAAGCAGCAGTGGAGCAGAGGGAGTCTGATGGCTGCAGTCAGTGTGACTGTAAGTAAATAACTATATGATGCCTGCACAGAGGCAGTTAGGGGAGGGGGCCCACAGTGATATTCTAATTTTCTTGTGGACCCCCTCCCCTGTTGTGTCATCCACCTCTATTTTACTGTGGCTCCCCTTTCCCTCTCAGCAAATCAGAGGTGACATAGTGGGGGAGGGGGCCCACAGGAAAATAGAGGTGACAGTGGGGGAGGGGACACACAGGAAAATAGAGGTGACACAGTGGGGGAGGGGGCCCACAGGAAAATAGAGGTAGCACAGTGGGGGAGGGGGCCCACAGGAAAATAGAGGTGGCACAGTGGGGGAGGGGGCCCACAGGAAAATAGAGGTAGCACAGTGGGGGAGGGGGCCCACAGGAAAATAGAGGTGACACAGTGGGGGAGGGGGCCCACAGGAAAATAGAGGTGACACAGTGGGGGAGGGGGCCCACAGGAAAATAGAGGTGACACAGTGGGGGAGGGGGCCCACAGGAAAATAGAGGTGACACAGTGGGGGAGGGGGCCCACAGGAAAATAGAGGTGACACAGTGGGGGAGGGGGCCCACAGGAAAATAGAGGTGACACAGTGGGGGAGGGGGCCCACAGGAAAATAGAGGTGACACAGTGGGGGAGGGGGCCCACAGGAAAATAGAGGTGACACAGTGGGGGAGGGGGCCCACAGGAAAATAGAGGTAGCACAGTGGGGGAGGGGGCCCACAGGAAAATAGAGGTAGCACAGTGGGGGAGGGGGCCCACAGGATATTGGGTGACACAGTGGTGAAGGGGGTCCTCAGGTAACACCTTTACGACATCAGCTTTACATGTATGGCGCGTGTTAAATGCCAGTGTCAATCTCTGACAGCAGCATATAACACATGCCAACATGCGTGCGCATCATTCTCTCACCCATTGGCGCCCATGATGTGATCGTGGGTCACCGATGGGTTGTAATGACAGCCAGGGGTCTTCTTCCTGTGGCCGAGCTTTAAAGGAGACTGTGATTTCTGCTATCTGCAGTGATGCTGTGGCATCACTGTATTTAATGGCACATGCGATCGGATGATCGCATCCTCATGTCCTCTAAGGGGGCTATCTGTACCAGTGAAAGGTAAAAACAAAATTTTAAAAATTCCTAAAAGTTCAAATCACCCCTTTTTAGTCAATTGAAAATAAATATATTTAAAAAATAAAAAAACAACACATATTTGACATTGCTGGGTTCAGAAACATCCGATCTATCAAAATATAAAAACAATTAACTCGATCAGTAAACACCGTAAACAGAAACAACTCAAGAATTCCAAATGTCCTTTTTTCGGGTCGCCACAATTCCACAAAAAAGCTGTAAGAAGTGATGAAAAAAATCACATCTATACCAAAATCATACTAATAAAAACAATGTCTCGCCCCCAACAGAGAGCTTCCCTGTGCGTAATAAAATACGCAGCAGTCGCCGTCTTCTGCCGCTGTGTCGTTGCTTCTGTCTTCTTCATTGCAGTGGAATACGGACACCGGTAAGTATTTTACTACACACACTGGACCTACATTACTGCTCTCCTGTGTGGTACATATATACATCTCTATATACTACATCGGTCAGCTCTCCTGTGTGGTGTAGTATATAGAGGATCTGTCAGCTCTCCCGTGTGGTGTAGTATATAGAGGATCTGTCAGCTCTCCTGTGTGGTGTAGTATATAGAGGATCTGTCAGCTCTCCTGTGTGGTGTAGAATATAGAGGATCTGTCAGCTCTCCTGTGTGGTGTAGTATATAGAGGATCTGTCAGCTCTCCCGTGTGGTGTAGAATATAGAGGATCTGTCAGCTCTCCCATGTGGTGTAGTATATAGAGGATCTGTCAGCTCTCCCGTGTGGTGTAGTATATAGAGGATCTGTCAGCTCTCGTGTGTGGTGTAGTATATAGAGGATCTGTCAGCTCTCCCGTGTGGTGTAGTATATAGAGGATCTGTCAGCTCTCCCGTGTGGTGTAGTATATAGAGGATCTGTCAGCTCTCCCGTGTGGTGTAGTATATAGAGGATCTGTCAGCTCTCCCGTGTGGTGTAGTATATAGAGGATCTGTCAGCTCTCCTGTGTGGTGTAGAATATAGAGGATCTGTCAGCTCTCCTGGGTGGTGTAGTATATAGAGGATCTGTCAGCTCTCCTGTGTGGTGTAGTATATAGAGGATCTGTCAGCTCTCCTGTGTGGTGAAGTATATAGAGGATCAGTCAGCTCTCCCGTGTGGTGTAGTATATAGAGGATCTGTCAGCTCTCCCGTGTGGTGTAGTATATAGAGGATCTGTCAGCTCTCCTGTGGGGTGGTATATAGAGGATCTGTCAGCTCTCCTGTGTGGTGTAGTATATAGAGGATGTGTCAGCTCTCCTATGTGGTGTAGTATATAGAGGATCTGTCAGCTCTCCTGTGTGGTGGTATATAGAGGATCTGTCAGCTCTCCTGTGGGGTGGTATATAGAGGATCTGTCAGCTCTCCTGTGGGGTGGTATATAGAGGATCTGTCAGCTCTCCTGTGGGGTGGTATATAGAGGATCTGTCAGCTTTCCTGTGTGGTGCAGTATATAGAGGATCTGTCAGCTCTCCTGTGTGGTGTAGTATATAGAGGATCTGTCAGCTCTCCTGTGTGGTGTAGTATATAGAGGATCTGTCAGCTCTCCTGTGTGATGTAGTATATAGAGGATCTGTCAGCTCTCCTGTGTGGTGTAGTATATAGAGGATCTGTCAGCTCTCCCGTGTGGTGTAGTATATAGAGGATCTGTCAGCTCTCCCGTGTGGTGTAGTATATAGAGGATCTGTCAGCTCTCCCGTGTGGTGTAGTATATAGAGGATCTGTCAGCTCTCCCGTGTGGTGTAGAATATAGAGGATCTGTCAGCTCTCCTGGGTGGTGTAGTATATAGAGGATCTGTCAGCTCTCCTGTGTGGTGTAGTATATAGAGGATCTGTCAGCTCTCCTGTGTGGTGAAGTATATAGAGGATCAGTCAGCTCTCCCGTGTGGTGTAGTATATAGAGGATCTGTCAGCTCTCCCGTGTGGTGTAGTATATAGAGGATCTGTCAGCTCTCCTGTGGGGTGGTATATAGAGGATCTGTCAGCTCTCCTGTGTGGTGTAGTATATAGAGGATGTGTCAGCTCTCCTATGTGGTGTAGTATATAGAGGATCTGTCAGCTCTCCTGTGTGGTGGTATATAGAGGATCTGTCAGCTCTCCTGTGGGGTGGTATATAGAGGATCTGTCAGCTCTCCTGTGGGGTGGTATATAGAGGATCTGTCAGCTTTCCTGTGTGGTGCAGTATATAGAGGATCTGTCAGCTCTCCTGTGTGGTGCAGTATATAGAGGATCTGTCAGCTCTCCTGTGTGGTGTAGTATGTAGAGGATCTATCAGCTCTCCTGTGTGGTGTAGTATATAGAGGATGTGTCAGCTCTCCTGTGTGGTGTAGTATATAGAGGATCTGTCAGCTCTCCTGTGTGGTGTAGTATATAGAGGATCTGTCAGCTCTCCTGTGTGGTGTAGTGTATAGAGGATCTGTCAGCTCTCTTGTGTGGTGTAGTATATAGAGGATCTGTCAGCTCTCCTGTGTGGTGTAGTATATAGAGGATCTGTCAGCTCTCCTGTGTGGTGCGGTATATAGAGGATCTGTCAGCTCTCCCGTGTGGTGTAGTATATAGAGGATCTGTCAGCTCTCCTGTGTGGTGTAGTATATAGAGGATGTGTCAGCTCTCCCGTGTGGTGTAGTATATAGAGGATCTGTCATCCCTCCTGTGTGGTGTAGTATATAGAGGATCTGTCAGCTCTCCTGTGTGGTGTAGTGTATAGAGGATCTGTCAGCTCTCTTGTGTGGTGTAGTATATAGAGGATCTGTCAGCTCTCCTGTGTGGTGTAGTATATAAAGGATATGTCAGCTCTCGTGTGTGGTGTAGTATATAGAGGATCTGTCCTGTGTGGTGTAGTATATAGAGGATCTGTCAGCTCTCGTGTGTGGGGTGGTATATAGGATCTATCCTGTGTGGTATTTTAAAACGGCATGGTGGGCCCCAAGAATGATTTTTCTCTGGTGGGCCCAAGGTACTCCAGTCCGACGCTGGGCGAGGACCCTGCCCTTGCGGGCTTACATTCTACAGGATTATGGGGAAGGAGACAGTAGGTTGAGGGTTGCAGGAGCTGCGGTGTTGGTGAGGCGGTAGCTTCGGTAGTGATGAGGCGGCAGCGGGGTCAGTGCAGGCTGTAGGCTTTCCTGAAGAGATGGGTTTTCAGGATCCGTCTGAAGGATCCGAATGTAGTTGATAGTCGGACGTGTTGGGGCAAAGAATTCCAGAAGATGGGGGATATTCGGGAGAAGTCTTGGAGGCGGTTGGATAAGGAGCGAATAAGTGTGGAGGAGAGAAGGAGATCTTGGGAGGACCGGAGATGACGTGAGGGAAGATATCGGGAGATTAGTTCAGAGATATATGGAGGAGACAGGTTGTGGATGGCTTTGTAGGTCAGTATTAGTAATATGAACTGGATACGCTGAAGGAATGGGAGCCAGTGAAGAGATTTGCAGAGGGGGGAAGCAGAGGAGTAGCGAGGAGAGAGATGAATTAGTCGGGCAGCAGAGTTAAGAATGGACTGGAGAGGTGCAAGGGTGGCCGCAGAAAAGGATTTGCAGTAGTCAAGGCGGGAGATGATGAGGGCATGCACAAGCATTTTAGTAGATTGACGGTTGAGGAAAGGACGGATTCTGGAGATATTTTTGAGCTGGAGGCGACAGGAGGTGGAAAGAGCTTGGATGTGCGGTTTGAAGGACAGGGCAGAGTCGAAGGTTACTCCGAGGCAGCGGACTTCCGGTATGGGGGAAAGCATGATGTCATTGATTGCTATAGATAGGTCAGGTAAGGAAGATCTATGGGATGGAGGAAAGATGTTGAGTTCAGATTTGTCCACATTGAGTTTGAGGAAGCGAGAGGAGAAGAAGGAGGATATGGCTGATAGGCACTCTGGGATTCTGGACAGCAGAGCGGTGACATCTGGGCCAGAGAGGTAGATCTGAGTGTCATCAGCATAGAGGTGGTACTGGAATCCATGGGACTTTATGAGTTGTCCCAAGCCAAGTGTATAGATTGAGAAGAGTAGGGGTCCTAGAACAGAGCCTTGGGGGACTCCAACAGAGAGAGGGTGGGATGAGGAGGTAGTGTGGGAGTGGGAGACGCTGAATGTGTGGTTGAAAAGGTACAAGGAGATCCAGGATAGGGCGAGGTCTTTGATGCCAAAGGAGGAGAGGATCTGTAGTAAGAGGCAGTCGTCAATCATGTGCATCTATATACAGTTAAGTCCATATGTATTTGGACAGCGACAACATTTTTATAATTTTGGTTATAGACATTACCACGATTAATTTTAAACAAAACAATTCAGATGCAGTTGAAGTTCAGACTTTCAGCTTTCATTTGAGGGCATCCACATTGTATTCTGCTACAGATGGATCTGGATAAGTTGGAAACTTGGGCTGAAAGGTGGCAGATGAGGTTTAACAATGATAAATGTAAGGTTATACACATGGGAAGAAGGAATCAATATCACCATTACACACTGAACGGGAAACCACTGGGTAAATCTGACAGGGAGAAGGACTTGGGGATCCTAGTTAATGATAAACTTACCTGGAGCAGCCAGTGCCAGGCAGCAGCTGCCAAGGCAAACAGGATCATGGGGTGCATTAAAAGAGGTCTGGATACACATGATGAGAGCATTATACTGCCTCTGTACAAATCCCTAGTTAGACCGCACATGGAGTACTGTGTCCAGTTTTGGGCACCGGTGCTCAGGAAGGATATAATGGAACTAGAGAGAGTACAAAGGAGGGCAACAAAATTAATAAAGGGGATGGGAGAACTACAATACCCAGATAGATTAGCGAAATTAGGATTATTTAGTCTAGAAAAAAGACGACTGAGGGGCGATCTAATAACCATGTATAAGTATATAAGGGGACAATACAAATATCTCGCTGAGGATCTGTTTATACCAAGGAAGGTGACGGGCACAAGGGGGCATTCTTTGCGTCTGGAGGAGAGAAGGTTTTTCCACCAACATAGAAGAGGATTCTTTACTGTTAGGGCAGTGAGAATCTGGAATTGCTTGCCTGAGGAGGTGGTGATGGCGAACTCAGTCGAGGGGTTCAAGAGAGGCCTGGATGTCTTCCTGGAGCAGAACAATATTGTATCATACAATTATTAGGTTCTGTAGAAGGACGTAGATCTGGGTATTTATTATGATGGAATATAGGCTGAACTGGATGGACAAATGTCTTTTTTCGGCCTTACTAACTATGTTACTATGTTACATTAAAATTGGATGAAGGGTTTAGGAGTTTCAGCTCCTTAACATGTGCCACCCTGGTTTTAAAGAGACCAGAAGTAATTGGACAATTGACTCCAAGGTTATTTCATGGACAGGTGTGGGCAATCCCTTAGTCGTTATGTCATTCTCAAGCAGATAAAAGGCCTGGAGTTGATTTGAGGTGTGGTGCTTGCATTTGGAAGGTTTTGCTGTGAAGTAAACATGAGGTCAAAGGAGCTCTCCATGCAGGTGAAACAAGCCATCCTTAAGCTGCAAAAACAGAAAAAAACCATCCGAGAAATTGCTACAATATTAGGAGTGGCAAAATCTACAGTTTGTTACATCCTGAGAAAGAAAGAAAGCACTGGTGAACTCATCAATGCAAAAAGACCTGGGCGCCCACGGAAGACAACAGTGGTGGATGATCGCAGAATAATCTCCATGGTGAAGAGAAACCCCTTCACAACAGCCAACCAAGTGAACAACACTCTCCAGGAGGTAGGCGTATCAATATCCAAATCTACCATAAAGAGAAGACTGCATGAAAGTAAATACAGAGGGTTCACTGCACGGTGAAAGCCACTCATAAGCATCAAGAATAGAAAGGCTAGACTGGACTTTGCTAAAAAACATCTAAAAAAGCCAGCACAGTTCTGGAAGAACATTCTTTGGACAGATGAAACCAAGATCAACCTCTACCAGAATGATGAAAAGAGAAAAGTATGGCGAAGGCGTGTACAGCTCATGATCCAAAGCATACCACATCATCTGTAAAACCCGGCGGTGGCAGTGTGATGGCTTGGGCATGCATGGCTGCCAGTGGCACTGGGTCACTAGTGTTTATTGATGATGTGACACAGGACAGAAGGAGCCGAATGAATTCTGAGGTATTCAGAGCCATACTGTGTGCTCAGATGCAGCCAAATGCAGCCAAACTGATTGGTCGCCGTTTCATACTACAGATGGACAATGACCCAAAACATAAAGCCAAAGCAACCCAGGAGTTTATTAAAGCAAAGAAGTGGAATATTCTTGAATGGCCAAATCAGTCACCTGATCTCAACCCAATTGAGCATGCATTTCACTTGTTAAAGACTAAACTTCAGACAGAAAGGCCCACAAACAAACAGCAACTGAAAACCACTGCAGTGAAGGCCTGGCAGAGCATCAAAAAGGAGGAAACACAGCGTCTGGTGGTGTCCATGAGTTCAAGACTTCAGGCAGTCATTGCCAACAAAGGGTTTCCAACCAAGTACTAAAAATGAACATTTTATTTACAATTAATTAATCTGTGCAATTACTTTTGGTCACTTTAAAAACAGGGTGGCACATGTTAAGGAGCTGAAACTCCTAAACCCTTCATCCAATTTTAATGTGGATACCCTCAAATGAAAGCTGAAAGTCTGAACTTCAACTACATCTGAATTGTTTTGTTTAAAATTCATTGTGGTAATGTCTATAACCAAAATTAGAAAAATGTCTCTGTCCAACTTATGTATGGACTTAACTGTATAGTGTAGCACTACAGCAGCAAAAACACACTAATATTCTGCCCTAGAGGAGTATAGACCATGGGTATATTATACCTAGGCCAGATTATACTCCTCGGGGCCAGAATTTACCCCTGCTGCTGTAGATCAGATTTTTCATGCTTATGAGAACCATTGAGTGATTTACTCAAGAACGGGGCCCCAGACATCGCACAGGGGCCCCAGACATCTTAAGCTAGTTACACATTTGTGCTGTGTACGCTCTTAGTGAAGCCCCACCCACTGCCGCGCCTGCCAGTTAAGCTCCGCCCAGGTACGCATGCAGGCCTGCGTACCCTATCTTTATCATTGGGTACGCAGGCCCTGCGGATGTTTGCGTTTGCGTCCGCATGCCGCGGGTTGCAGCACCGTCAAAAAACATGGGCGGAGCTTAACCGGCGGGGCGCAGCAGTAGTCAAGGCTTCACTGAGAGCGTACGCATGCGCACGGCTGTACGCAAAGGTGAAACTAGCCTTACAGGATTGAGTGAGATACTCAAGAGCAGGACCCCAGACATCGCGAATGGGGTCCCAGACAGCGTACAATGGGTCCCAGATAGTGCACAAGGGGTCCCAGACAGTTCACAGGGAACATGCGCTCTGTCTATGACCTTCTCTATCTCTTACCCCCTTGCTCACTGTCTCTGCCCCCTGTGCACTATCTGGGACCCCCTGTGGGCTGCCTGGGGTCCTGTGAGCTGCCTTGGACTCCTGTAGACTGCCTGGGGCCCAGTGTGCTGCCTGGGGCCCCTGTGCACTGCCTGTGGCCCTGCGGGCTGCCTGGAGCCCCTGTGGGCTGCCTGGGGTCCTGTGCGCTGCCTGGGGCCCCGTATGCTGTTTGGGGCCCCGTGCACTGTTTGGGGCCCCTTGCACTTTCTGTGGCCCCTGTGCTCTTCCTGGGGTCCCTCTGTGCTGCCTGTTGCCCTGTGTGCTGCCTGGGGCCCCGTGCACTTCCTGTGGCCCCTGTGCTCTTCCTGGGGCCCCTCTGTGCTGCCTGTTGCCCTGTGCGCTGCCTGGGGCCTGTGCACTTCATAAGGCCCCTGTGCTCTTCCTGGGGCCCTTCTGTGCTGCCTGGGGCCCCTCTGTGCTGCCTGTTTCCCTGTGCCCTGCCTGGGGCCCCTGTGCTCTTCCTGGGGCCCCTCTGTGCTGCCTGGAGCCCTGTGTGCTGCCTTGGACCCCTGTGCGCTGCATGGGGCCCTGTGTTCTGCCAGGGGCCCCGTGTGCTGCCTGAGGCCCCTGTGCACTGCCTGAGGTCCCTGTGCGCTGCCTGGAGTCCTGTAGGCTGCCTGGGGCCCTGTGTGCTGCCTGGGGCCCCGTTTGCTGCTTGGGGCCCTGTTTGCTGCCTGGGGCTCCGTCATTGATTATATCACTCAATGGTTCTCAAAAGGCTGAAAAATCTGATCTACAGCAGCTGGGGTAAATTCTGACCTGGAGGGGTATAGTCTGGACTAGTCCAATTTGTACCCCGGGGTATAGTTTGGGCTAGGCCAGAATATACCCGGGGTATAATCTGGCCCAGAGGGGTATAAACTGGACTAGTCCAATTTATTCCCCGGGATATAGTTTGGCCTAGGCCACTTTAACCCCGGGTATATTCTGGGCGGGGGGTTAATCTGGCCTGTTGCATCGGTCTCTGCTGTAAGTCGTAGAGTCCCTTACAACCTCGGTGGTCCGGCTACCGGTTATCTGCGCTTCAGGAGGAGGCAGCCTGCTCGTAGCTGGTCTCTCCTGATGTTACTCTCCTGTGGTTTGCTCTCATGCACACTCACTGAACAATGTTCGGCTTTCTGTATGTCTCTTTCTTTAGGAGCTGTAGTGCTTCAGACTACACGGCCCTTTCAGACGTTCTGACCCTCTAGGTCGCTCTGCTCTCTCCTCTGTCTCTGACAGAATCTGACTGAAACTGAACTCACTTTCCCTCCAAACCACAATATATATGCATATGCAAGGAAGTCACCTAGTAAATAGGATCAAAAGCTCCCCCTTTTGGCCTGGAGTGTGAACATGTTCTGTGTATGGTGGTTACCTGATAAAAGTTATCCTTCATCGCTTACAAACGTAACATTACTCTCCCCATGAGGAAAGCAATGCTACGGTGTCGACCAGGACCCTGGGGCGCCACACTTTGATTGCTAGTCAGCTGAAGTGGGTGGTGACCACTTCTAACATCTTTTAAAAAGTCACATGACCCATCAGCTGACTGTCAGTGATAGCGTAATCCATGTTGACCAAGCCTGGAGTAAAGAGCTCTCTGCTTCTGCTGTATTTGTGAAGTTTGTGGTCCTGGTACCATTTGCTTAGCTGTGTGGTGCTTTTCAGCAGGGATAGTGTTAAATTCTGTTATGAACCGGGGGATATTTGGTTGCCCCCAGTTCTTCATCAGAGATTTATTTATATCCCACTTTCGAGTTCCGGTTTGGAACTTGCAGCTCTCTGCTGCCCCCCTTACCCTCAGATCAGTCAGGGAACTGCACCTAGGGTAATTAGTCACCAGAAAGGCTGCCTTGTAAGTATTGGCTATTGGGCACACTGCAGTGAGGGTGATATAACTACTCCCGCTCAGGCGGGAAATACAATTGTAAAATGTTGTCCGTCGCTGCCAGTTTCCCCAAAAGGTCATGAATAGGGATGAGCGAGTATAATCTTGGGTATTCGGTACTCAGCGAGTAATGAAGTACTCGCAGTACTCAGAAAATAGTGAGTATGTCACTACTCGCCGAGTACTATTTGGATCTCCCGCCCTGCATAGTATAGGTGTATATATTATTTATATATACAGTACAGCCAAAAGTTTGGACACACCTTCTCATTTAAATATTTTTCTGTATTTGCATGAATATGAAAGTTGTATATTCACACTGAAGGCATTAAAACTATGAATTAACACATGTGGAATTATATACTTAACAAAAAAGTGTGAAAGAACTGAAATTGAAAAATAAATGATGGTCCAACTAAACGCAAACCCGATGGATTAGCATGCCGCTGCAAGATGCTGTGGTAGCCATGCTGGTTCAGTATGCCTTCAATTTTGAATAAATCCCCAACAGTGTCACCAGCAAAGCACCCCCACACCATCACACCTCCTCCTTCATGCTTTATGGTGGGAACCAGGCATGTAGAGTCCATCCGTTCACTTTTTCTGCGTCGCACAAAGACACGGTGGTTGGAACCAAAAATCTCAAATTTGGACTCATCAGACCAAAGCATAGATTTCCACTAGTCTAATATCCATTCCTTGTGCTCTTTAGCCCAAACAAGTCTCTTCTGCTTGTTGCCTGTCCTTAGCAGTGGTTTCCTAGCAGCTATTTTACCATGAAGGCCTACTGCACAAAGTCTCCTCTTATCAGTTGTTGTAGAGATGAGTCTGCTGTGCTAGAACTCTGTGTGGCATTGACCTGGTCTCTAATCTGAGCTGCTGTTAACCTGCGATTTCTGAGGCTGGTGACTCGGATAAACTTATCCTCAGAAGCAGAGGTGACTCTTGGTCTTCCTTTCCTGGGGCGGTCCTCATGTGAACCAGTTTCTTTGTAGCGCTTGATGGTTTTTGCCACTGCACTTGGGGACACTTTCAAAGTTTTCCCAATTTTTCGGACTGATGACCTTAATTTCTTAAAGTAATGATGGCCACTCGTTTTTCTTTACTTAGCTGCTTTTTTATTGCCATAATACAAATTCTGACAGTCTATTCAGTAGGACTATCAGCGGTGTATCCACCAGACTTCTGCACAACACAATTGATGGTCCCAACCCCATTTATAAGGCAAGAAATCCCACTTATTAAACCTGACAGGACACACCTGTGAAGTGAAAACCATTCCCGGTGACTACCTCCTGAAGTTCATCAAGAGAATGCCAAGAGTGTGCAAAGCAGTCATCAAAGCAAGAGATGGCTACTTTGAAGAACCTAGAATATAAGACATAAGTTCAGTTGTTTCACACTTTTTTGTTAAGTATATAATTCCATATGTGTTAATTAATAGTTTTGATGCCTTCAGTGTGAATGTACAATTTTCATAGTCATGAAAATACCGAAAAATCTTTAAATGAGAAGGTGTGTCCAAACTTTTGTTCTGCACTGTATATATATATATATATATATATATATATATATATATATATATACATATATATCTTTATATTTCATAGAGCGTTAGATAGCTGAAAAGCCAGTAATTCAATTGCCGGATTCTGTAAAATCATTGCAGAACCCGACAGGATATGAGACATGGTTTACATACAGTAAACCATTGCATATCCGTTAGATTTTTTTATATCCCTCCCTAATAATGAAAGTTCTGGGAAAACATTCAGAAACTTTCCCACGCTACAGAGTTCATATGAGTTCATGCCACCAGGGGGCGCAGCTTCGGTGATGGCACCGCTAGTCATCGAAGCTCCGTTCCCTGCAATTCATTCATTCCCCAGTCGTTTACAGCCAGGAGCAGCCGCATTAGCAGCGTTCCTGGTTGTAAATGTAAATTCCCCCAGACATGGATTACGGTATGGGACTTGACTGTATGGCGGACAGTTGTGTGATATTGTTGCTTTTTTATTTTGTTTTTTTTTTTTTACAGAAAAACGAGGGCTTCGCTTGGATTGAGCATGTCATAAAGATGCTAAAATCTGTGTGTTTGATTCTTTCATTAAAATACTTTATTCTTAATGTGTGTGTATTTTTAATCCTTTCCTGCTATTGGATTAATAATGGATTTGTGTCTTATTGACACCTCTCCATTATTAACCAGGCTTAATGTCACCTTACTATAGCAAGGTGACATTAACCCCTTATTACATCATATGCCAATGCCAGAGGGCAGTGGGAGAAGAAAGGCTAAGTTCCAGAATAGGCGTATCTTACAGAAATCTAATGTGTTTCTGGAGACCAAGCTCCCTTAATCATGACAAGGGGCATAACCTGCTGCACCTCATCAGAGATCCGATAGGGTGTCCGCCGTAGTGGGGCATGATTCCCGGTGTCTACCTTGTGGACTGCTAACTCAGCCCTTCAGAGTCAGTTGGTAAACAAGGCCCGGAAAGGTTCCAGTGTGGTCCGCTACTATAACCACTGGGGTACAGATAGCAAGGAGCTTATCTTCACATCCTCGATGGACCCAGTGGTCTTTGCTTGGTCCAGCATGTCCAGGAGGGGGTCTTCCTCCCAGACCTCCTGCAGGTTGCAGACTGGTAGGACGCAGGCTTCATGTTCCTGATGAGCCTTCATCATATTGATTTGAAAGGCCTTTTGCCTACCCTGAGCGTGGTCAAGAGTGACCACGTACGTGACTGGGTTGAGCTGTTGGTGTATGACGTACGGGCCTTCCAAGGCTGCCTGTGAACACTAGGCAATCAGCTCAGGTACCCATCCGTTCTGAGATTACCTTGACGATTGGTGGATGGGCTCACAACTTTTGGCCAAATCTTGTGCTAAGAATCTCATGTGTTTTTTCATATATTTCACAAGCCATTATGCTATTCCCATTTCATGTATTGCACATTTCCTTGCTCTAGCACAGATTAATTTTGAGTGCAGCCATTAATCTATTTGCTATATGACTTTTTTGGTTATGCACCAGTTCAGATTAGATTGCTGTTCAGTCAGTTTTTCTATATCTACTATGTACTATTTTTTCTGACTTGAACGCCCCGCCCTTCACCATGCTGTGATTTTAATTACATCCTAAGTCTACGTTCACATTGGCGTTCCACCAATGTGCGTCGCTGTTGCGCCGGCGACGCAGCGGCGACGCGCCCCTATGTTTAACATAGGGGACGCGTGCGTTTTTTGTGTGGCGTTTTTCGACCCTTGCGTCGTTTCCGACGCTAGCGTCGGACGCAAGAAAATGCAACAAGTTGCATTTTCTGTGCGTCCGATTTTGGTCAAAAAACGACGCACGCGTCGCAAAACGCGCGCGTCGCAACGCTAGTGTGAACGTAGCCTAACACAGTTGGTTCTGAGCTTCCTATATAAGCAGGCTTTACCACGTTATTAGCCATAGGTGTTAGGAGTCGAGTTTCCTCTGCTGCACAGGGGGAATCTCGATCCATCTCCGCTGCGGTCTCCCATTCTCCTCCAGCCGCAGTGGAGTCTGCTCAGCAGGGACGTCAATCCCAGCGTCTCGCTCAGTCTGACTCTGTGAGAAGAGTTACTGCTGCTTCTCCAGCTTCTGCCTTTAAAGCCTATACTGGTCAGCAGCGAGCGGACTTCTCTGGGACTAAGTCCTTATCTGCACACACTGAGCATGCCCAGGGCAAGATCTCCCGTTGGAGATCGAGGGTCATGTGCTCAGGCTCTGCGGCACATTCCATTGGTCCTCTTGGCAGGTCTTGGAAGGGCAAAAGTTCTATAGCCACTTCCTGTGCTGCAGCCCACTTCCTGTGCTGCAGCTATATAAACAGCGCATGACCGCACGGCCATGCGCTAGTATCAAGTCATATGTGCTTTGCGCCAGTGTGGTTAGCATAAGTGTGTTCAGGGACCCGGCTGAAATAAGCCCCTAGAATACCGGCACCTCCGGTGAGGAGATTGTATGAGTGTGTTCAGGGACCCGGCTGATATAAGCCCCTAGAATACCGGCTTCTCCGGTGAGGAAATTGCGTGTTGCTTAACCACAGACTGCTATCAGCTTGGCAGTAAGCTTGTGCTCCTGTGAGGCTAACAGGGCGCAGTGCTTTCCTCTCGCGGCTGCTCTGTGAGGTAACAGAGCTAGTCTACACCGCCATATTGTGCCACCATTCACTAGCAGCAGGTTCTTCCTGCACGGTGGACCCCGGGCTGCGAACGCACCATTAATAATAAATATCTATTTCTACTCGGTGCGTTCCGCTAGCCCTAACATAATACTAGCGCCAGGGTCTGGCTAGTAAATGGCGGACGGTCAGCGTCTACAGCAGTACATCCAGCAGCTGGAGGGTAGGTTGGCGGCTCTCGAGCGCACAACCTCAGCTGTGGACGTTACTGCTGTCGCTGTTCAGGCTGCAAGTGCAGCTGCAGCCAGTTTGTCCGCTGCCACCCCTGCTCCGACCTTATCCCGTCTCCCGCTTCCAGACAAGTTTGCTGGTGACAGTAAGCTATGTCGGGGATTCGTGAGCCAGTGCTCCATACATCTCGAGCTGCTGGCTGCACGTTTTCCTACGGAACGGGCGAAAGTGGGATTCATTATATCTCTCTTGTCGGGCAGGGCGTTGGAGTGGGCAACGCCGCTTTGGGAACGTGGTGATCGTGTGGTACAGAGTGCTCCTATCTTCCTGGACGCTCTGAGGCAGGTCTTTCTGGGACCCCGTGTCACCCACGATACCGCGCTCCAATTGTTGGCAATTACTCAGGCTTCGTCCATGGTCAGCCAGTTTGCCATCCTATTCCGGACTCTAGCTTCTGAGCTGGAATGGCCGGATAAAGTCCTTATTCCGGTGTTCTGGAAAAGACTGGCAGATCATGTGAAGGACGCCTTGGCCACCAGGGAGATTCCCGCCTCACTGGAGGAGCTTATTACTATAGCTACCCGCATCGATCTCCGTTTTAACGAGCGGAGGTTGGAGCGGACCCAGTGTAGGCAGAGGTTTCGGCGGGCTCCCACATTTGCCAAACCTCTAGAATCTCCTGTTATGGCGTCCGACTCCCATGAGGCCATGGAGGTTTCTCGAGCGGGACCTAGGTCTCAGACCGCTCGAGTACCTGTGGTATGTAAAAATTGCCAGCAACCGGGACATTACGCTAATAAATGTCCACGGAGGTCGGGAAAACGATCGCGTCTAGTGTCCATTGGAGGAGGTTCACTGGACACTGCGGCATTTTCCTCAAAATTGTCCTTTAAAGGGACAATCCTGTTAGGCACATCCACTCTTACAGTAGAGCTTTGTGTGGATTCAGGAGCAGAGGGAAATTTTATGTCTTCTGCTTTTGCTCTGCGCCACGCAATACCTCTGGTTATGCTTGCCAAACCAGTAACCGTTAGAGTGGTGAATGGGTCGACACTTCCATTACAGATCACACATCAGACTGTCCCTTTCACGTTAGCCATGTCCCCATCCCACCAGGAGATTATTTCCCTTGTCCTTCCCGAGGGAATGGATGAGATTCTGCTGGGAATACCCTGGCTCTGTTTCCACTCTCCACATATTGAGTGGACCTCTGGGAGGATATTGGGTTGGAGTGAATCCTGTAAGGGCAGATGTGTGAAAGAGTGCGTTCAGGTTTCCACCACTGAGATACCCGCAGATCTCTCTACTCTCCCCAAACACTATTGGTCTTATGCAGACGTCTTCTCCAAAAAGGCCGCGGAGACCCTTCCGCCTCACCGTCCCTATGACTGTCCTATAGATCTCTTGCCTGGAGCAGAACCTCCTCGGGGACGTGTCTATCCCCTCTCTCTCCCGGAAACGGAGGCTATGTCCCAATACATCCAGGAGAATTTGGCAAGAGGATTTATTAGGAAGTCAGTGTCACCAGCAGGGGCAGGGTTCTTCTTCGTACAGAAGAAGAATGGAGAATTGCGTCCTTGCATAGACTACAGGGGTCTTAACGCCATCACCGTTAAGAATAAGTACCCGCTGCCCCTGATTTCTGAGCTTTTTGATAGGCTACGGGGAGCTAAGGTATTTACCAAATTAGACCTGCGGGGAGCTTATAACCTGATTCGCATTCGTGAGGGGGACGAATGGAAGACGGCGTTTAACACCAGAGATGGGCACTATGAGTATCTGGTGATGCCCTTCGGGCTCTGTAATGCCCCAGCCGTTTTCCAAGACTTTGTCAACGACATCTTTCGGGATATGCTTTCCACCTCTGTCGTAGTCTATCTGGATGATATTCTCATCTTCTCTCCAGATATTGACTCCCACAGGAGAGATGTTGGTAGAGTCTTCGACCTCTTACGGGCAAACTCTCTTTACGCAAAGTTGGAGAAGTGTGTGTTTGAGCAGGAGTCTTTACCTTTCCTGGGCTATATCATCTCTGCCCAGGGATTGGCTATGGATCCTGCCAAACTACAGGCTGTGATGGACTGGCAAGAACCTCATTCACTTAAAGCGGTGCAGCGCTTTATGGGGTTCATTAATTATTACCGCCAGTTCATTCCCCATTTCTCAACTTTGGTAGCTCCCTTGGTAGCCCTCACCAAGAAGGGAGCAAATCCCAAAGTGTGGTCTGAAGAGGTCTCCAGGGCCTTTTCTTCTACTAAGTCTCATTTTGCTAGCGCTCCCATCCTACATCGTCCCGATGTCGATAAGCCATTTATAATGGAGGTGGATGCCTCTTCCGTTGGTGCTGGAGCAGTCCTCTTCCAAAAGGATGCTCAAGGTCGGAAGCATCCGTGCTTCTTCTTCTCCAAGACCTTCACACCAGCGGAGAGGAATTATTCCATCGGGGACAGGGAGTTGCTAGCGATGAAATTGGCTTTCTCTGAGTGGAGACATCTCTTGGAGGGGGCTCGTTTTCCCTTTCAAGTATTTACAGACCACAAAAATTTGCTATATTTGCAAACAGCCCAGCGGCTAAATTCTCGCCAGGCCAGATGGTCCTTATTCTTCTCCCGATTCCACTTCACCCTCCATTATGTCGCTGGGGAGAAGAACATTCGAGCCGATGCTCTTTCTCGCTCTGTTGTGTCATCTGAGGAGGAGGAAGGAGAGCCTCGGCTTATTGTTCCTTCTGAGAGCTTGAGAACCGTGGCTCCGGTGTCGCTTGAGTCTGTGCCTCCGGGCAAGACTTTTGTGCCCATAAATTTGCGACCGGAGGTTCTCTCTTGGGCTCATTCCTCCAGGGTGGGTGGACACTTTGGGACAAAAAGGACATCTGAGCTGCTGGCAAGGACGTACTGGTGGCCGCATATGCTGTGAGATGTCAGAGATTACGTTCTGGCATGTGTCTCATGCGCCAAAAATAAGTCTCCTCGACAACGGCCGTCTGGGTTACTCTATCCCTTGCCGGTGGCAGACAGGCCCTGGGAGATGGTCGGGATGGACTTTGTAGTGGGTTTGCCCAAGTCTCGCGGCTGTACCGTCATTTGGGTTATTACCGATCATTTCTCGAAAATGGTGCACTTGGTGCCGCTCCCACGGTTACCTTCTGCACGGGCCTTGGCAGAGTTGTTCATAAGACACATCTTCCGCCTACACGGCATGCCAGACAAAATTGTCAGTGACCGGGGTCCCCAGTTTGCGTCTCGGTTCTGGAGAGAGCTTTGTCGTCTTCTCAGCATTGAGTTAAATCTCTCTTCCGCATATCATCCCGAGACGAATGGGTTGGTAGAGAGGGCCAATCAGACTCTGGTCACATATCTACGACATTTTGTTTCTGCCAGGCAGGATGACTGGGCATCTTTATTACCATGGGCAGAGTTCACCCTTAACCCCTCTGTGACCTTAGACGTACTATCCCGTCGAGGTGCCCTGGGCTTATCTGACCCTGGACGGGATAGTACGTCATAGCGATCGGCAGCGCTCACGGGGGGAGCGCCGCCGATCGCGGCCGGGTGTCAGCTGCTTATCGCAGCTGACATCCGGCACTATGTGCCAGGAGCGGTCACGGACCGCCCCCGGCACATTAACCCCTGGCACGCCGCGATCAAAGATGATCGCGATGTGCCGGCGGTGCAGTGAAGCACCGCGCAGGGAGGGGGCTCCCTGCGGGCTTCCCTGAGCCCCCCGCAGCAACGCGATGTGATCGCGTTGCTGCGAGGGTCTCCTCACCTCCCTCCCTGCTCGAGCCCCGGATCCAAGATGGCCGCGGATCCGGGTCCTGCAGGGAGGGAGGTGGCTTCACAGAGCCTGCTTAGAGCAGGCACTGTGAAGCCTGCAGCGCTGCATGTCAGATCAGTGATCTGACAGAGTGCTGTGCAAACTGTCAGATCACTGATCTGTGATGTCCCCCCCTGGGACAAAGTAAAAAAGTAAAAAAAAAAATTTTCCAAATGTGTAAAAAAAATAAAAAAAAATATTCCAAAATAATGAAAAAAAAATATATATATTATTCCCATAAATACATTTCTTCATCTAAATAAAAAAAAAAAACCAATAAAAGTACACATATTTAGTATCGCCGCGTCCGTAACGACCCGACCTATAAAACTGTCCCACTAGTTAACCCCTTCAGTAAACACCGTAAGAAAAAAAAAAAAAAACGAGGCAAAAAACAACGCTTTATTATCATACCGCCGAACAAAAAGTGGAATAACACGCGATCAAAAGGACAGATATAAATAACCATGGTACCGCTGAAAGCGTCATATTGTCCCGCAAAAAAAGAGCCGCCATACAGCATCATCAGCAAAAAAATAAAAAAAGTTATAGTCCTGAGAATAAAGCGATGCAAAAATAATTATTTTTTCTGTAAAATAGTTTTTATCGTATAAAAGCACCAAACCATAAAAAAATGATATAAATGAGGTATCGCTGTAATCGTACTGACCCGAAGAATAAAACTGATTTATCAATTTTACCAAACGCGGAACGGTATAAACGCCTCCCCCAATAGAAATTCATGAATAGCTGGCTTTTGGTCATTCTTCCTCACAAAAATCGGAATAAAAAGCGATAAAAAAATGTCACGTGCCCGAAAATGTTTTCAATAAAAACGTCAACTCGTCCCGCAAAAAACAAGACCTCACATGACTCTGTGGACCAAAATATGGAAAAATTATAGCTCTCAAAATGTGGTATTGCAAAAAATATTTTTTGCAATAAAAAGGGTCTTTCAGTGTGTGACGGCTGCCAATCATAAAAATCCGCTAAAAAACTCGCTATAAAAGTAAATCAAACCCCCCTTCATCACCCCCTTAGTTAGGGAAAAATAAAAAAAAATGTATTTATTTCCATTTTCCCATTAGGGCTAGGGTTAGGGCTAGGATTAGAGTTAGGGTTAGGGTTAGGGCTAGGGTTAGGGCTAGGGTTAGGGCTAGGGTTAGGGCTAGGGCTAGGGTTAGGGTTAGGGCTAGGGTTAGGGCTAGGGTTAGGGCTAGGGCTAGGGTTAGGGTTAGGGCTAGGGTTAGGGCTAGGGTTAGGGCTAGGGTTAGGGTTAGGGCTAGGGTTAGGGCTAGGGTTAGGGCTAGGGTTAGGGTTAGGGTTAGGGTTGGGGCTACAGTTAGGGTTGGGGCTAAAGTTAGGGTTAGGGTTTAGATTACATTTACAGTTGGGAATAGGGTTGGGATTAGGGTTAGTGGTGTGTCAGCGTTAGAGGTGTGGTTAGGGTTACCGTTAGAATTAGGGTTAGGGGTGTGTTTAGATTAGGGTTTCAGTTATAATTGGGGGGTTTCCACTGTTTCGGCACATCAGGGGCTCTCCAAACACGACATGGCGTCCGATCTCAATTCCAGCCAATTCTGCGTTGAAAAAGTAAAACAGTGCTCCTTCCCTTCCGAGCTCTCCTGTGTGCCCAAACAGGGGTTTACCCCAACATATGGGGTATCAGCGTACTCAGGACAAATTGGACAACAACTTTTGTGGACCAATTTCTCCTGTTACCCTTGGGAAAATACAAAACTGGGGGCTAAAAAATAATTTTTGTGGGAAAACAAAAAGATTTTTTATTTTCACGGCTCTGCGTTATAAACTGTAGTGAAACACTTGGGGGTTCAAAGTTCTCACAACACATCTAGATAAGTTCATTGAGGGGTCTAGTTTCCAATATGGGGTCACTTGTGGGGGGTTTCTACTGTTTAGGTACATTAGGGGCTCTGCAAACGCAATGTGACGCCTGCAGACCAATCCATCTAAGTCTGCATTCCAAATGATGCTCCTTCCCTTCCGAGCCCTCCCATGCGCCCAAACGGTGGTTCCCCCCCACATATCGGGTATCAGCGTACTCAGGACAAATTGGACAACAACATTTAGGGTCCAATTTCTCCTGCTAACCTTGGAAAAATACAAAACTGGGGGCTAAAATATAATTTTTGTGGAAAAAAAAATATTTTTATTTGCATGGCTCTGCGTTATAAACTGTAGTGAAATACTTGGGGGTTCAAAGCTCTCACAACACATCAAGATGAGTTCCTTAGGGGGTCTACTTTCCAAAATGGTGTCACTTGTGGGGGGTTTCTACTGTTTAGGTACATTAGGGGCTCTGCAAACGCAATGTGACGCCTGCAGACCATTCCATCTAAGTCTGCATTCCAAATGGCGCTCCTTCCCTTCCGAACCCTCCCATGCGCCCAAATGGTGGTTCCCCCCCACATATGGGGTATCAGCGTACTCAGGACAAATTGGACAACAACTTTTGGGGTCCAATTTCTCCTGTTACCCTAGGGAAAATACAAAACTGGGGGCTAAAAAATAATTTTTGTGGGAAAAAAATTTTGTTTTATTTTTATGGCTCTGCATTATAAACTTCTGTGAAGCCCTTGGTGGGTCAAAGTGCTCACCACACATCCAGATAAGTTCCTTAGGGGGTCTACTTTCCAAAATGGTGTCACTTGTGGGGGGTTTCAATGTTTAGGCACATCAGTGGCTCTCCAAACGCAACATGGCGTCCCATCTCAATTCCTGTCAATTTTGCATTGAAAAGTCAAACGGCGCTCCTTCCCTTCCGAGCTCTCCCATGCGCCCAAACAGTGGTTTACTGCCACATATGGGGTATCAGCGTACTCGGGACAAATTGGACAACAACTTTTGAGGTCCAATTTCTTCTCTTACCCTTGGAAAAATAAAAAATTGGGGGCAAAAATATAATTT
Organism: Ranitomeya imitator; assembly: GCF_032444005.1. Classification (NCBI taxonomy): domain Eukaryota; kingdom Metazoa; phylum Chordata; class Amphibia; order Anura; family Dendrobatidae; genus Ranitomeya; species Ranitomeya imitator. Next base: position 105,232,827 of record NC_091285.1, on the reverse strand, counting down.
TTGTGAAAAAATATGATTTTTTATTTTTACGGTTCTGCATTATAAACTTCTGTGAAGCACTTGGTGGGTCAAAGTGCTCACCACACCTCTAGATAAGTTCCTTAGGGGGTCTACTTTCCAAAATGGTGTCACTTGTGGGGGGTTTCAATGTTTAGGCACATCAGTGGCTCTCCAAACGCAACATGGCGTCCCATCTCAATTCCTGTCAATTTTGCATTGAAAAGTCAAATAGCGCTCCTTCCCTTCCGAGCTCTCCCATGCGCCCAAACAGTGGTTTACTGCCACATATGGGGTATCAGCGTACTCAGGACAAATTGGACAACAACTTTTTTGGTCCAATTTCTCCTGTTACCCTTGGTAAAATAAAACAAATTGGAGCTGAAGTAAATTTTTTGTGTAAAAAAGTTAAATGTTCATTTTTATTTAAACATTCCAAAAATTCCTATTAAACACCTGAAGGGTTAATAAACTTCTTGAATGTGGTTTTGAGCACCTTGAAGGGTGCAGTTTTTAGAATGGTGTCACACTTGGGCATTTTCTATCATATAGACCCCTCAAAATGACTTCAAATGAGACGTGGTCCCTAAAAAAAAATGGTGTTGTAAAAATGAGAAATTGCTGGTCAACTTTTAACCCTTATAACTCCCTAACAAAAAAAAAAATTGGTTCCAAAATTATGCTGATGTAAAGGAGACATGTGGGAAATGTTACTTATTAAGTATTTTGTGTGACATATCTCTGTGATTTAATTGCATAAAAATTCAAAGTTTGAAAATTGCGAAATTTTCAAAATTTTCGCCAAATTTCCGTTTTTTTCACAAATAAACGCAGGTACTATCAAAGAAATTTTACCACTATCATGAAGTACAATATGTCACGAGAAAACAATGTCAGAATCACCAGGATCCGTTGAAGCGTTTCGGAGTTATAACCTCATAAAGGGACAGTGGTCAGAATTGTAAAAATTGGCCTGGTCATTAACGTGCAAACCACCCTTGGGGGTAAAGGGGTTAATAACGCTGTAGCCGACTCCACCGGTCAGACTCCTTTCCTCCTTAATTACGGCCAGCATCCGCGGGTTCCTGTGCCTATGCCCGTGTCCTCTGCTGACTCCAGGGTGGCAGACTGGGCAGTGGAGGCACGGGACATTTGGGACCGCACTCAGGATGCCATTCGGGCCTCGAAGGAGAGAATGAGGTCCTCCGCCGATGCACATCGGCGCCCTGCCCCGACCTTTGCTCCTGGCGACTTGGTGTGGCTCTCCGCCCGTAACATCAGGCTGCGAGTTGAGTCCACTAAATTTGCTCCTCGCTACTTGGGCCCATTCAAGGTCCTCGAGCAGGTTAATCCTGTGGTCTATCGTTTGGCCCTTCCGCCACACCTGGGTATCACCGACACCTTTGATGTGTCCCTCTTGAAACCCGTGTATATGTCCCTGTTCTCCGAGTCATCTGCTGGGACATCGGGTTCGTCTTCGGACGATTATGAGGTGAACGCTATTTTGGGGTGCAAGGTGGTGCGTGGTAAAAAAATTTTATTTGGTGGACTGGAAGGGTTATGGTCCCGAGGACAGGTCCTGGGAGCCTGTTGAGCACATTCGGGCTCCGCAGCTCATTGCTGCCTTCGAGCGTAGCGAGGTCCAAGGGGGGGGGGCCCTAGGAGGGGGGGTAATGTTAGGAGTCGAGTTTCCTCTGCTGCACAGGGGGAATCTCGATCCATCTCCACTGCGGTCTCCCATTCTCCTCCAGCCGCAGTGGAGTCTGCTCAGCAGGGACGTCGATCCCAGCGTCTCGCTCAGTCTGACTCTGTGAGAAGAGTTACTGCTGCTTCTCCAGCTTCTGCCTTTAAAGCCTATACTGGTCAGCAGCGAGCGGACTTCTCTGGGACTAAGTCCTTATCTGCACACACTGAGCATGCCCAGGGCAAGATCTCCCGTTGGAGATCGAGGGTCATGTGCTCAGGCTCTGCGGCACATTCCATTGGTCCTCTTGGCAGGTCTTGGAAGGGCAAAAGTTCTATAGCCACTTCCTGTGCTGCAGCCCACTTCCTGTGCTGCAGCTATATAAACAGCGCATGACCGCACGGCCATGCGCTAGTATCAAGTCATATGTGCTTTGCGCCAGTGTGGTTAGCATAAGTGTGTTCAGGGACCCGGCTGAAATAAGCCCCTAGAATACCGGCACCTCCGGTGAGGAGATTGTATGAGTGTGTTCAGGGACCCGGCTGAAATAAGCCCCTAGAATACCGGCTTCTCCGGTGAGGAGATTGCGTGTTGCTTAACCACAGACTGCTATCAGCTTGGCAGTAAGCATGTGCTCCTGTGAGGCTAACAGGGCGCAGTGCTTTCCTCTCGCGGCTGCTCTGTGAGGTAACAAAGCTAGTCTACACCGCCATATTGTGCCACCATTCACTAGCAGCAGGTTCTTCCTGCACGGTGGACCCCGGGCTGCGAACGCACCATTAATAATAAATATCTATTTCTACTCGGTGCGTTCCGCTAGCCCTAACAATAGGTAAGTGTTCATACTAGGCAGTCAGCTCAGGTACCCATCCGTTCTGAGATTACCTTGACGATTGGTGGATGGGCTCACAACTTTTGGCCAAATCTTGTGCTAAGAATCTCATGTGTTTTTTCATATATTTCACAAGCCATTGTGCTATTCCCATTTCATGTATCGCACATTTCCTTGCTCTAGCACAGATTAATTTTGAGTGCAGCCATTAATCTATTTGCTATATGACTTTTTTGGTTATGCACCAGTTCAGATTAGATTGCTGTTCAGTCAGTTTTTATATATCTACTATGTACTATTTTTTCTGACTTGAACGCCCCGCCCTTCACCATGCTGTGATTTTAATTACATCCTAACACACTTGGTTCTGAGCTTCCTATATAAGCAGGCTTTACCACGTTATTAGCCATAGGTAAGTGTTCACACTAGGCAGTCAGCTCAGGTACCCATCCGTTCTGAGATTACCTTGACGATTGGTGGATGGGCTCACAACTTTTGGCCAAATCTTGTGCTAAGAATCTCATGTGTTTTTTCATATATTTCACAAGCCATTGTGCTATTCCCATTTCATGTATCGCACATTTCCTTGCTCTAGCACAGATTAATTTTGAGTGCAGCCATTAATCTATTTGCTATATGACTTTTTTGGTTATGCACCAGTTCAGATTAGATTGCTGTTCAGTCAGTTTTTATATATCTACTATGTACTATTTTTTCTGACTTGAACGCCCCGCCCTTCACCATGCTGTGATTTTAATTACATCCTAACACACTTGGTTCTGAGCTTCCTATATAAGCAGGCTTTACCACGTTATTAGCCATAGGTAAGTGTTCACACTAGGCAGTCAGCTCAGGTACCCATCCGTTCTGAGATTACCTTGACGATTGGTGGATGGGCTCACAACTTTTGGCCAAATCTTGTGCTAAGAATCTCATGTGTTTTTTCATATATTTCACAAGCCATTGTGCTATTCCCATTTCATGTATCGCACATTTCCTTGCTCTAGCACAGATTAATTTTGAGTGCAGCCATTAATCTATTTGCTATATGACTTTTTTGGTTATGCACCAGTTCAGATTAGATTGCTGTTCAGTCAGTTTTTATATATCTACTATGTACTATTTTTTCTGACTTGAACGCCCCGCCCTTCACCATGCTGTGATTTTAATTACATCCTAACACACTTGGTTCTGAGCTTCCTATATAAGCAGGCTTTACCACGTTATTAGCCATAGGTAAGTGTTCACACTAGGCAGTCAGCTCAGGTACCCATCCGTTCTGAGATTACCTTGACGATTGGTGGATGGGCTCACAACTTTTGGCCAAATCTTGTGCTAAGAATCTCATGTGTTTTTTCATATATTTCACAAGCCATTGTGCTATTCCCATTTCATGTATCGCACATTTCCTTGCTCTAGCACAGATTAATTTTGAGTGCAGCCATTAATCTATTTGCTATATGACTTTTTTGGTTATGCACCAGTTCAGATTAGATTGCTGTTCAGTCAGTTTCTATATATCTACTATGTACTATTTTTTCTGACTTGAACGCCCCGCCCTTCACCATGCTGTGATTTTAATTACATCCTAACACACTTGGTTCTGAGCTTCCTATATAAGCAGGCTTTACCACGTTATTAGCCATAGGTAAGTGTTCACACTAGGCAGTCAGCCCAGGTACCCATCCGTTCTGAGATTACCTTGACGATTGGTGGATGGGCTCACAACTTTTGGCCAAATCTTGTGCTAAGAATCTCATGTGTTTTTCATATATTTCACAAGCCATTATGCTATTCCCATTTCATGTATTGCACATTTCCTTGCTCTAGCACAGATTAACTTTGAGTGCAGCCATTAATCTATTTGCTATATGACTTTTTTCGTTATGCACCAGTTCAGATTAGATTGCTGTTCAGTCAGTTTTTCTATATCTACTATGTACTATTTTTTCTGACTTGAACGCCCCGCCCTGTTATGATCTGGTGGTTTAGGAACAACATGTGACAAGCTCTGAAGGAGGTGGTATCTGTACTGACCGCAAACCCTGAACCTAGCAGCGCAACTAAAAATAGCCGTGGGGGGTACCTGACGCTCCCTAGACCCCTCGGCACAGCCTAAGATCTAACTTCCCCTAAAGATGGAAACAGGAAACCTATCTTGCCTCAGAGAAAATCCCCAAAGGAAAAACAGCCCCCCACAAATATTGACAGTGAGAGGAGGGGAAAATAACATACGCAGAAATGAAATCAGATTTTAGCATAGGAGGCCAGTCTAGCTTGATAGATAGGACAGGAAAGGATACTGTGCGGTCAGTATAAAAACTACAAAACAATCCTCACAGAGTTTACAAAAATCTCCACACCTGACTAAAGGTGTGGAGGGTAAATCTGCTTCCCAGAGCTTCCAGCTAACAGAAATAATCCATACTGACAAGCTGGACAAATATAGAATGCACAGAACAATAAGTCCACAACATGTGGACTGAAAAGAGCAAAGCCAGAACTTATCTTTGCAGAACTGGTCAGGAAACCAGGAGAATCCAAGCAGAGATGTGAATCCAGCCAGGAAACATTGACAAGTGGCACAGGCTGAAGAAAGAGCCAGACTTAAATAGCAGAGCAGAAGAGACGATAAGTGGAGGCAGCTGATGACAGCTAACTCCAAGGAGCAGCCATACCACTAGAAACCACAAGAGGGAGCCCAAGAGCGGAATTCACAACACCGCCCTTCACCATGCTGTGATTTTAATTACATCCTAACACAGTTGGTTCTGAGCTTCCTATATAAGCAGGCTTTACCACGTTATTAGCCATAGGTAAGTGTTCACACTATGCAGTCAGCTCAGGTACCCATCCGTTCTGAGATTACCTTGACGATTGGTGGATGGGCTCACAACTTTTGGCCAAATCTTGTGCTAAGAATCTCATGTGTTTTTCATATATTTCACAAGCCATTATGCTATTCCTATTTCATGTATTGCACATTTCCTTGCTCTAGCACAGATTAATTTTGAGTGCAGCCATTAATCTATTTGCTATATGACTTTTTTGGTTATGCACCAGTTCAGATTAGATTGCTGTTCAGTCAGTTTTTCTATATCTACTATGTACTATTTTTTCTGACTTGAACGCCCCGCCCTGTTATGATCTGGTGGTTTAGGAACAACATGAGACAAGCTCTGAAGGAGGTGGTATCTGTACTGACCGCAAACCCTGAACCTAGCAGCGCAACTAAAAATAGCCGTGGGGGGTACCTGACGCTCCCTAGACCCCTCAGCACAGCCTAAGATCTAACTTCCCCTAAAGATGGAAACAGGAAACCTATCTTGCCTCAGAGAAAATCCCCAAAGGAAAAACAGCCCCCCACAAGTATTGACAGTGAGAGGAGGGGAAAATAACATACGCAGAAATGAAATCAGATTTCAGCATTGGAGGCCAGTCTAGATTAATAGATAGGACAGGAAAGGATACTGTGCGCTCAGTATAAAAACTACAAAACAATCCACACAGAGTTTACAAAAATCTCCACACCTGACTAAAGGTGTGGAGGGTAAATCTGCTTCCCAGAGCTTCCAGCTAACAGAAATAATCCATACTGACAAGCTGGACAAATATAGAATGCACAGAACAATAAGTCCACAACATGTGGACTGAAAAGAGCAAAGCCAGAACTTATCTTTGCAGAACTGGTCAGGAAACCAGGAGAATCCAAGCAGAGATGTGAATCCAGCCAGGAAACATTGACAAGTGGCACAGGCTGAAGAAAGAGCCAGACTTAAATAGCAGAGCAGAAGAGACGATAAGTGGAGGCAGCTGATGACAGCTAACTCCAAGGAGCAGCCATACCACTAGAAACCACAAGAGGGAGCCCAAGAGCGGAATTCACAACACCGCCCTTCACCATGCTGTGATTTTAATTACATCCTAACACAGTTGGTTCTGAGCTTCCTATATAAGCAGGCTTTACCACGTTATTAGCCATAGGTAAGTGTTCACACTATGCAGTCAGCTCAGGTACCCATCCGTTCTGAGATTACCTTGACGATTGGTGGATGGGCTCACAACTTTTGGCCAAATCTTGTGCTAAGAATCTCATGTGTTTTTCATATATTTCACAAGCCATTATGCTATTCCTATTTCATGTATTGCACATTTCCTTGCTCTAGCACAGATTAATTTTGAGTGCAGCCATTAATCTATTTGCTATATGACTTTTTTGGTTATGCACCAGTTCAGATTAGATTGCTGTTCAGTCAGTTTTTCTATATCTACTATGTACTATTTTTTCTGACTTGAACGCCCCGCCCTGTTATGATCTGGTGGTTTATGAACAACATGAGACAAGCTCTGAAGGAGGTGGTATCTGTACTGACCGCAAACTCTGAACCTAGCAGCGCAACTAAAAATAGCCGTGGGGGGTACCTGACGCTCCCTAGACCCCTCGGCACAGCCTAAGATCTAACTTCCCCTAAAGATGGAAACAGGAAACCTATCTTGCCTCAGAGAAAATCCCCAAAGGAAAGATAGCCCCCCACAAATATTGATGGTGAGAGGAGGGGAAAATAACATACGCAGAAATGAAATCAGATTTCAGCATTGGAGGCCAGTCTAGATTAATAGATAGGACAGGAAAGGATACTGTGCGCTCAGTATAAAAACTACAAAACAATCCACACAGAGTTTACAAAAATCTCCACACCTGACTAAAGGTGTGGAGGGTAAATCTGCTTCCCAGAGCTTCCAGCTAACAGAAATAATCCATACTGACAAGCTGGACAAATATAGAATGCACAGAACAATAAGTCCACAACATGTGGACTGAAAAGAGCAAAGCCAGAACTTATCTTTGCAGAACTGGTCAGGAAACCAGGAGAATCCAAGCAGAGATGTGAATCCAGCCAGGAAACATTGACAAGTGGCACAGGCTGAAGAAAGAGCCAGACTTAAATAGCAGAGCAGAAGAGACGATAAGTGGAGGCAGCTGATGACAGCTAACTCCAAGGAGCAGCCATACCACTAGAAACCACAAGAGGGAGCCCAAGAGCGGAATTCACAACACCGCCCTTCACCATGCTGTGATTTTAATTACATCCTAACACAGTTGGTTCTGAGCTTCCTATATAAGCAGGCTTTACCACGTTATTAGCCATAGGTAAGTGTTCACACTAGGCAGTCAGCTCAGGTACCCATCCGTTCTGAGATTACCTTGACGATTGGTGGATGGGCTCACAACTTTTGGCCAAATCTTGTGCTAAGAATCTCATGTGTTTTTCATATATTTCACAAGCCATTATGCTATTCCCATTTCATGTATTGCACATTTCCTTGCTCTAGCAGATTAATTTTGAGTGCAGCCATTAATCTATTTGCTATATGACTTTTTTGATGCTGCACAATGTCACAGACTGTCCCAACCGCCCCACCCACAAAAGGAACTGCTGCATTAGGCCCTGAGGCCATGGCTGGCGGGTTCTTCTGCTTGTCCGGACAAGTGGCGCTGATATGACCAGTCCGATTGCAGAAAAAAAACTTGCGAGGGTCTGATGTAGGCCTGGTGTTGTTGGCAAAGGGGACAGGGCCTCTGGAAAGTCGGCTGGCAGGGGCACTGGGGTTGGTTGATGGCTTACCCCCTCTCAAGCTGGCGGTGACTGGCTTCTGCACTTCCGATTTACGGTTGGCCTTATAGGGTGTTGGCGATCTGCGCTGCTTTGTCCGCATCTTTTGGCTCTCAGTCCATCACAAACTGTCACACCTCAGCTGGGCAAAGATGTAAGAACTGGTCTTTTATAATCAGGTCCTGTAGCTGCTCAAAGGTGGTCGCTGACAGTCCCTGGATCCACTGGTCAAAGTGGGTCATGAGTCCATGCACCACATTGATATAAGTGTTGTGTGGGCCAAGTTGGAGGTTCTGGAACTTTTTACGGTAAACCTCATGAGTGAGCTGGTATTTCTTTATCAGGGCCTGCTTGATGGCCTCATAGTCTCCATCTTCGTCTGACAGGAGAGAAGCAAATGCCTTCAGAGCTTTGCCTTTGAGCCCTGGGGTTAGATATCGGGCCCATTCGGTCCCAGGCAGCCAGTACTGTCTGCAGTCTTTCTCAAGGGCCCTCAGAAAAGTGTCCAAGTCCCCATCCTTTACCTTCACAAAAAAGTGCTCTGGCTGGAGTTTAGGGGACGGAGCGTTGCTGGACTCACTGTTCCACGTGGTAGATGGTACTGCCCCGAGTTGGGCCATCCGCAGTTCATGGTCCCTCCAAGATTGGTCCTCGGCGGCTCAGGCCTCCCACTCAGCTTGAGCCTCGGCAGCTCAAGCCTTCCGCTCAGCTTGGCGTTCAGCTTGGGCCTCTCGCTGGTACTGCTGGATCAACTGCAGACCTTCATCCTTAAGGTACCGTCACACTAGACGATTTTACAACGAGAACGACAACAATCTGTGACGTAACAGCGTCCTCGTTAGCGATATCGTTGTGTTTGACACGCAGCAGCGATCTGGATCCCGCTGTGATATCGCTAGTCGGCGCTGAAAGTTCAGAACTTTATTTGGTCGTTCGATTGGCGTGTATCGTTGTGTTTGACATCAAAAGCAACGACGCCAGCAACGATCATAGGGGCCATCGCAGCGTCTTGCTCTAGCCAGGTAGGCGTTGTACATTAGAAAAGGAGACGCCTTTACAATACATTGCAGTGACGCCCGTAATAGATTTTAATTTTAAAAGTTTTCTTGAAAAAATATCAATTTACCACGATCACATAAACTTCCCATACTATGATAGCCTAGGTCCAATACATATCGACTGATTAGTACAATAAAATATGCAATTACAAAGCATAGGGAACCGCACAGTGATAAAGTATTACATTAAATAAAAAAAAGGATACGCTATTACAAAAGGAGACTCCCTCTGTCCCGACAAGCCTGGGAGGTGGTGTGTACATTCCATAAAGGGGGTCTTTACAATACATAACAATTACAAAAGGAGATGCCTTTACATTACATTATAACATTAAAAAAAGTGACGTCAGAACATGACTTTACAAAAGGAGATGCCATGTGTTGCAATAGCCTGGGATGTGGTGTGTACATTATAACATAAAGGGAGTCTTTACAATACATTACAATGACAAAGGGGAGGACATAATGACATTAAAAAAGGTGACGCCATAACATGACTTTACAAAAGGAGATGCCATCTGTCGCCACAGCCTGCATGGGGATTACAACAGCCAGTACAAAAAGAATGGCTTTTACATTATTTCATTAAAAAAAAGGTGACGCCATAACGTTATACATTACATTACGAATGGAGTGGGTGTGATGTCTCCCTGTGAACTGTGATAGGCCACAGCGGGATCATCTGTAGGTAGGTTCTATAGCAAGGTTCCGATATAAAAACCTTGAGTCAACTGTTCAATCACTTGTGCGTATTTCAACTACGAGCATCTTGCAATAGGTTGGAAATCCAAAACTCTGCATCGTGTTCATTCTCCATCTCGTAAGCGTACTGGTTGGAAATCAAGATCTTTGCAGCGTCTTCGTTTTATAACCTCTCGTGAGCGTCTTGTTTGGAAATCTAGAATTCTGCTCCGTATTGATTTAACATCTCGTGAGCGTCGTGGTTGTAAATCGAGACCTCTGCATCGTCTTCGTTCTCTAGCTTCTTGTGAGTGACCTGGTTGGAGATCTTGAACTCATCAGCGTTCTTATTAGATCTTTCATGGTAAGTGTATCTGTTTTTTTTTTATCTGCCATTTTCAAGCCCCAAAATTGGTATTAATAATAGGAAAAAAGCAGACGAACCATCCCATCCCTAAAATGGTGGCTACCAAAAGGAAATAGCGCACGGCCCATCCCATACAAGATAAGGCTGCTCACATTAGGAAAGGCACAGGGGCCACAACTTTCTTGCTTGCTGTTGCTTCATTTTTTTTTTAGATGTCTGCCAATGAACAAGACTGTGTTCGGGCACTCATAGAGATGTACCGCTCCCTGCCCTGCTTGTGGAAGATAAAGTCGGCGGATTACAGCAACCGCTACAAAAAGAAAGATGCGTATGAGAAGCTGGTGGCCATCTACAAGGAGCATCATCCCACTGAGACGGTGGATGAACACATTGTGCGTAAAAAAATCCAGGCTCTCCGCACAGTCTACAAAAAAGAGTTGAACAAGGTGGAAAAGTCGCTGAAGTCTGGGGCCGGAACTGACGACGTCTATGTGACCAAGTTGTGGTACTATGACCTGCTGGCGTTCACTCGGGACCAGGAAATCCCTCGCCCGTGCCAGACTGTCACAAGCATATGTGCACCATCGCCTGAAGAGAACCTGCCCGAGTCTCCGGACGAGCATGTAAGTACCCCCTAGCTTCCCTTCTAGTAGCATGCCGTGTGTCTTGTAGGTTTATGAGACTGCATGGTTTCCAATAATAATGATTCACATTTTTCATGTTTAATCCCCCTGTTAATAACAGTTGTCACTTCCTGTTCTGAGAAGTATGTCCAAACAGTACTTCCCCCTCCTTTAAATGCATTTTTAATAATTTCCAAAGTCTATAACATAAAGATAAATACATTAACATATTGTGTCTTCCGCACATTTGTACGTACAGTATTGCTGCCCAATGTAGTTCAGCCCAACTCTGAAAGCTCTGTAACCCCTGTGGTTTGCTACCTAGTTCCTCATAGCTTCCCATGAACAGGAATAGAGGTGTTGGAGAGGTGGGGCTCTAAGGCTGAGTTGTTTGTATGTTATTGACTTTTAATTTTTTTCTTTTTCCTTGAATCGCAGGTGCCTCTGCAACAGCGGGAAAGACCAGAAGGGAACGATGTCCAGTCCCATCAGTCCTCCAGAAGCCCGTGTCTCGAGGATCAGACACGTCCACAGCGGCCATCTCGCAAAAGAAAGTCGACAGCGGGGACACCTGTGGATCTCCTGGCAATGGCTAACAACATCTTGTCCAAGCATGCCGCAACCCAGCTCTCCGCATTCCCAACCTTGGTTGAGGAACGGTTAAACAAATTGGACGTTACCCAACGATCTCACGCGGAGAGATTAATGTTTGACGTTCTGAACGCGGCAGCCGCTGGAAAACTGAGCGACACATCTATGTTGAACATCACCGATCGTCAGCCCAGTAGCCAGTTTTATTTGGGACCACCACAGGAGCCCATGCACAGCACTCCTGTCCGCAGACCAGGCCCACATCATTCTCAGTTCTGGACACCACCTGCACCCCCTTCTTTTGCAGACTTTTCACAAGGACCTCCTACGTCCACGCACCGGTACAGCGAGATGGACACCTACTATCAAAATTTGTAGGGATCTTGTCTTGAAAACAATAGAGACGTCAGTTTTATAAGGTCCATAATCCACTCTGCCTACTGCCCTGCAGTCATTGGCCTGACGCCCGGTCATTAATCCCTGTGCCTATGCATCATCAATAGTTTTAAAAAACTTAATTTAAAAAAAAAAATAAAAAAAGGCTATCACACCTGCTATACTCACCCTCCGTCGCCTTTCCCACTCCCAGGACCACTCCATTGAAAGCGGCAGCTTACGGTCCCTGGGAAAGGTGGCGTAGGGTGAGTATAGCACTACTTCAATGGGACTTCGGAAGGTGAGTATACAAATATATTTATATGTTAATAAACCCGTCCAATTTATCCCTCCCCTACTCCGTAATCCCCTATGGATCATCAACAGTGAAAATGTCATGTGAAATAAAAAAAAAATTTTAAAAAAAGGCTATCACACCTGCTATACTCACCCTCCGTCGCCTTTCCCACTCCCAGGACCGCTCCATTGAAAGCGGCAGCTTACGGTCCCTGGGAAAGGTGGCGTAGGGTGAGTATAGCACTACTTCAACGGGACTTCGGAAGGTGAGTATACAAATATATTTATATGTTAATAAACCCGTCCAATTTATCCCTCCCCTACTCCGTAATCCCCTATGGATCATCAACAGTGAAAATGTCATGTGAAATAAAAAAAAAAAATTAAAAAAAAGGCTTTCACACCTGCTATACTCACCCTCCGTCGCCTTTCCCACTCCCAGGACCGCTCCATTTACAGCGGCAGCTTACGGTCCCTGGGAAAGGTGGCGTAGGGTGAGTATAGCACTACTTCAACGGGACTTCGGAAGGTGAGTATACTAATATATTTATATGTTAATAAACCCATCCAATTTATCCCTCCCCTACTCCGTAATCCCTTATGGATCATCAACAGTGAAAGTGTCATGTGAAATTAAAAAAAAATAAAAAAAAAAGGCTATCACACCTGCTATACTCACCCTCCGTCGCCTTTCCCACTCCCAGGACCGCTCCATTTACAGCGGCAGCTTACGGTCCCTGGGAAAGGTGGCGTAGGCTGAGTATAGCACTACTTCAACGGGACTTCGGAAGGTGAGTATACAAATATATTTATATGTTAATAAACCCGTCCAATTTATCCCTCCCCTACTCCGTAATCCCCTATGGATCATCAACAGTGAAAATGTCATGTAAAAACTAATAAAATATATATTTTTTTAATTTGTCTCCATACTACGTGGCTCTCTGGATGGGCAAAATACTATGTGGGTGGGCAATATGCAAAGTGGACATGCATACTGTACAATACCAAATGCGTTATAATCGGGATATATATATATATATATTATATATATATTATATATTATATATATATATATATATATATATATATATATATATATATATATATATATATAGAAAAAAATGGAACTGCACAATGCTCACCAATAGCGGGTGCCTAGCCCCCTGGATAGAATGGTCCAAGCATTTATCCAACATGTATACCAAATAGGAAAAAGAAGGCAGCACTCCCAAAGTTTCAGGTGAAAAAAAGATGGAGATTTAATCGACCCACATCACTGCGTGACGTTTCGGCTCACTGAGCCTTTTTCAAGCCTTGAAAAAGGCTCAGTGAGCTGAAACGTCGCGCAGTGATGTGGGTCGATTAAATCTCCATCTTTTTTTCACCTGAAACTTTGGGAGTGCTGCCTTCTTTTTCCTATTTGGTATATATAGATAGATAGATAGATAGATACATCCACCCACACACACACACACATCATGAAAGCGCTAGGGCAGAGGAGGTTGTTGGCTCCCATGGTTCATATGTTTGATACAGAAGTAGAGTATTTGCATAGTTAGATATTTTTATTGGAATGGAATAAAAAGAACAAGAGAATGTACATAAATCGATATATCGTTATGTTGACATTGTTACTTGACAAAGAAATTGGTTGGGTTATAAAAAGAATGGTACACGAGAGCGGATGAACGAAAACAAATGTAATCCATAATAAATGGTAAAAGATATGCCTACAGTTGCGCTACAATTGTTGGTGCTGCCATGAGACAGCCCCTGGACCATTGAAAAAGTCACAGTATTTTTCCCTGCAATTTGTCGCGTCATCATTGTTCCTTCCGGATCCCAGACTTTCCAGGCCAGAAACCCTGTGCTCGTCTAGACGCCATTCTCCCTGGGTTATATCCCCGTTTGCAGGGTCAACAGAGTCTACATACTGTGGAGGGCTGTATGCAGTGGCATCACGGCGGCGCAGAAAGTTGTGGAGGACGCAACAAGCAAGAACCACAGAGTCTATAGACGATAGTTTCATGTTCATTGCAGTGTGGAAAACACGAAATCGGTTTGCCATGATTCCAAACGCATTCTCCACAACGCGTCTAGCTCTCGAAAGTCGGTAATTAAATATGCGCCGCTCAGGTGTCAGAGTCTTCTGGGAGAAGGGCTTCAAAAGGTTGGGATGCAGTGGGAACGCCTCATCTCCGACAAACACAAAGTTCATGTTTCCAGTAGTGTCACTGTTGGGAGGCAAGGCCAGTTTGTTTTCTTTCAAGCGGTCCCCAAAATCGGTTAGCTCCAAAACTCCGCCATCAGATAATCTCCCGTTGATCCCTACAGACACACTTACAAATTCGTAGTTCGCATTAACGAGGGCCATCAGAATAACGCTGAAATATCCCTTATAGTTATAATAAAAGGAGCCGGAGTGTGGTGGTTGGGTGATGCGGACATGTTTCCCATCCAAGGCCCCCCCCGCAATTAGGGAACTGCCATTGCTCATGAAATCCCCTTGAAATCTCTTTCCAATCATCCGGGGTCTCCGGGAAAGGCATGTAATTGTGGTGTAAAGCAGAGATAATTGCTTTACATGTCTCCGGAATGATGACGCTGAGTAGGGTTCGGGAAATCGCAGCGTAGTAATGCAAGTCTTGCATAGACCTGCCAGTCGCCAGGAACCGGAGCGTAACAGCCAGTCTCTCATCCACAGGGACAACAGCTCGCATCCTTGTATTTTGCTGCCTAATATAAGGTTCCACAGCTTCAAGTAGGACATTAAATGAATCCTCGGACATTCTCAGGTAGTTCTTGAAATCATGCGGGTTGTTCTCCTTCAGTTCCCTGATTAGGCCCATGTGGGACAATTGATTCCTCTTCTGCAGCCACTGTCTGGTCCACATGCGGCGCTGTCGCTTTGCACGAGTGTTTCGCGCTTCAGCCTCCAGCTGGTTCTGAGCTTCTAACAGCAATGCAGCCGCTACAATCGCAGGTACATCCGAAAGAGACATGGCAACCTGAAAAAGCACAATAAAAAATAATTATTACATATGATTTGCTAAAGTGACACAAGACAACCAATACTGTAACATAGTGTTCACACATCTTTTTTTTTTTTTTTTTTTCTTGGTTATAAGGCAAAGTTCACATTAGCGTTTTGTTCGGCGCAGCCACGGCAATGCATTAGTCATGCGCCACTATATTTTACCTAGGGGCCTGAAATAACATGTGTTGCCCTATCGTTTTGTGAATTATGCGTCAGGACACAGAGGACGATGCATGATGTTTTTTTTTTCTGCCCCTAAAACCATGGAAAAGTTAATGCATGGGTCACAAAAAGCGGCGTTGGGCATGTGCTCACATATCTGTTCAGCGTTGCGTCTCAGACGCTGCCCTGTTCAACAGAAATGTGAACATAGGATTTAATGGAAATTTATATTTACATGTGTAATAAGCAGCGTTTAACACTACAGCCGCACCTCATTGACACCCCTAAATTACTATACAAGCTACTACAACAGTGAAACCAAGACAATGAGCGCTGTGACTTGGTAACGGGAACGCCAAAAAAGGATGTCTGGAGCCGGCGTCACAAACGCGACGCTGTGCATAATCAGAGACGCTATAGCGATGCCGATCGCGCGGCAGCTAGGACCTCCTCTGGGCGTGGTTATGCGGTGCCGTACAGCGTCTATCTTTAGAAAATGGCGGCGAGACAGCGCTGTGCTCCTCTGGGGCAGGCCGAGGTGCGTTTTTTTGTGGACAAGATGGATGCCCTCGACTATGAGGGACGGAGGAGCCGTCCTGCCCACCCCAATTTGCACAAGAATGCAGTGCTGGGCCGCATTGCAATTATGATGGAGAGGAGGTTCAGCATCCGGCGCAGTGCGCTGCAACTGCGCAAAAAGTGGGCCGACCTGCGCTATAAGCAGCCACTCCATCTGGCACACTTGCAAGCAGAGGCAAAGCAAGGCAAGTACCAGAATGGTGTAATTGGAAGACGCACGGTACCGGGCGGGGGGATTTGGGAGACTCGTGCCCGTGGTTGCCAACTTGTCCGGGACTTACGAGGAAAAAAATTTCATATTTTATTTTCAAATTTCTGTAATGTCCAAGCGCAAAAATGCGTTGTCGCGTAAAAAATGGTCAGGTCATGGGTTCCATAATCTCCACCCCCCATATTTAATTTATACGGATGTCCGCAATTGTAATCCAGATTGTCCTGAAATCATTACGAGGAGGTTGGCAACCCTGCTCGCACTGCCAGTAGGGGGAAACAGGAGACGCGCACTGCCGTGAGGTGCTTCCTATGTTCTATATATGTACTTACATTTAGCTTGTCAAAATTGATTTTTACTCCTTCCCGCAAATGGCCTCTTTTTTTGTGTTTTTTTTTTTGTCTACAGCTCTGTACTTTTGTTGTCAAAACATGGCATTTCTTTTTTTTTTTTTTTGGTGTAGAGAGACGCCGCCGGCACCAGAGGGCACTAGCCTCCACCACAGCGGCCAGCAGCAGGCCACAGCCTGGACCGTCACGTAAGTTATCCATCATTAATTTCAATTTTATAACTGCATATGGGACATTACAGGGGAGCAGAAATATAGAATACATTACAGATGCAGTCGAATTTCGATAGGCTCCTAACTTTTGCTGTCAATGTTGTCTATTTTTATTGTGATGTCTACAGCTCTGTACTTTTGTTGTCTAAACATGGCGTTTCTATTATTTTTGTGTAGAGAGACGCCGCCGGCTACAGAGGATACTATCCTCCCCCACATCTTCCAGCAGCAGCAGCAGCAGCAGCCCACAAGCTGGACCGTCACGTAAGTTAAACATCATTCATTTCAAAATTATAACGGCATATGGGACATAAGAGGTGAGCTGAAATATTGTATACATTACAGATGCAGTAACCCCACCGCAGGCCACTACACCGCCCTTCCGCTACCCATCTTCCTCCCCCGGCTCGGCATCATTCTCCCCAGAGGCGAGCATTCGTAAGTGACGATAAACTGCGAGCGGTTCCCCACAGCGAGTTCAATTGTTAAACAGATATGTTTTTGATTCCTTTTAGCTCCGGGAGCTCTGGCCCGAGACAGGGGATGGATGGTCAGCAGATCCAGTGATGGACAACAGGCGTCCCTTCTCCGTAAGTATACAGACAGTGGGAGGGGTTATCAGTGGGATGTCACATTTGACAGCGACTAATAAAATGCAACAAAAAAAAAAAAAGAAAGACCTCTGGGACAGGACAAAAAAAAAAGGACTTCTTCTATCTTCTATCCACACAACCGGACAATGTGAGAGAGCTGCTGGCCAAGCAAGAGCGACTGGAGCGGACAGTAGCGCTCTTGGAGCGGACAGTAGTGCTCCTGCAGCAGCAAGTGCAGCAACACGGCCGCACGCTGCGACACCTTTTGACGCGCGGGCGTAATTAGTTTTTTTTATGTTTTTCTTGTCAGTTATGTAATGTTTTGTTAAAAAAAAAAAAATTAGTTCAGTTTCTAAAAAAAAAATTTTGTTCCTTTAACCCCTTACCGGCATCGGACGTACTATACCGTCCGATGCCAGCTCCCCTGCTTTGATGCAGGGCTCCGCGGTGAGCCCGCACCAAAGCCGGGACATGTCAGCTGTTTTGAACAGCTGACATGTGCCCGTAATAGGCGCGGGCAGAATCGTGATCTGCCCGCACCTATTAACTAGTTAAATGCCGCTGTCAAACGCAGACAGCGGCATTTAACTGCCGCTTCCGGCCGGGCGGCAGGAAATGACGTCATCGCCGACCCCCGTCACATGATCGGGGGTCGGCGATGCTTGTGAATGGTAACCATAGAGGTCCTTGAGACCTCTATGGTTACTGATTGCCCGTCGCTGTGAGCGCCACCCTGTGGTCGGCGCTCACAGCACACGTACAATTCTGCTACATAGCAGCGATCAGCAGATCGCTGCTATGTAGCAGAGCCGATCGTGCTATGCCTGCTTCTAGCCTCTCATGGAGGCTATTGAAGCATGGCAAAAGTTAAAAAAAAAAGTTTAAAAAAATGTGAAAAAAATAAAAAAAACATAAAAGTTTAAATCACCCCCCTTTCGCCCCAATCAAAATAAATCAATAAAAAAAATATCAAATCTACGCATATTTGGTATCACCCGATCTATCAATTAAAAAAAAGTATTAACCTGATCGCTAAACAGCGTAGCGGGAAAAAAATTCGAAACGCCAGAATTACGTTTTTTTGGTCGCCGCGACATTGCATTAAAATGCAATAACAGGCAATCAAAAGAACATATCTGAACCGAAATGCTATCATTAAAAACGTCATCTCGGCACGCAAAAAATATGCCCTCAACCGACCACAGATGATGAAAAATGGAGACGCTACGAGTATCGGAAAATGGCGCAATTTTTTTTTTTTTTTTTAGCAAAGTTTGGAATTTTTTTTCACCACTTACCGTATATACTCGAGTATAAGCCGAGATTTTCAGCCCAAATTTTTGGGCTGAAAGTGCCCCCCTCGGCTTATACTCGAGTCACGGTAGCGGTGGGGTCGGCAGGTGAGGGGCTGAGGGCGCTGGGGTATACTTACCTAGTCCCAGCGATCCTCGCGCTGTCCCTGCCGTCCCACGGGCTTCGGCGCTGCAGTTTCTTCCTCTCTTCAGCGGTCACGTGGGACCGCTCATTACAGAAATGAATAAGCGGCTCCACCTCCCATAGGGGCGGAGCCGCTTATTCATTTCTCTAATCAGCGGTGCCGGTGACCGCTGATAGAGAAAGAAGCTGCGGCACCGAAGACAGGAGGGAACAGCGCGAGGATCGCCAGGACTAGGTGAGTATAGCATATTCACCTGTCCTCGTTCCAGCCGCCGGGCGCCGATCCATCTACCCGGCCGGCGCCTCCATCTTCCCGGCGTCTCTGCTCTCTGACTGTTCAGGCAGAGGGCGTGATGACGCATATAGTGTGCGCGGCGCCCTCTGCCTGATCAGTCAGAGCAGAGACGCCGGGAAGATGGAGGCGCCGGAACGAGACGCCGGGAGCTGCAATCAAGGGAGGTGAGTATGTGGTTTTTTTTCTTTATTGCGGCAGCGGCGGCACAAATTTATGTGGAACAGCTATGGGGCACAGTGAACGGTGCAGAGCACCGTATATGGCACAGCACAGCTATGTATGGGGCACAGTGAACGGTGCAGAGCACCGTATATGGCACAGCACAGCTATGTATGGGGCACAGTGAACGGTGCAGAGCACCGTATATGGCACAGCACAGCTATGTATGGGGCACAGTGAACGGTGCAGAGCACCGTATATGGCACAGCACAGCTATGTATGGGGCACAGTGAACGGTGCAGAGCACCGTATATGGCACAGCACAGCTATGGGGCACAGTGAACGGTGCAGAGCACCGTATATGGCACAGCACAGCTATGGGGCACAGTGAACGGTGCAGAGCACCGTATATGGCACAGCACAGCTATGGGGCACAGTGAACGGTGCAGAGCACCGTATATGGCACAGCACAGCTATGGGGCACAGTGAACGGTGCAGAGCACCGTATATGGCACAGCACAGCTATGTATGGGGCACAGTGAACGGTGCAGAGCACCGTATATGGCACAGCACAGCTATGTATGGGGCACAGTGAACGGTGCAGAGCACCGTATATGGCACAGCACAGCTATGGGGCACAGTGAACGGTGCAGAGCACCGTATATGGCACAGCACAGCTATGGGGCACAGTGAACGGTGCAGAGCACCGTATATGGCACAGCTATGGGGCACAGTGAACGGTGCAGAGCACCGTATATGGCACAGCACAGCTATGGGGCACAGTGAACGGTGCAGAGCACCGTATATGGCACAGCTATGGGGCACAGTGAACGGTGCAGAGCACCGTATATGGCACAGCTATGGGGCACAATGAACGGTGCAGAGCACTATATGGTTCACACCTATGGGGAAATATGAACGGTGCAGAGCACTATATGGCACAGCTATGGGGAAATAATGATCTATTTTTATTTTTGAAATTCACCGGTAAATGCTGCATTTCCACCCTAGGCTTATACTCGAGTCAATAAGTTTTCCCAGTTTTTTGTGGCAAAATTAGGGGGGTCGGCTTATACTCGGGTCGGCTTATACTCGAGTATATACGGTAGATAAAAAATAACCTAGTCATGTTTGGTGTCTATGAACTCGTAATGACCTGGAGAATCATAATGGCAGGTCAGTTTTAGCATTTAGTGAACCTAGCAAAAAAGCCAAACAAAAAACCAATGTGGGATTGCACTTTTTTTGCAATTTCACCGCACTTGGAATTTTTTTCCCGTTTTCTAGTACACGACATGCTAAAACCAATGATGTCGTTCAAAAGTACAACAGCTCGCCCTGTAGTCTGTGTGCAGCCACAGCCGGTTGTATTCAGCTCAGGGTGCGTTACTGCCTCATACCGTTATATAACTTGTCCTTTTTTTGATATAGTGCAGCCTGTTGAAAATTTTTAAAAAAATTTCCTATTAGTGTCTTTCCACCCGTATCCAGCTAAATAGTGGAAAACCACTACATAGGATAACTTAGAGGAGTGTTTTGGGGCCTTGCAGCGCCGTTTACGGCTGTCTGCACGGTCCCCGTGTGAGTTTAAGTCGCTCTGTAGCCCGATCTGCAGGAAAAAAAAGGAAAGTTCACCAAACACCACTTAACACTTGTGTAGGCCACATTTTATCAATAATAAAGTCTAGTCCACACTTTACAACATTAGTGTTTCTTACACCTGTTAGGAGGAGCATTTCAGGAATAAGCACACTAAGGCCTTAGTACTTTTCTGCTTATCTTTATCTGTCAACCAAGATGAAGAGGGCAGGGAGTAAGGCACGTGGGCGTGGGCGCGGAGCAGGGAGAGGAGCAGGGAGAGGACGTGGTGATTCTGTGCCTGCTGCGGGCACCGGTGACTCATCATCACTCAGTTTCAGCAGGGAACAGTCCTTCATGCGCAGCTTTGTCGGAGAGCGCCGTGCACCGCTGCTGCGTGAAGATCAAATTGAAGCCGTTGTCGGATGGATGGCAGCTAACGCGTCGGCATCGACTTCAATTAGTGCCACATCCTCTCAGGCACAGACCACTGGAGAGCAGCCATCTGTCTCTTCACCACCTGCCAAATTGGCCAGGCAGTCAGAGAGCCCAGGACAGGAGCTGTCTCTACTTCTGTTCTCTGAATCTCTTGGCTTGGAAACAGGGGGCCAGCCAAGCAGCATTGGAGAAATGGAAGAAGAGGCAGTGTGCAGTGATGCCCAACAGCTTTGTCTCTCTGAGTCTGAAGAGGCGGGTGGGCCAGTGCCTGCGGTGACCACAGCGCAGTACGCATCTGATGATGAAACTCAGGTGCCGCTTTCTGGTGCGTACTGTGCTGCCGAGACTACCCAGGAGGAGCAGTTGGTAGCAGAGGGTAGTGGAGATGATGAGGTCGTTGACCCATCGTGGCGTGAGGAACAGGAAGGTGGTGAGAGCAGCTCTGAGGAAGAGATTCCCCTTACGGGCCAAAGAGGGAGAGGGAGGGGGAAGACTGCGGAGCCTGTAGCCTCCACTTTGGCACCCGTTAGGAGCCTGTCTCTTTCAAAAGCCAAAAAGGGCGCTCCCAAGACTTGCAGTGCCTGGTCCTTTTTTGACACAGTTGCAGATGACATTTGTTTTGTCAAATGCAAGCTGTGTCATCAGAAAGTCAAAAGAGGTAAAAGTGTCAGCAACCTCAATACCACAAATATGTGGAAACATGTGCGGACCAGGCACGCGGTGGAGTTACAAAAACTCACTGAAGACCTAGGCCAACCAACGGCGGCAGCTACCACCTCTTCAGCTCGTGTTGCCTCTTCCTCCAGCTCACGCACAGCTGGTTTGGCTTCCTCCCAGGATCGCCATGGAAGAACCTCTGGCACCGTTGTCCAGAGACCTAGTGTAATTCCACCCACAGCACCACATTCCCAGTCATCGTCACACTCCCAGTCTACTCTACAGCCATCGGTAGTACAGGCATGGGAGAAAAGGCGGGCATTCTCGGCCAACCACCCCTGAGCACAGGCTCTGAATGCAGGCATTGCCAAACTTCTGTCCCTGGAAATGCTCTCATTCAGGCTGGTGGAGACTGACAGCTTCCGTGACTTGATGGCATTGGCAGTCCCACAGTACAAGGTGCGCAGCCGCTTTTACTTCAGCAGGCAAGCTGTCCCTGCCCTGCACAAGCATGTGGAGGGACACATAAAACACGCACTACTGAACGCCGTCAGTAGCAAGGTCCACCTCACCACCGATGCGTGGACCAGTCAACATGGACAGGGGCGATACATTTCCCTCACTGCCCATTGGGTTAATGTTGTTGAGCCAGGTACAGATCGTGCGAGTGGCGCAGGACGTGTCCTGCCCACTCCAAGGATTGCAGGAATCCAGTCTGTACGCATTGACTCCTCCTCATACACAAGTTCCTCAGAATCATCGCTGCAGGAGCCGTCACAGTCCACCTCCACATGGACCCGTGAACGTTTACCTGTTACGACCGACATGATCACAGCCGTGGCCAAACGTCAACAGGCCGTCTTGAAACTAGTTTCTTTGGGGAATCGAAGCCACCCAGCGCAGGAGCTCTGGAATGTCATCAAGCAGGAGAGCGATGTGTGGTTAGTGCCAGCGAATCTCCAGCCAGGCATGGTAGTGTGTGACAATGGCCGAAATCTGGTGGCAGCTTTGGCCATTGGCAACCTCACTCACATCCCATGTCTGGCACATGTGCTCAATTTGGTTGTGCAGAGTTTTCTGAGGGACTATCCGGATCTTGATGCACTGCTGCACAAGGTCCGCCTAGAGTGTGCTCACTTGCGGCGTTCCAGCTTGGCAAGATCCCGCATTGCTGCTCTGCAGCGCCGATTCTGCCTTCCGGAACACCGCATCATATGTGACCTACCTACCAGGTGGAATTCCACGTTACATATGTTGGAGCGGTTGTGTGAGCAGCAGCAAGCAGTAATGGAGTACCAGCTGCATCAGGCGCAAAAAAGTCGCAGTCAACGCCGATCAGACTTCACAACCACAGAGTGGGCCACTATGAAGGACGTCTGCCAGGTTTTGCGTCCTTTCGATTATTCCACGCGGATGGCAAGTGCAGATGATGCACTAGTCAGCATGACTAGTGCAGCACGGTGGCTCAGTGGATAGCACTGCAGCCTTGCAGCGCTGGGGTCCTGGGTTCGAATCCCACTCAGGACAACATCTGCAAAGAGTTTGTATGTTCTCTCCGTGTTTGCGTGGGTTTCCTCCGGGCACTCCGGTTTCCTCCCACATTCCAAAGACATACTGATAGGGAATCTAGATTGTGAGCCCCATCGGGGACAGTGATGATAATGTGTGCAAAACTGTAAAGCGCTGCGGAATATGTTAGCGCTATATAAAAAAAAATAAAGATAAAAAAAAAATAAAGACTGTCCCCCTTATCTGCCTGCTTCAACAAACTTTGCAAGTGTTAAGGGATGATGTTGTGGAAGAGGTGGAGGATGAGGAGTCACCTTTTCCATCAGCTTCTGGAGAGTCAGCGCCACGTGGTTCCTCACAAAGGGGTACGCAGGGGCCACTTTGTGAGGAGGATGAGGAGGAGTCAATGGAGGAGGAAGAGCTCCGTCCAGAGGAGGGAGTGAGACAATTGTCCAGTGGTCAGTGTGTACAGCGAGGGTGGGGTGATGACGAGCGGGCAGAGATCATGTCTCAAGCAGGGAGCAGCGTTTCTGGGGCAGTTGGCAGTCTGCAGCACATGGTTGATTTCATGCTGCAGTGCCTGAGAAACGACCACCGCATCGACCACATTCTCAACATGCCTGATTATTGGGTGTTCACCCTCCTCGATCCTCGCTACCGGGACAACGCCCAAAACCTCATCCCAGCGTTGACCCGGGAGCGTAAAATGTGGGAGTACCACGACACACTGGTGAATTCCATCATCTTCTCCAGTCCAACTGAGAGGAGTGCTGCTAGTGCTTTACAAAGCAGCTCAGTGCGTCGAGGCAGTGGGGGAGGCTCTGCACAAAGAGGGAGCAGAAGCAGTGCCTCTGCCCAAGGCAAGACCAGTATGGCACAACTGTGGCAAACTTTTGTGTGCCCGCCCCAAATGTCTACACCATCACCGGCGGCTCCAGTCAGCAGGAGGCAACGGTTCCGTCAGATGGTGACAGACTACATGGCTTGCCCTCTTACTGTACTCCCAGACGGCTCTTCCCCGTTCAAGTTTTCGGTCTCTAAGCTGGATACATGGCCAGAGCTAAGCCAGTATGCATTGGAGGTGCTGGCTTGCCCTGCGGCTAGTGTCTTATCGGAACGTGTCTTTAGTGCCGCACGTGGTGTACTAACAGACAGTCGCATGCGACTATCCTCCGATAACGTTGACCGGCTTACTTTCCTGAAAATGAACCAGGCCTGGATCTCGCAGGAATTTGCCACTCCTCTGCCTGATTAAGTAATTGGGTGTCATCCAGGTCTCCTGCTGTGTTCATCTTTCTACCACCTGAACTGCTATTCCTGGGCTCCAACACCGCCAGTTGCGGCTCAGAAGTGCAGGCTGCACAGTCAAAACATACGACCCAGTGTTATTGGGTTTCAGTAACGTCAGCTGATCCCCAGCTGTGTAGCTGGCAATGTGTCCTGCGACCGCCACGCTGGCACAACAACCTAAATGTAAGGGAACCTGTCCCCCCCCCCTGGCGTTTGTTACTGAAAGAGCCATCTTGTGCAGCAGTAATGTTGCACAAGGAAAAGGTAGCTCTTTTAGTTTAGCTCCTTGCACACGCAGAACTTAACACTTATAAAATGTGTTCACTGATACCGTTATACCGTACCGGAGCTGGGACTTTCCTTCGTAATGTGACGCAGCACAGCCGTCATTCCTACCCCCTTGGTGCCATGCGCTGCCTCCTCAGCGTTGTTTTAAGCTGTCACGGAGCCTGCGCTGTTCTGTTATCCCTTGGCCATGCCCAATTTGTGCTGCCTGTCTTCTGACATAATTTGGTGTCAGGCTGGCTGCGCCTGTGCGCCCGCGCTGCCCGAGAACCCGCCTCGCAGTGTCTTCTGATTGAATCACACTGCGAGCCTGGGATCCATGGGCATGCGCAGTGCATATCTTCCCCTTGGGCTCTCGCTCATCTCCCTCCGCCTTCTTTAGACTGTGCGCCGTCAGCTGATCCCTAATAGCATGCCACGGCCGTGACGCCGCACAGTCTGAACAAGAGGGAAGGAGGGGAGTGAGAGGCGAGGATATGCACTGTGCATGCCCATGGATCCAAGGCCCGCAGTGGGATTACATTAGACGACACTGCGAGGTGGGATCTGGAGCAGCGTGGACGCACAGGCACTGACAGCCTGACACCAAATTATGTCAGAAGACAGGCAGCGCAAATTGGGCATGGCCAAGGGATAACAAAACAGCGCAAGCTCCGTGACAGCTTAAAACAACGCTGAGGAGGCAGCGCACGGCACCAAGGGGATAGGAATGACAGCTGTGCTGCGTCCCATTACAAAGGAAATTCCCACCTCCGGGACGGTTTTACGGCATAAGGTGGACACATTTTTAGTGTTTACTTCTGTGTTTGCAAGGAGCATAATTAAAAGAGCAACCTTTTCCTTTTGCATCCTTAGTGCTGCACAAGATGGCTCTTTCAGCTACAAACATCTTGGGGGGGGGGGGTTAAAGGTTCCCTTTCAACTTGCTCCAATCAGGCTTCGGCCTACACTCTGTTCCTCTGCTCCTCCTGCTGTCCCTGGGCTCTAACACCGCCAGTTGGTGCCTGGAAGTGCTGTGTGCACAGTCAACAGTCGCTCCTCTGTTATCGGGGTTCAGTAACGTCAGCTGATCCCCAGCTGTGTATCCGGCAACGTGTCATGCGACCGCCACGCTGGCACAACAAAAATGTAAGGGAACCTGTCCCCCCCCCCCAGGCGTTTGTTACTGAAAGAGCCACCTTGTGCAGCACTAATACTGCACAAGGAAAAGGTCGCTCTTGAAATTATGCTCCTTGGAAACGCTGAACTACACACTCATGTAATGTGTCCCCTCACACCGTCAAACCGTCCCGGAGGTGGGACTTTCCTTTGTAATGTGACGCAGCACAGCCATCATTCCTACCCCCTTGGCTCCATGCGCTGCCTCCTTAGCGTTGTTTGATTCTGTCATGGACCCTGCGCTGTTATGTTATCCCTTGGCCATGCACAGTTTGCGCTGCCCGTCCTCTGACATCATTTGTTGTCGTCCTGGCTGCGCCTGTGCGTCCACGCTGCCCGAAATCCCACCTCGCAGTGTCGTCTAATGTGATCCCACAGTGGGCCTGGTATCCATGGCCATGCGCAGTGCATATACTAGCCTCTCACTCCCCTTCTTCACGCTTCTTCAGACTAGGCGGTGTCAGCTGATCCCTAATAGCATGCCACGGCCGTGACGCCGCACAGTCTGAAGAAGCAGGAAGGAGGGGAGTGAGAGGCGATGATATGCACTGCGCATGCCCATGGATCCCAGGCCCGCAGTGGGATTACATTAGATGACACTGCGAGGTTGGATCTCGGGCAGCTTTGACGCACAGGCACTGCCAGCCTGACACCTAAATGATGTCAGAAGACGGGCACCGCTAACTGTGGCTCCGTGACAGAACCAAACAACGTTGAGGAGGTGGCGCACGGCACCAAGGGGGTTGGAATGACGGCTGTGCTGTGTCACATTACAAAGGAAAGTCCCACCTCCGGGACGGTTTAACGGTGTGAGGGGACACATTATATGAGTGTGTACTTCAGCGTTTGCAAGGAGCATAAATTTAGGAGCCACCATTTTCCATGTGCAGTATTACTGCTGTACAAGATGGCTCTTTCAGCAACAAATGCCTGGGGGGGGAGGTTAAAGGTTCCCTTTCAACTTGCTCCACTGCAGGCTTCGGCCTACACTCTGCTCCTCTTTGATTCCCTGGGTTTCAACACTGTCAGTTGCCACCTGGAAGTGTTGTCTACACAGAAAAAACACTAGCTGATGTGTCAGTGGGGTTCAGCAACGCCAGCTGTTCCCCTGCTGTGTAGTCAGCAACGTGTCCAGCACAAGCCACGCTGGCACAACAGACCAAAAGCTGCCACCAGTGCAGGCTTCGGCCTACACTCTGCTCTTCTCCTCCTCCTGCTGACCCTGGGCTCTAACATTTGTACAAGGTGGTTGACTTTTTCTCCTTGCCCACATGGAACTCAACACGTACAAAATGTGTCTCATTAGAGACCATTTCACTGCCCCTGAGGTGTGATTCTCCTTTTTAAATGACACGCAGCACCCCCCTTGGTAACGCTGGCCGTCTTCTGACATCATTGGTTGGCTGCCTGTGCCTGTGAGTCCGCCCTGCCCGACACAACGCCCCTCGTTGTCTCATATATTTTGACTGCGAGAGTGTGATTGATGGGCACGAGCAGTGCATATCTTCGCCTGTCTTCACTCATCTCCTTCCGCCTTCTTCAGACTTTGCGGCCTCATGGCCGCGGCATGCGATAAGGGTTCAGCTGAGGCCGCCCAGTCTGAAGCAGGTGTGAGGACATGAGTGAGCGGCAAACATATTTACTGCGCAAGGCCATGAATCACAGCCCTGCAGTGTGACTTTATGAAAAGACACTGCGGGTCAGGGATTCATGGCCATCGCTAACCGCACCGGCCAACATGAAATGAGGTGAGAAGACAGTCAGCGCTCACAGCACATGGCCAAGGGCTAACAAGAGCGCAGACTCCTGTACAGCAAATAACAACGCTCAGGAGGCTGCGCCCAGCACCAAGGCGTTATTTTTGGACACCTGTGCTGTGTCTCCTTAAAAAGACAAGTCACGCCTCCAATACAGTTCTACTGTACAATGGGCAAAATTGTGTACGTCTTTCATTCTGCGTGTGCAATGAGCAAAATGTAAAGAGCAACCTTTCACTTGTGGAGCATTACTGCTGCACAAGGTGTGGCTCTTCTACTTTGTAACACCAGAGGGAGGGTTAAAGGTTACCTTTGAAATTGGTTCAATTAGGCTTCGGCCTACACTCTGCTCCTCTCCTCCTCCTGCTGACCCTGGGCTCTAACACCGCCAGTTTTTGCCCGGACATGCTAGCTGCACAGAGAAAAACACCAGCCATTGTGTTCGTGGGGTTCAGCAACGCCAGCTGTTCCCCTGCTGTGTAGCCGGCAACGTGTCCAGCACAAGCCACGCTTGCACAACAGAACAAAAGCTGCCACCAGTGCAGGCTTCGGCCTACAATCTGTTCCTCTCCTCCTCCTGCTGACCCTGGGCTCTAACACCGCCAGTTTTTGCCCGGACATGCTAGCTGCACAGAGAAAAACACCAGCCAATGTGTCAGTGGGGTTCAGCACCGCTGTTATGAGAGGCAATTCAGTATCACAATGGACATGGAGGTCAGAGCACATACAGTGATCTGACAATAACCCAAAATAATAGAACGAGCTCTGAGACGTGGGAACTCTGCAAACCGCAATCCCTGATCCTCTCCAAACACAACTAGAGGCAGCCGTGGATTGCACCTAACGCTACCTATGCAACTCGGCACAGCCTGAGAAACTAACTAGCCTGAAGATAGAAAAATAAGCCTACCTTGCCTCAGAGAAATACCCCAAAGGAAAAGGCAGCCCCCCACATATAATGACTGTGAGTAAGATGAAAAGACAAACGTAGGGATGAAATAGATTCAGCAAAGTGAGGCCCGATATTCTAGACAGAACGAGGATAGGAAAGATAACTTTGCGGTCTACACAAAACCCTAAAGAAAACCACGCAAAGGGGCAAAAAGACCCTCCGTACCGAACTAACGGCACGGAGGTACACCCTTTGCGTCCCAGAGCTTCCAGCAAAACAAATAGACAAGCTGGACAGAAAAAATAGCAACAAATAGCAAAGAAGCATTTAGCTATGCAGAGCAGCAGGCCACAGGAATGATCCAGAGAAACACAAGTCCAACACTGGAACATTGACAGGAAGCATGAATCAAAGCATTAGGTGGGGTTAAGTAGAGAAGCACCTAACGACCTCACCAGATCACCTGAGGGAGGAAACTCAGAAGCAGCAGTACCAGTTTCCTCCACAAACGGAAGCTCCCAGAGAGAATCAGCCGAAGTACCACTTGTGACCACAGGAGGGAGCTCTGCCACAGAATTCACAACAGTACCCCCCCCTTGAGGAGGGGTCACCGAACCCTCACCAGAGCCCCCAGGCCGACCAGGATGAGCCACATGAAAGGCACGAACAAGATCGGGAGCATGGACATCAGAGGCAAAAACCCAGGAATTATCCTCCTGAGCATAACCCTTCCATTTGACCAGATACTGGAGTTTCCGTCTTGAAACACGAGAATCCAAAATCTTCTCCACAATATACTCCAATTCCCCCTCCACCAAAACCGGGGCAGGAGGGTCAACAGATGGAACCATAGGTGCCACGTATCTCCGCAACAATGACCTATGGAAGACGTTATGTATGAAAAAAGAATCTGGGAGGGTCAGACGAAAAGACACAGGATTAATAACCTCAGAAATCCTATAAGGACCAATGAAACGAGGTTTAAACTTTGGAGAGGAAACCTTCATAGAAATATGACGAGAAGATAACCAAACCAGATCCCCAACACGAAGTCGGGGACCCACACGGCGTCTGCGATTAGCGAAACGTTGAGCCTTCTCCTGGGACAAGGTCAAATTGTCCACTACATGAGTCCAAATCTGCTGCAACCTGTCCACCACAGTATCCACACCAGGACAGTCCGAAGACTCAACCTGTCCTGAAGAGAAACGAGGATGGAACCCAGAATTGCAGAAAAATGGCGAAACCAAGGTAACCGAGCTGGCTCGATTATTAAGGGCGAACTCAGCCAAAGGCAAAAAGGACACCCAGTCATCCTGATCGGCAGAAA
Organism: Ranitomeya imitator; assembly: GCF_032444005.1. Taxonomy (NCBI): domain Eukaryota; kingdom Metazoa; phylum Chordata; class Amphibia; order Anura; family Dendrobatidae; genus Ranitomeya; species Ranitomeya imitator. The sequence goes on along the minus strand of NC_091285.1, from coordinate 105,202,775 downwards.
CAAAGCATCTCAGATAGGTTTCCAAGGTCTGATTGGTTCGTTCGGTCTGGCCATTAGTCTGAGGATGAAAAGCCGAGGAAAAAGACAAGTCAATGCCCATCCTACCACAAAAGGATCGCCAAAACCTCGAAACAAACTGGGAACCTCTGTCAGAAACTATATTCTCTGGAATGCCATGCAAACGAACCACATGCTGGAAGAACAATGGCACCAAATCAGAGGAGGAAGGCAACTTGGACAAGGGTACCAGATGGACCATCTTAGAAAAGCGATCACAGACCACCCAAATGACTGACATCTTTTGAGAGACGGGAAGATCTGAAATAAAATCCATAGAGATATGTGTCCAAGGTCTCTTCGGGACCGGCAAGGGCAAAAGCAACCCACTGGCACGAGAACAGCAGGGCTTAGCCCGAGCACAAATCCCACAGGACTGCACAAAAGAACGCACATCCCGCGACAGAGACGGCCACCAAAAGGATCTAGCCACTAACTCTCTGGTACCAAAGATTCCAGGATGACCAGCCAACACCGAACAATGAACCTCAGAGATCACTTTATTAGTCCACCTATCCGGGACAAACAGTTTCTCCGCTGGACAACGATCAGGTTTATTAGCCTGAAATTTTTGCAGCACCCGCCGCAAATCAGGGGAGATGGCAGACACAATTACTCCTTCCTTGAGGATACCCGCCGGCTCAGATAAACCCGGAGAGTCGGGCACAAAACTCCTAGACAGAGCATCCGCCTTCACATTTTTAGAGCCCGGAAGGTACGAAATCACAAAGTCAAAACGGGCGAAAAACAGCGACCAACGAGCCTGTCTAGGATTCAAACGCTTAGCAGACTCGAGATAAGTCAGGTTCTTATGATCAGTCAAGACCACCACGCGATGCTTAGCTCCTTCAAGCCAATGACGCCACTCCTTGAATGCCCACTTCATGGCCAGCAACTCTCGGTTGCCCACATCATAATTCCGCTCAGCAGGCGAAAACTTCCTGGAAAAAAAAGCGCATGGTTTCATCATTGAACAATCAGAACCTCTCTGCGACAAAACAGCCCCTGCTCCAATCTCAGAAGCATCAACCTCGACCTGGAACGGAAGAGAAACATCTGGTTGACACAACACAGGGGCAGAAGAAAAACGACGCTTCAACTCTTGAAAAGCTTCCACAGCAGCAGAAGACCAATTGACCAAATCAGCACCTTTCTTGGTCAAATCGGTCAATGGTTTGGCAATACTAGAAAAATTGCAGATGAAGCGACGATAAAAATTAGCAAAGCCCAGGAACTTTTGCAGACTTTTCAGAGATGTCGGCTGAGTCCAATCATGGATGGATGGACCTTAACAGGATCCATCTCGATAGTAGAAGGGGAAAAGATGAACCCCAAAAATGAAACCTTCTGCACACCAAAGAGACACTTTGATCCCTTCACAAACAAAGAGTTAGCACGCAGGACCTGAAAAACCGTTCTGACCTGTTTCACATGAGAGTCCCAATCATCCGAGAAGATCAAAATGTCATCCAAGTACACAATCAGGAATTTATCCAGGTACTCTCGGAAGATGTCATGCATAAAGGACTGAAACACTGATGGAGCATTGGCAAGTCCGAATGGCATCACTAGATACTCAAAATGACCCTCGGGCGTATTAAATGCAGTTTTCCATTCATCGCCTCGCCTGATTCGCACCAGATTATACGCACCACGAAGATCAATCTTGTTGAACCAACTAGCCCCCTTAATCCGAGCAAACAAATCAGATAACAAAGGCAAGGGGTACTGAAATTTTAACAGTGATCTTATTAAGAAGGCGATAATCTATACAAGGTCTCAGAGAACCATCCTTTTTGGCTACAAAAAAGAACCCTGCTCCTAATGGCGACGATGACGGGCGAATATGCCCCTTCTCCAGGGATTCCTTCACATAACTGCGCATAGCGGTGTGCTCAGGCACGGATAAATTAAACAGTCGACCTTTTGGGAATTTACCACCAGGAATCAAATTGATAGCACAATCACAATCCCTATGCGGAGGTAGGGCATCGGACTTGGGCTCATCAAATACATCCCGGTAATCAGACAAGAACTCTGGAACCTCAGAAGGGGTGGATGACGAAATTGACAAAAATGGAACATCACCATGTACCCCCTGACAACCCCAGCTGGACACCGACATGGATTTCCAATCCAATACTGGATTATGGGCTTGTAGCCATGGCAACCCCAACACGACCACATCATGCAGATTATGCAACACCAGAAAGCGAATATCCTCCTGATGTGCAGGAGCCATGCACATGGTCAGCTGGGTCCAGTATTGAGGCTTATTCTTGGCCAAAGGCGTAGCATCAATACTAGAGTTGAGCGACCTTGACCTTTTTAGAGTCGAGCCGGGTTTCGCGAAACCCGACTATCTCAAAAGTCGGGTCGAGTGGAATCGGCCGATTATGACGTAAAGTCGGGATCGACCGAAACACGAAACCCAATGCAAGTCAATGGGGCAGCATAGTCGGCAGTGAGTGGGGGCCAGGAAAACACCTAGAGTGCCCATTTTAATGTCAAAACCATCCATTCTTCTTAATGAAGCTTGTCAAGCGTAATTTACCTTATAATAATTGGAAGGCATTTGAAATTGGGGGTCATTTGGCTAAAGTTGTGGTGGGTAGGGCTGGTTCAAGTAATTAGTGGGCCCAGGAAATCTGGACCACGTCACGGCAGTGGAGCAGGGAGAGGTAAGTATTTCAACTTTGCAAGTGCTGTGAACCTGAGCAAGCAGGGGGGCCCACTCGTTGGCATTGGCACTGGCACAGGGCCCCTCAAAGTACAGCGGTGTGTTTGCATGGCGGGGGCGCCTCCCACCGGCAGCAACACTTTTGCGTACTATGAGAGGCCCTGTGCCAGTGACGTCGCCAACTAGTATTCCTCCCCCCACCTGATGAAGGAACCTCCACTTTCATCTGCACCTTCCTCTTTGTCCCCGTATAAGGTGGTATGGTATGCGGGAAGAGCAACCTGACTTTCAGCAGGGTCACAATGTTGTTGTGTAGCGTGCACGGGGAATGTTGCGTTATGGGTCAATGTACCAGCAGACTCATCTATCACTGGCTGGGCAATGGGCAGGATGAGGAGGAAACACAGATATAGGCCCAAATAATAAAGTGGGCTAAATGCAGTTCAAAATTGGTAACACAGGAATAACCAGCGGGCATTGCAGTGGAGGACAACTGGAATGAGAGGCTGACACAGAGAGTAGGCCCAAATCAGTAAGTAGTCGAAATGCAGTTCAAAATTGGCAACCGTAGTAAACAGGCGGCACAGCTTTGTTCAGTGGAGGAGAACAGCAAGGAGTGGCAGACACCGATAGTAGGCCCCAACCCAACTAGTAGGCCAAATGCAGTCTAACATTAACAACTACTTAACGAGCGCCTGAAAACGGAATTTCAGGACAGGAAACCAGGAGAACAGCAAGGAGCGGCAGACACTGTTAGTAGGCCCCAAACCAACTAGTACGCCAAATGCAGTTGTTCCATTTAACCACAATTTAACGAGAGCCTGAAGATAGAAGCTCAGGAAAGGCAACCTGGAGAACACCTTGGAGTGGAACACACCATCTCTCTCCACCCGATACCCATTTTGTAGGCCTAATGCAGTGTAGTTTTCTACAACTACTAAACGAGAGTCGGAAGATCGAAGCAATGGCGAGGAAACCTGGAGAACACCTTGGAGTGTAACACACCATCTCTCTCCACCCCATACCCATTTTGTAGGCCTAATGCAGTGTAGTTTTCTACAACTACTAAACGAGAGTCTGAAGACCGAAGCAATGGCAAGGAAACCTGGGGAACACCTTGGAGTGTAACACACCATCTCTCTCCACCCGATACCCATTTTGTAGGCCTAATGCAGTGTAGTTTTCTACAACTACTAAACGAGAGTCGGAAGATCGAAGCAATGGCGAGGAAACCTGGAGAACACCTTGGAGTGTAACACACCATCTCTCTCCACCCCATAGCCAATTTGGAGGCCTAATGCAGTGTAGTTTCCAACAACTACTAAACGAGAGCATTAAGATCGAAGCTCTGGAAAGGCAACCTGGAGAACACCTTGGAGTGGAACACACCATCTCTCTCCACCCTATACCCATTTTGTAGGCCTAATGCAGTGTAGTTTTCTACAACTACTAAACGAGAGTCTGAAGACCGAAGCAATGGCAAGGAAACCTGGGGAACACCTTGGAGTGTAACACACCATCTCTCTCCACCCGATACCCATTTTGTAGGCCTAATGCAGTGTAGTTTTCTACAACTACTAAACGAGAGTCGGAAGATCGAAGCAATGGCGAGGAAACCTGGAGAACACCTTGGAGTGTAACACACCATCTCTCTCCACCCCATAGCCAATTTGGAGGCCTAATGCGGTGTAGTTTCCAACAACTACTAAACGAGAGCACTAAGATCGAAGCTCTGGAAAGGCAACCTGGAGAACACCTTGGAGTGGAACACACCATCTCTCTCCACCCTATACCCATTTTGTAGGCCTAATGCAGTGTAGTTTTCTACAACTACTAAACGAGAGTCTGAAGACCGAAGCAATGGCAAGGAAACCTGGGGAACACCTTGGAGTGTAACACACCATCTCTCTCCACCCGATACCCATTTTGTAGGCCTAATGCAGTGTAGTTTTCTACAACTACTAAACGAGAGTCGGAAGATCGAAGCAATGGCGAGGAAACCTGGAGAACACCTTGGAGTGTAACACACCATCTCTCTCCACCCCATAGCCAATTTGGAGGCCTAATGCAGTGTAGTTTCCAACAACTACTAAACGAGAGCATTAAGATCGAAGCTCTGGAAAGGCAACCTGGAGAACACCTTGGAGTGGAACACACCATCTCTCTCCACCCTATACCCATTTTGTAGGCCTAATGCAGTGTAGTTTTCTACAACTACTAAACGAGAGTCGTAAGACCGAAGCAATGGCAAGGAAACCTGGAGAACACCTTGGAGTGTAACACACCATCTCTCTCCACCCCATAGCCAATTTGGAGGCCTAATGCAGTGTAGTTTCCAACAACTACTAAACGAGAGCATTAAGATCGAAGCTCTGGAAAGGCAACCTGGAGAACACCTTGGAGTGGAACACACCATCTCTCTCCACCCTATACCCATTTTGTAGGCCTAATGCAGTGTAGTTTTCTACAACTACTAAACGAGAGTCGTAAGACCGAAGCAATGGCAAGGAAACCTGGGGAACACCTTGGAGTGTAACACACCATCTCTCTCCACGCCATACCCAATTTGTAGGCCTAATGCAGCCTACTTTCCGACAACTACTAAACGAGAGCATGAAGATCGAAGCTCAGGAAAGGCAACCTGGGGAACACCTTGGAGTGTAACACACCCTCTCTCTACACCACGGAAGGGCTGATTCTTAGGAAGGAAGGCTGTCGGAAAGAAGCAGGGCGCGTCCGAGGGTGATTATATTCTTATTAGGTATATACTCACCCTCGGACGCGCCCTGCTTCTTTATTTGTAATGAATGTTTATTTGCAATGTGTTTTTGACTTACTCTATTTTTTTGGTAAATAATGATTTTATTATTTTCATTGTTTTGCATCTTCTTAGCAATAATATAAAGAAGACGCGACAGGACAACACTCGGTGGATGCCATATCTGTGTTTTAAATTGAAAAAAACTTTCAGTTAACTACTTGCAGGAGAAAGTTATTGTAGCTGGTGGCCATTTTTAGTACTGTACCAGATTTTTGTTGTATGTGTTTGTTTTTAATGTTAAAATGTCTGCATTTGATATCTCTCCAGTATTTTCTTTTTTATAAGCAAAATACTTATTTTTATATTTTCTGATGTTGGTTCAAGGGGTACACGGGCAGCAGTAGACAGGTCAGTGGAGGCCTAGTGGAAGGAGGGACCGCAGACAGGCTTCGAAGGCCTAACATAATAAATTGGGCTGGCTGTAGGCAATTTAAAATTGGTTCCAGGGGAACACGGGCGGCAGTAGACAGTTCAGTGGAGGCCTAGTGGAAGGAGGGACCGCAGACAGGCTTCGAAGCCCTAACATAATAAATTGGGCTGGCTGTAGGCAATTTAAAATTGGTTCCAGGGGAACATGGGCGGCAGTAGACAGGTCAGTGGAGGCCTAGTGGAAGGAGGGACCGCAGACAGGCTTCGAAGCCCTAACATAATAAATTGGGCTGGCTGTAGGCAATTTAAAATTGGTTCCAGGGGAACACGGGCAGCAGTGGCCTGGTCAGTGTAGTAGTAGTGGAAAGAACGGGCCGCAGACAGGCTTCGAAGGCCTAACATAACAAAAATTGGGCTGTAGGCAATTTACAATTGGTTCCAGGGGAACACGGACAGCAGTAGACAGGTCAGTGGAGGCCTAGTGGAAGGAGGGACCGGAGACAGGCTTCGAAGCCCTAACATAATAAATTGGGCTGGCTGTAGGCAATTTAAAATTGGTTCCAGGGGAACACGGGCGGCAGTAGACAGGTCAGTGGAGGCCTAGTGGAAGGAGGGACCGCAGACAGGCTTCGAAGCCCTAACATAATAAATTGGGCTGGCTGTAGGCAATTTAAAATTGGTTCCAGGGGAACACGGGCAGCAGTGGCCTGGTCAGTGTAGTAGTAGTGGAAAGAACGGGCCGCAGACAGGCTTCGAAGGCCTAACATAACAAAAATTGGGCTGTAGGCAATTTAAAATTGGTTCCAGGGGAACACGGGCAGCAGTAGACAGGTCAGTGGAGGCCTAGTGGAAGGAGGGACCGCAGACAGGCTTCGAAGGCCTAACATAAGAAAAATGTCAATACAATGGTATTGACAGTGCCAGGCATTGAAGGATGTCAGCGCATAGACTAAACATTGGTGGAGCTGTGAGAGAAAATTTTGCAAGTGGTAGAGCACTGTTTGAGCTGGGGGGGGGACTGTCTTGTGGCCGGCGGTACAGGCCCAGGGCCCCTCATATTACAACGGTGTGTCTGACGTTGGGTGCGCACCACCACCGCCAGACACTTTATTGTACTATGAGGGACCTAGTGGCAGTGCCGTCGACCAAAAGCGGGCACACCCACCTCTTCAGACAAACAGTACTCTCACGGGTGCTGGCGCCAAGTGGCGATACCACGGCCCCGTGTGGGGACTTTGGCCATTTAGGGAGGTGTTAACATGTCGGATGCTGGACAATCAGGTGCTGCAAATTACGAGATTGGAAAAGTCATTCAGAATAGTCCACAGGCAAGACCTTTACATAGGAAAGCTAGGTGTCAGCCGGGCAAGGTGGGGCAAAAGATTTCGAAATCCAGTTGTGGTTCATTTTAATGAAGGTTAGATCATCTACATTTTGGGTAGCCAGACGAGTCCTTTTTTCTGTTAGTATTGAACCTGCAGCACTGAATACTCTTTCTGATAGGACACTAGCTGCCGGGCAAGCAAGCTCCTGCAATGCATATTCTGCCAATTCTGGCCAGGTGTCTAATTTTGATGCCCAGTAATCAAATGGGAATGACGGTTGAGGGAGAACGTTGGTTAAGGGATGAAAAATAGTTAGTAACCATACTGGACAAATGTTGTCTCCTGTCACTTTGAATTGATGCTGCAGTACCTGTCCTGTCTGCGGTCATAGCAAAATCACTCCACAACCTGGTCAGAAAACCCCTCTGGCCAACGCCACTTCTGATTTCTGCCCCTCTAACACCTCTGGTCTGCTGGCCCCTGCAGCTCGTGTTAGAACGATCACGGGCGCTGTGTGCAGGGAATGCCAGAAGCAAACGGTCAACAAGAGTTGATTGTTTGGTTGCTAATATTAGTTCCAAGTTCTCATGTGGCATTATATTTTGCAATTTGCCTTTATAGCGAGGATCAAGGAGGCAGGCCAACCAGTAATCGTCATCGTTCATCATTTTTGTTATGCGTGTGTCCCTTTTGAGGATACGTAAGGCATAATCCGCCATGTGGGCCAAAGTTCCAGTTCTCAAATCTGTGGTTGTGCTTGGTTGAGGGGCAGTTTCAGGCAAATCCACGTCACTTGTGTCCCTCCAAAAACCAGAACCCGGCCTTGCCGCGCCAACAATTTCCACTGGCCCCGGAAAAGCTTCCTCATTAAAAATATAATCATCCCCATCATCCTCCTCGTCCTCCTCCTCCTCTTCGCCCGCTACCTCGTCCTGTACACTGCCCTGGCCAGACAATGGCTGACTGTCATCAAGGCTTTCCTCTTCCTCAGCTGCAGACGCCTGATCCTTTATGTGCGTCAAACTTTGCATCAGCAGACGCATTAGGGGGATGCTCATGCTTATTATGGCGTTGTCTGCACTAACCAGCCGTGTGCATTCCTCAAAACACTGAAGGACTTGACACATGTCTTGAATCTTCGACCACTGCACACCTGACAACTCCATGTCTGCCATCCTACTGCCTGCCCGTGTATGTGTATCCTGCCACAAAAACATAACAGCCCGCCTCTGTTCACACAGTCTCTGAAGCATGTGCAGTGTTGAGTTCCACCTTGTTGCAACGTCTATGATTAGGCGATGCTGGGGAAGGTTCAAAGAACGCTGATAGGTCTGCATACGGCTGGAGTGTACGGGCGAACGGCAGATATGTGAGCAAAGTCCACGCACTTTGAGGAGCAGGTCGGATAACCCCGGATAACTTTTCAGGAAGCACTGCACCACCAGGTTTAAGGTGTGAGCCAGGCAAGGAATGTGTTTCAGTTGGGAAAGGGAGATGGCAGCCATGAAATTCCTTCCGTTATCACTCACTACCTTGCCTGCCTCAAGATCTACAGTGCCCAGCCACGACTGCGTTTCTTTCTGCAAGAACTCGGACAGAACTTCAGCGGTGTGTCTGTTGTCGCCCAAACACTTCATAGCCAATACAGCCTGCTGACGTTTGCCAGTAGCTGCCCCATAATGGGAGACCTGGTGTGCAACAGTGGCAGCTGCGGATGGAGTGGTTGTGCGACTGCGGTCTGTGGACGAGGTCTCGCTTCTGCAGGAGGACGAGGAGGAGGAGGAGGGGGTGCGAACGGCTACAGCCAACTGTTTCCTAGACCGTGGGCTAGGCAGAACTGTCCCAAACTTGCTGTCCCCTGTGGACCCTGCATCCACCACATTTACCCAGTGTGCCGTGATGGACACGTAACGTCCCTGGCCATGCCTACTGGTCCATACATCTGTTGTCAGGTGCACCTTTGTGCTCACAGATTGCCTGAGTGCATGGACGATGCGCTCTTTAACATGCTGGTGGAGGGCTGGGATGGCTTTTCTGGAAAAAAAGTGTCGACTGGGTAGCTCGTAGCGTGGTACAGCGTAGTCCATCAGGGCTTTGAAAGCTTCGCTTTCAACTAACCGGTAGGGCATCATCTCTAACGAGATTAGTCTAGCTATGTGGGCGTTCAAACCCTGTGTACGCGGATGCGAGGCTAAGTACTTCCTTTTTCTAACCATAGTCTCATGTAGAGTGAGCTGGACTGGAGAGCTGGAGATCGTGGAACTAGCGGGGGTGCCGGTGGACATGGCAGACTGAGAGACGGTGGGAGATGGTATTGTTGCCGCCGGTGCCCTAGATGCAGTGTTTCCTACTACGAAACTGGTGATTCCCTGACCCTGACTTCTTTGGCCTGGCAAAGAAACCTGCACAGATACTGCAGGTGGTACAGAAAATGGTGGCCCTACACTGCCGGAAGGGATGTTGCGTTGATGACTAGCTTCATTGGCCGAGGGTGCTACAACCTTAAGGGACGTTTGGTAGTTAGTCCAAGCTTGCAAATGCATGGTGGTTAAATGTCTATGCATGCAACTTGTATTGAGACTTTTCAGATTCTGCCCTCTGCTTAAGGTAGTTGAACATTTTTTACAGATGATTTTGCGCTGATCCATTGGATGTTGTTTAAAAAAAATGCCAGACTGCACTCTTTCTAGCATCGGATACCTTTTCAGGCATTGAAGACTGAGCTTTAACCGGATGGCCGCGCTGTCCTCCAACAGGTTTTGACTTTGCCACGCGTTTTGGGCAAGATACGGGCCCGGCAGATGGAACCTGTTGTGATGTTGATGCCTGCTGCGGCCCCTCCTCCTCCGCTTCAGAACTGCTGCCGCCTGCACCCTGTTCCCCCAATGGCTGCCAATCGGGGTCAAGAACTGGGTCATCTATTACCTCTTCTTGTAGCTCGTGTGCAACTTCGTCTGTGCCACCGTGTCGGTCGGTGGTATAGCGTTCGTGATGGGGCAACATAGTCTCATCAGGGTCTGATTCTTGATCAGCACCCTGCGAGGGCAATGTTGTGGTCTGAGTCAAAGGACCAGCATAGTAGTCTGGCTGTGGCTGTGCATCAGTGCACTCCATGTCAGATTCAACTTGTAATGGGCATGGACTGTTAACTGCTTCACTTTCTAAGCCAGGGACGGTATGTGTAAAGAGCTCCATGGAGTAACCCGTTGTGTCGCCTGCTGCATTCTTCTCTGTTGTTGTTTTTGCTGAAGAGGACAAGGAAGCGACTTGTCCCTGACCGTGAACATCCACTAACGACGCGCTGCTTTTACTTTTACCAGTTTCACGAGAGGAGGCAAAAGAGCTAGAGGCTGAGTCAGCAAGATAAGCCAAAACTTGCTCTTGCTGCTCCGGCTTTAAAAGCGGTTTTCCTACTCCCAGAAAAGGGAGCGTTCGAGGCCTTGTGTAGCCAGACGACGAACCTGGAGTCAGGAGTGGCACACAAGCCCAGAGGCCAATATTTATCTCCCACTGATTGATTTAGTGATTTTTTCAGGTAGATTTTGGAACCCAAATCAAGCAAAAAAATTAATAGGCTTTCTATGGCCCACAATTGGAGAGAGAGAGATGGCACACCCAGGAGTCAAGACTGGCACACAAGCAGAAAGGGCAATATTAATCTCCCACTGATTTGATTTTTTTTTTTTTTTCAGGGAGACTTTATAAAAAAAAAATACAAAAAAAAGAATTTTTCAGGAAGAATTTAGAAACAAAATAAAATAAAATGATTGTTTCAGGGAGAATTTAGAAAACAAATAAAAAAAAAATAGGCATTGTAGGGCCCACTGAGTGAGAGAGGACGCACACAGGAGTCAGGAGTGGCACACAAGCCCAGAGGCCAATATTTATCTCCCACTGATTGATTTAGTGATTTTTTCAGGTAGATTTTGGAACCCAAATCAAGCAAAAAAATTAATAGGCTTTCTATGGCCCACAATTGGAGAGAGAGAGATGGCACACCCAGGAGTCAAGACTGGCACACAAGCAGAAAGGGCAATATTAATCTCCCACTGATTTGATTTTTTTTTTTTTTCAGGGAGACTTTAGAAAAAAAAAATACAAAAAAAACATGATTTTTTCAGGAATAATTTAGAAACCAAATAAAATAAAATGATTTTTTCAGGGAGAATTTAGAAAACAAATAAAACAAAAAATAGGCTTTCTAGGGCCCACTGACTGAGAGATGACGCACACAGGAGTCAGGAGTGGCACACAAGCCCAGAGGCGAATATTTATCTCCCACTGATTGATTTATTGATTTTTTCAGGTAGAATTTAGAACCCAAATCAACCAAAAAAATAAATAGGCTTTCTATGGCCCACTATTTGTGAGAGAGATGGCACGCTCAGGACTGGCACACAAGCCCAGAGGCCAATATTAATCTCCCACTTTTTTTTTTTTTTTCCAGGGAAAATTTATAAACCCAATAAAAAAAATAATAAATAGGCTTTCTATGGCCCACTATCTGAGAGAGAGAGATGGCACGCTTAGGACTGGCACACAAGCCCAAAGGCCAATATTAATCTCCCACTGATTGATTTATTGATTTTTTCAGGTAGAATTTAGAACCCAAATCAACCAAAAAAATAAATAGGCTTTCTATGGCCCACTATTTGTGAGAGAGATGGCACGCTCAGGACTGGCACACAAGCCCAGAGGCCAATATTAATCTCCCACTTTTTTTTTTTTTTTCCAGGGAAAATTTATAAACCCAATAAAAAAAATAATAAATAGGCTTTCTATGGTCCACTATCTGAGAGAGAGAGATGGCACGCTTAGGACTGGCACACAAGCCCAAAGGCCAATATTAATCTCCCACTGATTGATTTATTGATTTTTTCAGGTAGAATTTAGAACCCAAATCAAGCAAAAAAATTAATAGGCTTTCTATGGCCCACTGAGTGAGAGATGGCACACACAGGAGTCAGGAGTGGCACACAAGCCCTGAGGCCAATATTTTTCTCCCACTGATTGATGTTGTGATTTTTTCAGGTAGATTTTGGAACCCAAATCAAGCAAAAAAATAAATAGGCTTTCTATGGCCCACTAAGTGAGAGATGGCACACACAGGAGTAAGGAGTGGCACACAAGCCCTGAGGCCAATATTTTTCTCCCACTGATTGATGTAGTGATTTTTTCAGGTAGATTTTAGAACCCAAATCAAGCAAAAAAATAAATAGGCTTTCTATGGCCCACTGAGTGAGAGATGACACACACAGGGATGGCACTCTAGCAGAAATGTCAATCTTAATCTCCCACAAAAAAAAAAAAAAAAAAAGGAACTGTCCTTCAATTACTATCTCCCTGCAGTAATCTCAGCCAGGTATGGCAGGCAGCAATAAGGAGTGGACTGATGCACAAATTAAATAAAAAGTGTGGACAAACAAACAAGATAGCTGTGCAGAAAGGAAGGAACAAGAGGATTTGTGCTTTGAAAAAAGCAGTTGGTTTGCACAGCGGCGTACACACAGCAATGCAGCTATCAGGGAGCCTTCTAGGGCAGCCCAATGAGCTACAGCGCTGAGGGGAAAAAAAAAATGTAGCTTCCACTGTCCCTGCACACCGAAGGTGGTGTTGGGCAGTGGAAATCGCTACAGCACAAGCGGTTTGGTGGTTAATGGACCCTGCCTAACGCTATCCCTGCTTCTGACGAAGCGGCAGCAACCTCTCCCTAAGCTCAGATCAGCAGCAGTAACATGGCGGTCGGCGGGAACGCCCCTTTATAGCCCCTGTGACGCCGCGGACAGCAAGCCAATCACTGCAATGCCCTTCTCTAAGATGGTGGGGACCAGGACCTATGTCATCACGCTGCCCACACTCTGCGTTTACCTTCATTGGCTGAGAAATGGCGCTTTTCGCGTAATTGAAACGCGACTTTGGCGCGAAAGTCGCGTACCGCATGGCCGACCCCGCACAGGGGTCGGATCGGGTTTCATGAAACCCGACTTTGTCAAAAGTCGGCGACTTTTGAAAATGTTCGACCCGTTTCGCTCAACCCTAATCAATACCTCTCAATGGAATAGGACACTGCAAGGGCTCCAAGAAAAACCCACAACGCTTAGCATATTCCACGTCCATCAAATTCAGAGCAGCGCCTGAATCCACAAACGCCATGACAGAATATGATGACAAAGAGCAGATCAAGGTAACGGACAGAAGAAATTTTGACTGTACCGTACCAATGGTGGCAGACCTAGCGAACCGCTTAGTGCGCTTAGGACAATCAGAGATGGCATGAGTGGAATCACCACAGTAGAAACACAACCCATTCAGACGTCTGTGTTCTTGCCGTTCAACTCTGGTCAAAGTCCTATCGCACTGCATAGGCTCAGGTTTAAGCTCAGGTAATACCGCCAAATGGTGCACAGATTTACGCTCACGCAAGCGTCGACCGATCTGAATAGCCAAAGACATAGACTCATTCAAACCAGCAGGCATAGGAAATCCCACCATGACATCCTTAAGGGCTTCAGAGAGACCCTTTCTGAACATAGCTGCCAGCGCAGATTCATTCCATTGAGTGAGCACTGACCATTTTCTAAATTTCTGGCAATATACCTCTATCTCATCCTGACCCTGACAAAGAGCCAGCAAATTCTTTTCTGCCTGATCCACTGAATTAGGCTCATCGTACAGCAATCCGAGCGCCAGGAAAAACGCATTGATATTACTCAATGCAGGATCTCCTGGCGCAAGAGAAAATGCCCAGTCCTGAGGGTCGCCGCGCAAAAAAGAAATAATAATCAAAACCTGTTGAACTGGATCACCAGAGGAACGAGGTTTCAAGGCCAGAAATAACTTACAATTATTTTTGAAACTCAGAAACTTAGTTCTATCTCCAAAAAACAAATCAGGAATAGGAATTCTTGGTTCTAACATAGATTTCTGATCAATAGTGTCTTGAATCTTTTGTACTCTTGCCGAGAGCTGATCCACAAATGAAGACAGACTTCTAATGTCCATCGCTACACCTGTGTACTGAACCACCCAAATGTCTAGGGGAAAAAAAAGACAAAACACAAAGCCAAGAAAAAAAAAATGGTCTCAGAACTTCTTTTTTCCCTCTATTGAGAATCATTAGTACTTTTGGCTTCCTGTACTGTTATGAGAGGCAATTCAGTATCACAATGGACATGGAGGTCAGAGCACATACAGTGATCTGACAATAACCCAAAATAATAGAACGAGCTCTGAGACGTGGGAACTCTGCAGACCGCAATCCCTGATCCTCTCCAAACACAACTAGAGGCAGCCGTGGATTGCACCTAACGCTACCTATGCAACTCGGCACAGCCTGAGAAACTAACTAGTCTGAAGATAGAAAAAATAAGCCTACCTTGCCTCAGAGAAATACCCCAAAGGAAAAGGCAGCCCCCCACATATAATGACTGTGAGTAAGATGAAAAGACAAACGTAGGAATGAAATAGATTCAGCAAAGTGAGGCCCGATATTCTAGACAGAACGAGGATAGGAAAGATAACTTTGTCTACACAAAACCCTAAAGAAAACCACGCAAAGGGGGCAAAAAGACCCTCCGTACTGAACTAACGGCACGGAGGTACACCCTTTGCGTTCCAGAGCTTCCAGCAAAACAAATAGACAAGCTGGACAGAAAAAATAGCAACAAATAGCAAAGAAGCACTTAGCTATGCAGAGCAGCAGGCCACAGGAATGATCCAGAGAAACACAAGTCCAACACTGGAACATTGACAGGAAGCATGAATCAAAGCATTAGGTGGGGTTAAGTAGAGAAGCACCTAACGACCTCACCAGATCACCTGAGGGAGGAAACTCAGAAGCAGCAGTACCAGTTTCCTCCACAAACGGAAGCTCCCAGAGAGAATCAGGCTAAGTACCACTTGTGACCACAGGAGGGAGCTCTGCCACAGAATTCACAACACACCGCCAGCTGTTCCCCTGCTGTGTAGTCAGCAACGTGTCCAGCACAAGCCACGCTGGCACAACAGAACAAAATCTGCCACCAGTGCAGGCTTCGGCCTACACTCTGCTCCTCTCCTCCTCCTGCTGACCCTGGGCTCTAACACCGCCAGTTTTTGCCCGGACGTGCTAGCTGCACAGAGAAAAACACCAGCCAATGTGTCAGTGGGGTTCAGCACCGCCAGCTGTTCCCCTGCTGTGTAGCCGGCAACGTGTCCTGCAAACGCCACGCAGGCACCAGAACTGAAATTAACCCTGGGCTCTAACACCGCCAGTTGGGGCCCGGACGTGCTAGCTGCACAGAGAAAAACACCAGCCAATGTGTTAGTGGGGTTCAGCAACGCCAGCTGTTCCCCTGCTGTGTAGCCGGCATCGTGTCCAGCACAAGCCACGCTGGCACAACAGACCAAAAGCTGCCACCAGTGCAGGCTTCGGCCTACACTCTGCTCCTCTTTGATTCCCTGGGTTTCAACACTGTCAGTTGTCACCTGGAAGTGTTGTCTACACAGAAAAAACACTCGCTGATGTGTCAGTGGGGTTCAGCACCGCCAGCTGTTCCCCTGCTGTGTAGTCGGCAACGTGTCCAGCACAAGCCACGCTGGCACAACAGAACAAAAGCTGCCACCAGTGCAGGCTTCGGCCTACACTTTGCTCCTCTCCTCCTCCTGCTGACCCTGGGCTCTAACACCGCCAGTTTTTGCCCGGACGTGCTAGCTGCACAGAGAAAAACACCAGCCAATGTGTCAGTGGGGTTCAGCACCGCCAGCTCTTCCCCTGCTGTGTAGCCGGCAACGTGTCCAGCACAAGCCACGCTGGCACAACAGAACAAAAGCTGCCACCAGTGCAGGCTTCGGCCTACACTCTGCTCCTCTCCTCCTCCTGCTGACCCTGGGCTCTAACACCGCCAGTTTTTGCCCGGACGTGCTAGCTGCACAGAGAAAAACACCAGCCAATGTGTCAGTGGGGTTCAGCACCGCCAGCTGTTCCCCTGCTGTGTAGCCGGCAACGTGTCCTGCAAACGCCACGCAGGCACCAGAACTGAAATTAAAGGGACCCTGCCCCCCCCCCCCAGGTGTTTCTATGTATAACAGCCACCTTGTACAGCAGTAATGCTGCATTTGTACAAGGTGGCTGACTTTTTCTCCTTGCCCACGTGGAACTGAACACCTACAAAATGTGTCTCATTGGAGACCATTACACTGTCCCAGAGGTGTGACTTTCCTTGTTAAGGATACGCAGCGCTCCCCTTGTTAGCGCTGCCCGTCTTCTGACATCATTGGTTGGCTGCTTGTGCTTGTGCGTCCGCCCTGCCCGACACAACGCCCCTCGTTGTCTCATATATTTTGACTGCGAGGGTGTGATTGATGGGCATATGCAGTGCATATGTTCGCCTGTCTTCACTCATCTCCTTCCGCCTTCTTCAGACTGTGCGGCCTCATGGCCGTGGCATGCGATAAGGGATCAGCTGAGGCCACCCAGTCTGAAGCAGGTGTAAGGACATGTGTGAGCGGCAAACATATTTACTGTGCAAGGCCATGAATCCCAGCCCTGCAGTGTGACTTTATGAAAAGACACTGTGGGTCTGGGATTCATGGCCATCGATAACCGCACCGGCCAACATGAAATGAGGTCAGAAGACAGGCAGCGCTCACAGCGCATGGCCAATGGATAACAAGAGCGCAGAATCCTGTACAGCAAATAGCAACGCTCAAGAGGCTGCGCCCAGCACCAAGGCGTTATTTTTGGACACCTGTGCTGCGTCTCCTTAAAAAGACAAGTCACGCCTCCAATACAGTTCTACTGTACAATGGGCAAAATTGTGTACGTCTTTCATTCTGCGTGTGCAATGAGCAAAATTTAAAGAGCAACCTTTCACTTGTGGAGCATTACTGCTGCACAAGGTGTGGCTCTTCTACATTGTAACACCTGAGGGTGGGTTGAAGGTTACCTTTGAAATTGGTTCAATTAGGCTTCGGCCTACACTCTGCTCCTCTCCTCCTCCTGCTGACCCTGGGCTCTAACACCGCCAGTTTTTGCCCGGAAGTGCTAGCTGCACAGAGAAAAACACCAGCCAATGTGTCAGTGGGGTTCAGCAACGCCAGCTGTTCCCCCGCTGTGTAGCCGGCAACGTGTCCTGCAAACGCAACGCAGACACAAAGCTGCCTCCAGTGCAGGCTTCGGCCTACACTATGCTCCCCCTGCTTACCCTTTGCTCCAACACTGCTAGTTGGGGCTCTAGGAAGACAATCTTGAATAGGCAACGCATCCGGGTTCCAGCACCGCCAGCTGGTTCTCGGCAGTGTTTTTGTCACGGGTACTCCCTCGTGCCCAGCCTGATTCCAGCACCGTCAGCTGTTTCCGGGTAGTGTCAAGCTCACTGAGACGCCTATGCGTTGCCCCGTCATGTTGCGGTCGGGTTAGCCAACTCCAGGGTGCCTCCAGTTTAGGAGCTTCCTATGTGGGCTGCGTGAATTGGCAGTCAAGGCTGGTTCTGTAGTGCCAGTAGGCCAAGCTCCCCCTGTAGGACTGTTGGGGTTCGGTAACTGCGGCTGCCTCGTGGCCTAGCTGTTCTCTCCTCTCCTGTGGACCTTCTGGTCCATATCCTGGTTCCAGCACCGTCAGCTGGTTCCAGGCAGAGCCTTTGGCTTAGGTGCCTCCTCCTGGGTATCCGAGTTCCGCCAACGCCAGGCGGTCCTTGGTAGTGCTTTTAAGCGCAGGCACCTACAGCTTAGTAACCGGGTTCCAGCACCGTCAGCTGGTCCTCGGTGCCATTGGCTCTTGCACACTGGGGCAACGCATCCGGGTTCCAGCACCGCCAGCTGGTTCTCGGCAGTGTTTTTGTCACGGGTACTCCCTCGTGCCCAGCCTGGTTCCAGCACCGTCAGCTGTTTCCGGGTAGTGTCAAGCTCACTGAGACGCCTATGCTTTGCCCCGTCGTGTTGCGGTCGGGTTAGCCAACTCCAGGGTGCCTCCAGTTTAGGAGCTTCCTATGTGGGCTGCGTGAATTGGCAGTCAAGGCTGGTTCTGTAGTGCCAGTAGGCGAAGCTCCCCCTGTAGGACTGTTGGGGTTCGGTAACTGCGGCTGCCTCGCGGCCTAGCTGTTCTCTCCTCTCCTGTGGACCTTCTGGTCCACATCCTGGTTCCAGCACCGTCAGCTGGTTCCGGGCAGAGCCTTTGGCTTAGGTGTCTCCTCCTGGGTATCCGAGTTCCGCCAACGCCAGGCGGTCCTTGGTAGTGCTTTTAAGCGCAGGCACCTACAGCTTAGTAACCGGGTCCCAGCACCGTCAGCTGGTCCTCGGTGCCATTGGCTCTTGCACACTGAGGCAACGCATCCGGGTTCCAGCACCGCCAGCTGGTTCTCGGCAGTGTTTTTGTCACGGGTACTCTCTCGTGCCCAGCCTGGTTCCAGCACCGTCAGCTGTTTCCGGGTAGTGTCAAGCTCACTGAGACGCCTATGCTTTGCCCCGTCATGTTGCGGTCGGGTTAGCCAACTCCAGGGTGCCTCCAGTTTAGGAGCTTCCTATGTGGGCTGCGTGAATTGGCAGTCAAGGCTGGTTCTGTAGTGCCAGTAGGCCAAGCTCCCCCTGTAGGACTGTTGGGGTTCGGTAACTGCGGCTGCCTCGCGGCCTAGCTGTTCTCTCCTCTCCTGTGGACCTTCTGGTCCACATCCTGGTTCCAGCACCGTCAGCTGGTTCCGGGCAGAGCCTTTGGCTTAGGTGCCTCCTCCTGGGTATCCGAGTTCCGCCAACGCCAGGCGGTCCTTGGTAGTGCTTTTAAGTGCAGGCACCTACAGCTTAGTAACCGGGTTCCAGCACCACCAGCTGGTTCTCGGCAGTGTATTTGTCACGGGTACTCCCTCGTGCCCAGCCTGGTTCCAGCACTGTCAGCTGTTTCCGGGTAGTGTCAAGCTCACTGAGACGCCTATGCTTTGCCCCGTCGTGTTGCGGTCGGGTTAGCCAACTCCAGGGTGCCTCCAGTTTATGAGCTTCCTATGAGGGCTGCGTGAATTGGCAGTCAAGGCTGGTTCTGTAGTGCCAGTAGGCGAAGTTCCCCCTGTGGGACTGTTGGGGTTCGGTAACTGCGGCTGCCTCGCTGTTCTCTCCTCTCCTGTGGACCTTCTGGTCCACATCCTGGCTCCAGCACCGTCAGCTGGTTCTCGGCAGTGTCTTTTGCTCTTGTACCTTCTGCTCCCCATCCTGGTTCCAGTACCGTCAGCTGGTTCCGGGCAGAGCCTTTGGCTTAGGTGCCTCCTTCTGGGTATCCAAGTTCCACCAACGTCAGGTGGTCCTTGGTAGTGCTTTCAGGCACAGGTACCTCCTGCTTAGTAACCAGGTTCCAGTAACGTCAGCTGGTCCTCGGTAGTTCCATTGGCTCTTGGACCTTCGGCTACCCATCCGGGTTCCAGTACCGTCAGCTGGTTCTCGGCAGTGTCTTTTGCTCTTGTACCTTCTGCTCCCCATCCTGATTCCAGTAACGTCAGCTGGTTCCGGGCAGAGCCTTTGGCTTAGGTGCCTCCTTCTGGGTATCCGAGATCCGCCAACATCAGGCGGTCCTTGGTAGTGCTTTTTAGCACGGGTACCTCCTGCTTAGTAACCGGGTTCCAGTAACGTCAGCTGGTCCTCGGTAGTCCATAGGCTCTTGAACGTTCGGGTAGCCATCCGAGTTCCAGTTCCATCAGCTGGTTCTTGGCATTTTCTCAGCCTTCTTGTACCTTCTGCTACATTTCCAAGTTGAAGACCCTAAAGACGACGACCCGGAAGACCACCCCTAAGATGACGACGACACCAGAGACGACAACCAGTGAGATGACGACGACCCTGGAGATGACGACCCTGAAGACCACCCCGATGACAACGACGACGGCGGAGACGACGACGGCGGAGACGACGACGGCGGAGACGACGACGGCGGAGACGACGACCCTGGAGACGACGACCCGGGAGACGACGACATGGAAGACCGAGAAGCAGAAGAACAAGAGGCTGCAGAATAAAGAGCAGAAGAACATTAAGCATAACACTTAATATCAGAGCAAAAGATATTATCTAAATTATATGCAGAAGAAGACTAAAGGTACCGTCACACTTAGCGACGCTGCAGCGATACCGACAACGATCCGGATCGCTGCAGCGTCGCTGTTTGGTCGCTGGAGAGCTGCCGGGCAGCCGGAAAGCAGAGCGGTGACGTCACCGCTGTGCTTTCCGGCCGCTGTGCTCACAGCCAGAGCAGAGAAGCCCAGCGCCGGGGACAGACAGCGGTAGGTAAGTATGTAGTGTTTTTTTTTTACTTTAACGATGGTAACCAGGGTAAACATCGGGTTACTAAGCGCGGCCCTGCGCTTAGTAACCCGATGTTTACCCTGGTTACCAGCGAAGACATCGCTGAATCGGCGTCACACACGCCGATTCAGCAATGTCTGCGGGAGATCCAGCGACGAAATAAAGTTCTGGCTTTTCTTCCCCGACCAGCGATATCACAGCAGGGGCCTGATCGCTGCTGCCTGTCACACTGGACGATGTCACTAGCCAGGACGCTGCAACGTCACGGATCGCTAGCGATATAGTCCAGTGTGACGGTACCTTAAGCAGTGTATGGGGGTGAGTCCGTTCCTCCTCGTGGTGCCCCTGGATAAAGCCTGATGCTGCAGGCCAAACTGAACGCGGACAAATGTAACTCTTTTGTGACAGGCAGAATGGAAGGTGTAATCTTCAAACTTTTATAGATAACAACTACGGGAATGCCTGTCACAAATGAGAATATGATGAAGAAGTAGAATAGGAAGAATAATAATAGTTGAATAAAATGAATATGTAGAATAGGAAGAATAATAATAGTTGAATAAAATGAATATGAAGAATGTAATTAAAAAAAAAATGTAGAAGATGAAGAAGAAGATGAATAAGGTGAAGAAGTTGATGTCAAAGATGCTGATGATGATGAAGATGAAAGTGTGGGAAAAGTAAAAAAAAAGAAGGGGAAGGGCGTGGAATAGTGAAACATCAATATCTGACAAAATTAAAAAAAATTTACATAGTCAATATCTTTGTCACTCTGAACGTCTTTAAAAAAAAAAAAAATCATGCTATTCTATTTGATTGGGCTAAACCTCTATGCCTTTAATGTCTCCGCCACCTCCCCAAATACATCCTGCATTATTCTTAGTTGTTTTCCTTCATGTAGAATGAACCAACAAAGAAAGAAAGGGTTTATTTTAATTCCGATATTTTGGTCCAATTGACTTGCATTGGGATCGGGTATCGGTATCGGCGATATCCGATATTTTTTGAATATCGGCCGATCCAATTCGATACCGATACTTTCCGATATCGGAAGGTATCGCTCAACACTACTTATACATTGTATTGTCTCAGCACTAATAAACACCGAGTTCATTTTCCAAAACTTTTTGCGTGGGGTCCTCGCAAGAACTGTGCAAGTTTTTAGTGAGAGGAATGATTGCTCAAACCCAATCACTAATGCTCTATTATCCCACCACTATGACCAATATGTCATGAACCGTGGGGGTTTGGTTGCCCCACGTTCTTCATCAGGGATTTATTTATATCTCACTTTCCAGTTCTGGTTTGGATTTTGCAGCTCTATGGTGCCCCTCTTACCCTGATGTCAGTCAGGGAACTGCACCTAGGGTAATTAGTTGCCAGAAAGACTGCCTTGCTAGGTACTGGCTATTGGGCACACTGCTTTTGAGACCAGCAAATGCAGTGGAAAGTTCCGGAAGTGTAATTGGGACAACAAGACATTCTTCCTATTTCCTGACAAGTTCTATTTTCCCTTTTCCTGTCTTGTTGTTCTCCCTCTCCCTGTGTTGTTCACCATATGCAGTGATGAGGCTAGTGTCCTTGCTGGCCAGTGCACTAGCCAGGGAATAGTGAGGAGACAAACAGGGTTTAGGCACGAGATTGCAGTGGGGGGAAAGACCCGCTTAGGGCATTAGAGGAGTCTAGAGACAGGCACAGGTTGGAGATCAGGAGGTGCCCCATCCCTTGGTCCCTACTGCGAGGTCCTTCCACTCCCCATTCCATCCTATTGGTGTACGTTGTGTCGTCCTCTGGACTTTAACCATATTGCTTCGTGACACTTCCCTTCCAAGCTCTGCCGTGCGCCCAAACTATTGTTTTCCTCCACAAATTGCACAACAAATTGTATGAAGCAATTTCTTGTTACCCTTATGAAAATGCAAAATTTGGAGCTAAAAAGATTTATCTGGGAAAAATGTGATTTTTTTTTATTTTCATGGCTTAACATTATAAACTTCTGTGAAGCACCTGGGGGTTCAAGGTGTTCAAAACATATTTAGATAAGTTCCTAAAGGGGTCTAGTTTCCAAAATAGTGTCACTTGTGAGGAATTTCCACTGTTTAGGCACATCAGGGGCTCTCCAAATACGACATGGCATCCCCTAATTATTTCTGCAAATTTTACATTCAAAAAGTCAAATGGTGCTGTTTATCTTTTCCTTCCACATTCCAAAAATTTCTGTGAAGCACCTGAAGGGTTAATAAACTTCTTGAATGTGGTTTTGAGAAACTTGAGGGGTGCAGTTTTTAGAATGCTGTTACTTTTGGGTGTTTTCTGTTATATAGGCCTCTCAAAGTCACTTCAAATGTGAGGTGATCCCTTAAAAAAATGTTTTTGCAAATTTTGTTGTAAAAATGAGAAATCGCTGGTCAAGTTTTAACGCTTATAACTTCCTAACAAAGAAAATTATGTTTCAAAAATTATGTTGATGTAAAGTAGACATGTTGGAAATGTTATCTATTAATTATTTTGTGTGATATGACTCTCTGAGTTAAAGGAATAAAAATTAAAAGTTTGAAAATTGTGAAATTTACAAAATTTTTGAAAATTTCCATTTTTTTTCACAAATAACAGGAAGTCATATCAAACAAATGTTATCACTATCATGAAGTACAATATGTCATGAGAAAACATGCTCAGAATCAGTGGTATGCTTTGAAGCTTTTTAGAGTTATGACCAAATAAATTGACAGTGGTCAAAATTGTAAACGGGCCTGGTCAGGAAGGTGAAAACCAGCTTCAGGGCACAGGGGTTACAACATTGCTACTTTACATTTTATTCAGAAAGGCAGAAAAGATCTTACAAGTTTATGGGAGTTTAAATAGATCATATAGCCAAAAGAGATACCCCCATATAGAATAGTTAAAATATACATTTTATTAAGAATTAACATATATTCAAACAAAACCGTCAAAACAAGATTAAAAGGGAATCTACTGTAAACAGCTTCAGACTGGAACACCTTGGGCCAATCAGAGAAAATCATTCTTGGGGCCCCCTATGTAGCTACATAGAAATAAATAAATGACCACCAATTATGTGGTAAAACACGCTAATATCAGGGTATAGCATAGTACACTTCTTAATGATATAGCAAGGGTTAAGGTAGCCCCCACATAGAATATAATGTAGCCCCCTTCATAGAATATAATGTAGCCCCCTCATTGGGTATAGTGCAGCCCCCTCATAGGGTATAATGCAGTCCCCTCACAGAGTATAATGCTACCCCCTCATAGGGTATAATGCAGCCCCCTCATATAGTGTCATGCAGCCCCCATTGAATATAATGTAGATCCCTCAGAGTATAATGCAGCCCCCCATAGGGTATATGCGAAGGATGCAGTTCCGGAAGGCGCGTCGGGGTGTGTGCCACACCTCGAACCGGGAACTGGACCACCACCAGGTAACATCCATTGATG
This sequence comes from Ranitomeya imitator, assembly GCF_032444005.1. Taxonomy (NCBI): domain Eukaryota; kingdom Metazoa; phylum Chordata; class Amphibia; order Anura; family Dendrobatidae; genus Ranitomeya; species Ranitomeya imitator. The sequence continues at coordinate 105,178,807 of NC_091285.1, read as the reverse complement.
ATATGTATATTACTTCCATATTACTTCCATCCATACCTTTTATCTCTGTGTATTATGCGGTCAGTACATCTCTTTCTCATGATTACTTTCTTTCTTAATTAGGATATTGACTTACATTATACAGCATGGATTCATTTTTTGCACTGCTGAAAACTTGGCTATATATAGAGTGTGGCACCACCTACACCTGCTTGGTATTCATGTATACCGTGATGGGCACTCTGCTATTCATACGTCTAACAATACGTTTTATTATTTCCTATTTATATAAACTTTAATATATGTGCCCCATGTACCCCTTCCTATGATCATTTTCAGAGCTTTTGCACCTTTGATTAGCAGGTTCTTGTAACATCTTTTTTGTGGTCCCCTATTCACTTGCATTAATTATATGTTGTACAGAGCTGCCTTTTTTTAATTGTCCTTTTTATTTCATTATTTAATTTGTGGGGGCACTCTTCCACACAGTGCCAACTTTTGCCGTTCACCTTTCAATAAAGGCGTTTTATATACCGTAATCTATACCAGTGTCCCATTACCTATCTTATTTTATAACTCATGTTCAGGGGTTTCTTCGGTTTTCTCTACTCCTGAATGGTTTGCCATTCAATGTTTATGACGTACATGCTACTATTATTTATGTTTGATGTTCAGATACTGATTTTCTTCTCATTTAAGCTGTTAACTTCATTTTTTCTGTTTGTTCTCAAAGGGTATAATGCAGCTCCTCATAGTATACAGTTAAGTCCATATATATTTGGACAGAGATCAAGATTTTTCTAATTTTGGTTATAGACATTACCACAATGAATTTTAAACAAAACAATTCAGATGCAGTTGTAGTTCAGACTTTCAGCTTTCATTTGAGGGTTTCAGCTCCTTAACATGTGCCACCCTGTTTTTAAAGGGACCAAAAGTAATTGGACAATTGACTCTAAGGCTATTTCATGGACAGGTGTGGGCAATCCCTTCGTTATGTCATTCTCAATTAACCAGATAAAAGGCCTGGAGTTGATTTGAGGTGTGGTGCTTGCATTTGGAAGGTTTTGCTGTGAAGTAAACATGCAGTCAAAGGTGCTCTCCATGCAGGTGAAAAAAGCCATCCTTAAGCTGCGAAAACAGAAAAAACCCATCCGAGAAATTGCTACAATATTAGGAGTGGCAAAATCTACAGTTTAGTACATCCTGAGAAAGATAGAAAGAAAGCACTGGTGAACTCATCAGTGCAAAAAGACTTGGGCACCCACGGAAGACAACAGTGGTGGATGATCGCAGAATAATCTCCATGGTGAAGAGAAACCCCTTCACAACAGCCAACCAAGTGACCAACACTCTCCAGGAGGTAGGCGTGTCAATATCCAAATCTACCATAAAGAGAAGACTGCATGAAAGTAACTACAGAGGGTTCACTGCACGGTGCAAGCCACTCATAAGTATCAAGAATAAAAAGGCTAGACTGGACTTTGCTAAACACATCTAAAAAAGCCAGCACAGTTCTGGAACAACATTCTTTGGACAGATGAAACCAAGATCAACCTCTACCAGAATGATGGAAAGAGAAAAGTATGGCGAAGGCGTGGTACAGCTCATGATCCAAAGCATACCACATCATCTGTAAAACACGGCGGTGGCAGTGTGATGCCTCGGGCATGCATGGCTGCCAGTGGCACTGGGTCACTAGTGTTTATTGATGATGTGACACAGGAATGAATTCTGAGGTATTCAGAGACATACTGTGTGCTCAGATCCAGCCAAATGCAGCCAAACTGATTGGTCGTCATTTCATACTACAGATGGACAATGACCCAAAACATAAAGCCAAAGCAACCCAGGAGTTTATTAAAGCAAAGAAGTGATATGAAAAAAGCAATATATAACAACAATTTGAACGCATCAAATGATCCTACCAAATATCTGGGAACATAGCATAAGCAGGAATTAAAACATAAATTTTAATGTGTATATATAAAAAGAAAACAAAGTACAAAAAATAGTGTCACCTAAAGAGGAATATAAAAAGGGTACTACATAATGTGACCTGTCAGGTACTACATCATAACTGGATTAGTACTCCTAAGGGTTTAATAAAACAACACTCACAATGGCCCAGTGTGTTTATTAATCAACCCAAGGTACCTTTTTTGATAAGGGTAACACACACATGCAAAAGTACTGATTGAGTGCCAAAACAAATAAATGGATAACCTTGGTTGCATAAATATCAGCAGGTATCACAAAAAAGGAGCAGGGGTCAAATGGTGTGAAACATGAACAAATATATAAAATGGAACAGTCTCACCAATTGCCAAGGACCAGTAAAGTGGAGCCAAAACTTGCTGGAATGAAAGAATCCATCATGCCACAGCGTCGGGTGACAATACCCTGTCAATCCCTATAGGGGCTATCAATAAAGCTGAATCCCCAAGCTCCCGCCTTCACAAGGGCAGTCCACATCAACCCCTAAAATATAACGTGCCCTGCACTGTCCCTATATCGGTATCCCAACACGTTTCTTTTAAGCTGGATCATCAGGGGACTAGCTTGCATGGGAGATAAAGTGCTAAAGTGCTACATGAAAAGGCATAGAGACTTGCCACCCTCTATGCTACACTGCAGAGAGTGCGAGGAACAATCAGTTCCCCTTAAAAAGGTGTGCTGCAAGGCTTAAACAGCCTATCACCAACTTCACAAGAATCATGTGACAGACTTAATTAGACAGATGGTATAATATGTACGACGTTTATAATGGATGAAACTGATGCTATGGGATTTACCCAAAATACATCTCTAATAGAGAGACATGCCGCGATGTATAACGCCCCATAATTCATTAAAATGACCTGTTTAATCTTTTCTGACAGGCTGGAAAATGCTAAGCGTACATTGTAGAGCCACAAGAACAACAACTTCCGGTAGCGACCGGAAGTTGACGTTGCTCAGACAACGGGACGCCAGCAGACGCATGAGACCAGGCATCACAGAATCCGCCAGTGGGCGGTAAGCCATAACGTGTTGCTGTACTATAAATGAGGGCAGATACATCATTGACAATATTATATCAAGGCGTTGGATTCATAGAAAGCTGCCCCAATTCGTCAATCAAACGGCACATGCGCACATGTTGATTAGAGGCAAAAAACATATTGTTGGCGTCTACATGGATATGTATACTAATAAACAATAGGGCATTACAGACCAATATATTAAGCTTTGAAACAGCCCGTTTCCAAAAGGGTGCATTGCGCCAACAAATCGAAACTTTTTAATTATCAAAAAGATCAAGCTGCATATGCGCACGTATGGAAAGCCTATTTCATTCTATATTTCCCGGGATATCATAAGCGAAACCTCATTAAATCTCCACAAGTGTTATATGGGAATGCTCGAAGTAAAATCTAGTTGACATTGCTCAGACAACGGGACACCAGCCGAATGACGCGTGAAACCAGGCATCACAGAGGATCCGCCAGTGGGCGGTAAGCCATAATGTGCTGTTGTACTGTAAATAAGGGCAAATACATAATTTATAATAACATGTCAAAGCGCTTGATTCATAAAAAAGCTGCCCCAATTCGCCAAACAAACGGCGCATGCGCGCATGTGGATTAAAGGCAAAGAACATATTGTTAGCATCTACATGGATACGTATGCTAATAAACAATAGGGCATTACAGGCCAATATATTAAGCTTTGAAACAGCCCGTCTCCAAAAGGGCGCATTGCGCCAACAAATCGAATGGATGTTTTATTTGATGTTTCTGTTGAACTTTCTCTGTTGATATCCAATTGTCTTTCACACATAGTGTGCCTCTCCATTAATCCTTTTTGTTTTGTCACCCTTTTGGGTTTTTGCATTTTTATTGACTGTTATCATCATGGCCTCTAATATATTAATGTAATATGGGGCATACTTGTTATATTAAATTGTTGATACTAGATGGTATTTTCCACCTCGAGCATTCCCATATAACATGTGTGGAAACTTAATGAGGTTTTGCTCATGACATGCCGGGAAATATAGGGTTAAAGAGGCTTTCTATATGTGCGCATGCGCTGTTTGATCCTTTGATGTGTGTATCCTTTGGATAATTGAAATGTTTTGATTTGTTGGCGCAATGCGCCCTTTTGTAGATGGGCTGTTTCAAAGTCTAAGGCTGCCGTCACACTATCAGTATTTGGTCAGTATTTTACATCAGTATTTGTAAGCCAAAACCAGGAGTGGGTGATAAATGCAGAAGTGGTGCATATGTTTCTATTATACTTCTCCTCTATTTGTTCCTCTCCTGGTTTTGGCTTACAAATACTGAGGTAAAACACTGACCAAATACTGCGAGTGTGATGGCAGCCTAATAAATTGGCCTGTAATGCCTTATTGTCTATTAGCATACAGTACAGACCAAAAGTATGGACACACCTTCTCATTTAAAGATTTTTCCTTATTTTCATAACTATGAAAATTGTAAATTCACACTGAAGGCATCAAAGCTATGAATTAACACATGTGGAATTATATTTGACAAAAAAGTGTGAAACAGCTGAAAATACGTCTTATATTCTAGGTTCTTCAAAGTAGCCACCTTTTGCTTTGATAACTGCTTTGCACACTCTTGGCATTCTCTTGATGAGCTTCAAGAGGTAGTCACCAAGAATGGTTTTCACTTTACAGGTGTGCCCTGACAGGTTTAATAAGTGGGATTTCTTGCCTTATAAATGGGGTTAGGACCATCAGTTTTTTTGAGCAGAAGTCTGGTGGATACACAGCTGATAGTCCTTCTGAATAGACTGTTAGCTGATTTTTTCTTGCCATAATACAAATTCTAAGTAAAGAAAAACGAGTGGCCATCATTACTTTAAGAAATGAAGGTCAGTCAGTCCAAAAAATTGGGAAAACTTTTAAAGTATCCCAAGTGCAGTTGCAAAAACCATCAAGCGCTACAAAGAACCTGGCTCACATGAGGACCGCCCCAGGAAAGTCACCTCTGCTTCTGAAGATAAGTTTATCTGAGTCTCCAGCCTCAGAAATTGCAGGTTAACAGCAGCTCAGATTAGGCTACGTTCACACTAGCGTTGTGCGCCGCTGCGTCGGCGACACGACGCACAACGCACCGAAAAACGCGTGCAAACGCACGCAAAAACGCTGCGTTTTTCGACGCGTGCGTCGTTTTTTGACGAAAATCGGACGCAAGAAAAATGCAACTTGTTGCGTTTTCTTGGTCCGACGCTAGCGTCAAAAAAGACGCACGTGTCGGAAAACGCAACACACAAAAACGCATGCGTCCCCCATGTTAAACATAGGGGCGCATGACGCGTGCGTCGCCGCTGCGTCGCCCGACGCTAGCGCGACGCACACTAGCCGAACGCTAGTGTGAACGTAGCCTTAGAGACCAGGTCAATGCCACACAGAGTTCTAGCAGCAGACACATCTCTACAACAACTGTTAAGAGGAGACTTTGTGCAGCAGGCCTTCATGGTAAAATAGCTGCTAGGAAACCACTGCTAAGGACAGGCAACAAGCAGAAGAGACTTGTTTGGGCTAAAGAACACAAGGAATGGACATTAGACCAGTGGAAATCTGTGCTTTGTTCTGATGAGTCCAAATATGAGATCTTTGGTTCCAACCACAGTGTCTTTGTGCGACACAGAAAAGATGAACGGATGGACTCTAGATGCCTGGTTCCCACCGTGAAGCATGGAGGAGGAGGTGTGATGGTGTGGGGGTGCTTTGCTGGTGACACTGTTGGGGATTTATTCAAAATTGAAGGCATACTGAACCAGCATGGCTACCACAGCATCTTGCAGTGGCATGCTATTCCATCCGGTTTGCGTTTAGTTGGTTCATCATTTATTTTTCAACAGGACAATGACCCCAAACACACCTCCAGGCTGTTTAAGGGCTATTTGACCAAGAAGGAGAGTGATGGAGTGCTACGCCAGATGACCTGATTGTTTGGGGTGAGCTGGACCGCAGAGTGAAGGCAAAAGGACCAGCAAGTGCTAAGCATCTCTGGGAACTCCTTCAAGATTGTTGGAAGACCATTTCCGGTGACTACCTCTTGCAGCTCATCAAGGGAATGCCAAGAGTGTGCAAAGCAGTCATCAAAGCAAAAGGTGGCTACTTTGAAGAACCTAGAATATAAGACATATTTTCAGTTGTTTCACACTTTTTTGTTAAGTATATAATTCCACATGTGTTAATTCATAGTTTTGATGCCTTCAGTGTGAATTTACCAATTTTCATAGTCATGAAAATACAGAAAAATCTTTAAATGACAAGGTGTGTCCAAACTTTTGGTCTTTACTGTATGTATCCATGTAAATGCCAACAATATGTTCTCTGCCTTTAATCCACATGCGCGCATGCGCCGTTTGTTTGGCGAATTTGGGCAGCTTTTTTATGAATCAAGCGCCGTGACATGTTATTGTAAATGATGTATTTGCCCTTATTTACAGTACAGCAGCACATTATGGCTTACCGCCCACTGGCGTATCCTCTGACTGTGATGCCTGGTTTCACGCGTCGTTTGGCTGGCGTCCCGTTGTCTGAGCAATGTCAACTAGATTTTACCTTGAGCATTCCCATATAACACTTGTGGGGATTTAATGAGGTTTCGCTTATGATATGCCGGGAAATATAGGATGAAATAGGCTTTCCAAACGTGCGCATACGCTGCTTGATCTTTTTGATAATTAAAAAGTTTTGATTTGTTGGCGCAATGCACCCTTTTGGAGAAGGGCTGTTTCAAAGCTTAATATATTGGCCTGTAATAACCTATTATTTATTAGCATACGTATCCAAGTAGACGCCAACAATATGTTCTTTGCCTTTAATCCACATGCGCGCATGCGCCGTTTGTTTGGCAAATTGGGGCAGCTTTTTTATGAATCAAGCGCCTTGACATGTTATTATAAATGATGTATTTGCCCTTATTTACAGTACAGCAGCACGTTATGGCTTACTGCCCACTAGCGGATCCTCTGACTGTGATGCCTGGTTTCACGCGTCGTTCGGCTGGCGTTCCGTTGTCTGAGCAATGTCAGCTAGATTTTATCTTGAGCATTTCCATATAACACTTGTGGGGATTTAATGAGGTTTCGCTTATGATATGCCGGGAAATATAGGATGAAATAGGCTTTCCATACGTGCGCATACGCAGCTTGATCTTTTTGATAATTAAAAAGTTTCGATTTGTTGGCGCAATGCTCCCTTTTGGAGACGGGCTGTTTCAAAGCTTAAAGGGAACCTGTCACCCCGAAAATCGCGGGTGAGGTAATCCCACCGGCATCAGGGGCTTATCTGCAGCATTCTATAATGCTGTAGATAAGCCCCCGATGTTACCTGAAAAAGGAGAAAAAGACGTTAGATTATACTCACCCAGGGGCGGTCCCGCTGCTGGTCTGGTCAGATGGGCGTCTCCGGTCCGCTGCGGCGCCTCCTATCTTCTTTCCATGACGTCCTCTTCTGATCTTCGGCCACGGCTCCGGCGCAGGCGTACTTTGCTCTGCCCTGTTGAGGGCAGACAAAGTACTGCAGTGCGCAGGCGCCGAGCCTCTGACCTTTCCGGCGCCTGCGCACTGCTGTACTATCCTCTGCCCTCAACAGGGCAGAGCAAAGTACGCCTGCGCCGGAGCCGTGGCCGAAGATCAGAAGAGGACGTCATGGAAAGAAGATAGGAGGCGCCGCAGCGGACCGGAGACGCCCATCTGACCAGACCAGCAGCGGGACCGCCCCTGGGTGAGTATAATCTAACGTCTTTTTCTCCTTTTTCAGGTAACATCGGGGGCTTATCTACAGCATTATAGAATGCTGCAGATAAGCCCCTGATGCCGGTGGGATTACCTCACCCCCGATTTTCGGGGTGACAGGTTCCCTTTAATATATTGGCCTGTAATGCCCTATTGTTTATTAGTATACGTATCCATGTAGACGCCAACAATATGTTTTTTGCCTCTAATCAACATGCGCGCAGGCGCCGTTTGATTGACGAATTGGGGCAGCTTTCTATGAATCCAACGCCTTGATATAATATTGTCAATGATGTATCTGCCCTCATTTATAGTACAGCAACACTTTATGGCTTACCGCCCACTGGCGGATGCTCTGATGCCTGGTCTCATGCGTCTGCTGGCGTCCCGTTGTCTGAGCAACGTCAACTTCCGGTCGCTACCGGAAGTTGTTGTTCTTGTGGCTCTACAATGTACGCTTAGCATTTTCCAGCCTGTCAGAAAAGATTAAACAGGTCATTTTCATGAATTATGGGGCGTTATACATCGCGGCATGTCTCTCTATTAGAGATGTATTTTGGGTAAATCCCATAGCATCAGTTTCATCCATTATAAATGTCGTACATATTATACCATCTGTCTAATTAAGCCTGTCACATGATTCTTGTGAAGTTGGTGATAGGCTTTTTAAGCCTTGCAGCACACCTTTTTAAGGGGAACTGATTGTTCCTCGTACTCTCTGCAGTGTAGCATAGAGGGTGGCAAGTCTCTATGCCTTTTCATGTAGCACTTTAGCACTTTATCTCCCATGCAAGCTAGTCCCCTGATGATCCAGCTTGAAAGAAACGCGTTGGGATACCGATATAGGGACAGTGCAGGGCACGTTATATTTTAAGGGTTGATGTGGACTGCCCTTGTAAAGGCGGGAGCTTGGGGATTCAGCTTTATTGATAGCCCCTATAGGGATTGACAGGGTATTGTCTGCCGACGCTGTGGCATGATGGATTCTTTCATTCCAGCAAGTTTTGGCTCCACTTTACTGGTCCTTGGCAATTGGTGAGACTGTTCCATTTTATATATTTGTTCATGTTTCACGCCATTTGACCCCTGCTCCTTTTTTGTGATACCTGCTGATATTTATGCAACCAAGGTTATCCATTTATTTGTTTTGGCACTCAATCAGTACTTTTGCATGTGTGTGTTACCCTTATCAAATAAGGTACCTTGGTTGATTAATAAACACACTGGGCCATTGCGAGTGTTGTTTTATTAAACCCTTAGGAGTACTAATCCAGTTATGATGTAGTACCTGACAGGTCACATTATGTAGTACCCTTTTTATATTCCTCTTTAGGTGACACTATTTTTTGTACTTTGTTTTCTTTTTATATATACACATTAAAATTTATGTTTTAATTCCTGCTTATCCTAAAGCAAAGAAGTGGAATATTCTTGAATGGCCAAGTCAGTCACCTGATCTCAACCCAATTGAGAATGCATTTCACTTGTTAAAGACTAAACTTCAGACAGAAAGGCCCACAAACAAACAGCAACTGAAAACCACCGCAGTGAAGGCCTGGCAGAGCACCAAAAGGAGAAAACACCGAGTCTGGTGATGTCCATGTGTTCAATACTTCAGGTAGTCATTGCTATAAAGGGTTTTCAACCAAGTACTAGAAATTAACATTTTATTTAAAATTATTTAATCTGTCCAATTACTTTTGGTCCCTTTAAAAACAGGGTGGCACATGTTAAAGAGCTGAAACTCCTAAAGCCTTCATCGAATTTTAATGTGGATACCCTCAAATGAAAGCTGAAAGTCTGAACTTCAACTGCATCTTAATTTTTTTTAAATTTATTGTGTTAATGTCTATAACCAAAATTAGAAAAATGTTGCCTCGGTCCAAATATATATGGACTTAACTGTATAATGCAGCCCCCTCATAGGATATAATGCAGCCCCTCACAGGATATAATGCAGCCCCATAGGGTATAATGCAGCCTCCTCATAGGATATAATGCAGCCCCCATAAAATATAATGCAGCCCTCTCAGAGTGTAATGCAGCCCCCTCATAGGGTATAATGCAGCCCCCCATAGAATATAATGCAGCTACCGCAGAGTATAGTACAGCCCCCTCATACGGTATAATGCAGCATGCAGCCCCCTCATAGGGAATAATGTCGCCCCCGATAGGGTATAATGCTGTCTCCTCATAGGGTATAATACAGACCCCCATAGAATATAATGTACCCCCTCATAAGCTATAATGCAGCCCCTCTTCATAGAATATAATGTAGCCCTTCATAGCGTATAATGCAGTCCTCCATAGATTATAATGTAGCCCCCTCAAATAGTATAATGCCGCCCACCCATAGAATATAATGTAGCCCCCCATAGAATATTATGCAGCCCCCCATAGGGTATAATGCAGCCTCCTCATAGGGTATAATACAGCCCCCCAGAGTATAATGTAACCCCCTCATGGGATACAATGCAGTCCCCCAATAGAATATAATGTATCCCCCTTATAGGGTATAATGCAGCCCCCATAGAATATAATGTAGCCACTTTATATGGTGTAATGTAGCTCCTTCATAGGGTATTATGCAGCCCACCCATAGAATATAATGTAGTCCTTTCATAGGGTATAATGCAACCCTCCCACAGAATATAATTTAACCCCCTCAAATAGTATAATGCAGCCCCCCATATGGTATAATGCAGCCACCCCATAAAATATAATGTAGCCCCCCTGATAGGATATAATCAGTCCCTCATCACAGGGTATAATGCAGCCCCCTCATAGGGTATAATGCAGCCCCCCCATGGGAGAATGGGGAGCAGTGAATATTAATTTCTCTTTAGCAGCAGACACAGGCTTTAACAGCAGCATCTGGCTCCTGCCTATTGTCACTCGCTGCTACACTACTGCTGCTCCGCTGATGCCAGGTGGGCCTCCTAACTCATGGGCCCCATAGCAGCTGCGTAGTGTGCCGCTATTAGCGACTCGCCACTAGCTGCGGGCCCCTGAGGCAGCGAGAACCCTAGGCAGCAGCCGGCCCTGTATGCCAGCAGATGTCAGTGCCTGTGCCCACCGAAGAATCCTCCAGTTCTCCAGTGGGCCAGTCCGACCCTGACTGCAAAGTCATATCACTGGAAATATAAAAGATTAGCTATGTTATATATATTAATATAATAATATTTATTATATATTAGCTATATTATTTATGAAGCATTCATTAGATGGTACAGAAAATAGTAAAAGAACTATGAGACCATATGGAGAAATTGTGATTAATATTGGTAAAAAAATCACAGAAAAAAATACAAGTATATCACAAAAAGGGTCATATGAATCAACAATTCATTGCACAATAAATCCACCTAGTGGAGTCAGATGATAATACAATTAAAGTGAAGGCATACAGATATACAATGTGTCATGGGATTACTGCAACAGAGAGGAAACAAGCAGAAAAATACATATAGCTATAGGAATGCAACATACTCGATGTAAATATTGACAATATTTCCCTGAGGAAGGAAGGAGAACTTCCGAAACGCGCGTCGGGGAGGGCGGGAGATTGCATGCGCCTCTGTTTTGTACCACTAGGTATGTGACTTTCATGTTGATATTATGTACTACTATTTGGGCAGTTACAGTTAGGGCCAGAAATATTTGGACAGTGACACAATTTTCGCGATTTGGGCTCTGCATGCCACCACATTGGATTTGAAATGAAACCTCTACAACAGAATTCAAGTGCAGATTGTAACGTTTAATTTGAAGGGTTGAACAAAAATATCTGATAGAAAATGTAGGAATTGTACACATTTCTTTACAAACACTCCACGTTTTAGGAGGTCAAAAGTAATTGGACAAATAAACATAACCCAAACAAAATATTTTTATTTTCAATATTTTGTTGCAAATCCTTTGGAGGCAATCACTGCCTTAAGTCTGGAACCCATGGACATCACCAAACGCTGGGTTTCCTCCTTCTTAATGCTTTGCCAGGCCTTTACAGCCGCAGCCTTCAGGTCTTGCTTGTTTGTGGGTCTTTCCGTCTTAAGTCTGGATTTGAGCAAGTGAAATGCATGCTCAATTGGGTTTAGATCTGGAGATTGACTTGGCCATTGCAGAATGTTCCACTTTTTGGCACTCATGAACTCCTGGGTAGCTTTGGCTGTATGCTTGGGGTCATTGTCCATCTGTACTATGAAGCGCCGTCCAATCAACTTTGCAGCATTTGGCTGAATCTGGGCTGAAAGTATATCCCGGTACACTTCAGAATTCATCCGGCTACTCTTGTCTGCTCTTATGTCATCAATAAACACAAGTGACCCAGTGCCATTGAAAGCCATGCATGCCCATGCCATCACGTTGCCTCCACCATGTTTTACAGAGGATGTGGTGTGCCTTGGATCATGTGCCGTTCCCTTTCTTCTCCAAACTTTTTTCTTCCCATCATTCTGGTACAGGTTGATCTTTGTCTCATCTGCCATAGAATACTTTTCCAGAACTGAGCTGGCTTCTTGAGGTGTTTTTCTGCAAATTTAACTCTGGCCTGTCTATTTTTGGTATTAATGAATGGTTTGCATCTAGATGTGAACCCTTTGTATTTACTGTCATGGAGTCTTCTCTTTACTGTTGACTTAGAGACAGATACACCTACTTCACTGAGAGTGTTCTGGACTTCAGTTGATCTTGTGAACGGGTTCTTCTTCACCAAATTAAGTATGCGGCGATCATCCACCACTGTTGTCATCCGTGGACGCCCAGGCCTTTTTGAGTTCCCAAGCTCACCAGTCAATTCCTTTTTTCTCAGAATGTACCCAACTGTTGATTTTGCTACTCCAAGCATGTCTGCTATCTCTCTGATGGATTTTTTCTTTTTTTTCAGCCTCAGGATGTTCTGCTTCACCTCAATTGAGAGTTCCTTTGACCGCATGTTGTCGGCTCACAGCAACAGCTTCCAAATGCAAAACCACACACCTGTAATCCACCCCTGACCTTTTAACTACTTCATTGATTACAGATTAACGAGGGAGACGCCTTCAGAGTTAATTGCAGCCCTTAGAGTCCATTGTCCAATTACTTTTGGTCCCTTGAAAAAGAGGACGCTATGCATTACAGAGCTATGATTCCTAAACCCTTTCTCCGATTTGGATGTGGAAACTATCATATTGCAGCTGGGAGTGTGCACTTTCAGCCCATATTATATATATAATTGTATTTCTGAACATGTTTTTGTAAACAGCTAAAATAACAAAACTTGTGTCACTGTCCAAATATTTCTGGCCCTAACTGTATATGTCTGTATTTATTCATCATTCCAGGGGTATCATGCTGTTTATCACCGCCTGCGTGTATGTGGCATTGTCTGTAACCTTTTAGTCATGTCTTTGTCAGTTGACCTTTTTGTATTAACCCCTCTGTGACCTTAGACGTACTATCCCGTCGAGGTGCCCTGGGCTTATCTGACCCTGGACGGGATAGTACGTCATAGCCGATCGGCCGCGCTCACGGGGGGAGCGCGGCCGATCGCGGCCGGGTGTCAGCTGCTTATCGCAGCTGACATCCGGCACTATGTGCCAGGAGCGGTCACGGACCGCCCCCGGCACATTAACCCCTGGCACACCGCGATCAAAGATGATCGCGATGTGCCGGCGGTGCAGGGAAGCACCGCGCAGGGAGGGGGCTCCCTGCGGGCTTCCCTGAGACCCCCGGAGCAACGCGATGTGATCGCGTTGCTGCGAGGGTCTCACCTCCCTCCCTGCTCCCTCCAGCCCCGGATCCAAGATGGCCGCGGATCCGTGGCCTGCAGGGAGGGAGGTGGCTTCACAGAGCCTGCTCAGAGCAGGCACTGTGAAGCCTGCAGCGCTGCATGTCAGATCAGTGATCTGACAGAGTGCTGTGCAAACTGTCAGATCACTGATCTGTGATGTCCCCCCCTGGGACAAAGTAAAAAAGTAAAAAAAAAATTTTCCAAATGTGTAAAAAAAATAAAAAAAAATATTCCAAAATAATGAAAAAAAAAAAAAAATATTATTCCCATAAATACATTTCTTCATCTAAATAAAAAAAAAAACAATAAAAGTACACATATTTAGTATCGCCGCGTCCGTAACGACCCGACCTATAAAACTGTCCCACTAGTTAACCCCTTCAGTAAACACCGTAAGAAAAAAAAAAAAAAACGAGGCAAAAAACAACGCTTTATTATCATACCGCCGAACAAAAAGTGGAATAACACGCGATCAAAAGGACAGATATAAATAACCATGGTACCGCTGAAAGCGTCATATTGTCCCGCAAAAAAAGAGCCGCCATACAGCATCATCAGCAAAAAAATAAAAAAGTTATAGTCCTGAGAATAAAGCGATGCAAAAATAATTATTTTTTCTGTAAAATAGTTTTTATCGTATAAAAGCACCAAACCATAAAAAAATGATATAAATGAGGTGTCGCTGTAATCATACTGACCCGAAGAATAAAACTGATTTATCAATTTTACCAAACGCGGAACGGTATAAACGCCTCCCCCAATAGAAATTCATGAATAGCTGGCTTTTGGTCATTCTTCCTCACAAAAATCGGAATAAAAAGCGATAAATAAATGTCACGTGCCCAAAAATGTTTTCAATAAAAACGTCAACTCGTCCCGCAAAAAACAAGACCTCACATGACTCTGTGGACCAAAATATGGAAAAATTATAGCTCTCAAAATGTGGTATTGCAAAAAATATTTTTTGCAATAAAAAGGGTCTTTCAGTGTGTGACGGCTGCCAATCATAAAAATCCGCTAAAAAACTCGCTATAAAAGTAAATCAAACCCCCCTTCATCACCCCCTTAGTTAGGGAAAAATAAAAAAAAATGTATTTATTTCCATTTTCCCATTAGGGCTAGGGTTAGGGCTAGGGTTAGGGCTAGGGCTAGGGTTAGGGCTAGGGATAGGGCTAGGGTTAGGGCTAGGGTTAGGGCTAGGGTTAGGGCTAGGGTTAGGGTTAGGGCTAGGGTTAGGGCTAGGGCTAGGGCTAGGGTTAGGGCTAGGGTTAGGGCTAGGGTTGGGGCTACAGTTAGGGTTGGGGCTAAAGTTAGGGTTAGGGTTTAGATTACATTTACAGTTGGGAATAGGGTTGGGATTAGGGTTAGGGGTGTGTCAGGGTTAGAGGTGTGGTTAGGGTTACCGTTGGAATTAGGGTTAGGGGTGTGTTTAGATTAGGGTTTCAGTTATAATTGGGGGGTTTCCACTGTTTCGGCACATCAGGGGCTCTCCAAACACGACATGGCGTCCGATCTCAATTCCAGCTAATTCTGCGTTGAAAAAGTAAAACAGTGCTCCTTCCCTTCCGAGCTCTCCTGTGTGCCCAAACAGGGGTTTACCCCAACATATGGGGTATCAGCGTACTCAGGACAAATTGGACAACAACTTTTGTGGACCAATTTCTCCTGTTACCCTTGGGAAAATACAAAACTGGGGGCTAAAAAATAATTTTTGTGGGAAAACAAAAAGATTTTTTATTTTCACGGCTCTGCGTTATAAACTGTAGTGAAACACTTGGGGGTTCAAAGTTCTCACAACACATCTAGATAAGTTCATTGAGGGGTCTAGTTTCCAATATGGGGTCACTTGTGGGGGGTTTCTACTGTTTAGGTACATTAGGGGCTCTGCAAACGCAATGTGACGCCTGCAGACCAATCCATCTAAGTCTGCATTCCAAATGATGCTCCTTCCCTTCCGAGCCCTCCCATGCGCCCAAACGGTGGTTCCCCCCCACATATCGGGTATCAGCGTACTCAGGACAAATTGGACAACAACATTTAGGGTCCAATTTCTCCTGCTAACCTTGGAAAAATACAAAACTGGGGGCTAAAATATAATTTTTGTGGAAAAAAAAATATTTTTTATTTGCATGGCTCTGCGTTATAAACTGTAGTGAAATACTTGGGGGTTCAAAGCTCTCACAACACATCAAGATGAGTTCCTTAGGGGGTCTACTTTCCAAAATGGTGTCACTCGTGGGGGTTTCTACTGTTTAGGTACATTAGGGGCTCTGCAAACGCAATGTGACGCCTGCAGACCATTCCATCTAAGTCTGCATTCCAAATGGCGCTCCTTCCCTTCCGAACCCTCCCATGCGCCCAAACGGTGGTTCCCCCCACATATGGGGTATCAGCGTACTCAGGACAAATTGGACAACAACATTTAGGGTCCAATTTCTCCTGCTAACCTTGGAAAAATACAAAACTGGGGGCTAAAATATAATTTTTGTGGAAAAAAAAATATTTTTTATTTGCATGGCTCTGCGTTATAAACTGTAGTGAAATACTTGGGGGTTCAAAGCTCTCACAACACATCAAGATGAGTTCCTTAGGGGGTCTACTTTCCAAAATGGTGTCACTTGTGGGGGGTTTCTACTGTTTAGGTACATTAGGGGCTCTGCAAACGCAATGTGACGCCTGCAGACCATTCCATCTAAGTCTGCATTCCAAATGGTGCTCCTTCCCTTCCGAACCCTCCCATGCGCCCAAACGGTGGTTCCCCCCCACATATGGGGTATCAGCGTACTCAGGACAAATTGGACAACAACTTTTGGGGTCCAATTTCTCCTGTTACCCTAGGGAAAATACAAAACTGGGGGCTAAAAAATAATTTTTGTGGGAAAAAAATTTTGTTTTATTTTTATGGCTCTGCATTATAAACTTCTGTGAAGCCCTTGGTGGGTCAAAGTGCTCACCACACATCCAGATAAGTTCCTTAGGGGGTCTACTTTCCAAAATGGTGTCACTTGTGGGGGGTTTCAATGTTTAGGCACATCAGTGGCTCTCCAAACGCAACATGGCGTCCCATCTCAATTTCTGTCAATTTTGCATTGAAAAGTCAAACTGCGCTCCTTCCCTTCCGAGCTCTCCCATGCGCCCAAACAGTGGTTTACTGCCACATATGGGGTATCAGCGTACTCAGGACAAATTGGACAACAACTTTTGAGGTCCAATTTCTTCTCTTACCCTTGGAAAAATAAAAAATTGGGGGCAAAAATATAATTTTTGTGAAAAAATATGATTTTTTATTTTTACGGTTCTGCATTATAAACTTCTGTGAAGCACTTGGTGGGTCAAAGTGCTCACCACACATCCAGATAAGTTCCTTAGGGGGTCTACTTTCCAAAATGGTGTCACTTGTGGGGGGTTTCAATGTTTAGGCACATCAGTGGCTCTCCAAACGCAACATGGCGTCCCATCTCAATTCCTGTCAATTTTGCATTGAAAAGTCAAATAGCACTCCTTCCCTTCCAAGCTCTCCCATGCGCCCAAACAGTGGTTTACTGCCACATATGGGGTATCAGCGTACTCAGGACAAATTGGACAACAACTTTTTGGGTCCAATTTCTCCTGTTACCCTTGGTAAAATAAAACAAATTGGAGCTGAAGTAAATTTTTTGTGTAAAAAAGTTAAATGTTCATTTTTATTTAAACATTCCAAAAATTCCTATTAAACACCTGAAGGGTTAATAAACTTCTTGAATGTGGTTTTGAGCACCTTGAGGGGTGCAGTTTTTAGAATGGTGTCACACTTGGGCATTTTCTATCATATAGACCCCTCAAAATGACTTCAAATGAGACGTGGTCCCTAAAATAAAATGGTGTTGTAAAAATGAGAAATTGCTGGTCAACTTTTAACCCTTATAACTCCCTAACAAAAAAAAAAATTGGTTCCAAAATTATGCTGATGTAAAGGAGACATGTGGGAAATGTTACTTATTAAGTATTTTGTGTGACATATCTCTGTGATTTAATTGCATAAAAATTCAAAGTTTGAAAATTGCGAAATTTTCAAAATTTTCGCCAAATTTCCGTTTTTTTCACAAATAAACGCAGGTACTATCAAAGAAATTTTACCACTATCATGAAGTACAATATGTCACGAGAAAACAATGTCAGAATCACCAGGATCCGTTGAAGCGTTTCGGAGTTATAACCTCATAAAGGGACAGTGGTCAGAATTGTAAAAATTGGCCTGGTCATTAACGTGCAAACCACCCTTGGGGGTAAAGGGGTTAATAAATATACTTGTTGCAATATATCTTATTACCTTCTTGGACCTTTTTTCACTGTATTTTTTCTGTGGTGTTTTGCAACAGAGGAGCCAGAAGACCGCAGCATCTGATTGCTTCTATTCCTGTGCTGAGAAGGAGCACGTCGCCTTCGTTTTAATGGTATTTATTTAATTTGGCAGAAGGGGGATTAATCGGCCATGATGGAAACTCTGATAGGGTATAATGCAGCCCCCTCAATGGGTATAATGTAGCACCTGTTATGTTTGCTAATGACAGGTGTTATGAAGGATATTCAGAAACACAGTGTGCTTAGCGATCAGTGATCTGACAAATACCCAAAAATACAAGAACGAGCTCTGAGACGTGGAAACTCTGTAGACTGCACACCTGATCCTATCCTAAACACAACTAAAAGCGGCTGTGGATTGCGCCTAACAACTACCTAGGCAACTCGGCACAGCCTAAGAAACTAGCTAGCCTGAAGATAGAAAAATAGGCCTGACTTGCCCCAGAGAAATTCCCCAAAGGAAAAGGCAGCCCCCCACATATAATGACTGTGAGTAAGATGAAAAGACAAAACGTAGGGATGAAATAGATTCAGCAAAGTGGGGCCCGATATTCTAGGACAGAGCGAGGACAGTAAAGCGAACTTTGCAGTCTACAAAAAACCCTAAAGCAAAACCACGCAAAGGGGGCAAAAAAAAACCCACCGTGCCGAACTAACGGCACGGCGGTACACCCTTTGCGTCTCAGAGCTACCAGCAAAACAAAAGACAAGCTGGACAGAAAAAAAGCAACAAAAAAGCAAAAAGCACTTAGCTATACAGAGCAGCAGGTCACAGGAACAATCAGGAGAAGCTCAGATCCAACACTGAAACATTGACAAGGAGCAAGGATAGCAGCATCAGGCGGAGTTAAGTAATGAAGCAGTTAACGAGCTCACCAGAACACCTGAGGGAGGAAGCTCAGAAGCTGCAGTACCACTTGTGACCACAGGAGTGAATTCAGCCACAGAATTCACAACAAGCACCCCAAAGAATATAATGTAGCACCCTCATAGGATATAATGCAGCCCCACACAGGATATAATGCAGACCCATAGGGTATAATGCAGCCCCCCATAGAATATAATGCAGCTATCGCAGAGTATAGTACAGCCCCCTCATACTGTATAATGCAGCATGCAGCCCCCTCATAGGGTATAATGTTGCCCCCGATAGGGTATAATGCTGTCTCCTCATAGGGTATAATACAGACCCCCATAGAATATAATGTACCCCCTCATAAGCTATAATGCAGCCCCTCTTCATAGAATATAATGTAGCCCTTCATAGCGAATAATGCAGCCCTCCATAGAATATAAAGTAGCTCCCTCAAATAGTATAATGCCACCCACCCATAGAATATAATGCAGCCCCCCATAGAATATTATGCAGCCCCCCATAGGGTAAAATGCAGCCTCCTCATAGGGAATAATACAGCCCCCCTAGAATATAACGTAACCCCCTCATGGGATACAATGCAGCCCCCATAGAATATAATGTAGCCCCTTTATATGGTATAATGTAGCCCCCTCATAGGGTATTATGCAGCCCACCCATAGAATATAATGTAGTCCCTTCATAGGGTATAATGCAACCCTCCCACAGAATATAATGTAACCCTCTCAAATAGTATAATGCAGCCCCCCATATGGTATAATGCAGCCACCCCATACAATATAATGTAGCCCCCCTGATAGGATATAATCAGTCCCTCCTCACAGGGTATAATACAGCCCCCTCATAGGGTATAATGCAGCCTCCCATGGGGGCATGGGGAGCAGTGAATATCAATTTCTCTTTAGCAGCAGACACAGGCTTTAACAGCAGCAGCTGGCTCCTGCTTATTGTCACTCGCTGCTACACTACTGCTGCTCTGCTGATGCCTGGTGGGCCTCCTGACTCACGGGCCCCATAGCAGCTGCGTAGTGTGCCGCTATTAGCGACTCGCCACCAGCTGGGGGCCCCTGAGGCAGCGAGAGCCCTAGGCAGCTGCTGGCCCTGTATGCCAGCAGATGTCAGTGCTTGTGCCCACCGAAGAATCCTCCAGTTCTCCAGTGGGCCAGTCCGACCCTGACTGCAAAGTCACATCACTGGAAATATAAAAGATTAGCTATGTTATATATATCAATATAATAATATTTATTACATATTAGCTATATTATTTATGAAGCGTTCATTAGATGGTACAGAAAATACTAAAAGAACTATGAGACCATATGGAGAAATTGTGATTAATATTGGTAGAAAATCACAGAAAAAAATACATGTATATCACAAAAAGGGTCATATGAATCAACAATTCATTGCACAATATCTCCACCTAGTGGAGTCAGATGATAATACAATTAAAGTGAAGGCATACAGATATACAATGTGTCACGGGGTTACTGCAACAGAGAGGAGCCAGAAGACCGCAGCATCTGATTGCTTCTATTCCTGTGCTGAGAAGAAGCATGTCGCCTTCGTTTTAATGGTACTTATTTAATTTGGCAGAACGGAGATTAATCGGCCATGTTGGAAACTCTGATGTAATGTAACTCCCTCAAATAGTATAATGCAGCCCCCTAAATGGGTATAATGTAGCCCCCAACCCCCTCATATAGTATCATACTGTCACCGTATATATTATAATATAGCCCCCTCATAGGGTATAATGCAGCCACCCTTAGAATATAATGCAGCCTCCTATAAAATATAATGCAGCCCAATCACAGGGTATAATGTGGCCCCCATAGGGTATAATGTAGCCTCCTCATAGAGTATAATACAGCCCCCATAAAATAGAATATATCCCGCCCATGAGATACAATGCAGTCCCCTGATAGAATATAATGTAGCCCCTTATAGCGTATAATGCAGCACCCCCATAGAATATAATGTAGCCCCCTCATAGGGTATAATGCAGCCCCCTCCTAGGGAATAATGTAGCCCCCTCATAGGGTATAATGCAGCCCCCATAGAATATACTGTCACCCCCTCAAATAGTATAATGCAGCCACCCATAGAATATACAGTAATGCAGCCCCCTCATAGGGTATAATGCAGCCCCCCAAAGGGTATAATGCAGCCCCCTGTATAGAATATAATGTAGCCCCTCAGAGGGTATAATGCAGCCCCCTCACATAGTATCATGCAGCCCCCATAGAATATAATGTCAGAGTATAATGAAGACCCTTAAATAGAATATAATGTAGCCCCCTCATAGGGTATAATGCAGCCCACCCATAGAATATAATGCAGCCCCCCATAGAATGTAATGCAGCCCACTCACCGGGTATAATGCAGCCTCCTCATAGGGTGTAATACAGCCCCCATAGAATATAATGTAGCCCTCTCATGGGATACAATGCAGTCTCTTGATAGAATATAATGTAGCCCCCTCATAGGGTATAATGTAGCCCACATATTGAATATAATGTAGCCCCCTCATAGGATATAATGTAGCCCCCTTCCATAGAATATAATGTAGCCCCTCATAGGGTATAATGCAGCCCCCCCAGAATATAATGTAACCCCCTCATGGGATACAATGCAGTCCCCCAATAGAATATAATGTATCCCCCTTATAGGGTATAATGCAGCCCCCATAGAATATAATGTAGCCACTTTATATGGTATAATGTAGCTCTCTCATAGGGTATTATGCAGCCCACCCATAGAATATAATGTAGTCCTTTCATAGGATATATTGCAGCCTCTCCATAGAATTAAATTAAGCCCCCTCAAATAGTATAGTGCAGCCCCCAGAGAATATAATGCAGCCTTCTCATAGGGTATAATATAGCCCCTTCATAGGGTATAAGGCAGCCCCCCATAGAATATAATGTAGCCTCCTCTGAGTAAAATGCAGCCACCTCATAGGGTATAATGCAGCCCCTCATAAAATATAATGTAGCTACCTCAGAGTATAATACAGCCCCTTCATAGGGTATAATGCAGCCTCCCATAGGGTAAAATGCAGCCCCCTCATAGGGTATAATGCAGCCTCCCATATAATATGTAGGTCATTCAAATAGTATAATTCAGCCCACCCACAGAATATAATGCAGCCTCCTATAAAATATAATGCAGCCCCCTCACATGGAATAATGCAGCCCCCCATAGGGTATAATGCAGCTTCCTCATAGACTATAATACAGCCCCCATAGAATACAATATATCCCACCCATGGGATACAATGCAGTCCCCCGATAGAATATAATGTAGCCCATTATAGGGTATAATGCAGCACCCCATAGAATATAATGTAGCCCATTCATAGGGTATAATGCAGTCCACCCATAGAATATAATGTAACCCCCTCATAGGGTATAATATAGCCCCCTTCCATAGAATATAATGTAGCCCCTCATAGGGTATAATGCCACCCCTCTCACACAGTATCATTCAGCCCCCGATAGAATATAATTACAGAGTATAATGCAGCCCCCTCCTAGGGAATAATGTAGCCCCCTTTATAGGGTATGATAATAACAAGAGAAAGATCATGCCCACATATACGGGAACACCTCAATATATAAGAAATACAATACTTTATTGGTAAGCATCAAAAAATACATAAAGGACAAAACACAAAAGAAATATTAAAAACACTTAAAAATTGTAAACATGCAATATACACCTATACAAATATCATGCCCTGATATGGGGCAATGATAACCCACAAGAATGTCACCCACCGCAAAAAAATAAATATACGGTAATATTGCTCCTGAGATACAGTCAATCTGAACCACACTATACAATCAATAAATATGCATGACTATGTCAATATCCCAGTACCATATGGGCCCAAAAAAAGGTGCATGACTCTGGCGCAAAACATACGTCCAGTCCTAGGCACCAAAAGAATTAGACATGTGGAGAGGAACAAGAGGAGAGGGAACTAAAAATGAAGAAGTTGCGCCAGCTCTCTGGAATACACTTCCCCAGACGATCAGACTGATACCTAGCCCCGACCTATTCAAGGGCGCTTTAAAAACCCATCTCTTCAAACAAGCCTACCACATCAACTACTCAGTAAACTAACTTTGCCCTGTTTCCTCCTTCCAAATATTATCTGCATGTGAATCTGCACCCTACTATTCATCTGTCTCCACACCCTCCATGCACACGATAACTGCACTTGATACTTGACTATTGCACTTACACACATGGGCTGTTGACCAGATAATGCAGCTTTATATGAAAATCCCTATTTATTATAATTGCCAGATCTGAAATAACGAGCACTTTTCACCCATTGTGTCCCCCCATTTCCTTGTAGATTGTAAGATTGCGAGCAGGGACCTCACTCCTAATGTCACTGTTTAAATTGTCTTAACTTGTACTGAATTTATTGCCTGTACATGTCCCCGCTTAATTGTTAAGTGCTGCGGAATATGTTTGCGCTATATAAATAAAAATTATTATTATTAATCCTTAAACCAATGTACCCTCATACCAACAGTCCAGCGGTTCAGAGTGGAGGCATGTAGGCAGTGGGGGAACAGGATGTGGGATAGGTTCCCACGCGTATCGCCGCCCAAGTTGCGGCTTCCTCAGGGAAAGAATGGCATATTGTGTTATGTGTCCCACAAGTAAGGTATATATACACATTTATGACAATTTAAGGGTATTCACCTGTCTAGAAGACCTTTGGAAATTGCGCACATGGAGCGCTGTGTGGCCGCGGCCAGCTTCCACATGTCCACAGTCAAGGCTTTGCAATAAAGTTGTGTGAAGCTAATACTGTGCATGCGCCAAGTAAAAACTCTGACGCACGCGTGCAGCTCCTGGGCGGCCGAGATAATCCCTACCACGCATGCGCGGGAGGGAAATACCGGTGCACGCACAATGCTGTTATAAAGGCGACATCGTAATAGAATATGATTCCCACGTGCACATGTGCCCGGGTCACCAATGATCTCGGAATCATCTAAGACGTATACACACAGCGCAGGCCCATAAATAAATAGATGGATACAAGTATGTAATAAAGAAAGAGCATGCCATTTAGGTACACAAAATAGTGCCAAGGAGAAGACAATACATGTGTGTATAGTCCCCAGTGAATAGACATCTTTCCGTCTTGCTTTCTGACATACACACATGTATTGTCTTCAACTTGGCATGATTCTTTTGTGTACCTAAATGGCATGCTCTTGCTTTATTACATACTTGTATCCATCTATTTTTTTATTTATTTATGGGCCTGCGCTGTGTCGCCTGTATAACAGCATTGCGCGTGCGCCGGTATTTCCCTCCCGCACATGCGCGGTAGGGATTATCTCGGGCACCCAGGAGCTGCACAATATGCTATCCTTTCCCTGAGGAAGCCGCAACTTGGGCGGCGATACGCGTGGTAACCTATCCCACATCCTGTTCCCCCACTGCCTACATGGCTTCACTCTGAACCTCTAGACTGTTGGTATGAGGGTACATTGGTTTGAGGATTGGGCTTCTTCATTTTTAGTTCCCTCTCCTCTTGTTCCTCTCCACATGTCTAATTGACTTACTGTCTTTTAGTGCCTTGGACTGGACGTATGTTTTGCACCAGAGTCATGCACCTTTTTTTGGGCCCATATGGTACTATGTTATTGACAAAGTCATGCATATTTATTAATTGCATAGTGTGGTTCAGATTGACTGTATCTTAGGAGCAATATTATATTGATTTTTTTTGCGGTGAGTGACATTCTTGTGGGTTATCATTGCCCTCATATCGGGGCATGATATTGGTATAGGTGTATATTGCATGCTTGCAATTTTTCAGTGTTTTTAATATTTCTTTTGTTTTGTCCTTTATGTATTTTTGATGCTTACCAATAAAGTATTGTATTTCTTATATATTGAGGTGTTCCCGTATATGTGGGCATGATCTTTCTCTTGTTTTTTGTCATATTTATTCCCAAGCCCATGGTTAACCCCCTCATCTTGAATTGATTTGTGGTGCCCTCCACTCCTTCGCAAATTCCCCTCATAGGGTATAATGCAGCCCCATAGAATATAATGTAGCCCCCTCAAATAGTATAATGCAGCACACCCATAGAATATAATGCAGCCCCCTCACAGGGTATAATGCAGTCCCCCTCCATAGAATATAATGCAGCCCCCCCATAGAATGTAATATCAGAGAATAATGAAGCCCCCGCCATAGAATACAGTATAATGTAGCCCCCACAAATAGTATAATGCAGCTCACCCATAGAATATAATGCAGCCCCATAGAAAGTAGTGAAGCCCTTCACAGGGTATAATGCAGCCCCACTTAGGGTATAATGCAGCCTCCTCATATGGTATAATACAGCCCCCATAGAAAATAATCTAGCCCCCTCATGGGATACAATGCAGTCTCCTGATAGAATATAATGTAGCCCTCTCATAGGGTATAATGCAGCCCAACCATTGAATATAATGTAGCCTCCTCATAGGGTATAATGCAGCCCCCTTTATAGAATATAATGTAGCACCCTCATAGGGTATAACGCAGCTCCCCATATAATATAATGTAGCCCCTTCAAATAGTATAATTCAGCCCACCCATAGAATATAATGCAGCCTCCTATAAAATATAATGCAGCCCCCCATAGGGTATAATGTAGCCCCTCAGAGAGTATAATGCAGCACCCCTCACTTACTATCATGCTGCCCCCATAGAATATAATGTCAAAGTATAATGCAGCCCCCTCCTAGGTTATAATCTAGCCCCCACATAGGATATAATGCAGCCCCCTTCATAGAATATAATGAGCCCCCTCAGGGTATAATGCGGCCCACCCATTGAATATAATGCAACCCCCCATAGAATGTAATGCAGCCCCCTCACACTGTATAATGCACACCCCCATAGGGTATAATGCAGCCTCCTCATAGGGTACAATACAGCTCCCCCATAGAATATAACGTAGCCCCCTCATGGGATATAATGCAGTCCACCTGTCAGGAAATAGGAAGAATGTCTTGTTGTCCCAATTACACTTCTGGAACTTTCCACTGCATTTTCTGGTCTAAACACAAAGCGCTTCTGCAGACACACAACTGCATGGCCCCCTCAGTCTGCCTGTATAATTCTAAACCACTCATCCCCCCTCCCTCAAGAATGGGTTGGTGATCAGGAATCAGCCTTTGTCCCACGTACATGGGACTTTTGTTCTTGAAAAGTTAAGTATAATGGCACCGATAATTGATACAGGTGTGAATCTTACACTTTTATAATGTACCCCAGCAGAGCCATCACACAGTGGCTTTTCTAAGAACCAACACCAGCAGAATAAGAGAAATAGATATCTGCTTAACCGGGTCATACTTCCACTCCATGTTTAGACTTAAGAGAATGCTAATTTTAAAACAAGATCAATGATAGTCTTGTTGTGTCACGAGGCCCCCCACCGAGTTTTGAAATTAATGAAGTTTTGGTGGCTTAGAAGATGGGTGTGCATTCCAGTGCGTAGCCCACTCAATGAGGTCATGGAGCAGAGGAAATTACATTGATGAGCTCAGTTGGGAGGTGGCCTTTACCCAGGAAGTCAGCTAGCAGAAGCTCTGCAATCTGCTCTGATGTATTTTGATGTGTCGTCCTTCCCCCACGACATGGCTTGCTATTGTCTGAGATGACTGTAAGTGTTTTTAATTCTTTAATCCCTTTTATTTTGTAATCCTTGTGTACATATTGTTTTTGTCTCATTTTTGCTCATGACATATTGGTGGCAGCGGTGTGATGTACAAAAAATATCCCCCCTGTGATTCATGACACCCCCGATAGAATATATTGTAGCCCCCTCATAGGGTTTAATGCAGCCTCCCACAGAATATAAAGTAGCCCCCCTCATAGGGTATAATGCAACCCCCTATTGAATATAATGTAGCCCCCCTCCATAGAATATAATATAGCTCCTCATAGGGTATAATGCAGCCCCCTATTGAATATAATGTAGCCCCCCACATATGGTATAATGTAGCCCCCTCCATAGAATATAATATAGACTCTCATAGGGTGTAATGCAGCCCCCTCACATAATATCATGAAGCCCCCCATAGAATATAAGTTCATAGTATAATGTAGCTGCAGCGCCCCAGAGACCTGGTCGTTGCAGTAACGTCGCTCTGCCACTAAGGGGAGTGATAGTACGTCTAATGGCACTAAAGGAGTTCTCCTGACCAGGTATCACCAGCACACAGTACACTTCACACTCCGGCCACTAGGGGGAGCAAAAGGTTCTATTTATTAGGCCACTCCTCACACTGGTAAAACTAGGGGTTGGATAGGGAGTTAGTCAGAAGCTGACTGGGTTTTGTCCAGGCAACATCCCGTGGCAGGAGGTGTTGCGGGGAAGATTCAGGGGGGTCCCTGTCGGGCATGGGAACCTGGCAGGTACCTAGCGACAAGGCAGAACGTTACGGAGCCGCGCCTGCACTACCTTGCGGCGGCATCTAAAGAAAGGACACGAAGCGAAGGATATTGTGGACAGTGAGAAACGAGATCAAGCACAAAGGATAGCCAGTAGGAGTCGTGCCCGGAGAACGGCAACATCCTACTGAGGTGCATAGCCGGTGCCCGGAAGACTGAGGAAGTAACTGACTTTATGCCTTACTTCAAATACCGCAGGACAGTTAATTATAGGTTGGCTGTCTACCATACATCACCTAAGCAGACATAGGGGGCAACCGTGGAGAGGGGCGTCTCTAGGGTCCCAGAATAGCTCCGAGCCTTCCCGTCATACGGGTGCGTCCTAGTCATAACAAACCTAAGGGACGGAGAGAGAAAAGGATTGAGGATCCTGAAGCCTTCAGTAAAAGGTAAAGAGACTGCAACCCTGTGTCCTTGTTATTGACTGCGCCTCACACCATTACCACCTACACTACCGGGAAGCCCTGGGGACATACTTCACCTGTGGTAAGGCATACCATCTAGCTGCCATAACACCACCCCAGTGGACCCCAAGCAGCGTCGGTCACTCTGACCGAATACCACAGGTGGCGTCACGAAACCTTAGCCGACTTTCATCATCCCTTTTATTGGACGCCCCTTAGCAGGGTCACGGACTGGGTCCAGCCACTGTGACATCCCATGAACTGAGACAGAGAGGACCGGTACCGAGTAACCCGAGGCCCTGCGTCTGGGGGCGCTCCAGAGACATGTAGAGAGCACTCTAGTATGCTGTAACAGAGAATGCACAGGTGCTCTGCTGACTGTACATGGAGACATGTAGAGAGAACTCTAGTATGCTGTAATAGAGCGCATACAGGTGTACTGACTGTACAGGGAGACATGTATAGAGCACTCTAGTATGCTGTAACAGAGGGAACACAGGTGTTGGGCTGACTGTACATGGAGACATGTAGAGAGCACTCTAGTATGCTGTAACAGAGAGTGCACAGGTGCTGTGCTGACTGTATATGGAGACATGTAGAGAGCACGCTTAGTATGCTGTAACAGAGAGCGCACATGCGCTGTGCTGACTGTATATGGACATGTAGAGAGCACTCTAGTATGCTGTAACAAAGAGAGTACAGGTGCTGGGTCGACTGTACATGGAGACATGTAGAGAGCACTCTAGTATGCTGTAACAGATGGCGTACAGGTGCTGTGCTGACTGTACATGGAGACATGTAGAGAGCACTCTAGTATGCTGTATCACAGGGCCCACAGGTGTTGTGTCCACTGTACATGGAGACATGTAGAGAGCACTCTAGTGTGCTGTAACAGAGAGTGCACAGGTGCTGGGCTGAATGTACATGGAGACATGTAGAGAGCACTCTAATATGCTGTAACAGAGAGTCCACATGTGCTGGGCTGACTGTACATGGAGACATGTAGAGAGCACTCTAATATGCTGTAACAGAGGGAGCACAGGTGCTGGGCTGACTGTACATGGAGACATGTAGAGAGCACTCTAATATGCTGTAACAGAGAGTGCACAGGTGCTGGGCTGACTGTACATGGAGACATGCAGAGAGCACTCTAGTGTGCTGTAACAGAGGGCGCACAGGTGCTGTGCTGACTGTACATGGAGACATGTAGAGAGGACTCATGTGTGCTGTAACAGAGAGCACACAGGTGCTGTGCTGACTGTACATAATAATAATAATTTTATTTATATAGCGCCAACATATTCCGCAGCGCTTTACAAATCATAGAGGGGACTTGTACAGACAATAGACATTACAGCATAACAGAAATCACAGTTCAAAATAGATACCAAGAGGAATGAGGGCCCTGCTCGCACGATTACAAACTATGAGGAAAAGGGGAGACACGGGAGGTGGATGGTAACAATTGCTTTACTTATTCGGACCAGCCATAGTGTAAGGCTCAGTTATTCATGCAAAGCTGCATGAACCAGTTAACTGCCTAAGTATGTAGCAGTACAGACACAGAGGGCTATTAACTGCCTAAACTGTTTGAAAACATGATGCGAGGAACCTGATTATGGTTTTTTTTGTTTGTTTGTTTTTTAATGGGCCACACAGGGATAGTTAGGTTAATGCTTTGAGGCGGTAGGCCAATCTGAACGAATGAGTTTTTAGGGCACGCTTAATACAATTAATCCCCAATCCCCACAGTTTTAACCTAGGTAGTGCATTCCAAAGAGTCGGCGCAGCACGTGTAAAATCTTGGAGACGGGAGTGGGAGGTTGTGATTATTGAGGATGCTAACCTGAGATCATTTGCGGAGCAGAGGGCACGGGTAGGGTGGTAGACTGAGACCAGAGAGGAGATGTAGGGTGGTGCTGAGCCATGGAGTGCTTTGTGGATGAGGGTAGCAGTTTTGTATTGGATTTTTGAGTGGATGGGTAACCAGTGTAATGCCTGGCAAAAGGTAGAGGCATCGGTGTAACGGTTGGTGAGGAATATAATCCTGGCTGCAGCATTCAGGATAGATTGGAGCGGGGAGAGTTTGGTAAGAGGGAGGCCGATTAGTAGAGAGTTACAATAGTCCAGACGAGAATGAATAAGTGAAACAGTAAGAGTTTTTGCAGAGTCGAAAGTAAGAAAAGGGCGAATTCTAGAAACGTTTTTGAGATGCAGATAAGAAGAGCGAGCCAGTGATCAAATGTGGGGGGTGAATGAAAGCTCAGAATCAAGTATTACCCCAAGGCAGCGGGCATGTTGCTTTGGAGTCATGGTGGAACCCCACACGGAGATGGCAATGTCAGGCAAAGGTAGGTTAATAGAGGGAGAAAACACGAGGAGTTCAGTTTTTGACAGGTTTAGTTTCAGATAGAGGGAGGACATGATGTTAGAGACAGCAGTAAGACAATCACTGGTGTTTTCTAAAACGGTCGGCGTAATAACAGGAGAGGAAATGTATAATTGGGTGTCGTCAGCATAGAGATGGTACTGGAAACCAAATCTACTGATTGTTTGTCCAATAGGGGCAGTGTCACGATGTTGTATGAAATATAATATGATGTTGTAGCTTTGTCCTTCAGCCCACGCTGGGGGCTAAAACCCCCCCTTCTCTCTCTGGCTCTCTTTGTCTCTTTGTGTTGGAATGTATGGTAGAAGAGGGTTTTATTGCCCTAGCCATAAATTCCAGGCTCAAGAAACTTACTCGTATCCCTCCCAACTGCACCAGCAGAAACTGGTATAGAAGCTTCCAGAATACTTGAGAGTCTTTGTTATATTATTGTAAGATATTGGGCTAACGATTTAGGCTAGAAAAAGGAAAATACCTACTCTTAACGTCCCTCGGCGGATCTGTCAGCCGCTGTAAACACGAGCTTCTAACTCCATCAGGTAAAAAGTAGGGATTTCTCTGTAATTATGCATCACAAATAGGACATATTTGATCTCATTAGAATGCCAATGTTAATACGAGATGAATGCTGGGTTTGTTATGACCATGACATGTTCTGTAGCGGAGTTACAGGCATTAGACAAATTTAGCTTAAAGTTATCTAAACTGAAGAGTTAGGAGGGTCTGGGAAAGCCAGCCCTTTCTGTGATGTCACAGGCTGCAGTTTATAAGTTTTTGGCCAGACCCCAGCAGTGAGTCTGTCTGCTGGAGCCCATGTGAGTCTGACTTGAAGAGCTGTTCCTATCCAGAGTCCTGATGCACTGGGACAGATGGAAACTCCACTAGCCTGGTTGCCTCACATGATCTGAACACATGTAAGTGTTATTTCTCATTTAACCCCTGTTATTTTTATAATTACCTTGTACATATTTTGAATTGTCTCATATTGTAACATCTTTTATAAACACTGCCTTAATTTTAACGGACTAAAATATATAAATTACTAGTTTATAATAATAGTTCTTCCTGTTCTAAAATGTACCCTAAGTCTCCTGAAGAGAATTACGCTACTGTTTTGGGTTAGCTTCGGACCTGTTTAATCGAAGCTAGTGGCAGCATACATTTGTGCAGGCCTTTGGGTGTCGTTGTAGCGACTGCGGCGTTGATAATTGTTCCTGCCTGAGTGAGAGTAGTTCATCGCATCGCTGCAGCATGCCCAATAGCCAGTACATAGCAGGCAGCCTTTCTGGCGACTAATTACTCCAGGTGCATTACCTAATCTAACCTGAGAGAAAGGGTTGCACCAGAGAGCTGCAAGTTCTAAGTGGAACTGTAATCGGGGAATACATAAATCCCTGCAGTTCGTGGTATATTGAAGAGCAGTGGGATACCTAGAATAAGCCCCTGCTGTAAACTAAGAGGTCAATAGCCTTGTGTGTGTTTTTTTTTCATCGCATTGTGGAGAGGAGGGATAACTAAGATAAGCCCCCCTGCACATGTGATAGCTGTCTGTTGGCCTAAAGTCACCCCGATCCGTGACGTGGGGGTGACGGTCATGGTGTGAATCGTGACATATTGGTGGCAAGGCGGTGGGATATCTTAGAGCATTAGTGATTTGGTTTGAGCAATCACTCCTCTCACTAAAAACTTGCAAAGTTCTTGCGAGGACTCTGCGCAAATAAGTTTGGAGAACGAACTCACTGTTTATTAGTCCTGAGACAATTGTGTGTACTGGTAATTATCCCTTCCCTTTCTCTTCGTTTTTCTGTCCCATCTTTTATTTGGCAACCATGGTTGTGCTAGGAGAAACCTTTTATAAGAAGCAGTCCAAGGACACTCTTATGGCCTTGTGCATGTCACAGCAGATTGACTGTGCGGGCAAGACCAAGGCTCAAATGGTCGCTGAACTGGTGCAATTTGAAGCAGGCCAAGCCAGGCCAGAGAGCCCAGAGGCCGCAGAAGCCAGCACAAGCGAACATGGTGCTGCAGCAGAGGTCCAACCATTGAATGCCGGCCCGATTAGCAACCAGGGCGGTTTGGACCCCAGTCTGCTGGCGGTCTTGGAACTACTCCCCGCCGATGACCGTGATGGACATCAGCAGCTGATCCAGCAATACCAGGAGTGGGAGTACCAGCTGCAGATGGCCCGACTGCAAATGCAGGGGTCGTTCCAGTCCAGCCGTGAGCCCAGCAGCGCTCAGACACCGAAGCCCCGGCCCGAGCACTTTCCTGTGATGGAAAAGCATGGGGACTTGGACACGTTTCTGCGGGCCTTTGAGAAAGCCTGCAGACAGTACCGGCTGCCTACAGATGAATGGGCACGATACCTGACCCCAGGGCTGAGAGGCAAAGCTCTGGAGGCGTTTGCTGCCCTCCCTCAAGAACAAGATGGAGACTATGATGCCATCAAGCAGGCCCTGATAGCCAAGTACCAGCTTACACCCGAGGTGTACCGTAGAAAGTTCCGGACCCTCCAACGTGGCCCACACGACAGTTACAGTGATGTGGTGCATGGACTGGGGACCCACTTTGACCAGTGGACCCAAGGACTGTCAGTGACCACCTTTGCACAGCTGCGAGACCTGATGATCAAAGACCAGTTCTTACATCTTTGCCCAGCTGAGGTGCGACAGTTCGTGATGGACAGAGAACCCAAAGACGTGACGAAAGCAGCGCAGATTGCCGATGCCTATGAGGCCAACCATAGATCGGAAGTGCGGAAGCCAGTCACCACCAGCTGGAGAGGGGGTAAGCCTGCATGCAACGCCAGTACCCCTGGAAGCCAACACACCAGAGGTCCTGTCCCCGTGGCCAACAACACCAGACCTACCACCGAACCTCACCAGTGTTTCCACTGCAGGCGGCCTGGTCATATCAGTCACTACTGTCCAGACAAGCCGAAGAACCTCCCAGTCAAGGCGCCAGGGCCTAATGCAGCAGTTCTTTTGGTGGGTGGTGTGGTTGGGAGGGTGTGTGACAACGTACAGCATGTCACTATGGGAGGCCATGTTGCTACAGGCCTCAAGGACACCGGGCCTGAACGAACCCTCATCCGACCCGAACTGGCGGCCCCTGGAAAAATCATTCCGGGGAAAACCCTAACTGTCACTGGGATTGGGGGCATCAGCTGTCCCTTACCGATGGCCCGGGTTTATATTGATTGGGGTGCCGGGAGCGGGGTGAAGGAAGTGGGGCTGTCTGATAATTTGCCCACTGATGGTTTGTTGGGGACTGATTTGGGGAGGATGGTTGCATACTACGTCCCTGACACCGCTCCCCAATCTACTAATGAGGGTAACGTTAACCCTGATGATGATGATGATGATGATGGGAAATCTCATGTTACCTGACCATGCTTTATCTTGTAATGATGCATCTGATAACCATTTTTTCCCTAGGATTGATGGTGAAAATGTTGTACCTGTGCCAACTGAACCTGATAACCATTTTTCTGCAAAGGTTAATGTGTCCATAGGTACAGGCGTGCTCAGCCACGTCGCTCTGCAGAGTGAGATGGCTGAGGAACCCCTAGAAGGGGCAAGTGTTGGTGCTACAGGAAATGGGGAGATGCATGGTAACCGTGAGAAAGGTGACGCCATGAAATTGACCAGTGCCACCGAGGAAGGTAACTGGCCCATAAGTAGCACTGCCCCTGAAGTGTTGGGGGTGGATGGGGAGCTAGAGCCCATAGCAGCGCCGGCTGATGGGTCTGTAGAAACCCCCGGGGAGACAGCCTACGTAGCTGCTGTCACCCGCAGTCAGAGTGCCCGGAACGCAGATAACTGTCTGCCTTCCGGACCCTCCTCAGTCATCAGTGTGACTGAACCAGAGGTGGACCCAGAGCAGGTCCAAGAGGGTTCCTGTGGGGAAGGGACCCTGACCTCGCTTCTGGCTTCCCCTAGCCAGGAGTTTCAGGCCGCTCTGCGCACAGATGCGAGCCTAGAGAGTTTAAGACAACTCGCCGAGATGCCCACCTCCGTGACTGATAAGGAGAGGGTGTTCTGGGAACGAGGAAGGTTGTACCAGGAGAAAGTACCCGGAGAATCACAAAAGGAGTGGTTGAGGGAAAGACAGCTGGTCGTCCCGCAGCAATTCCAGGGTGAGTTGTTGCGGATTGCCCATAAGATCCCACTAGCTGGACACTTGGGGATCAGCAAAACTAAGGCCCGGCTGTCTCAACACTTCTATTGGCCTAAGATGGGGACAGATGTATCAAACTACTGCCGCTCCTGTATCACTTGTCAAAGAATGGGGAAGGCGGGGCCTGCTCTTAAGGCTCCCCTGATCCCTTTACCAGTGATAGAGGAGGCTTTCCAGAGAATCGCAGTGGACATTGTGGGCCGGCTGGCCGTCCCCAGCAGCTTTGGAAAGCAATACATCCTTACTGTGGGGTGTACTATGCTACCCGGTACCCAGAGGCAGTAGCTCTGTTGTCAACTAGGGCAGATAAGGTGGCGGATGCCCTGTTGGCCATCTTTTCACGTGTAGGATTTCCAAGGGAAATGCTTACTGATCAAGGGACCCAATTTATGTCTCGCCTAATGGAGGCTCTCTGTAAGAGAATGCAGGTGAAGCACCTGGTATCAAGTGCGTATCACCCACAGACCAATGGCTTGTGTGAATGCTTCAATGGTACCCTCAAACAGATGCTACGCATGCTGGTTAAGACCCAAGGGCGCGACTGAGAGCGGTACCTCCCACACCTGTTATTCGCTTACCGAGAGGTTCAGCAGACCTCGACGGGGTTTTCCCCCTTCGAGCTCCTGTACGGCAGGAGAGTCCGTACAGGGTTGGTCAGAGAATCCTGGGAAGAGGAGCCGAACCCTTCTGAAGTGTCCATAGTGGAGTATGTCATGCGCTTCCGTGACAAGATGCAGACCTTGACGCAGTTGGTGCATGACAACATGACGCAGGCTCAGGCTGACCAGAAGCACTGGTATGACCAGGACGCCCGAGAGCGGACTTCCACGTGGGTCAAAAGGTGTGGGTGCTGGTCCCCGTACCAACGGATAAGCTTCAGGCAGCCTGGGAGGGCCCGTATGTCATCCACAAACAGCTCAACCCGGTCACCTACGTGGTCACGCTTGACCACGCTCAGGGTAGGCGAAAGGCCTTTCACGTCAACATGATGAACGCTCATCATGAACGTGAACCTTTCGTCTGCAGCTTACCCGAAGATGGGGAGGAAGACACCCTCCTGGACATGCTGGCCCAAGCCAAGGCCGGTGGGTCCATCGAGGACGTGGAGGTATGCGCCTCGTTAACTGAACCCCAGCGGTTGCAGTTGCAAACGACACTGGAACCCTTCTGGGTCGTGTTCTCCAACCGACCTGGGAGGACTGAGTTAGCAGTCCACGAGGTGGACACCGGGAATAACGCCCCACTACGGCGAATAGCCTATCGAATCTCTGACCAGGTGCAGCAGATTATGCGCCAGGAGATCGATGAGATGTTACAGCTGGGGGTGATTTGACAGTCAAAGAGCGCGTGGGCCTCACCTGTAGTTCTCATGCCAAAGAAAGACCGGTCCACCCGGTTCTGCGTGGACTACAGGGGGCTCAACGCCATGACAGCCTCTGACGTGCACCCAATGCCGCGCATCGAGGAGCTGCTTGAGAGGTTAGCTGGCGCAAAATACCTGACAATAATGGATCTGAGGATACTGGCAGATTCCCCTGACCCCGAGGCGCAGGAGAAGTCCGCCTTTATCACACCCTTTGGACTGTACGAGTCCACGGTCATGCCCTTCGGCATGAAGAATGCCCCTGCCACTTTCCAGCGGATGGTCAACCTCCTGCTTCAGGGACTGGAGAAGTATGCAGTGGCATACTTGGATGACATTGCCATTTTCAGTTCCT
The DNA here is from genome assembly GCF_032444005.1 of Ranitomeya imitator. Taxonomy (NCBI): domain Eukaryota; kingdom Metazoa; phylum Chordata; class Amphibia; order Anura; family Dendrobatidae; genus Ranitomeya; species Ranitomeya imitator. Next base: position 105,142,898 of record NC_091285.1, on the reverse strand, counting down.
CCTGGGATGAACACCTGCAGCATCTCAAGGAGGTGCTCAGGCGAATTCACCAAGCAGGACTGACTATCAAGCCAGGAAAGTGCCAGATGGGCATAAGGGAGTTCCACTAGCTGGGGCACCGGGTAGGCGGAGGCACCCTAAAGCCAGAGCCTGAGAAAGTGGGCGCAATCGTGAACTGCCCACTCCTGTGACCAAGAAACAGGTGATGTCCTTCTTGGGCACTGCAGGGTACTATAGGCGCTTCGTACAGCACTATAGTAGCCTGGCAAAACCTTTGACGGACCTCAGCAGGAAGAAGCTACCCCACATCGTCAACTGGACAGATGGCTGTGAGGGGGCCTTCCAGGCGATGAAAACCACACTGTGCAACGCCCCTGTGTTGAAAGCAGATGACAGCAGTCGACCGTTCTTGGTGCAGACCGACGCCAGCGAGTTTGGCCTTGGTGCTGTGCTCAGCCAGGTTGACTCGGAGGACCAAGAGCACCCCGTGTTATACCTGAGCCGGAAGCTTTTGCCGAGGGAAGTGGCCTACTCCACCATCGAAAAGGAGTGCCTGACCATCGTCTGGGCCCTGCAGCGCTTGAAGCCCTACTTGTACAGTCGCCCCTTCACTGTGGTGACCGACCACAACCCTCTGCGCTGGCTAAACGCCATGTGTGGAACCAACGGCAGGTTGCTACGCTGGAGCCTTGCCCTTCAACAGTTTGACTTCACCATTGAACACAAAACGGGCAAAGAGCATGGGAATGCAGATGGACTGTCCCGCCAGGGTGAACCTACTGAGGTGCCCATGGAGGCATACCGTGGGGTACTGCCTCCCTAGCGCACACCAAAAGGGGGAGGTGTCACGATATGGTATGAAATATCGTAAGTAGTTCTCTTGCTAGCCTGCGTGGGCTAGCCCCCTTCTTGGAGTGATGCTGCAACAGTTTGTAGCTCCAAATTCCTGACTTTCAACTCCCAAGCCCCCCTTCCCTTTCACTCAGCCAAGAGCTGCTTTGCCAATGTACTGGGGGGAGTTTTATGGCCGAAAGGTATTTACGACCAGGTTAGAATCTTCCTCCAGCTGGAACTGGAAAAATGGCTCCAAAATTCATGAAAGATTCTTTGTTTGGTTTTTGTACGATATTATGCACAATGTTTACGTTAAGAACACGAAAATATATATTCGTATTCCCATATTCGGTGTATCTACCCATCCCTTGAAACTCGGGCTTCTAACTCCATCTGGTAAAGAAGTAGGGTTTTCTCTGTAAATATGTATCCCAGATAGGACATATTTGATCTCATTAGAATGCTCACGTTAATCCGAGATGAATGATGGGTTTGTTAGGACTATGACATGTTTTGTAGCTGAGTTATCGAAATTAGATATAGATTAGAATAAAATGAGTTAACTGAAGAGGTAGGAGGGACAAGGTGATCCAACCCCTTTCTGGGATGTTACAGGCTTGGCTATAACTGTCTGCACACATCCCCAGCTTGCTTCTTGTCCTTTTTTACCCTGGAAGAGCTGAGCGCATCCCATGAACTGGGACGTATGGAAAACCGCACTAGCCTGGGTGCCTGCCATGCTTTGAACATGTGAGTGTTATCTTTTCTCCTTTATTCCCTTTATGTTAAAATTACCCGTGTATATATTTGCAATTGTCTCATTTGTAACATCTTTATAAAATATTTTTGATAAAGCACTGCCTAATTTTTATGGAATATAATATTTAATATTAGTTCGTTCTCCTGTTCTAAACCGTACCCTAAGTCTTCTGAAGGGAAATACGCTACTGTGGTGTTGGGTTAGCTTCGGACCCGTTTAATCGAAGCTGGTGGCAGCGAGAGTGTGCAGACTGTTGAGTGATGCTGTAGCGGCTGCGGCGTTGATAATTATTGTTCCTGCCTGAGTGGGAGTAGTTTATCGCGTCGCTGCAGCGTGCCCAATAGCCAGTACATAGCAGGCAGCCTTTCTGGTGACTAATTACCCAGGGTGCAGTACCTAATCTGACCTGAGAGTAAGGGGGCGCCAGAGAGCTGCAAGTGTTAAGTGGAACTGTAAGCGGGATATACATAAATCCCTGCAGTTTGTGGTATATTGAAAGCAGTGGGATACCTAGAATAAGGCTGTAAACTAAGAGGTCAATAGCCTTGTGTGTGTTTTCTCATCACATTGTTAGCAGTGGAGGGATAACTAAGATAAGCCCCCCTGCACATGTGATAGCCGTCTGTTGGCCTAAAGTCACCCCAACCCGTGACGTAGGGGTGACGGTCACGGTGTGAATCGTGACGAATTGGTGGCAGCGGTCAGGGGATTCCTGACAGGGGTCTTAATGCAAAAAACAGTTTACAGTTATTTTTGAAACTCAAAAATTTGGATCTGTCACCAAAGAATAAATCAGGAGTGGGAATCTTAGGTTCTAAGGCAGGAGTCTGAACAATGAAATCTGAAATACCCTGTACCCTAGCAGCAAGCTGATCCACCCGAGAAACTAACTCCTGAACATTCATGTTAATACTGGATTCCCTAGCCACCCAGAGGTAAAGAGGGAGGAAAACACCAAACAGGCTAAGGAAAAAAAAATGGCTCAAAAGCTTCCCTCCCTTCTTCTGAGATGCAATTAACTCATTGTCGGCCAGTTGTACTGTTATGAACTGGTGGCCTAGGAGCAGCATGAGACGGACTCTGGAGAAGGTGGTCCCTGTACTGACCGCAAACCCTGAACCTAGCAGCGCAACTAGAAGTAGCCGTGGGGGGTACCTAACACTCCCTAGACCCCTCGGCACAGCCTAAGATCTAACTACCCCTAAAGACAGAAACAGGAAACCTATCTTGCCTCAGAGAAAATCCCCAAAGGATAGATAGCCCCCCACAAATATTGACTGTGAGAGGAGAGGGAAATAACATATGCAGATATGAAAACAGATTTTAGCATAGGAGGCCATACTAGCTAAAAAGAAAGGATAGAACAGAGTACTATGCGGTCAGTATAAAAACACTAGAAAATATCCACCACAGAAAATACGAATCACCACATCTGACTAAAGACATGGGGGGTATATCTCCATCTCTAGAGAAATAGCTAGGCTGCAAAAATCCTTCACAGACTAAGCTGGACAAAACAAAAACATGAAAATGCACAGAGGTCCACAGCAGGTGGACAGCAAAAACAAAGTCAGGATTTATCTTTGTAGAAAAGCACAGCAAACTGGAGAGACCAGCAGGGAAGTGAATCCTTCAAAAACAAGGGACACTGGCACTGACTAAAGGATCCTGCAAAGCTATATACCCCAGTCAGTTTTGCAATTAGTAAATACACCTGTCGACTCCTGCAGTCCAGGCACAACTGCATTACCCTCTACAACCACCGGAGGGAGCCAAAAAGCTGAATTCACAACAGAGACATGTAGAGAGCACTCTAGTATGCTGTAACAGAGGGAGCACAGGTGCTGTGCTGACTGTACATGGAGACATGTAGAGAGCACTCTAGTATGCTGTAATAGAGAGTGCACAGGTGCTGGGCTGACTGTACATGGAGGCATGTAGAGAGCACTCTAGTATGCTGTAACAGAGGGAGCACAGGTGCTGGGCTAACTGTACATGGACATGTAGAGCGCACTCTAGTATGCTGTAACAGAGGGAGCACAGGTGCTGGGCTGATCGTACATGGACATATAGAGAGCACTCTAGTATGCTGTAACAGAGGGAGCACAGGTGCTGGGCTGACTGCACAAGGAGACATGTAGAGAGCACTCTAGTATGCTGTAACAGAGTGCACAGGTGCTGGGCTGACTGTACATGGACATGTAGAGAGCACTCTAGTGTGCTGTAACAGAGGGAGCACAGGTGCTGTGCTGACTGTACATGGAGACATGTAGAGAACACTCTAGTATGCTTTAACAGAGAGTGCACCGGTGCTGGGCTGACTGTACATGGAGGCATGTAAAGAGCACTCTAGTATGCTGTAACAGAGGGAGCACAGGTGCTGGGCTGACTGTACATGGACATGTAGAGCACACTCTAGTATGCTGTAACAGAGGGAGCACAGGTGCTGGGCTGATTGTACATGGACATGTAGAGAGCACTCTAGTATGCTGTAACAGAGGGAGCACAGGTGCTGGGCTGATCGTACATGGACATATAGAGAGCACTCTAGTATGCTGTAACAGAGGGAGCACAGGTGCTGGGCTGACTGCACAAGGAGACATGTAGAGGGCACTCTAGTATGCTGTAACAGAGTGCACAGGTGCTGGGCTGACTGTACATGAACATGTAGAGAGCAGTCTAGTATGCTGTAACAGAGGGAGCACAGGTGCTGTGCTGACTGTACATGGAGACATGTAGAGAGCATTCTAGAATGCTGTAACAGAGAGTGCACAGGTGCTGGGCTGACTGTACATGGAGGCATGTAGAGATCACTCTAGTATGCTGTAACAGAGGGAGCACAGGTGCTGGGCTGACTGTACATGGACATGTAGAGCGCACTCTAGTATGCTGTAAGAGAGGGAGCACAGGTGCTGGGCTGATCGTACATGGACATGTAGAGAGCACCCTAGTATGCTGTAACAGAGGGAGCACAGGTGCTGGGCTGACTGTACATGGAGACATGTAGAGAGCACTCTAGTATGCTGTAACAGAGTGCACAGGTGCTGGGCTGACTGTACATGGACATGTAGAGAGCATTCTAGTATGCTGTAACAGAGGGAGCACAGGTGCTGGGATGACTGTACATGGACATGTAGAGAGCATTCTAGTATGCTGTAACAGAGGGAGCACAGGTGCTGGACTGACTGTACATGGACATGTAGAGAGCACTCTAGTGTGCTGTAACAGAGAGCGCACAGGTGCTGGGCTGACTGTACATGGACATGTAGAGAGCAATTTAGTGTGCTGTAACAGAGAGCATACAGGTGCTTTGCTGACTGTACATGGAGAAATGTAGAGAGCATTCTAGTGTGCTGTAACAGAGGGAGCACAGGTGCTGGGCTGACTGTACATGGAGACATGTAGAGAGCACTCTAGTGTGCTGTAACAGAGAGCGCACAGGTGCTGTGCTGACTGTAAATGGAGACATTTAGAGAGCACTCTAGTGTGCTGTAACAGAGAGCGCACAGGTGCTGTGCTGACTGTACATGGACATGTAGAGAGCACTCTAGTATGCTGTAACAGAGGGAGCACAGGTGTTGGGCTAACTGCACAAGGAGACATGTAGAGAGCACTCTAGTATTATGTAACAGAGTGCACAGTTCTGGGCTGACTGTACATGGACATGTAGAGAGCACTCTAGTATGCTGTAACAGAGGGAGCACAGGTGCTGGGCTGACTGTACATGGACATGTAGAGAGCACTCTAGTATGCTGCAACAGAGGCAGCACAGGTGCTGGGCTGACTGTACATGGACATGTAGAGAGCATTCTAGTGTGCTGTAACAGAGGGAGCACAGGTGCTGGACTGACTGTACATGGACATGTAGAGAGCACTCTAGTGTGCTGTAACAGAGGGAGCACAGGTGCTGGGCTGACTGTATATAGACAAGTAAAGAGCACTCGTGTGTGCTGTAACAGAGAGTGCACAGGTGCTGGGCTGACTGTACATGGAGGCATGTAGAGAGCACTCTAGTGTGCTGTAACAGAGGGAGCACAGGTGCTGGGCTGACTGTACATGGACATGTAGAGCGCACTCTAGTATGCTGTAACAGAGGGAGCACAGGTGCTGGGCTGATTGTACATGGACATGTAGAGAGCACTCTAGTATGCTGTAACAGGGAGCACAGGTGCAGGGCTGATCGTACATGGAGACATGTAGAGAGCATTCTAGTATGCTGTAACAGAGAGTGCACAGGTGCTGGGCTGACTGTACATGGAGGCATGTAGAGATCACTCTAGTATGCTGTAACAGAGGGAGCACAGGTGCTGGGCTGACTGTACATGGACATGTAGAGCGCACTCAAGTATGCTGTAACAGAGGGAGCACAGGTGCTGGGCTGATCGTACATGGACATGTAGAGAGCACCCTAGTATGCTGTAACAGAGGGAGCACAGGTGCTGGGCTGACTGTACATGGAGACATGTAGAGAGCACTCTAGTATGCTGTAACAGAGTGCACAGGTGCTGGGCTGACTGTACATGGACATGTAGAGAGCATTCTAGTATGCTGTAACAGAGGGAGCACAGGTGCTGGACTGACTGTACATGGATATGTAGAGAGCACTCTAGTGTGCTGTAACAGAGAGCGCACAGGTGCTGGGCTGACTGTACATGGACATGTAGAGAGCACTTTAGTGTGCTGTAACAGAGAGCATACAGGAACTTTGCTGACTGTACATGGAGAAATGTAGAGAGCACTCTAGTGTGCTGTAACATAGGGAGCAAAGGTGCTGGGCTGACTGTACATGGAGACATGTAGAGAGCATTCTAGTGTCCAGTAACAGAGGGAGCACAGGTGCTGAGCTGACTGCACATGGACATGTAGAGAGCACTCTAGTGTGCTGTAACAGAGGGAGCACAGGTGCTGCGCTGACTGTACATGGACATGTAAAGAGCACTCGTGTGTGCTGTAACAGAGAGTGCACAGGTGCTGGGCTGACTGTACATGGAGGCATGTAGAGAGCACTCTAGTGTGCTGTAACAGAGGGAGCACAGGTGCTGTGCTGACTGTACATGGAGACATGTAGAGAGTACTCTAGTGTGCTGTAACAGAGGGAGCACAGGTGCTGGGCTGATCGTACATGGACATGTAGAGAGCACTCTAGTATGCTGTAACAGAGGGAGCACAGGTGCTGGGCTAACTGCACAAGGAGACATGTAGAGAGCACTCTAGTATTATGTAACAGAGTGCACAGTTCTGGGCTGACTGTACATGGACATGTAGAGAGCACTCTAGTATGCTGTAACAGAGGGAGCACAGGTGCTGGGCTGACTGTACATGGACATGTAGAGAGCACTCTAGTATGCTGTAACAGAGGCAGCACAGGTGCTGGGCTGACTGTACATGGACATGTAGAGAGCATTCTAGTGTGCTGTAACAGAGGGAGCACAGGTGCTGGACTGACTGTACATGGACATGTAGAGAGCACTCTAGTGTGCTGTAACAGAGGGAGCACAGGTGCTGGGCTGACTGTATATAGACATGTAAAGAGCACTCGTGTGTGCTGTAACAGAGAGTGCACAGGTGCTGGGCTGACTGTACATGGAGGCATGTAGAGAGCACTCTAGTGTGCTGTAACAGAGGGAGCACAGGTGCTGTGCTGACTGTACATGGAGACATGTAGAGAGCACTCTAGTGTGCTGTAACAGAGGGAGCACAGGTGCTGGGCTGATCGTACATGGACATGTAGAGAGCACTCTAGTGTGCTGTAACAGAGAGCGCACAAGTGCTGGGCTGACTGTACATGGAGACATGTAGAGAGCACTCTAGTATGCTGTAACATAGGGAGCACAGGTGCTGGGCTGACTGTACATGGACATGTAGAGAGCACTCTAGTATGCTGTAACAGAGGCAGCACAGGTGCTGGGCTGACTGTACATGGACATGTAGATAGCACTCTAGTATGCTGTAACAGAGGGAGCACAGGTGCTGTGCAGACTGTACATGGACATGTAGAGAGCAGTCTAGTGTGCTGTAACAGAGAGCGCACAGGTGCTGGGTTGACTGTACATGGACATGTAGAGAGCACTCTAGTGTGCTGTAAAAGAGAGCGCACAGGTGCTGTGCTGACTGTACATGGACATGTAGAGAGCACTCCAGTGTGCTGTAACAGAGAGCGCACAGCTGCTGGGCTGACTGTACATGGAGACATGTAGAGAGCATTCTAGTATGCTGTAACAGACGGAGCACAGGTGCTGGGCTGACTGTACATGGAGACACGTAGAGAGCACTCTAGTATGCTGTAACAGAGAGTGCACAGGTGCTGGGCTGACTGTACATGGAGACATGTAGAGAGCACTCAAGTATTATGTAACAGAGGGCACAGTTCTGAGCTGACTTTACATGGACATGTAGAGAGCACTCTAGTATTATGTAACAGAGGGCACAGTTCTGGGCTGACTGTACATGGACATGTAGAGAGCACTCTAGTATGCTGTAACATAGGGAGCACAGGTGCTGGGCTGACTGTACATGGACATGTAGAGAGCACTCTAGTATGCTGTAACAGAGGCAGCACAGGTGCTGGGCTGACTGTACATGGACATGTAGAGAGCACTCTAGCATGCTGTAAAAGAGGGAGCACAGGTGCTGTGCTGACTGTACATGGACATGTAGAGAGCACTCTAGTGTGCTGTAACAGAGAGCGCACAGGTGCTGGGCTGACTGTACATGTACATGTAGAGAGCACTCTAGTGTGCTGTAACAGAGAGCGCACAGGTGCTGTGCTGACTGTACATGGAGATGTAGAGAGCACTCTAGTATGCTGTAACAGAGAGTGCACAGGTGCTGGGCTGACTGTACATGGAGACATGTAGAGAGCACTCTAGTATGCTGTAACAGAGGGAGCACAGGTGCTGTGCTGACTGTACATGGAGACATGTAGAGAGCACTCTAGTGTGCTTTAACAGAGAGTGGACCGGTGCTGGGCTGACTGTACATGGACATTTAGAGCGCACTCTAGTATGCTGTAACAGAGGGAGCACAGGTGCTGGGCTGACTGTACATGGACATGTAGAGAGCATTCTAGTATGCTGTAACAGAGGGAGCACAGGTGCTGGGCTGACTGTACATGGACATGTAGAGAGCACTCTAGTGTGCTGTAACAGAGGGAGCACAGGTGCTGTGCTGACTGTACATGGAGACATGTAGAGAGCACTCTAGTATGCTTTAACAGAGAGTGCACCGGTGCTGGGCTGACTGTACATGGAGGCATGTAAAGAGCACTCTAGTATGCTGTAACAGAGGGAGCACAGGTACTGGGCTGACTGTACATGGACATGTAGAGCGCACTCTAGTATGCTGTAACAGAGGGAGCACAGGTGCTGGGCTGATTGTACATGGACATGTAGAGAGCACTCTAGTATGCTGTAACAGAGGGAGCACAGGTGCTGGGCTGATCGTACATGGAGACATGTAGAGAGCATTCTAGTATGCTGTAACAGAGAGTGCACAGGTGCTGGGCTGACTGTACATGGAGGCATGTAGAGATCACTCTAGTATGCTGTAACAGAGGGAGCACAGGTGCTCGGCTGACTGTACATGGACATGTAGAGCGCACTCTAGTATGCTGTAACAGAGGGAGCACAGGTGCTGGGCTGATCGTACATGGACATGTAGAGAGCACCCTAGTATGCTGTAACAGAGGGAGCACAGGTGCTGGGCTGACTGTACATGGAGACATGTAGAGAGCACTCTAGTATGCTGTAACAGAGTGCACAGGTGCTGGGCTGACTGTACATGGACATGTAGAGAGCATTCTAGTATGCTGTAACAGAGGGAGCACAGGTGCTGCGCTGACTGTACATGGACATGTAGAGAGCATTCTAGTATGCTGTAACAGAGGGAGCACAGGTGCTGGACTGACTGTACATGGACATGTAGAGAGCACTCTAGTGTGCTGTAACAGAGAGCGCACAGGTGCTGGGCTGACTGTACATGGACATGTAGAGAGCACTTTAGTGTGCTGTAACAGAGAGCATACAGGAGCTTTGCTGACTGTACATGGAGAAATGTAGAGAGCACTCTAGTGTGCTGTAACAGAGGGAGCACAGGTGCTGGGCTGACTGTACATGGAGACATGTAGAGAGCATTCTAGTGTCCAGTAACAGAGGGAGCACAGGTGCTGGGCTGACTGCACATGGACATGTAGAGAGCACTCTAGTGTGCTGTAACTGAGGGAGCACAGGTGCTGGACTGACTGTACATGGACATGTAGAGAGCACTCTAGTGTGCTGTAACAGAGGGAGCACAGGTGCTGCGCTGACTGTACATGGACATGTAAAGAGCACTCGTGTGTGCTGTAACAGAGAGTGCACAGGTGCTGGGCTGACTGTACATGGAGGCATGTAGAGAGCACTCTAGTGTGCTGTAACAGAGGGAGCACAGGTGCTGTGCTGACTGTACATGGAGACATGTAGAGAGTACTCTAGTGTGCTGTAAGAGAGGGAGCACAGGTGCTGGGCTGATCGTACATGGACATGTAGAGAGCACTCTAGTATGCTGTAACAGAGGGAGCACAGGTGCTGGGCTAACTGCACAAGGAGACATGTAGAGAGCACTCTAGTATTATGTAACAGAGTGCACAGTTCTGGGCTGACTGTACATGGACACGTAGAGAGCACTCTAGTATGCTGTAACAGAGGGAGCACAGGTGCTGGGCTGACTGTACATGGACATGTAGAGAGCACTCTAGTATGCTGTAACAGAGGCAGCACAGGTGCTGGGCTGACTGTACATGGACATGTAGAGAGCATTCTAGTGTGCTGTAACAGAGGGAGCACAGGTGCTGGACTGACTGTACATGGACATGTAGAGAGCACTCTAGTGTGCTGTAACAGAGGGAGCACAGGTGCTGGGCTGACTGTATATAGACATGTAAAGAGCACTCGTGTGTGCTGTAACAGAGAGTGCACAGGTGCTGGGCTGACTGTACATGGAGGCATGTAGAGAGCACTCTAGTGTGCTGTAACAGAGGGAGCACAGGTGCTGTGCTGACTGTACATGGAGACATGTAGAGAGCACTCTAGTGTGCTGTAACAGAGGGAGCACAGGTGCTGGGCTGATCGTACATGGACATGTAGAGAGCACTCTAGTGTGCTGTAACAGAGAGCGCACAAGTGCTGGGCTGACTGTACATGGAGACATGTAGAGAGCACTTTAGTATGCTGTAACATAGGGAGCACAGGTGCTGGGCTGACTGTACATGGACATGTAGAGAGCACTCTAGTATGCTGTAACAGAGGCAGCATAGGTGCTGGGCTGACTGTACATGGACATGTAGATAGCACTCTAGTATGCTGTAACAGAGGGAGCACAGGTGCTGTGCTGACTGTACATGGACATGTAGAGAGCACTCTAGTGTGCTGTAACAGAGAGCGCACAGGTGCTGGGCTGACTGTACATGGACATGTAGAGAGCACTCTAGTGTGCTGTAAAAGAGAGCGCACAGGTGCTGTGCTGACTGTACATGGACATGTAGAGAGCACTCTAGTGTGCTGTAACAGAGAGCGCACAGCTGCTGGGCTGACTGTACATGGAGACATGTAGAGAGCATTCTAGTATGCTGTAACAGAGGGAGCACAGGTGCTGGGCTGACTGTACATGGAGACACGTAAAGAGCACTCTAGTATGCTGTAACAGAGAGTGGACAGGTGCTGGGCTGACTGTACATGGAGACATGTAGAGAGCACTCTAGTATTATGTAACAGAGGGCACAGTTCTGAGCTGACTTTACATGGACATGTAGAGAGCACTCTAGTATTATGTAACAGAGGGCACAGTTCTGGGCTGACTGTACATGGACATGTAGAGAGCACTCTAGTATGCTGTAACATAGGGAGCACAGGTGCTGGGCTGACTGTACATGGACATGTAGAGAGCACTCTAGTATGCTGTAACAGAGGCAGCACAGGTGCTGGGCTGACTGTACATGGACATGTAGAGAGCACTCTAGCATGCTGTAAAAGAGGGAGCACAGGTGCTGTGCTGACTGTACATGGACATGTAGAGAGCACTCTAGTGTGCTGTAACAGAGAGCGCACAGGTGCTGGGCTGACTGTACATGTACATGTAGAGAGCACTCTAGTGTGCTGTAACAGAGAGCGCACAGGTGCTGTGCTGACTGTACATGGAGATGTAGAGAGCACTCTAGTATGCTGTAACAGAGAGTGCACAGGTGCTGGGCTGACTGTACATGGAGACATGTAGAGAGCACTCTAGTATGCTGTAACAGAGGGAGCACAGGTGCTGTGCTGACTGTACATGGAGACATGTAGAGAGCACTCTAGTGTGCTTTAACAAGGAATGGACCGGTGCTGGGCTGACTGTACATGGACATGTAGAGCGCACTCTAGTATGCTGTAACAGAGGGAGCACAGGTGCTGGGCTGATCGTACATGGACATATAAAGAGCACTTGAGTATGCTGTAACAGAGGGAGCACAGGTGCTGGGCTGACTGCACAAGGAGACATGTAGAGAGCACTCTAGTATGCTGTAACAGAGTGCACAGGTGCTGGGCTGACTGTACATGGACATGTAGAGAGCACTCTAGTGTGCTGTAACAGAGGGAGCACAGGTGCTGTGCTGACTGTACATGGAGACATGTAGAGAGCACTCTAGTATGCTTTAACAGAGAGTGCACCGCTGCTGGGCTGACTGTACATGGAGGCATGTAAAGAGCACTCTAGTATGCTGTAACAGAGGGAGCACAGGTACTGGGCTGAATGTACATGGACATGTAGAGCGCACTCTAGTATGCTGTAACAGAGGGAGCACAGGTGCTGGGCTGATTGTACATGGACATGTAGAGAGCACTCTAGTATGCTGTAACAGAGGGAGCACAGGTGCTGGGCTGATCGTACATGGACATATAGAGAGCACTCTAGTATGCTGTAACAGAGGGAGCACAGGTGCTGGGCTGACTGCACAAGGAGACATGTAGAGGGCACTCTAGTATGCTGTAACAGAGTGCACAGGTGCTGGGCTGACTGTACATGAACATGTAGAGAGCAGTCTAGTATGCTGTAACAGAGGGAGCACAGGTGCTGTGCTGACTGTACATGGACATGTAGAGCGCACTCTAGTATGCTGTAACAGAGGGAGCACAGGTGCTGGGCTGACTGTACATGGAGACATGTAGAGAGCACTCTAGTATGCTGTAACAGAGTGCACAGGTGCTGGGCTGACTGTACATGGACATGTAGAGAGCATTCTAGTATGCTGTAACAGAGGGAGCACAGGTGCTGCGCTGACTGTACATGGACATGTAGAGAGCATTCTAGTATGCTGTAACAGAGGGAGCACAGGTGCTGGACTGACTGTACATGGACATGTAGAGAGCACTCTAGTGTGCTGTAACAGAGAGCGCACAGGTGCTGGGCTGACTGTACATGGACATGTAGAGAGCACTTTAGTGTGCTGTAACAGAGAGCATACAGGAGCTTTGCTGACTGTACATGGAGAAATGTAGAGAGCACTCTAGTGTGCTGTAACAGAGGGAGCACAGGTGCTGGGCTGACTGTACATGGAGACATGTAGAGAGCATTCTAGTGTCCAGTAACAGAGGGAGCACAGGTGCTGGGCTGACTGCACATGGACATGTAGAGAGCACTCTAGTGTGCTGTAACTGAGGGAGCACAGGTGCTGGACTGACTGTACATGGACATGTAGAGAGCACTCTAGTGTGCTGTAACAGAGGGAGCACAGGTGCTGCGCTGACTGTACATGGACATGTAAAGAGCACTCGTGTGTGCTGTAACAGAGAGTGCACAGGTGCTGGGCTGACTGTACATGGAGGCATGTAGAGAGCACTCTAGTGTGCTGTAACAGAGGGAGCACAGGTGCTGTGCTGACTGTACATGGAGACATGTAGAGAGTACTCTAGTGTGCTGTAAGAGAGGGAGCACAGGTGCTGGGCTGATCGTACATGGACATGTAGAGAGCACTCTAGTATGCTGTAACAGAGGGAGCACAGGTGCTGGGCTAACTGCACAAGGAGACATGTAGAGAGCACTCTAGTATTATGTAACAGAGTGCACAGTTCTGGGCTGACTGTACATGGACACGTAGAGAGCACTCTAGTATGCTGTAACAGAGGGAGCACAGGTGCTGGGCTGACTGTACATGGACATGTAGAGAGCACTCTAGTATGCTGTAACAGAGGCAGCACAGGTGCTGGGCTGACTGTACATGGACATGTAGAGAGCATTCTAGTGTGCTGTAACAGAGGGAGCACAGGTGCTGGACTGACTGTACATGGACATGTAGAGAGCACTCTAGTGTGCTGTAACAGAGGGAGCACAGGTGCTGGGCTGACTGTATATAGACATGTAAAGAGCACTCGTGTGTGCTGTAACAGAGAGTGCACAGGTGCTGGGCTGACTGTACATGGAGGCATGTAGAGAGCACTCTAGTGTGCTGTAACAGAGGGAGCACAGGTGCTGTGCTGACTGTACATGGAGACATGTAGAGAGCACTCTAGTGTGCTGTAACAGAGGGAGCACAGGTGCTGGGCTGATCGTACATGGACATGTAGAGAGCACTCTAGTGTGCTGTAACAGAGAGCGCACAAGTGCTGGGCTGACTGTACATGGAGACATGTAGAGAGCACTTTAGTATGCTGTAACATAGGGAGCACAGGTGCTGGGCTGACTGTACATGGACATGTAGAGAGCACTCTAGTATGCTGTAACAGAGGCAGCATAGGTGCTGGGCTGACTGTACATGGACATGTAGATAGCACTCTAGTATGCTGTAACAGAGGGAGCACAGGTGCTGTGCTGACTGTACATGGACATGTAGAGAGCACTCTAGTGTGCTGTAACAGAGAGCGCACAGGTGCTGGGCTGACTGTACATGGACATGTAGAGAGCACTCTAGTGTGCTGTAAAAGAGAGCGCACAGGTGCTGTGCTGACTGTACATGGACATGTAGAGAGCACTCTAGTGTGCTGTAACAGAGAGCGCACAGCTGCTGGGCTGACTGTACATGGAGACATGTAGAGAGCATTCTAGTATGCTGTAACAGAGGGAGCACAGGTGCTGGGCTGACTGTACATGGAGACACGTAAAGAGCACTCTAGTATGCTGTAACAGAGAGTGGACAGGTGCTGGGCTGACTGTACATGGAGACATGTAGAGAGCACTCTAGTATTATGTAACAGAGGGCACAGTTCTGAGCTGACTTTACATGGACATGTAGAGAGCACTCTAGTATTATGTAACAGAGGGCACAGTTCTGGGCTGACTGTACATGGACATGTAGAGAGCACTCTAGTATGCTGTAACATAGGGAGCACAGGTGCTGGGCTGACTGTACATGGACATGTAGAGAGCACTCTAGTATGCTGTAACAGAGGCAGCACAGGTGCTGGGCTGACTGTACATGGACATGTAGAGAGCACTCTAGCATGCTGTAAAAGAGGGAGCACAGGTGCTGTGCTGACTGTACATGGACATGTAGAGAGCACTCTAGTGTGCTGTAACAGAGAGCGCACAGGTGCTGGGCTGACTGTACATGTACATGTAGAGAGCACTCTAGTGTGCTGTAACAGAGAGCGCACAGGTGCTGTGCTGACTGTACATGGAGATGTAGAGAGCACTCTAGTATGCTGTAACAGAGAGTGCACAGGTGCTGGGCTGACTGTACATGGAGACATGTAGAGAGCACTCTAGTATGCTGTAACAGAGGGAGCACAGGTGCTGTGCTGACTGTACATGGAGACATGTAGAGAGCACTCTAGTGTGCTTTAACAAGGAATGGACCGGTGCTGGGCTGACTGTACATGGACATGTAGAGCGCACTCTAGTATGCTGTAACAGAGGGAGCACAGGTGCTGGGCTGATCGTACATGGACATATAAAGAGCACTTGAGTATGCTGTAACAGAGGGAGCACAGGTGCTGGGCTGACTGCACAAGGAGACATGTAGAGAGCACTCTAGTATGCTGTAACAGAGTGCACAGGTGCTGGGCTGACTGTACATGGACATGTAGAGAGCACTCTAGTGTGCTGTAACAGAGGGAGCACAGGTGCTGTGCTGACTGTACATGGAGACATGTAGAGAGCACTCTAGTATGCTTTAACAGAGAGTGCACCGCTGCTGGGCTGACTGTACATGGAGGCATGTAAAGAGCACTCTAGTATGCTGTAACAGAGGGAGCACAGGTACTGGGCTGAATGTACATGGACATGTAGAGCGCACTCTAGTATGCTGTAACAGAGGGAGCACAGGTGCTGGGCTGATTGTACATGGACATGTAGAGAGCACTCTAGTATGCTGTAACAGAGGGAGCACAGGTGCTGGGCTGATCGTACATGGACATATAGAGAGCACTCTAGTATGCTGTAACAGAGGGAGCACAGGTGCTGGGCTGACTGCACAAGGAGACATGTAGAGGGCACTCTAGTATGCTGTAACAGAGTGCACAGGTGCTGGGCTGACTGTACATGAACATGTAGAGAGCAGTCTAGTATGCTGTAACAGAGGGAGCACAGGTGCTGTGCTGACTGTACATGGACATGTAGAGCGCACTCTAGTATGCTGTAACAGAGGGAGCACAGGTGCTGGGCTGATTGTACATGGACATGTAGAGAGCACTCTAGTATGCTGTAACAGAGGGAGCACAGGTGCTGGGCTGATCGTACATGGACATATAGAGAGCACTCTAGTATGCTGTAACAGAGGGAGCACAGGTGCTGGGCTGACTGCACAAGGAGACATGTAGAGAGCATTCTAGTATGCTGTAACAGAGAGTGCACAGGTGCTGGGCTGACTGTACATGGAGGCATGTAGAGAGCACTCTAGTATGCTGTAACAGAGGGAGCACAGGTGCTGGGCTGACTGTACATGGGCATGTAGAGCGCACTCTAGTATGCTGTAACAGAGGGAGCACAGGTGCTGGGCTGATCGTACATGGACATGTAGAGAGCATCCTAGTATGCTGTAACAGAGGGAGCACAGGTGCTGGGCTGACTGCACATGGAGACATGTAGAGAGCACTCTAGTATGCTGTAACAGAGTGCACAGGTGCTGGGCTGACTGTACATGGACATGTAGAGAGCATTCTAGTATGCTGTAACAGAGGGAGCACAGGTGCTGGGCTGACTGTACATGGGCATGTAGAGAGCATTCTAGTATGCTGTAACAGAGGGAGCACAGGTGCAGGACTGACTGTACATGGACATGTAGAGAGCACTCTAGTGTGCTGTAACAGAGAGCGCACAGGTGCTGGGCTGACTGTACATGGACATGTAGAAAGCACTTTAGTGTGCTGTAACAGAGAGCATACAGGTGCTTTGCTGACTGTACATGGAGAAATGTAGAGAGCATTCTAGTGTGCTGTAACAGAGGGAGCACAGGTGCTGGGCTGACTGTACATGGAGACATGTAGAGAGCATTCTAGTGTCCTGTAACAGAGGGAGCACAGGTGCTGGGCTGACTGCACATGGACATGTAGAGAGCACTCTAGTGTGCTGTAACAGAGGGAGCACAGGTGCTGGACTGACTGTACATGGACATGTAGAGAGCACTCTAGTGTGCTGTAACAGAGGGAGCACAGGTGCTGGGCTGACTGTACATGGACATGTAAAGAGCACTCGTGTGTGCTGTAACAGAGAGTGCACAGGTGCTGGGCTGACTGTACATGGAGGCATGTAGAGAGCACTCTAGTGTGCTGTAACGGAGGGAGCACAGGTGCTGTGCTGACTGTACATGGAGACATGTAGAGAGCACTCTAGTGTGCTGTAACAGAGGGAGCACAGGTGCTGGGCTGATCGTACATGGACATGTAGAGAGCACTCTAGTATGCTGTAACAGAGGGAGCACAGGTGCTGGGCTGACTGTACATGGACATGTAGAGAGCACTCTAGTGTGCTGTAACAGAGAGCGCACAGGTGCTGGGCTGACTGTACATGGACATGTAGAGAGCACTCTAGTGTGCTGTAAAAGAGAGCGCACAGGTGCTGTGCTGACTGTACATGGACATGTAGAGAGCACTCTAGTATTATGTAACAGAGTGCACAGTTCTGGACTGACTGTACATGGACATGTAGAGAGCACTCTAGTATGCTGTAACAAAGGGAGCACAGGTGATGGGCTGACTGTACATGGACATGTAGAGAGCACTCTAGTGTGCTGTAACAGAGAGCGCACAGGTGCTGGGCTGACTGTACATGGACATGTAGAGAGCACTCTAGTGTGCTGTAAAAGAGAGCGCACAGGTGCTGTGCTGACTGTACATGGACATGTAGAGAGCACTCTAGTGTGCTGTAACAGAGAGCGCACAGCTGCTGGGCTGACTGTACATGGAGACATGTAGAGAGCATTCTAGTATGCTGTAACAGACGGAGCACAGGTGCTGGGCTGACTGTACATGGAGACACGTAGAGAGCACTCTAGTATGCTGTAACAGAGAGTGCACAGGTGCTGGGCTGACTGTATATGGAGACATGTAGAGAGCACTCTAGTATTATGTAACAGAGGGCACAGTTCTGAGCTGACTTTACATGGACATGTAGAGAGCACTCTAGTATTATGTAACAGAGGGCACAGTTCTGGGCTGACTGTACATGGACATGTAGAGAGCACTCTAGTATGCTGTAACATAGGGAGCACAGATGCTGGGCTGACTGTACATGGACATGTAGAGAGCACTCTAGTATGCTGTAACAGAGGGAGCACAGGTGCTGGGCTAACTGCACAAGGAGACATGTAGAGAGCACTCTAGTATTATGTAACAGAGTGCACAGTTCTGGGCTGACTGTACATGGACATGTAGAGAGCACTCTAGTATGCTGTAACAGAGGGAGCACAGGTGCTGGGCTGACTGTACATGGACATGTAGAGAGCACTCTAGTATGCTGTAACAGAGGCAGCACAGGTGCTGGGCTGACTGTACATGGACATGTAGAGAGCATTCTAGTGTGCTGTAACAGAGGGAGCACAGGTGCTGGACTGACTGTACATGGACATGTAGAGAGCACTCTAGTGTGCTGTAACAGAGGGAGCACAGGTGCTGGGCTGACTGTATATAGACATGTAAAGAGCACTCGTGTGTGCTGTAACAGAGAGTGCACAGGTGCTGGGCTGACTGTACATGGAGGCATGTAGAGAGCACTCTAGTGTGCTGTAACAGAGGGAGCACAGGTGCTGTGCTGACTGTACATGGAGACATGTAGAGAGCACTCTAGTGTGCTGTAACAGAGGGAGCACAGGTGCTGGGCTGATCGTACATGGACATGTAGAGAGCACTCTAGTGTGCTGTAACAGAGAGCGCACAAGTGCTGGGCTGACTGTACATGGAGACATGTAGAGAGCACTCTAGTATGCTGTAACATAGGGAGCACAGGTGCTGGGCTGACTGTACATGGACATGTAGAGAGCACTCTAGTATGCTGTAACAGAGGCAGCATAGGTGCTGGGCTGACTGTACATGGACATGTAGATAGCACTCTAGTATGCTGTAACAGAGGGAGCACAGGTGCTGTGCTGACTGTACATGGACATGTAGAGAGCACTCTAGTGTGCTGTAACAGAGAGCGCACAGGTGCTGGGCTGACTGTACATGGACATGTAGAGAGCACTCTAGTGTGCTGTAAAAGAGAGCGCACAGGTGCTGTGCTGACTGTACATGGACATGTAGAGAGCACTCTAGTGTGCTGTAAAAGAGAGCGCACAGCTGCTGGGCTGACTGTACATGGAGACATGTAGAGAGCATTCTAGTATGCTGTAACAGAGGGAGCACAGGTGCTGGGCTGACTGTACATGGAGACACGTAGAGAGCACTCTAGTATGCTGTAACAGAGAGTGTACAGGTGCTGGGCTGACTGTACATGGAGACATGTAGAGAGCACTCTAGTATTATGTAACAGAGGGCACAGTTCTGAGCTGACTTTACATGGACATGTAGAGAGCACTCTAGTATTATGTAACAGAGGGCACAGTTCTGGGCTGACTGTACATGGACATGTAGAGAGCACTCTAGTATGCTGTAACATAGGGAGCACAGGTGCTGGGCTGACTGTACATGGACATGTAGAGAGCACTCTAGTATGCTGTAACAGAGGCAGCACAGGTGCTGGGCTGACTGTACATGGACATGTAGAGAGCACTCTAGCATGCTGTAAAAGAGGGAGCACAGGTGCTGTGCTGACTGTACATGGACATGTAGAGAGCACTCTAGTGTGCTGTAACAGAGAGCGCACAGGTGCTGGGCTGACTGTACATGTACATGTAGAGAGCACTCTAGTGTGCTGTAACAGAGAGCGCACAGGTGCTGTGCTGACTGTACATGGAGATGTAGAGAGCACTCTAGTATGCTGTAACAGAGAGTGCACAGGTGCTGGGCTGACTGCACAAGGAGACATGTAGAGAGCACTCTAGTATGCTGTAACAGAGTGCACAGGTGCTGGGCTGACTGTACATGGACATGTAGAGAGCACTCTAGTGTGCTGTAACAGAGGGAGCACAGGTGCTGTGCTGACTGTACATGGAGACATGTAGAGAGCACTCTAGTATGCTTTAACAGAGAGTGCACCGGTGCTGGGCTGACTGTACATGGAGGCATGTAAAGAGCACTCTAGTATGCTGTAACAGAGGGAGCACAGGTACTGGGCTGAATGTACATGGACATGTAGAGCGCACTCTAGTACGCTGTAACAGAGGGAGCACAGGTGCTGGGCTGATTGTACATGGACATGTAGAGAGCACTCTAGTATGCTGTAACAGAGGGAGCACAGGTGCTGGGCTGATCGTACATGGACATATAGAGAGCACTCTAGTATGCTGTAACAGAGGGAGCACAGGTGCTGGGCTGACTGCACAAGGAGACATGTAGAGGGCACTCTAGTATGCTGTAACAGAGTGCACAGGTGCTGGGCTGACTGTACATGAACATGTAGAGAGCAGTCTAGTATGCTGTAACAGAGGGAGCACAGGTGCTGTGCTGACTGTACATGGAGACATGTAGAGAGCATTCTAGTATGCTGTAACAGAGAGTGCACAGGTGCTGGGCTGACTGTACATGGAGGCATGTAGAGAGCAATCTAGTATGCTGTAACAGAGGGAGCACAGGTGCTGGGCTGACTGTACATGGGCATGTAGAGCGCACTCTAGTATGCTGTAACAGAGGGAGCACAGGTGCTGGGCTGATCGTACATGGACATGTAGAGAGCACCCTAGTATGCTGTAACAGAGGGAGCACAGGTGCTGGGCTGACTGTACATGGAGACATGTAGAGAGCACTCTAGTATGCTGTAACAGAGTGCACAGGTGCTGGGCTGACTGTACATGGACATGTAGAGAGCATTCTAGTATGCTGTAACAGAGGGAGCACAGGTGCTGGGCTGACTGTACATGGACACGTAGAGAGCATTCTAGTATGCTGTAACAGAGGGAGCACAGGTGCTGGACTGACTGTACATGGACATGTAGAGAGCACTCTAGTGTGCTGTAACAGAGAGCGCACAGGTGCTGGGCTGACTGTACATGGACATGTAGAGAGCACTTTAGTGTGCTGTAACAGAGAGCATACAGGTGCTTTGCTGACTGTACATGGAGAAATGTAGAGAGCATTCTAGTGTGCTGTAACAGAGGGAGCACAGGTGCTGGGCTGACTGTACATGGAGACATGTAGAGAGCATTCTAGTGTCCTGTAACAGAGGGAGCACAGGTGCTGGGCTGACTGCACATGGACATGTAGAGAGCACTCGTGTGTGCTGTAACAGAGAGTGCACAGGTGCTGGGCTGACTGTACATGGAGGCATGTAGAGAGCACTCTAGTGTGCTGTAACGGAGGGAGCACAGGTGCTGTGCTGACTGTACAT